>NC_045981.1:14597829-15197829 GCF_010909765.2 Amblyraja radiata | reverse complement strand
AAAGATCCCACCATAGCGGAGCAAAGATACTAGTGCGGAGACGGAAGCCGGTTACGGAAACATCCTCGTAAAAATAAAAGTTATTTGGTAAGAATCTTCTCCTCATTTTCAGAATTATAATTTATTAACACAAACTGTTCCCCCGCAACGTTGATTACACTGCAAGTCGGGTCGGGTTACTGAAATGGATGAAAAAAAGGCCCACGTTCCGCTCCATTGTGTACTACACGTCAGCCCATTGCATTTAGAAGGAGTGGTCTATCTTGCTCCGCTATAGGATCTTTGGTTTCTTCCCAGTTGTTATCAGACAACTGAATCATCCTACCACAACCGGAGAGCAGTGCTGAACTAATATCTACCCCTTTGATGACCCTCGGACTATCCTTGATCAGACTCTGTAGCCTTTACCTTGCAGTAAATTGTGTATCTGTACACTGGAAATAGCTCGACTGTAATCATGTATTGTCTTTCTGCTGACTGGATAGCCGACAACTAAAGCTTATCACTGCACCTCAGTGCACGTGACAATACATTAATTTAAACTAAAACTAAAACTATCTGGGACATACAACAATAAAACACTCTTGGCACTCGAGCATGATCAACTTGTTGAGAGATTGAGCGAGTATGAAAAGACTTTCAGAACACATTCTTGAACATGTCATAGGAGAGACAGTTGCGGGTGCAGGATTGGAGAAATGCATGGCGACGAATGGTCGGTTAGTTAATAGGCACAAAGCTAATAGTGGGAATAAATAAGTTATTTTTAGGATGATGGGCGGCTGCTAATGGAGTATCATATGGACCCGTGCTCAGGTGTCAATTGTTAACAATCTCTCTCAATGACTCAGATGAATAGGTGAAGTGTAACGTAATCAACTTAGCTGATGATATTGAGCTCGGTGGGAAAGTGAATAAAGCAAAGTTGCAAAATAAAACAGATTGGTTGAGTGAATGGACGAGAAGGTGGCAGATAATATCGTGTGCTAGAAACTGTACAACTTTCCATTTTGGATGGAAAAATGGAGGACGGATTGTTTAAAAATAGGTGGCACGGTGGCGTGGAGGTAGACTGGCGTCGAGGTGGCGTCGAGGTGGCGTCGACTGGCTTACAGCGCCAGAGACGCTGACTACGGGTGCTTAACTGTGCCAAGTTTTGTACGTTCTCCCCGTGACCTGCGTGGGTTTTCTCCGAGATCTTCGGTTTCCTCCCACACTCCAAAGACGTACAGGTTTGTAGGTTGATTGGCTTGGTATGAATGCAAAAATAAATTGTCCCTAGTGTGTGTGTAGGGTAGTGTCAATGTGCCTGTTTCCATACTGTATTTCTAAACTAAACTGAATAAGAGGAGAGAGGGCATGTAAATATAGAGAGATGGTTTGATGCCCACACAGAAATGATCGGGTAGGATCATGGTAAATTAGAAGGCAATCATTTTACAATCACACCTGGAGTTGTGTGCACCATTCAGCCCTATTTACCAAGGGGAATTTTCATTGAGAAGAGGATTCCATGTGGAGAGTGGATGTTTTCATAAGATCTTTATTCATAAGTCATCCATTTAATCGTGGCTGATCTATCTTTCCCTCTCAACCCCATTCTCCTGCCTTCTTCCCATAACCTCTGACACACGTACTAATCAAGAATCTGTCGAACTCCAAGTTAAATTTACCCAATGGTTTGGACTCCACAGTGTCGGTGGCAATGAATTCCACAGATTCACCACCTTCTGACTAAATAAATTCCTTCTCATACCCTTTCAAATAGTTGGTCCTTTTATTCTGAGCCTGTGCCCTCTGGTCTTAGACTCTCCCACTAGTGGGAACATCCTCTCCACACCCATTCTATCCAGGCCTTCACTATTCGGTAATTTCAATGAGGTCCCTCCTCATCCTTCTAAACTCCAGCGAGTACAGACACAGTTTTGTCAAATGCTCATCATACATTAACCCAATTATCCTCCGATGACCATATTATAAAAACAAGGAATAATGTTGAGGCTTTACAAGGCACTGGCTAGACCGTATTTGGAGTATTGTTTTCCCTGGCTAATCAGTCGAGAACTATGGATCACAGATTGACAATAAGGAATGGGCCTGTTGGGATCAAAATGAGTGGAAACATCTTCCCTCAATTAACATCATAAGTCATAGGAGCATAATTAGGCCATTCAGCCCATCGAGTCTACTCTACCATTCAATCACGACTGATCTATTTCTTTCCTCTCAACTCCAAGGAAGCACACCATTGCCAATACTTCCTCAGAAGACTAAGGAAGTTCGATATGTCTCCAACGCCTCTTATCAACTTCTACAGATGCACCGCAGAAAACATGCTATTGGGATGCATCACAGCTTGGTTTGGAAAGAGGTCAGCCCTAGACTCCAAGAATCTGACCCCAAGAGTTATGGATATAGCCCAGGCGATCACACAGGCCAGAGTTTACTCCAAAGAATAGCTTATTTTTTATTTTTATTCCATGCATTTTTCTCCCATTTCCTCCCAAATTCATTGACACCCTACTGTGTGTAAGAACGAACTGCAAATGCTGATTCCTGACTGTGCTAGCTAGTGTCAGAAGGAACTGCAGATGCTGGTTTACACCAAAGATAGGCACAAAGTGCTGGAGTAACTCAACGGGCCAGGAGGCATCTCTGGAGATGGGTGACGTTTCGGGTCAAGAGCCTTCATCAGACAACGTGTCTGAAGAAGGGTCCTAACATGAAATGTCACCTATACTTTCTCTCCAGAGATGCTGCCTGACCCGCTGAGTTTCTCCAGCACTTTGTGTCTATCTTCGACAATTTACTGTGATTTGGAGAGCAGTTCTTCGGCCACTGTTGTTGAGGCGATTGAGGAAGACCATGGCAATGATTGTCCCTTCAGATGGCCGGCAGACGCTTCTGTTATAACAGCAGGGAGGAAAGTGAACATATCATGACTGTCAGCGAGTTCCTGGTCTCCCTGTTCTTTTATTATCCGCCATCTGTACATCAGCACAAACCTCATTCTCTGTTAGTTGCCGTCTGAACTTGTACCACAGCAAAGGCAAAACTATATTTATTTGTCTTTACCACTTTATGACTGTAATTTAGGATGCCACTGTTCAGGGCGGCACAGTGGTTTTGCGGTAGAGTCGCTGCCTTACAGCAGCAGTGACCCGGGTTCGATCCTAACTATGGGTGTGCTGTTTGTACGGAGTTATTCTGTTCTCCCCGTGACCGCGTAGGTTTTCTCCATGTGCGCCAGTTTCCTCCCACATTCCAAAAGCATACAGATTTGTTGGTTAATTGGCTTCAGTAAAATTGTAATTTTTCCCTAGTGTGTAGGATCGTGTTAGTGTACACTGGTCGGTGAGGACTCAGTGGGTCGAAGGGCATGTTTCCGCGCTGTATCTCTAAAGTCTAAAGTCTACATTGTGGTCGGATGCTGATGGAATCATAGATTTGAAATGTTGGCTTGAACTTTATCCTTCTTCTTTGCCCACCACTTGTGGCCAAGAATGTCTTACTTCCATTCCATTTCTGTGGGTTTCAAATCAGCTGATGAGGACCATGTGGATTCTACAAACTTAAACATAATAACAGGGTGGGCAGGTTTGTAAATTTGGGAGATATTTCTGCAGATATTTGCTGGATTCCACTGTGTTCTGAGATTCTAGGAATTCTGAATCTTCAGTCCACTCTCCCTATTAAACGGCCATTGTCCAAGGATTCCCACGAATTGACAACAATGGTACATTACATTACTAGAGAATATCCTTCTTTCAAATCCACTGTCCTTCTGAAAAATGTCTTGCCATGAGGGAGCTTGTCTGGTAATCATGGTGCAGATGTGAATCTATGCCAGGGAGTGAGAAGGAATCCATCCCCAACCATGGGAGGCACAGTGGCACAATGGTCGAGTTGCTGACTTACAATGCCAGAGTCCCGGGTTCGATCCTGACTATGGGTGCTGTCTGTTTTGAGTTTGTTACTTGGTCCATGTGACTGTGTGGGCTTTCACCGGCTGCTCCGGTTTCCTCCCACGTTTCAAAGACGCGCAGGTTTGTAGGTTAATTGGCTTCTGTAAATTGTCCATAGAGTGTAGGACACAACTAGTGCATGGGTAATTGTTGATCGGCTCAGACTCGGTGGCCCGAAGGGCCTGTTTCCATGCTGTATTTCTAAATTAAACTAAACTAAACTAAGCTGAATAAATGTAGCACCAAGTCCCATTGATCGTACCACAGTATATTGTGGATCAGGGTTTGGGAGCAATCCTGAGAGATTGTGGGTCTCAAAGAGATCCCAGGATCAGGGGGAAATTCACTCATCCAGGTTGACCAACAAGTGAAAACCAGGCAGGAGCAAATCAGCATCAAAGATGAATGTAAATGTCTTCCTTGTGGGGAAAAAATGCTCATTATTTCAGTTAGAATTACAATTGAAGGGAACTAAATATTCTCTATTATTTACAGTAACTTTATACTTATCTTCTTCAAGCAAAAATAAAATCGTCCAGATTCTTCTTGTCGTGTCGCTACACCTTTCCAAGCCACTGTATAACGCAGGCTCTGGCACATGGGTTGAAGACCTTGTGATCTTCTGGTTTGCAGGGTTCTGGGAGGAGAGGGCAGGCATGTGGGAGGAGGAGCCAGGTGTGGTCACACTGCTGCTAGTTCCACCTCTGGTATCCTCAAATTTAAAGTATTTTGCATGAAAATGTTACATGGTCAAAAAGTCTTTTGGCACATTGGCCTTCATTGAGTTTGGCACATTGACCCAATTGAAGTTGGGAGGTCACGTGGCAGTTCTATAAAACGTTGGTGAGGCAACATTTAGAGCATTGTGAAGATAGACACAATATGTTGGAGTAATGCAGAGAGTCAGGCAGCATCTTTGGAAAAAAGGAATAGCTGTCATTTTGGGTCAGAACCCTTCTTCAGACTGAAAGATAACGCCTGCAGTTCCTTCCCACAGTACACATTTAGAGTATTGTGTTCAGTTCTGGGCACCATGTTGAAGGAAAGATGTTGTCAAGCTGGAAAGGGTGCAGAGAAGATTTATGAGGATGTTGCCAGGACTCGAGGGCTTGAGCTATAGGGAGAGGTTGAGCAGGCTAGGACTTTATTCCTTAGAGCGCAGGAGGATGAGGGGTGATCCTATAGAGGTGCCCACATGATGAGAGGAATAGATCAGGTAAACACACAGAGTCTCTTGCCCAGAATATGGTAATTGAGAACCAGTGGACATGGGTTTAAGCTGAGGGGGAGGGGGGGGGGGGGGGGGGGGGGGGGGGGGGAGAGATTTGGTAGGAACATGAAGGTAATCATATTTACACAGAGAATGGTTGGTAAATGGAACGAGCTGCGGAGGAGGTAGTTGAGTCAGGTACAATCACTAACGTTTAAGAAACATTTAGACAGGTACATGGATAAGACAGGTTTAGAGCGATATGGGCCAAACGCAGGCAGGTGGGACAAGTGTAGATGGGACATGTTGGTCGGTGTGGCCGAAGGGCCTGTTTCCACGCTGTGTGACCCTTTGATTCTGTGACTCCAATACCTTTGCCCTTGCCTTCCATTTGCCTGCTTATTCCTGCACAGGACAGCAGATTTTATTCTGTTTTTACCTGTTCTCTCACTCCCTAAGGCGGGTTGCGATGAAATGAATTCAATAACAATTGCCCAGGCCTGTTTAGAAATAATGTTACAACACGTAGCTCCTTACATCTTAAAGTCAAATGAAGTTTCCAGTTGTCACCCATAAATAATATAGTTGCGGTTTTATTTTTTTCCACTTCAGATAATGAAAGTCTGCCTTGATTTTGGCAGTTCATGAGGGCACTACTTATGAATCTGCCAAGAATCAGATTCAGATTAGATGACTCATAGTTAGATCAAGATGCACCTCCAAGTGAACTGCTCAGATCCTTCTGTCTTCTTGTCATCAATTAAAAAATAATGTCCCTTTAGTAATTGGAAAGAATATTGCAACAGCTTACGACAGGAAGGACTGGTTTAGCTCAGTTGGTTAGAGCGAGGTGTTGATAACGCCAGGGTCACAGGTTCAATCCCCGTAAGGGCCACTGCATTATGGAGCAGCAGTCTTGACCTGGGTTCAAGTGTGGTCTAGCATGGTCTGTGTGTGAATTGTGATGCTGCCTGACCTTCCAGCACGATGGCACAGCTGCTGCCTTACAGCACCAGAGGCTTTGTACATTCTACCTGTGCCCGGGTGCTCCGGTTTCCTCAGTTGGTTAGAACGTGGTGTTTGTAGGTTAATTGGCATTGGTAAAATTCTACAGTAAGTTGTCCCTATTGTGTGTAGGATGGTGTAAGTGTGTACGGAATGATTGCGTACTCGGTGAGCGTGGACTCGGTGGGCCGAAGAGCCTGTTTCTCCGAAATCTAAATTCTAAAGGAATTGAGAGTCCTTTACTAGAAGATTGAAGGCACAAGGAGCTGCAGATTCTTGAATCTCGAGCAAAACACAAACACTCAGGCAGCATCTGTGGATGTAATGGACAGGCGACGTTTCGAGTCTGAAGAAAGGTCTTGATCCGAATCGTTGTCTATCGATTCACAGATGCTGCCTGGCCTGCTGAGTTCCACCACCAATTTGTGTTTTACAGACATGACAAGTTTGAGCGTGAACCTTGAAACACATTATGAGCATGAAAGACATTATACTGTCCCCACTGTCCCATCCTCTATATTAGAAGAATCAAGAAACATAGGACATAGGTTTAATGTGAGGGAGTGGGGGTGAAGGAAAGATTTAATAGGAACCTGAGGGGTAATTTTTTCACTCAAAGGGTGGTGGGTATATGGAACGAGATGATGGAGGAGGGCGTTGAGGCTGGTACTATCGCAACGTATAAGAAACATTTAGACTGGCACAAGGATAGGACAGGTTTAAAGGGATATGGGTCAAATGTAGGAAGGTGGGAGTAGTGTCGAAGGGACACTATGTTGGTCAGTGAGGGGAATAGACAATAGACAATGGATAATAGGTGCAGGAGTAGGCCATTTGGTCCTTCGAGCCAGCACCGCCATTTAATATGATCATGGCTGATCATCCCCAATCAGTACCCCGTTCCTGCCTTCTCCCCATATCCCCTGACTCTGCTATCTTTAAGAGCTCTATCTAGCTCACTCTTGAAAGTATCCAGAGAACCGCCCTCCACCGCCCTCTGAGGCAGAGAATTCCACAGACTCACAATTCTCTGTGAGAAAAAGTGTTTCCTCGTCTCCGTTCTAAATGGCCTACCCCTTATTCTTAAACTGTGACCCCTGGTTCTGGACACCCCCAACATCGGGAACATGTTTCCTGCCTCTAGCGTGTCCAAACTAGGAAGTTGGCTCAAAGGGCATGTTTCCACGCTGTATCACTCTATGCCTCCATCAGGGCTGTTTAAAGTTGTCATGATTCGTAGAGGCATATGTCATAGATGCTTGTAGAACATGGAAACAGGCTAAAACTGTACTCTTATCTGATACAGGAGGCTAATAGATAGATCCTTTATTGTCAATCAGACCTTTCGGTCTGAACGAAATTATGTTGCCTGCAGTCATACACAGAATCAATAATAAAAAAACATACAATAAACACAAATTAAACATCCACCACAGTGAGTTCACCAAGCACATCCTCACAGTGATGGAGGCAAAGTCTTAGTCTCCGTCTCTTCCCTCCTTGTTCTCCCTCTGCGCTGAGGCGATCGATCCAGGCCGGAGATGCCGCCCTCCAGTCCAGCGGACCTCCGTGGTGATGTCGCCGCCGCCAAAAGCCGGAACGCCGTCTCCGCTCCGAGACGGCCCGCCACAGCATCAGCTCCGGGCCGCCGCCCCAGCTCCAGGCCGCCGCCCCAGTTCCAGGCCGCCGCCCCAGTTCTGGGTCCCGCAGTCTCCGCTCCAGGCCGCCGCCCCAGCTCCAGGCCGCCGCCCCAGCTCCGGGTCCCGCAGTCTCCGCTCCGGGTCGCCGCCCCAGCTCCGGGTCCCGCAGTCTCCGCTCCGGGCCGCCGCCCCAGCTCCAGGCCACTGCCCCAGCTCCAGGCCGCTGCCCCAGCTCCGGGTCCCGCAGTCTCAGCTCCGAGCCCCGCTGCATCAGCTCCGGGCCGCCGCCCCCGTTCCAGGCCGCCGCCCCAGCTCCAGATCCCGCAGTCTCTGCTCCAGGCCGCCGCCCCAGCTCCAGGCCGCCGCCCCAGCTCCAGATCCCGCAGTCTCCGCTCCGGGCAGCCGCCCCAGCTCCAGGCCGCTGCCCCTGCTCCGGGTCCCGCAGTCTCAGCTCCGAGCCCCGCTGCATCAGCTCCAGGCCGCCGCCGAAAGCCAGAACGTCGCACCAGCAAGTCGGGCCACCGCTGCCTTAGCCCCGAAGACGGCCAGCCTCTCGTTGGTAAGTCCTGGCTGGCTCTGCCTCCGGAGCCTCAGGGTCGGTCGCAGGTTGGAGGCCGCCAGCTCCGCCATCCGGAGGCAGAGAAGGGGGATACGACACGAAAAAGTCGCATTCCCCCGAAGGAAGAGACAGAGAACATGTTTCACCCCCTCTAACACAACCCAACAAACTAAAACTTAACCAAAACAACACAAAAAAAAACAACACAAAAAAGTAAAGACAGACGGACTGCAGGCGAGCCGCAGCTGTTAACAGCGCCGCCACTTCCGGACTTGGTGTTGGTCAGTCTTAACACATCATGCTATTTGACGTGACCTCAAGGGTGCATTTCTTGAAGTACATAACACAGCGGTTAAAGTGGTGAAATTGCTGAACTAATAATTCTGAGATCAAATCTCACCAAGGCAACTTGGTAATTTGAAATAAAAACAATGAGTCATTAGCAACAATGAATGCAAAGTCAATGAATTAAAAAAAAAACGATTTGTTTCACTTTTGTCCATCATGCAATGATAAGTGATTCCAGGTGCATAGCAAGTCGGGGCACGGAGTGCTGGAGTAACATAGAATAAGGCAGCACCTCTGGAGAACATGGGTTGGGTAACGTTTTGGGTTGGGACCCTTCTTCGGATTGTCGGTTCTCAAACGGTCCCAACCCAAATTGTCACCCATCCATGTTCTCCAGAGATGGTGCCTGGCCCACTAGTGTAGGATAGTGTTAATGTACAGGAATCACTGGTCAGTGTGGACAGTGAAGGATCTGTTTCCGCACTGTATCTCTAAACTAAACAAAAACTAAACTAGTTACTTATTTCAGATATATAGTAGATATATATAGTCCGGACCTTCCATTATCAACCCAGTTACTTCTGTAGTAGGATACCCAATGAAGTCAATGTTACTGCATTTAACTGAAGCAATAGTGTTTACAAATGATCATTTTTGATGAACCCAATATTTTCATTATAGGAAAATGGTATGAATCCATATCACAATAACAAGGAACTGCAGATGCTAGCTTATACCAAAAATAGACACAAAGATATGTGTAAGAAGAAACTGTAGATGCTGGTTTACACTGAAGATAGACACAAAATGCTGGAGTAACTCAGCGGGATAGGCAGCATCTCTGGAGAGAAGGAACGGGTGACGTTTTGGGTCCAGACCCATCTTCAGACTCGAAGAAGGATCTCGACCCGAAACATCACCCATTCGTTCTCCCCAGAGATGCTGCCTGCCCAGCTGAGTTACTCCAGCATTTTGTGTCTATCTACAGACACAGAGATAGTTTGACGAAGGTTCCCGACCCAAAACCTTTCCATTTTCTCCAGCGATGTTGCCTGACCCGCTGAGTTACTCTAGCGCTTTGTGTCTATCACAGTTACATCTAATAGGTATCTTTCTCTCAACTACCTCAGACATCGGGTGCTGTTTTATTGTGAGTTTATCCAGCTGATGTGCCAGGGAGACTGAGATGAATCAAAAGTGCCAAATGTGGGTGAGTTGTCAGCTTTTATTTGGTGTATACTCTGTAAATTACTCCCTCATTACTGCAGATTCTAAAAGCCCAAAAGGGTTAAGTGACACTATAATTTTCCTTTGCTATTGGCAAACATGGAGTGAAGTCACAAAACGCTGGAGAAACTCAGCGAGCTGGCCACCAGGTGAGGATGGTGGGTGGGAGAGGACCATTTAATTACGAGAAGTCAGGACCAACTCTGAAACTGGCAAATCTCCGACTGGCCACAATATAGAGGATAGCATCACTTAAAAATCCAGATCTGTTCTGCTAAATCCGTATTGGGACGATGTTCCCAGTTGATTTCACTACATGTCACAAAACGGAACTACAGATGCTGGTTTATTCTAAAGATGGACACAAAATGCTAGAGTAAAGAGCATGTCCCACTTGGGTGATATTTACACGTCACGCAGGTGGCGCGCGAGGATTTTGAACATCCCAAAATCCTGGGGCGTCGTGCGCTACCTCGCGTCACTGCAAACGCCACCAGGCCTCACCACGCGCCATCCAATTTTTAGGATGTCGCGTAAATGATGCGCAAATGACGCCCAAGTATGACAGGCCCTTAACTCAAAAGGTCAGGCAGGATTTCTGAAGACACTGAATGTTAGTTCACTGGATGATCCTGATGGATGTGATGGCTAGTTTAGTTAAAATAGACACAAAATACTGGAGTAACACAGCGGGACAGGCAGCGTCATGGGACTGCAGATGCTGGTCTACACTGAAGATAGACACGAAATGCTGGAGTAACTCAGTGTTTAGTTTAGTTTAGTTTAATGTCACGTGTTCCGAGGTACAGTGAAAATCTTTTTGTTGCATGCTATCCAGTCAGCGGAAAGACTACACATAATATGCATATACCGTGCGAAACAGAAAGACTACATATGATTCCAATTGAGCCATCCACAGTGTACAGATACAGGATAAATGGTATAATGTATAGTGCAAGATAAAGTTCAGTAAAGTCTGATTAAAGATAATCCGAGTGTCTCCAATGAGGCATATAGTAGCTCAGGACCGCTCTCCAGTTATTGAGGGGATGGTTCAGTTGCCTGATAACAGCTAGGAAGAAATCGTCAGCAATAGGCCAGTATTGCCAGCTGCCGCTTGGACTGAAGATAGAACCAGATCTGAAGTTTATGTAAAAACAAATTTCACCCTAACTCGGTATATGTAATAATCAGAACCATTGATTAAACCATTTTGGTTCACTCTGATGGATGCAGAAGAATTTCTAAGCAAGTATTCGGCACAAATTTACAGACCGTTAGTTTAATTCAATTTAGTCTAGTTTAGTTTGTTGTCACGTGTACCAAGGTACAGTGGAAAGCTTTTTGCTCCGTACTATCCAGTCAGTGGAAAGACCACACATGAGGACTGGGAGAAATTCAGAGACCAGCAGAGGAGGACAAAGGGCTTAATTAGGAAAGGAAAAATAGATTATGAAAGAAAACTGGCAGGGAACATAAAAACTGACTGCAAAAGTTTTATAGATATGTGAAAAGAAAGAGATTAGTTAAAACAAATGTAGGTCCCTTGCAGTCAGAAACAGGTGAGTTGATCATGGGAAACAAGGATATGGCGGACCAATTGAATAACTACTTTGGTTCCGTCTTCACTAAGGAAGACATTTTAGACTGGGTATTGAGTAATGAGGAAGGGTTAGTTAGCAGTCTTGTTGTACATGCCCCCATGGGCAAGAGTGACCATAATATGGTTGAGTTCTTCATTAGGATGGAGAGCGACAATGTTAATTCAGAAACAATGGTTCTGAACTTAAAGAAAGGTAACTTTGAGGGTATGAGACGTGAATTGGCCAAGATTGACTGGCAATTAATTCTAAAAGGGTTGACGGTGGATATGCAATGGAAGACATTTAAAGACTGCATGGATGAACTACAAAAATTGTTCATCCCAGTTTGGCAAAAGAATAAATCAGGGAAGGTAGTGCATCCGTGGATAACAAGGGAAATCAGGGATAATATCAAAGCGAAGGATGATGCGTACAAATTAGCCAGAAAAAGCAGCATACCAGAGGACTGGGAGAAATTCAGAGACCAGCAGAGGAGGACAAAGGGCTTAATTAGGAAAGGAAAAATAGATTATGAAGGAAAACTGGCAGGGAACATAAAAACTGACTGCAAAAGTTTTTATAGATATGTGAAAAGAAAGAGATTAGTTAAAACAAATGTAGGTCCCTTGCAGTCAGAAACAGGTGAGTTGATCATGGGGAACAAGGATATGGCGGACCAATTGAATAACTACTTTGGTTCCGTCTTCACTAAGGAAGACATAAATAATCTGCCGGAAATAACAGGGGACCGCGGGTCAAAGGAGTTGGAGGAATTGAGTGAAATCCAGGTTAGTCGGGAAGTGGTGTTGGGTAAATTGAATGGATTAAAGGCCGATAAATCCCCAGGGCCAGATAGGCTGCATCCCAGAGTACTTAAGGAAGTAGCTCCAGAAATAGTGGATGCATTAGTAATAATCTTTCAAAACTCTTTAGATTCTGGAGTAGTTCCTGAGGATTGGCGGGTAGCAAACGTAACCCCATTTTTTAAGAAGGGAGGGAGAGAGAAAACGGGGAATTACAGACCAGTTAGTCTAACATCGGTAGTGGGGAAACTGCTAGAGTCAGTTATTAAAGATGGGATAGCAGCACATTTGGAAAGTGGTGAAATCATTGGACAAAGTCAGCATGGATTTACGAAAGGTAAATCATGTCTGACGAATCTTATAGAATTTTTCGAAGATGTAACTAGTAGCGTGGATAGGGGAGAACCAGTGGATGTGGTGTATCTGGACTTCCAGAAGGCTTTCGACAAGGTCCCACATAAGAGATTAGTATACAAACTTAAAGCACACAGTATTGGGGGTTCAGTATTGATGTGGATAGAGAACTGGCTGGCAAACAGGAAATAAAGAGTAGGAGTAAACGGGTCCTTTTCACAATGGCGGGCAGTGACTAGTGGGGTACCGCAAGGCTCAGTGCTGGGACCCCAGCTATTTATAATATATATTAATGATCTGGATGAGGGAATTGAAGGCAATATCTCCAAGTTTGCGGATGACACTAAGCTGGGGGGCAGTGTTAGCTGTGAGGAGGATGCTAGGAGACTGCAAGGTGACTTGGATAGGCTGGGTGAGTGGGCAAATGTTTGGCAGATGCAGTATAGTGTGGATAAATGTGAGGTTATCCATTTTGGTGGCAAAAACAGGAAAGCAGACTATTATCTAAATGGTGGCTGATTAGGAAAATGGGAGATGCAGCGAGACCTGGGTGTCATGGTACACCAGTCATTGAAATTAGGCATGCAGGTGCAGCAGGCAGTGAAGAAAGCGAATGGTATGTTAGCTTTCATAGCAAAAGGATTTGAGTATAGGAGCAGGGAGGTTCTACTGCAGTTGTACACACCTGGAGTATTGCGTACAGTTTTGGTCTCCAAATCTGAGGAAGGACATTATTGCCATAGAGGGAGTGCAGAGAAGGTTCAACAGACTGATTCCTGGGATGTCAGGACTGTCTTATGAAGAAAGACTGGATAGACTTGGTTTATACTCTCTAGAATTTAGGAGATTGAGAGGGGATCTTATAGAAACTTACAAAATTCTTAAGTGGTTGGACAGGCTAGATGCAGGAAGATTGTTCCCGATGTTGGGGAAGTCCAGGACAAGGGGTCACAGCTTAAGGATAAGGGGGAAATCCTTTAAAACCGAGATGAGAAAAACTTTTTTCACACAGAGAGTGGTGAATCTCTGGAACTCTCTGCCACAGAGGGTAGTTGAGGCCAGTTCATTGCTATATTTAAGAGGGAGTTAGATGTGGCCCTTGTGGCTAAAGGGATCAGAGGGTATGGAGAGAAGGCAGGTACGGGATACTGAGTTGGATGATCAGCCATGATCATATTGAATGGCGGTGCAGGCTCGAAGGGCCGAATGGCCTACTCCTGCACCTAATTTCTATGTTTCTATGTTTCTATGATTACAATCGAGCCATCCACAGTGGGCCTCGACCTGAAACGTCACCTATTCCTTTTCTCCATAGATGCTGCTTGACCCGCTGAGTTACTCCAGCATTTTAAGTCTGTCCTTGGTATAAACCAGCATCAGCGGTTCCTTCCTACACAGTGTACAGATACAGGATAAAGGGAATAATGTTTAATGCAAGATAAAGTTCAGTAAAACCAGATGAAAGATAGTCTGAGGGTCCCCAAAGTGGTAGATGGTAGCTCAGGAGCTCTCTCTAGTTATCGATAGGGTGGTTCAGTTGTCTGGTAACAGCTGGGAAGAAACTGTCCCTTGAATCTGGAGGTGTACGTTTTCACACTTCTATATCTATGCGTATGCCATGTGCAGGAAGGAACTGCAGATGCTTGCTTACACACCGAAGATAGACACAAAATGCTGGAGTAACTCAGCGGGACAGGCATCATCTCTGGATAGAAGAAATGGGTGACGTTTCGGGTCGAAACCCTTCTGCAGACCACGCGCAGGTCAAGTGCAGGTTCTTCAGTGAGTTACTGACAGGAGGATGCACGACTAATGACATTGAAAACAGCCTCAGGCTCCTGATCCACTCGTTAGTTAAGCCAGATAGGGATCGGTGTTTGTACAAAACCCAAACTTGTTCCGTGATTGTGCAACATCATAAACTGTCAGAGATTGGCACCTTGTTCTGAAACGCTGTTGACAGCACAGTTATTATCTCGTGGTGAGCAATGAACATCTTTGTTCACCGGGGTGTCCCAATGAATTGACAAAGCCGTCTCCAACCTCTATCTATTTCATCTTTTCACTAACAAGAACAATTGTGAAGATAAACTTAGTTGCAGGAGCAGTTTGTGTCTCGTAAAGTAAATTCTAATTTAAACAATTTTTTCACAGTTTGCCAAAAGATGTTCGGTACAAATGATAAGCATGTTGAGGGCGTTCATGAGACAACACTTTCTCTCTTTAATTCATAGTGTTGACACCAATTTGCTAAGGATACAATGATGGACTTAGTCAAAATTATGTTCAAAACTTGCGCTGGAACTCTGTCAGTGTGGGGAGCACTGCCAGTAAAAGTCTGAATGAGAGTCTTAGAGTCTTACAGCATGGAAACAGGCCCTTTGGCCCAACTTAGCTGAAAGCAGTCGCCAAGAAATCAAACATACTCCACTTTGAGTGGTCGCCCATGAAGATTTCCATGCAGAGCCAATTTCTTTTCACTACCGTTCAAACTGAGCAAGGTTTCCACTGCACCAAATTCAGATTGGGTTGGGAGGGAGTCATGCCATGAAGTCATAGGATCATACGGTGTAGAAACAGGCCCTATGGCCCAGTTTTCCCACACCGACCAACATGCCCCATATTCCTCCGAACCTGTCCTATACATGTTCTAGTCTAAATGTTTCTTAAGCACTGCAATAGTACACGCATCAACTACCTCCTCCAGCAGCTCATTCCATACAGCCACCACCCTTTGTGTGAGGAAGTTACCACTTAGGTTACTATTATATCTCTCCCCTATTGAAAGGCAGACTTCTGTGTCATAGTGCCTTCCATAATGTTTGGGACAAAGATCCATCATTTACTTATTTGACTCTGTACTCCCCAATTTGAGAGTTGTAATAGGAATAAAATCACATGTGGTTAAAGTGCACATTGTCAGATTTTAATAAAGGCCATTTTTATACATTTTGGTTATACCATGTAGAAATTACAGCTGTGTTTATACATAGTCCGCCCACTTCAGGGCACCATAATGTTTGGGACACAGCAATGTAATGTGAATGAAAGTAGTCATGTTTAGTATTTTGTTACATATCCTTTGCATGCAATGACTGCTTGAAGTCTGCGATTCATGGATATCACCAGTTACTGGGGACGTCTTCTCTGGTGATGCTCTGCCAGGCCTGTATTGCCGCCATCTTTAGCTTATAGTTGTTTTGGTGGCTAGTCTCCTTCAGTTTACTCTTCATCATATATAAGGCCTGCTCAATTGGGTCCAGATCGGGTGATTGACTTGGCCACTCAAGAATTGACCATTTTTTAGCTTAGAAAAACTCCTGTGTTGCTTTAGCAGTGTGTTTGGGATCATTGATGCTGTAGAATGAACCACCGGCATTTGTTTGAACTTGAACAAATAGGATGTGTCTATACACTTCAGAATTCATTAAGCTACTACCATCAGCAGTTGTATCATCAATGAAGATAAGTAAGCCAGTACCTTCAACATCCATACATGCCCAGGCCCAGGCCCTGCCCGTCGACCCGTCGTCGTGGCCTACCAGCGGGCTTGGAGCGCCGTTTCTTGGCGGGAACCACCCAGCACCTCGGCCTGCGTGGCGGCACAGCATTGGAGCGCTGGAGCGGAGCGGAGCGGGCGATGCCTTGCCTGGGTCGCCGCGCTGGAGCTCTGGCGAGCTGGACCGCCGTGAGCAACATCTCCTGGCTGCGGGTCTGCGGAGCGGAGAGGCGGCGTGCGGAGAGACGGCGTGCGTAGAGGCGGCAAGGCGGCAGTGAGGAGAGCGGGCGCCGACTTTTTCATCTGGAGCCTGGGAGCGCCAAACCGACGCGGCCTTGTCGGCTTCGGCAGCCGCGGGCTCCAACCAAGAAGCGGCCGTTCCAAGTGGCCCAGCCGCCGAAAGGACTCTCCCGACGCCGGGGCAAGACCACCCGGTGAGAACGGCCAGGGACATCGGGCCTCCGTAGAGGCAACTGCGGTGGCCCCAATAGGCCTGACTTTGGGGTGAACATGGGGTGGGGACTGGACATTGTGCCTTCCTCCACAGTGCTATCCACTGTGGGGGGATGATTTTTTTTGTCTAACTGTAGTCTTGTAGGTCTGTGTCCAAGATGGCTGCCGTGAAGAGAGAGTGGACGCTGGCACGATTTGGTTGCCGCTGCTCTCTCTTCACACTGTGTTTTTGATTTTCTGTTTTTGGATTGAATTCTGTTTTTAATTTGTGTCATTGTGATGTCTTTAATTACTTGTTTTACTCCGATTATATGTTTTTATTCCGATTACTATGTAAGGTGTCCTTGAGATGTATGAAAGGCGCCCATTAAATAAAATTTATTATTATTATTATTATAACACCCCCACCACCATATTTCACACAGATGAGGTGGTATGCTTTGGATCTTGGGCAGTTCCTTCTCCTCCATACTTTGCTCTTGCCATCACTCCAATATAAGTTAATCTTCATCTCATCTATCCACAAGATCTTTTTTCCAGACCTGTGGTTGCTCTTTTAAGTACTTCTTGGCAAACTGTAACCTGGCCATCCTATTTTTGCAGCTAACCAGTGGTTTGCATCTTGCAGTGTAGTCTCTGTATTTCTGTTCATGAGGTCTTCTGAGGACAGAGGTCATTGACAAATCCACACCTGACAGCTGTAATTTCTACATGGTGAACACAAAATGTATAAAAATGGCCTTAATTAAAATCTGACAATGTGCACTTTAACCATAAGTGATTTATTTCTATTAGAAATCTCAAATTGTGGAGTACAGAGGCAAATAAATAAATTATAGGTCCCTGTACCATACATTATGGAAGGCACTGTAGGTTACATTAATTGAATACAATGGTGAGGACACATCTTCTCTCATACTTTAACTGGCTTCATACAAATATTCAGTAGGCTGTGGTGTGTGGATTTTTGCTGTACTGCTGTGATTTTCTATGTACAACGAGGTACTGTGAAAAGCTTTCTGGTGCATGCTATCCCGTCAGCGGAAAGACTATACATGATTACAATCAAGCCATTCACGGTGTACAGATAGAGAATAAAGTGAATAACGTTAAATGCAAGTTAAAGTTCATTAAAGTCCGATTAAAGATAGTCCAAGGGTCCCCAATAAGGTAAATGGTAGCTCAGGACTGCTCTCCTGTTGTCGGTAGGATGGTTCAGTTGCCTGATAACAGCTGGGAAGAAACTGTCCCTAAAATTGGAGGTAGGTGTTTTTCACACTTCTGTACCTCTTAGCTGATGGGAGAGGGGAGAAGAGGGAGTGACTGGGATGAGACTTATCCTTGATTATCCTGGTGGCCTCGCTGAGGCAGCATGAAGTGTAGATGGAGTCAATGGAAGGGAAGTTGGTTTGTGTGATGGTCTGGGCTGCGTCCAGAATTCTCTGCGATTTCTTGCGGTCTTGGATCGGTCTCGATGGTGACTTGGTCATTTGGATTCAGAACTAGTTTACTCATAGAAGACCATGTGTAGTGGTGGACAGGTGATATTTTGGCCGGAGGTCTATGACCAGTGGAGTTCTGCATGGATCTGTGCCGGGACCTGTTTATTTGCGACGTATATAAAAATAACTTGGATGTAAATGTAGGTGGGTTGGCTAGTAAGTTTGCGTTGTACTCAGTAGGGAAAGCCATCAAAGTATACAGCGGGATATAGATCAGAAATAGATATAGATTTTAAAAAATCATATAGCAATGGGCTGAAAATTGGCAGATGGTGTTTGAGGTGTGTGTCGTCGAACATCAGGAGGTCAAATGTAGGGGAAAGTATACAGTTAATAGAACGATCTTTAACACCGTGGATGTACAAAGGGATGTTGAGATCCAGGTTGAAGGTAGACACAAAATGCTGGAGTAACTCAGCGGGATAGGCAGCATCTCGGGAGAGAAGGAATGGGCGATGTTTCGGGTCGAGACTCTTCTTCAGACGTCTCGACCCGAAATGTCGCCCATTCCTTCTCTCCCGAGATGCTACCTGTCCCGCTGTGCTACTCCAGCATTTCATGTCTACCTTTGATTGTAACCAGCATCTGCAGTTCTTATCACACACTTGGGATCCAGTCCTAATGCCCCTGAATGTGGAAATACTGATCGATAGAGTGAAAGAGAAGGCGGATGGTATGCTTGACGTTGTCAGTTGGGGCATCCACTATAAGAGTCAAGAAGTCACATGTGCAGCTTTCTCGGACTTTGGCATGCTGCATTTGGAATATTGCGTACAGTTTTTTTGTCACCCCATGACATGTAAGAGGTGGAGGCTTTGGTCAGGGCAGAGAGGAGGCTGACCAGAATGCTGCCTGGATTAGAGAATATTAGCTGCAAGGAGAGGTTAGAGGAAATTGGATTGTTTTCTCCGAAATGTCAGAGGTTGAGGGGAGTCCTGATAACAGCATGTAAAACTCTGAGAGGCATGAATAGGGTAGGCTGTCAGAACCTTTCCGTAGGGTTTAAATGTCAAAGTCGCTGGTTTAAGGTGAGAGGGGCAGAGTTGAATGGAACTTGATTAGTACGGGTATTAGGGGTTATGGGGGGGAAGGTGGGAGAATGGGGTTAGGAGGGAGAGATAGATCAGCCATAATTGAATGGCAGAGTAGACTTGATGGACCAAATGGATTAATTCTACTCCTATTCCTTATGAAATGTTCAGGGCAAGTTTTCTACACAGCGAGTGGCATGAGATATGACAGTGGCATTTAAGAATCTTCTAGATAGGCACGTGGATATTCAGGAAATTGAGGGGTATTGTCACCTTGTCGTGGTGGAGAAGCTTGTGTGGACCTGAGATCCTGAGAGCGATGCCGTCTGGAGCCATGCTCCTGGTAGGGTCACTCATGGCAGTAAGGTCAAGGGGGAGGTCTCGGACAAGGAACAATCCAACCAAGACCTCAACGGTGGAACAGGCGGAGGATGATGGCTGACCTTAGTGGAGCATCACAACGGCTGAGAAGGCGGATGAAGGCTGCCGCAGAAAAGGGTCTCCGGTCGTCTTGGACTCCATTGCCACTGGATCCTGACCCAGATCTGTCAAGAACTGTGGGGGTGGTTGTATGTGGACCAGTCTCCCCATGTTAAATAAAGTCACGGACAGGCGTCCTCCATATAAGGAATAGCACCCTGGATACGCCCATGGTCAGCCATGACCGAAGGGGGCCTAAGAGAATCAAGTACAGGTAGCTTAGTTTAACTTGGCATCGTATTTGGCATTGACATTGTGGGTGTAAGGGCCTGCTCTTTTGCTGCAGTCTTCTAAGTTCCATTTTTAGGCCTTGCTGGCCCCCCACCAGTTCAACAATGATGCAGTCTGGAAGACAAAGTGGTTTTGGGTCGTGACATTTACCAGTTAAAACTTTAGTATTTATTTTACCTCAGACTTTGGAGATATAGAGCAGAAACGGATACTTTGGCCCACCGAGTCCGCGCCGACCAGCGATCATTCCGTACACTAACCAACATACACTAGGGACAATTCTGCAACTTTTACAACTTACCAAAGCCAATGAACCTACAAAGCTGTACATCTTTAGAGAGTGGGAGGAATCCGGAGCAATTGGAAAAAACCCACGCAGGTCACAGGGAGAAGGTGCAAACTCCGTACAGATAACATCCGTAGTCAGGATCAAACCCGGATTCCTAATCTGAGGAAAGACATTCTTGCCATAGAGGGAGTACAGAGAAGGTTCACCAGACTGATTCCTGGGATGTCAGGACTTTCATACGAAGAAAGACTGGATAGACTCGGCTTGTACTCGCTAGAATTTAGAAGATTGAGGGGGGATCTTATAGAAACTTACAAAATTCTTAAGGGGTTGGACAGGCTAGGTGCAGGAAGATTGTTCCCGATGTTGGGGAAGTCCAGAACAAGGGGTCACAGTTTAAGGATAAGGGGGAAATCTTTTAGGACCGAGATGAGGAAAACATTTTTCACACAGAGAGTGGTGAATCTCTGGAATTCTCTGCCACAGAAGGTAGTTGAGGCCAGTTCATTGGCTATATTTAAGAGGGAGTTAGATGTGGCCCTTGTGGCTAAAGGGATCAGGGGGTATGGAGAGAAGGCAGGTACAGGATACTGAGTTGGATGATCAGCCATGATCATATTGAATGGCGGTGCAGGCTCGAAGGGCCTAATGGCCTACTCCTGCACCTATTTTCTATGTATCCAAGTTTCTATGATCTCCGGCGCTGCAAGGCAGCAACTCCACTGTTGTGCCACTGTGTCGCCTGATATGATAGTTTCATTTAAGAAGCTTTTAGATAGGCACAGGGATATGCAGGGAATGAAGGGACATGGATCATGTACTTGTAGAGGAGGTGAGTTTAACTTGGCATCAAGTCTGGCATGGACATTGTGGGCCTAAGGGCAAGGTCTTCTATGTTCTAATTTTAGGCGTTGTTGGCCTCTCACCAGTTCAATAATCATCCAGTCTGGAAGACAAAGTAGTTCTGGGCTGTGACTTTCACCAGTTCCTCTGGATAGCTGGCTGGCTTGAGAGGCAAGTGAGATGAGTAAGGCCGTCTCAGCTTTATCCTGTTGGCAATAGAATGCCTCACATCCAGGGTGCACTCAGAGACCTGGCAGGGCTCCATCCGTTCAGTATTTATCTCAGCTGGTGCTCGCACTTCCTCTCTGAGCAAAATTGTAAAAGTTTGCAAAAGTTTGTGACTGCTCACCAACAAGTGGTCACAATCTAACCTGAGCCCAAGTAAACTCAGAGAAACCACTTGCCAAATCATTAGACACAGCCCCGCTACAGGGCGTCACGGTGGCACAGTGGTACTGTTGCTGCCTTACAGCGCTTCCAGTGCAAGAGACCCGGGTTCGATCCCGACTACGGGTGCTGTCTGTACGGAGCTTGTACATTCTCCCCGTGACCTACGTGGGTCTTCCCCGAGATCTTCCACACAGCAAAGACGTACACCTTTGTAGGTTGTGTAGGAAGGAACTGCAGGTGCTGGTTTAAAACGAAGATAGACACAAAATGCTGGAGTAACTCAGCGGGACAGGCAGCATCTCTGATAGAAGGAATGGGTGACGATTTGGGTCGAGACCCTTCTTCAGACGAAGGATCTCGACCCGATTCGCCATCCATTCCTTCTCTGCAGAGAGGCTGCCTGCCTGAAGAAGGGTCTCGACCCAAATTGTCACCCATTCCTTCTCTCCAGGGATGCTGCCTGTCCCCGCTGAGTTACTCCAGCATATTGTGTCTCTCAGGTGTGTAGGTTAATTGGCTTGCTATAAATGTAAAATTGTCTCTAGTGCGTGTAGGATAGAGTTAGTGTGCGGGGATCGCTGGTCAGCACGGCCTTGGTGGGCAGAAGGGCCTGTTTCCACACTGCATCTCCAAACTAAACTAAAAAAACGAATGTGACTGCTTACCAACAACTGGTCTTGCCTGAGCCAAAGGAGTCTCAGAGAAACCACTTGTAAAATCATTAGACAGATTCCAGAGTTAACCAATAATTTCAAGTCTGGGTTTATGGTGTTCAAACCCTCTGTTTCATGTCACTGCCCAAACACATCCGTACACATCTATTTTTATATATGTTCGCAATCAAAATTACTTTTTCCCTACCATTTCTATCCTTTGGGAATTTTCCCGAAATAAAGTAGGCATGCGGCCATTTAGCGTGTGCCTATTAGTTTGATTTATTGGTTGTATATGGGAAACTATATGAAGTTCACAATTCTATGGAAATCCAACATTGTTTTGGTTGCTTGCGCTTAATTGCATGGAGAAATTTAGTCACACAATAAGTGGTCAATTAATCTGTGTGTGCCCTCTAAATATTAACAAATGAATTGGTTCAGGGGGGTGATAATTTCCACAATATCCTTCACTTGCTCAAGTAGCTGCCATAAATCGAACACTTTTAATGGAAACTTTTTGACTTATTGTGCAATTTGGGCTAAATGTTGAAAATATAAAGCTGCCAATGTGGATATTTTACAGTCTGCCACACAGATATCTCAGCATGCACGCATTGGGTTTTAATAAAGTCTTCACCTTGTCTAGAAGTGCAGTGGACAACACTGGGGTGAGGTCATGTTTGTCATTTCACTTAAACCTGCAAAAAGGAACTCATGCGATTAAACATAGCTGATGAAACTTGGTCTTCCTCAGCCTGTTTATCCCTCTGGAAGAAATAACCCTCAGTCTGAAGAAGGGTCCCATAAACATCACCCGTTCCTGCTCTCCAGAGATGCTGCCTGTTCCGCTGAGTTACTCCAGCATTTTGGAAGGGTTCATCTTCAGTACTACATTGGTATTCATTATCATTCGACACAAGAGGATTGTAGACACGTAGGGCGGCACAGTGGCGCAGCGGTAGAGTTGCTGCCTTACAGCGGCGGAGACCCGCGTTCGATCCTGACTATGGGTTTAGTACGTTCTCCCAGTTACCCGCGTGGGGTTTTCTGGTTTCCTCCCACATTCCAAATACATGCAGGTTTGTAGGTTAACTGGCTTCTGTAACGTGCCCCTAATGTGTGGGATAGAACAAGTGTACGGATGATTGCTGGTCGGCGTGGACCGAAGGGCCTGTTTCGATGCCGTATCTCTAAATCAAACTAGAACAGAAGCAGCGTATTTGAGGCTATTTTGGTTCCATGCGGGACAAGTGACTGAGTCCTATTCCCTGCATCTCTATGGTGGCATTGTAAATAATTTCCCCTGTTGAGCATGGTCAATAGTGTAGATAGGGCATCTTAGTCAGCATGGGAAAGTTGCTGTATAACTCTATGACTCTGGTTCTCATCTCCTGTGGACAGATGGTTTCATGTTGTTGCTCTATTTTCCTCACATCCAACTCCACGTCCTAGACCTCCATTTTGCCCTTCACGAGGGATCCATAGCAAACCAACTGAGGCAATTGGTCTAGCCGACCTAACCAACCACTGGTAGGTAGGATGGTCAGAAGGTGGTCATTGTGTAAAGAAGTTGAGAAATCATGTTACCGCTGTGTAAGACATTGGTGAGGCCACATTTCGAGTACTGTGTTCAGTGTTGGTCACCATGTAATATGAAATACGTTGTTCAGCTAGATAGGGTGCAGAGAAGATCCACGAAGATGTTGCCAACGCTCAAGGGCCTGAACTATAGAGAGACGTTGAGCAGGATAAGACTTTATTCCTTGGTGCGCAGGTGGATGAGGGGTGATCTTATCGAGGTGTATAAGATCGTGAGAGGAATAGATAGGGTAAATGCACAGAGTCTTTCACCCACAGTAGAGGAATCAAGAACCAGGGGACATGGGTTTAAGGTGAGGGGAGAAAGATTTAACAGGAGCCTGAAGTGCAACTTTTTGCAGGTAGGTATATGGAACGAGCTGCTGGAGGAGGCAGTTGAGTCAGTTACTATCACAATGTTTCAAAAACAATTTGACAAGTACATGGATAGGACAGGTATGGAGGGATATGGGCCAAATGCAGGCAGGTGGGGCTAGAGTAGATGGGGCATGTTGGTCGGCGTGAGCAAGCTGGGCTGACAGGCTTGTTTCCATGCTGTGTGACTATGTCTCTCATTTTCTGTTATTTTCAATATCCCATCCTGTCCCAGTAACTTGCTGTTAAGTTATAAATATTTTAAGCAAATGCAAAGATGTGCTTGTGCAGTGAATCGTTCAATGGGACTTTATTTCTATGTGTATTTAAGTACCGTTGTTCTTTTTTGCGTACAGTCCTACTGTACATTGGGTCAATCAGTTCAGTTTATTTTATTGTCACATGTACAGAGATACATGGGAATGAGGATGCAGAGCTTGGAGAATGACACCAAGGCACCGAGAATGAATGTGCTCGCATGGAAAGCCCTCAATAACATGGGGAAAATCTGGATGTCTTAGATGTCTAAGGGTCTCAAACTGAGATTCTTCCATGCAACTGTAGAGAACATATTATTGTACGGGTGTGAGGCATGGATTCTCACTCGAACACTGTCCAAGTCTCTCGAGTGTACCTACACCCAAAATGCTCAGAAAAGTTCACAATGCCAGTTGGAGGGACCAGATCACCAACGCCCTGCTCTATGGGGAGATTCCACCTCTGACCAAGAAGATCAGGTGGAGAAGGATGAGGCTCGCTGGTCACTGTCACCGCCACCCAGAAATGCCAGCGAACAGGGTTGTGCTGTGTGAACCCACCCATGGAAGACGTGACCCGGGACGGCCAAGATGATGCTGAAGACATTGATGGAAGACGCATGTGTAGAGACAACTTGCCAGCTGCATGGAGGACAGAGATGTGTGGTGCGTCCGTCACCGTGCCCGTCAGAAACCAGCACCACTGCGTCGCTAATGTTTTCAACGTAATAATAATAATAAACATAATAATGTACCGAGGTACGGTGAAAAGTTTTTGTTGCGTGATACCTAGTCAGCAGAACGACAATACATAATTGAAATCGAGTCATTTACAGTGTGCAGATGCATGATCAGGGAATAATGTTTCGTGCAAGGTAAAGCCAGCAAAGTCCGATCTGCGGGTAAAGTAAGAACTATTGCTGTGGGAGTAGCGATTGTAATGTGTGATTGTACATCTGCTATCTGGTTAGCAGGCAAATAGTTGCCTGGGTTGGGCCACATCTTGGAAGCAGACAATTATACAAAGTATAAAAGTAATGCAACAATGAAAGTTATGTAAGTGTATATTTTATCATTAAAGTACTATTTTTTGGAGAAGGAAAAGAATCTGGTCCTCATAATATCTTGAAAACTTTAATGAATTAACTCCTTTTGCTTCCAAGCCCACAAATTGCAGCAGTAGAGTTGCTGCCTGAGCGCCAGGGAGCCGGGTTCGATCCTGACTACAGGTGCTCTCTGTATGGAGTTTGTACGTTCTCTCCGTGACCACGTGTGTTTTCTCCGGGGTGCTCCGGTTTCCCGTGCACAATCCAAAGGCGTGCAGGTTTGCAGGTTAATTAGCTTCGGTTAAAATTGTTAAAGTGTCCCTAATGTGTAGGATAGTGTAAGTGTGTGCGGATCGCCAGTTGGCACGGTCTTGGTGGGCCGAAGGGCCTGTTTCCACGCTGTACCTCCAAACTAAACCAAACTAAATTGATGTGTAGCTGGATATTGTAGATGCTGGAAATCTAAAATGGAGGCAGAAGATGCTTGAATGCTCAAAGGCTTGGACAGCATCTGTGGAGGGTGAAAGAATATCGGCCGTCCCACGAGGAACTCTGTTATCTCTCACATGCTGTGGTTTTATTTTCACTGACTATTTCTGTGAATAACCGCTAATAAGTTCCTGTGCGCCTGAAACGCAGCTGAAGAAGGAAACCAAAACAAAAAGGCTACTGCAGCTTGGAAGCCTTTTCTGATTTCTTTTCTTGGAAAGTCTCCAAATGCAGTTGGCAATGGGCAAGCAGACAAAGAACCCGGAAACCAATTTTACAGTGGTTTTCTTTCATGTGCTTTTGTCGACTGCATTGAATGATAAAAAACAACAACAATTTCAGCTCTTAATCTGTTCCGGTCTGCACCACAAACTTCTCACAAAGTTCCTAGCACGTTTTTTTTTAACGATAGTAACCTGGAACGACTTCAAGAAACATGGACTACTGCTACAGCTAAGAAAGACTGCCATTTTTCAAAGCACATAAAAGGGTTATTTTTATGAGAATAAAAGGTGTAATTTATAACAATGATTTATAGGAACACATACTTGAGTGTTTGGGGAGTTTTATAATGTAATGTGGATTTGACATTTTACCTTGTATGGTGATGTGTTTAATGCAACTTAGATAAATAATTCATACCATCAACAGTACTGTTGAAGTTAATCGCTGGACATTGATGATATCCTTACTTATCACTGCGATCAGAAATGTAGCTGCTGACAGTGCCTGTCACTAATAATTGCCCTTAATATTTATTATATTTACTTGCCAGAATAACAGCGGGAAACATTTATTGAAAGCTTCCCCAGATTTAATTCTGGAAGCTGTATTTCTGATTGAAATTGCCTCAAAAACAGCCTTGTGGATTTTAAACTGTGTCTGGTGTGACTGCACCAGTTGAAATTCTAGACCCCTGTATGGAGCTGGGAAGAAATCTCTACTCTTCTAACTCTGCTGGAAGGAAGCAAGGTACAATACTCCATCGGCATGTCATTGGCATGCTGGAGATGTACGGTGCCATCGAATGCCACAATGGTGCATTTTAGATGATGCTACTGAATGCTTTGTGCGTGCTATGCATGTACTGGTCTGGGTCTACTCTAAACCCATGCAGGTAATT
Source organism: Amblyraja radiata (assembly GCF_010909765.2). Lineage (NCBI taxonomy): Eukaryota > Metazoa > Chordata > Chondrichthyes > Rajiformes > Rajidae > Amblyraja > Amblyraja radiata. The sequence goes on along the minus strand of NC_045981.1, from coordinate 15,170,953 downwards.
AATCCTCCCGCATATTTATATCTGGGGAGTTTGAATTGACTGGGGTATCTTCGTCCCAGGTATATTATAAAGAAAAGCTGCCAAATTCAGTGTGGAAAATGGGAGATTTGGTTAAGCAAGGCTGCATGCCAGAGAAAACTTTGGCATGATATCGGAGAGTGAGTGATAGTCCTGGAACGAAACCCAACAAGGAGGAAAGGACCTCACTGGACCAGGAGGGACGAGAAGAGTTGACTCACCATTGAACAGAAAATTGACTGATACTCTTCAAGATTATTATGTGACTGTTCAAACGTCATTTTCTAGCTCCGGTTCCATTAGTTACTCGCTGAGTCTTTAATTGAAGAGTTAAAGGACAAAGTTATTTTGATCTTCTTGTTATCGAGTCCATAAGGTTAGAAGTTGTTCAGACAGAGCTGAACATGCTTCTCGGCATCTGTATACAATGGTGTCTGCCTTGTGCTTCTTGTGCTTCTTGTGCGTGGTGGTGGAAAGATTGGTGAAAACAGGGCCGCGACGTGAACGCTCTTTCCCTTGACCCCAGTTCATTTGATAATAGAGGCTTTGCCATCCAAGTAGATTCGGTATTAAGATTCAGCTCTTGGATTTGCAGTTTGGCCAGGCCGCTTGTGGCCACAGTTTTTTTTTGTCATTCCTAAGCTTACTTGACGAAAGAGTTCAAGAAATATTGGCCACAAGTTATTTTGGTTCTGTACACATATGAAAGGACGCAAGCAGTGAGATCTTTATGATCAGTCGAGGACAATTATGTTTAACTTGATCTCCGAGTTGATGTGGATTACCCATACTATAATAGGAATTCATGTTAAATGTATTTTTATCCCAATTTTACACAGAGGGATGGTGAGTGCCTGGAACGCCCTGCCTCGGTTGGTGGATGAGACAGATATCATAATGGCAGTTAAGAGGCTTTTCGATAGGCATATGGATATGCAGAGAATGGGGGGGATATTGATTATAGATCAACACCCCCCCCCATTCTCTGGTAGATAAGAGATGGCTAATGCATCATGTTCAGCACAGACATTGTGGGCTGAAGGGTCTGTTCCTGTGCTGTACTGTTCAATGTTCCATTATTACTTAGCCATGATGAGGACCACGCACAGTTGTCTGTAGAGAGTACTGTAATATAGATATAACAAATATTTTATGGGATATATCAAAATCAATTTATAACCTAGGGCTCTGCCATATGAAATAATGTTTATAGTGTTTGTACATTAAGAGGTGATGTGGGCCAAACACAGGCAAATTGGACCAGCAGAGATAGAAACCTTGGTTGGCATGGTCGAGTTGAAGAGAAGAACTAGTTTTCATGCTGTATAATTGTATGAAAACTATATACAAACAAGAGCGTGGCTTTTTACTAGTGTGTTAGTATCTGAGTTAGAAATCCATGGGTTGAAAATGTACAGGCACCCACTTTGATCTGCATTTCTATGAGGTATTATAAATAGAGTGCACAACTGATATCGTATTTTTAGTTGAGATACATCACGGAAACAGGACATTTGGCCCACCGAGTCTGCGCCAACCAGCGATCCCTGCACACTAACACTATCCTACACACACCAGGGACATTTTATAATTTTACCAAGCCAATTAGCCTACAAACCTTTGATATTCAACCAAAGTCCACTTCATGCAAATATAAGGGCCAGCCTTGCTGAAGAAGAATGCAGTGTTTTATTCACAACAAGATATTTTTTATCCCTGACTGATATTCATCTTTCAACGCATGATCGAATGATTTTTTTTTTGGTGGGAAAAAATAACAAGTGCTGGGGGAAGTCAGCGGGTCAAGCAGCATCTGCGGAAATGGACATGTGATGTTTTGGTTCGGGACCCTTCTTCAGTCTTACAGTAGTAGGGGCTCTTAAGGCCTGGCAAGTGATAGGTGGATACAGGCTACAGAGAGGGGGGAGGGGGCTTGGTTGATTATCAGGTGGATGGAATAAGTAACATTGGCCAGATAAGAAGAAAAGAGGAGTAAAAGGCAAAGCCAGAGGGAGGGATGTAAGGGGAAGGGGGCAGGGGAAGGGGGGAGGATAAAAGGGAATTGAGTATCTAAGGGATGAAAGAGAGTTTGCACGTTCTCCCCGTGAACTGCGTGGGTTTTCCCCGGTGCTCTGGTTTCCTCCCACACTCCAAAGACGTACAGGTTTGTACAAAGAGGGGAAATGTGCAGAGTGACTGGTAGGATAGGAGATACTGGGAGAAATTGTCCTACTGTCTTATATACAGGAAGGGATGCTAATTGAAGACACAAGTGACTACAGATGCTGGAATCTTGAGCAAAACACAAAGTGCTGGAGTAAGTCAACAAGCCGGGGAGCATCACGGGAGTGAAAGAACCGGCATCGTCTTTGGTCGAAACCCCTCTTCAGATGAATGATCCTGACCAGAAACATCATGTATCAATGTTCTCCCGAGGTGCTGCTTGACCTAGTGAATTACTCCAACACTTTGCATCGTACAGATGTCCTGGTGGAACTCAATGGGTTAGGCAGCACCTTGGTTTAGTTTAGTTTAAAAATACAGCGTGGAAACAGGCCCTTCGGCCCGCTGAGACCACACCGACCAGAGATCTCTGCACATTAACACTATCCTATACTAGGGATTTTTTTTTACATTTATACCAAGCCTTTTAACCAACAAACCAGTACGTCTTTGGAGTGTGGGAGGAAACCGAAGCTCTCGGAGAAAACCCTCGCGGGTCACGATGAGAACGTACAAACTCCCTACAGACAAGTACCCGGGGCCAGGATCGAACCCGGGTCTTTGGCGCTGTAAGCGCTGTAAAGCAGCAACTCTACCGCTGCGCCACCATGCCCCCCAACTAGGTCGAGACCTTTCTCCAGAGTCGATGTTCATCATGTGATCATTTGAACTATTGATATTTTCAACGAAGTTTAGTTAACAAATAGTTAAGTCCTAAACTTTGTTTCCTCTTAAAAACATTATTTCATCAAGCTCCCACTCATTGTTGTATTAATGCCAATACAGGAAGACTTCAATTAACATGTAAATACCAGTTATATCACATGGTTTAAAGTTTTACTTTTGCTAATTGTTTGAAACAGTTGTAATGTGAGCCATATGAACTTCAAAAGATTTTGTCTTGTACAGATGCAGGAGCTGGCCATGCTATTTTGCAGTTTACTGTGCTATCTGTCATTACAGAGTTCAGATCTTTTTTTTTTTTTTGAAGACCCCCTTTTCATGTGGTCTAGTTAACTTGTCGCAGCATGCACTTGGCAAAGCAGCTGTTTGGACCAAGGGCCAACACTATAAAATAAACCTAATTATTTTCTGCCAGAACATGCAGCCACCCTGAGTTTAAAACGAGAAGTGTTGCGATCTGGGTCTGCTGCTCTGATGGTGAGGTGGACGTGAGGTGTTTTTTAATGAGCGTTTAATGATCAAGACACAGGAAACTTGCAAAGAAAACACACAGGGATTGGTGAGCATATTCGGAACAAAGCAACTATGATAAAGGATGGAGCTTGGCTCATCTTTCTCGTCGCACGATTTTTTTCTCAAAACATCGCTGAGCACGTGGAAAAAAGAATCAAGGGGGCACGGTGGTGCAGCGGTAGAGTTGCTGCCTTACAGCACTGGAGACCCGGGCTCGATCCTGACCACGGCTGCTGTCTGCACGGAGTTTGTACGGCCTCCCCCTGGCCTGCGTGGGTTTTCCCCGGGTGCTCTGGTTTCTTCCCACACTCCAAAGACGTACAGGTTTGTAAGCTAATTGGCTTGGTTGAATTGTAAATTGTCCCTAGTGTGTCAGATAGTGTAGCGTGCGGCGATCGCTGGTCAGTGCCGACTGGATGGGCCGAAGGGCCTGTTTCCATGCTGCGTCTCGAAACTAAACTAAACTAAAAACAAAAATGTCCTTTAGGAGCAGTGATGGTTAAATAATGTGATACTGGGATGAGTTGCATGGGAGACCCATCCTAGCTTGATACCTGCAGACTTTAGCTTAGTTTACTATTGTCACATGTACTGAGGTACATTGAAAGGCTTTTTGCACAGGAAGGAACTGCAGATGCTGGTTTACACCAAAGATAGACACAAAATGCTGGAGTATCTCAGTGCATCAGGCGGCCTCTCTGGAGAGAAGGAATAGATGGCGTTTTGGGCCAAGGTCCTTCTTCAAAATGAGAGTCAGGAGAGAGGGAGGAAAGCTTTGTGTTGGGGTAAAGAATTCACAAAATATTGACTCAACTTAAATAAACTATAGGCCAGGTAATATTTAACGGTGTTCTTGCTCCTGGTTAAGTCTTCAAGGTCCACTGTTGGCACAACAGTCAGCATATACCTCATGCCCTGTGTGGGCAAATTATTTGTTAACTTACACATTGATTGTGTTTTTTTTTTGGTTGGAAATATGTTACTATCCTTTCACCAACTAGAGAGGGGACCTGACCTACCATCTATCTCGTTAAAAGCGTTTGGACTATCTTTAATTGGCCTTTATTACTACTGGACATTATCTTGCACTAAACGATTTCCCCTTTACCCTGCATCTGTACAGTGTAGATGGCTTGATTGTAATCATGTATAGTCTTTTACTAACTGGGAAAAAAAGCTTTTCACTGTACACGTGACAATAATAAACTAAAAATACTTAACTAAACAAACGTTCATGGTTAAATGTACAAGAAGCGACACATTGATTGATCCTTTTCAGATTTTTTAATGAATTTAGACAAAGGGATTAAGGTCATAGATGGACACGGGATGCTGGGGTAACTCAATGGGTCAGGCAGCATCTCAACAAACTCCATCTTTGGTAAAGATTGTAAATAGGCCCTCGTGTGCAGGATAGTGTTAGTATATGGGGATCGCTGGTCAGCTACCCTGGCCACGAGTGCTGTCTGCACGGAGTTTGTACATTGGTCCCGTGACCCACATGGGTTTTCCTCGAGTGCTCTGGTTTTCTCCCACACTTCAAAGGCGTAGATGCTTGTAGGCTAATTAGCCTCGTAAAATTGTAAATTGTCCCTGGTATGTTGGATAGTGTTAGTGTGTGGATTGGTCGGCGCGGACTTGGTGGGCCAAACGGGCCTGTTTCTGCACTGTATCTCTATCTCTAAACTAAACTAAACGTTTTGAGGGAGCCTAATGACCTGGCAGCTCAAGAGACCGTCAACTGATGAGGAGAATTTCACCGACAAGTGGTATGTTTGTGCAATGCATTACCTGATGTAGGTCTTGTCTCATTCCAAACCACACGACTGGAAGACATGCTCAAACAATATTGATACCAAGGCTTATCCAGGAATTCATGTCTCTATAACCCGCAGCAACATGTATTACTTCATCTTAACTTACTGTAACTCTGTGGGGAAAGAATATATTATCATTATATATTTAAGAAGGAACTGCAGATGCGGGAAAATTGAAGGTAGACAAAAATGCTGGGGAAACTCAGTGGGTGAGGCAGCATCTATGGAGCGAAGGAAATAGGCAACGTTTCGGGTCGAGACCTTTCTTCAGACATTATATATAATAATTTCAGGGGCATTTCGTTATTTTAGAAACAGAATTTGTAACAGGAGATTAATTCTACCCTAAAAGATTGCACTTTGGTTTGGGAGCGGTGGCATACTCAAACACTTCCACTATTTTCAATGACATTGCCTTGCCATGTGTAAAGCATAAAATGAACTACTTCTGCTCAAAGGTGTCCATATTAGTGCCATGAAGTAGTGAATATTTTTCCTGCATTTATTTAATTTAATTGAATCGTTTGAAAAGTACAGAGTGGGAAAAGGCCCTTCGGCCCACCGAGTCCACACTGACCATCAATCATCTGTTTACGCTAGTTCTATGTTGACCCTCTTTTGTGTCCACTCTCGACACACTGGAGCCATTTATAGAGGCCAATTAATCTACAAACCCACACGCCTTTGGGATGTGGTCACAGAGAGAATGTGCAAACTCCACACAGACAGCACCTGAGGTCAGGATTGAACCTGGGCCTCTGGTGCTGTGAAGCAGCAGCTGTAACAGCTGTCCAACTGTGCCGCCCATTTTAAATGCACCTCAATAGATTGAGGTCTTGATAGACCATTTAAATGTAGGTTTATAAAACATTGATCCACACTAATATATTTGGGTCGACACTGTGACTCAGCATTAGAGTTGCTGCCTGACAGCGACAGAGACCATGGTTTGATACTGAATACGGGTGCTGTCTTTATAGAGTTTGTACGTTCTCCTCCTGACCATGTGGGTTTTCTCCGGGTGCTCCGGTTTCCTCCCACACTCCATAAACCTACATGTTTGTAGTTTAATTACCTTCGGTAAATGCTAAATTGTCCTTGGTGTGTAGGATAGTGCTAGTATACAGGGTGATTGATGATCGGCACAGACTCGGTGGGTCGAAGGGCCTGTTTCCGTTCTGTATCTCTAAAGTCTAAAGTCTATGCTGCAGTTATGATGATAGTAAAATTATTTGTGTTTGTATTAGTTATCATTCTGCGAAATTGACAGAAACGGTTGGGTTTCCATGCAAGTGTAATTGAAAATTGAAATGTTAAAGCTGCCATTGGAAATGTAGCCATTATCCCTGAGCATTGCTGCTTCAGACCCCTCTACTATGGGGAGAAGGCAGGAGAATGTCGTTATGAGGGAGAGATAGAACAGCCATGATTGAATGTCAGTAGACTTGATGGGCTGAAAAGCCTCATTCTACTCCTATTCCTTATGATCTTATGACCTATAAATGAATTTGTCCCATTGTATAGAAAAGTTTGAAAAGTTAGAAACAAAACGTAATTGCATACATTTTTTTGTGTATAATTTAGAGACGATGTGGTTACTGTGGCCGCGACGCGTGGAGTTGGTGGAGGCAGCCGTGTGAGGTCCTAAAGCAGCCGGGAGAGCAAGCAGACCAGGCACAGTCTCCTGTGGCTACACGGAGCGTTGGTGAAAGTAGCCGAACATTGCGCTGGGCTATGCTGACCCATCTGTCATCGATCCTGGGCTGCCAGGACATCAAGCCCTAAGATGTGAAAATAAGAAATTGCTCATCTCCTTAGGCCTAGGTCAGACTTTGCACCCACTTGAGACTTTAGACTTTAGAGACACAACGTGGAAGCAGGCCCTTCGGCCCATGACCGAGTCCGTGCCAATCCAGCGATCCCCGCACACCAACACTATCCTTCACACTAGGGACATTTTTTACCGAAGCCGATTGACTTACTAACCTGTACGTCTTTCAAATGTGGGAGAAAACCGGAGCACCTGGAGAAAATCCACGCAGGTCACATGGAGAACGTACAAACGGCGTACAGACAGCACACGTAGTCAGGATGGAATCCGGGTGTCTGGCGCCGCAAGGCAGCAACTCTACCACTGCACGACCATGACGCCCTCTCCAAGCAGATAATTGTTGAACTGTGAGGATACCACAATGCTGCTGGCTTTTGCTTCCTTGCCACTTCCCATTTGGGCCTCATTATGCTCTATTTTACTGTGGCTGTGTCCTACACGTTCTGGGAGACGTGGAACTAATTGCTATCCCCTCCCAATTTTCCACATTAGATCATAGAGCATTGTGACGTGTCTTTTAAGTTTTAGGATTGTTCTAAGTTGTTATTTTGTTTTATTTTCCTCAGTGGGGCAGGTTTCCGGCTTATTCCAATTTATTTGCCAGAAAATGGGAGAAAAGTATTTTCTTTACACAAAATAAAATGATGAGAAAGTTCTAGCCTATAAAGGACTATAATACATTAAATCTATGAATTGAAATGTTTCATATTAGTTTAATTTTGCATAGATACATGGAAAGTAGGCGCAGGAGGAGGCCATTTCGCCCTTTGAACCAGCACCGCCATTTAATATGATCATGGCTGATCATCCAGAATCAGTACCCAGTTTAGTTTAGGGATACAGCATGGAAACAGGCCCTTTGGCCCACCAAGTTCACGCCGACCAACGTACACACTTGCATTATCCTCCCACCACTAGGCACAACTTGAAATTTCACTAAAGTCAATTAGCCAACAAACCTGTATGGATTTTTCTCCGCGTCGCATCTCCTTACCTCCTGCGGCCTACAACGTGGAGTGGTGCGGCCTTTCCTGGAGAAAGGCCCGGAGCATCATGCCGCAGGTGCTGCACCGACTTACCATCTTGGGTATACCCAAGACTTACCAGCCTGGGATCTTTTGCCGAGGATCGCCAGTGTTGGAGCTCCGACCGCGGATCCTGTGGACTTTAACACCGTGAAGTAGCGGTCTCCGGTAGGAAGCGGCCGACTCGGGAGCTCCATGCCGCGGAGTGTTCCGATCCATCCTGAAGCCGGAGTTTCGATCATCCCGACGAGAGGGCTTGAACAGCGGACTGTCGGCAATGGCCCCGTTCAAAGGCCCCGACCACGGGTGAACAAAGGAGGAAGATGACTGAACTTTATTGCCTTCCATCACAGTGAGGAATGTGGATTTATTTGTTGTGTACTTTCATTGGTACATGTGACAATTAAATTGAATCTTGAACCAGAAAGCTTTACATTGTACCTCGCTACCCGTGACACTAAACTAAACTAAACTTGATTTTAATATGATTTTGTAAGAAACAAATGATTGGTTGTGCACAGAAATTGAGATACAAATCCACTTCAAGAGCACAGGAGAACATTAGAAAATTATCTCAAATATTTCTGATAAGTCATTAAAATTTGGATTAAATTTTTTTTCATTCTAAATTGGCTGAAACAGAGCCAGAAATTGTGTTGGGCTGGACTATCCTTCCTTCTTCCTTTATCTTATGACGTATAAATATTTTTAAAGTATTCAGATCAAGCAGTTTTGATAGAGACATAGATTAATATCATGGGTGCTGAAGTGTAAAGGGCAGATAAACATGGGCAGGTTTAGTTTAGTGGAGAGTTTAGTTCGGCCCGCCGAGTCCGCACCGACTAGCGATCCCCGCACCCTAACACTACCCTACACACACTAGGGACAATTTTACATTTATACCAAGCCTATGAACCTACAAACTTGTATGCCTTTGCAGTGTGGGAGGAAACCGAAGCTCCCGGAGAAAATTCACACAGGCCATCTGTACAGACAGCACCCGTAGTCAGGATGGAACCTGGGTCTCCGGCGCTGTAAGGCAGCAACGCTACCGCTGCGCCATTTGATCCATTGGTGTCTCCGGCAATTTTTGCTTTTGTTTTACATTTCTAACATCTGCACTTCATTTTATCCTGTTATCCTGGGACTAGTCAAGTGTGTTTGTTCTGTTAAATCCATTCGCTCAAATTGCGAATGTCTTACTCTTATCTTGTTGAGATCTCCTCAGAAGACTTTGATGGCAAAAGTCTTAAAAAGATGCAAAAGCTGTTTGTGTGAAGCCCATGCACACAATCCTGAAACGCACTTGTTCAAGCAGACTGCAAATTGGATGTTGGACAATTGTTCTCTCAAAGCCAAGGATCGCTGTTGCAATAGATTGTTCTTCATGCAGGGAGTGCTTTTAATACACAGAGGGATTTACTTTTGAGCTGTGGTGCCAGCACTCCAGAATTAATTCCTTCATGAGCAGGCTTTCTGTAATTCTGCAGAATGTGAAAACCGAGCATAGAAAATATGAATTGCAGAGAGCTGTGGGTGCAGCCCAGACCATCTCCCAAACCAGCCTCCCTTCTATTGACTCTATCTACACTTCACGCTGCCTTCGCGAAGCCATCAGCATAATCAAGGTACACAGACTCCAGTCTGAAGAAGGGTTTCGGCCCGAAACGTCGCCTATTTCCTTCGCTCCATAGATGCTGCTGCACCCGCTGAGTTTCCCCAGCAATTTTGTGTACCTTCGATATTCCAGCATCTGCAGTTCCCTTTTGAACAGCATAATCAAGGGCCTGTCTCACTGCGGTCACTTCCGCTTCTCCCCTTACCCATCGGGCAAGAGGTACAGAAGTTTGAAAATGCATTGTATAATTTAATTTAGTTGAGTTTAGTTGAGTTTGGTTTAGTTTAGTTTAGTTTAGTTGGGTTTGGTTTAGTTTAATTTTGTTTAGAGATACATAATGGAAACAGAGCCTTTGGCCCACCGGGTTTGTGCCGACCAGCTATCACCGTACACCAGCACTATCCTGCACACTAGGAACAATTTATAATCTTTATCATAGGAACAGAGGATCTGAGGATTGTACAGAGGTGTATAACATCATGAGAGGAATAGAGCAGGTAGATGCACAGTCTCTTGCCCAGAGTAGGGGAATTGAGGACCAGAGGACATTGGTTTAAGGTGAAGGGGAAAAGATTTAATAACAATCTGAGGGATAACTTTTTCACACAAAGGGTGGTTGGTATATGGAACGAGTTGCCAGAGTAGGTGGTTGAGGCAGGGACTATCGCAACGTTTCGGAAACAGTTAGACAGGTACATGGATAGAACAGGCTTGGAGGGATATGGGCCAAATGCAGGCAGGTAGGACCGGTGTAGCTGGGACATGTTGGCAAGTTGGGCCGAAGGGCCTGTTTCCACACTGTGTGGCTCCATGTCTCTATTATGCTATGACTATGACTCTAATTGACTACTCAGCTAATGCTAGTTAGTTACTTTCCACATGAACATCCTCTTCCACCCATCTCACAGAAATCAGAGAAACGTTTTCATATCTATCTATCTATCTATCTATCTATCTATCTATCTATCTATCTATCTATCTATCTATCTATCTATCTATCTATCTATCTATCTATCTATCTATCTATCTAGCCCAATGATATGAATATTGATTTCTCTAACCAAGTAAAACTGGCATTCCCTCTCTCTCCATCCCTCCCCCACCCAAGTCTGTATGGAGACTAAAGCTAACTAAAACTAACCAGCGTAATCTCACATCCACCATTGACTCTGTAGTTTAGCGAAACTCTGCCCTCCAGGTCTCTTTAAAACATCATATCTACTGCCTTTTCAGGCAGTGAATTCAAGACCAACACTACCCTATGAATGGAGACATGTTTCCTCATCTCCCCTTTCATCTTTCCATCAGTTTGTTTACAGCAACATCAGTGGTTTTGGATCCCTCTACTGTTTTTAACTAATTGGGCCCTTCAAAATTTTACACACTTCATTTTTTTTCTTCCCTCAACCTCTTTTGCTCCAGAGAAAGCAACATTGAACCATCCAATCTTTTTCCAGAGTAAAAATGTGTAGGAAGGAACTGCAGACGCTGGTTTACACCGAAGATGGAGACACAATGCTGGAGTAACTCAGCGGGACAGGCAGCATCTCTGGAGAGAAGGAATCAGTGGCGTTATGGGTCGAGACCCTTCTTCAGACTGAGAGTCAGGGGACAGGGAGTCTAGAGATATGGAAGGGCAAGGTGTGAAAACGTCAGATCAAAGCAGATGATGGTAAGGAAATGTAGAATGGTTCATTGTTAGCTGAGTAGAACTAGTTGGAGAACTAGGATGGGGGAAGGATGGAGATTGAGAGGGAAAGCAAGGATTACATGAGGTTGGAGAAATCGATATTCGTACCGCTGAGTTCTAAGCTGCCTAATGCCCCTGTCCCACTTAGGAAACCTGAACGGAAACCTCTGGGGACTTTGAGCCCCACCCAAGGTTTCCGTGCGGTTCCTGAAGATTCCCGGAGGTTTTTGTCAGTCTCCCTACCTGCTTCCACTACTTGCAACCACCTGCAACCTCCGGGAACCGCACGGAAACCGTGGGTGGGGCGCAAAGTCTCCAGAGGTTTCCGTTCAGGTTTCCTAAGTGGGACAGGGGCATTAGCGAAATATGAAGTGTTGTTCCTCCAATTTGCGTTGGGCCTCACTCTGACTGTGGAGGAGGCTCAGGACAGCATAGTCAGTATCAGAATGGGAGGGGGAGTTAAAGTGTTTAGCAACTGGGAGATCCACTCCTGGCAACATCTGACAACTCTCCTCAATAACCTCTTCAATTAATTCACATCGTTCCTGCATTATGGCGACCAAAATTGGCCCACCACCCTCTGAGTGAAAAAGTTGCCCCGAAGCTTGTTGGCATTCATGTGAACAGCACACCGAGACCTTTTGAAATTTCAATGGGGTGAAGACTGGCGGTTCTGACTGCAATTGTTGAATCCACTCCAGCAAAGTTCTCCCCCATGTTATTTCCGTCCATGCTAAGAGTCGTGAGCTGCTCATTTACTTTGTGAAAAATGTACTTTTCAACAAGGCTTTCTATGTTGTTCGTCAAACTTGGATTATCTTAAAAACTGGAGTGGATTTTTTTTTCTCTCTGCAAGGAAATATCAGGTTTCATTTCTTACTGAGCCACAGCAATATTTTTCATTTCCATTATTTTTGGTTGACATTATAGTTGCATCAAGGTTTCCTTTGTGCCTCTTTCCTTTAATACTGTGTACTCACAGTAAACAATGCAGCCTGTATTGTTGAATCAATTAGCATTCTGTGTAGGGCTATTGTTCTTAGCACTGTTGCTTAAGATCTTTAGGCCTTAATCATTCAACATTACGACTTGGCATTATTTGAATTGCTTTCCCTTGGCTTTGTGTTTATTGATATTTAATCTGTTACGACAATGCAGGTAGGTTTAGAATGACACCCCAAATTCTCACAAAACTCCCATCAGAGAGAGAGGAAAAGAAACATCGAAAATAGGTGAAGGAATAGGCCATTCGGCACTTCGAGCCAGCTCATGGCTGATCATCCAAAATCAGTACCCCGTTCCTGCTTTCTCCCCATAACCCTTGAGTCTATTAGCCCTCAGAACTACATCCAACTCTCTCTTGAAAACGTCCAGTGAATTGGCTTCCACTGCCTTCAGTGGCAGAGAATTTCACAGATTCACAACTCTCTAGGTGAAAAAGTTTTTCCTCATCTCAGTCCTAAATGGCCTACTCCTTATTCTTACACTGTGACCCCTGGTTCTGGACTCCCTCAGCATTGGGAACATTTTCCCTGAATCTAGCCTGTCCAATCCCTTAAGAATTTTATATGTTTCTATAAGATCCCCTCTCATCCTAAATTCCAGTGTTTCTTCAAAGATTCCAGAACTTCTTCAAAGTAGGCCTACCTTGAGGAGCTGAACCACAGATGCTGGTTAATACACAAAATGACACTATGTACTAGAGTAACTCAGCAGGTTAGGCAGCATCCCTGACGAACATGGATAGGTGACAATTCGGGTCAAGACCTTTCCTCAGACTGATTGTAATGACGTTTCAGGTCAAGACCCTGCTTCAGACTTACTCTTCAAGGCAAAGAGGAAAGAGAGAATCAATGCAATCTGCCGCTAGCAAATAATATGAAGTCTCAAAACTAAATCTGAATGTAAGAATCCAAAATCCACAACAAATGCCTTCATAACTAGATTAATGAAGTTCTATTTTAAATTGCAGAATCCATCTTGTTGTTTGAATTTTTACTGTTATTAATCAACAAAATGTTTTTAGAGACACACTCCATAAATTTCAGAGGTTGCAGATTAAAACTTGACCTGCAATTCTATGTCAAAATGGGTGAATAAATCATTATAATGAACAAACAGGCATATGCTTAGACAGATGTATGGATAGTCTAGGTTTAGAGGGAGGATAGACACAAAATGCTGGAATAACTCAGCGGGTCAGGCAGTATCTCTGGAGAAAAGGAATAGGTGACGTTTCAGGTCGGTACCTTTCTTCAGAAACCTTTCAGTCTGAAGAAGGGTCTCGACCCAAAACGTCACCTATTCCTTTTCGCCAGAGATGCTGCCTGACCCGCTGCATTGCTCCAGCATTTTGTGTCTATCTTCGGTATAAACCAGCATCTGCAGTTCCTTCCTACACGTGAGAGAGATATGGACCAAATGCAGGCAGGTGGGACGTGTTGATGGAACATGTTGGTTGGTGTGGGCAAGTTGGGCCGAAGGGTCTGTTTTCATGCTCTATGGCTATGACTATGACTATATAGTCTTGTGTCATCCACTACCATTCCTACTTCTCAATAACTCCCCTGCCCTTCAAGGGGCCCAATACCTTCTAATTTATTAACTTTGGACCAAGTAAGTGCTCAATATAAATTCAGAAGCACTTATTAAGTCCAAATATGAAGTGTGTTGGGTAAATTCAGTCTTCCCTAATTATTTTTGTTTTGGCCAATATATATATACATTGAGAGGTTCATAAATGTTTATCTCCAAAGCTTTGCTTGAAGCTGAGCCAAACTTGATAAAAATATTTCTGCTAGCTACAAGCAAAGCCATATTAAACTAAGCAACCTCTTTGTACATTGAAATACAAACACTTTATTTACTGCAGTGTAACAATGCATATATTATATAAAGCGACACTCACTTTGTCTCCATAGACCACAAACTTCAGACCAGATTGAGTCCTTTTAGCTTAGTTTAGAGATAGAGCGCGGAAACAGGCCCTTCGGTCCACCGGGTCCGCGCCGACCAGCGATACCCGTGCACTTACACACAATTTGCAATTACACCAAGCCAACTAAACTACAAACCTGTACATCTTTGGAGTGTGATAAGAAACCAGAGCACCCGGAGAAAACCCACGCAGGTGACGGGGAGAACGTACAAACTCCGTACAGCCAAGCTCCCACAGTCAGGATCGAACCGGGATCTCTGGCACTGCAATGCAGCAGTTCTACCGCTGCACCACTGTGCCTCATCAAGTATCATTTTTCAGGAATTGCATCACAAATATTAATATTCATATGTACTTTGAGGGTGGATGGCGGCTCAAATATTTTTTTTTGTGTCCAAACAAGCATTAACTAAAACAATTTGTAAAATCATTTAAGTGCCAACTGTGCCCCCTTTAAGGCCTGGTGCTTTTTAAGCTTCATCCATGGGAGTTTTCAAACAGGGATCATATAGCAACTCCTTTGCCAGGTTTTATGACCCTTGTCATGGTGTGTTCCCTTCTTATTAAATGTTATATCCTGAGATTGAATTGCTTCAGCTTTGTCCACTTTAGAATAAACCCCATTAAGTGTTCTGTTGACTTTAATTCTCATAGCTGTTAGGCAATAAAAGTTGTATTCTATAAAGTGTTGGGAACATTCAGTACTCAAAGATTTAATTAGTAATAGATCTGTTTTTAAACATCTAATTTAATAAATCAGTGGGTTAATTAGTGAGGGATATATCTTTAAATGGCTGACTTAACGAAGAAAGATTTGATAAGTTATGGGACCCATTATTGAATGATCATCTGATTTTTAAAACAAAACTTCCAATATACACAATTTTAAAATAACTTTACAGCAGTGTTAACACTCCACAATTACTTTTTTTTAATTAAAAGTGTGCCAAGGAGTTAAAGCGCTCTTGAACGAACGGACTATTAACTGAAAAGTAGATCAGACGAAGTGAAATAAGGGCCTGTCCAACTTGGGCGTCATTTGCGTAGGTGGCGCGCAAAGATTTTGTGAATCCCAAAATCCTGGGGCGCCGCGCGCGACCGCGCGTCACTGCCAGCGCCACCGTGTCTCACCATTCGCCATGCGCGCGTCACGCGTAAATGATGTCGCATCGTGCGTCGTGGCGCGTAAATGATGTCGCGTAAATGACGCGCAAATAACACCCAAGTGGGACAGGCCCTTTACACCTTTTTTTGGATGTGAGTGGGCTTCTTCTATCAAAGTCTATCCTGTGATGCTCCAGGTATTCCTTAACAATTTGATCATTCAGAGTATTCAAAACAAAATTTGAAGAATATAATCTACAGTTAAGGGTAGCACTGTGGCACAGCAGTTACGTTGCTGCCTTACAGCTGTTTCCACACTGTATGACTATGACACTCTGACTGTAAGCAACTGGTGTTGCTGCCTTACAGTGCAACAGTCACGGGTTTGATCCTGACCTCGGGTGCTGCCTGTACGGGGTTTGCACATTATCCCTGTGACCGCATGGGTTTGACAGTAATAATAATATACAAAACTAAACTAAAGAATGATATGCAACGTCCAGTTATTTCATCCACGCAAGATAGACACAAAAAGCCAGAGTAACTCAGCGGGTCAGACAGCATCTCTGGAAACAGGGAACCCAAAACGTCATCCATTCCTTTTCTCTAGAGATGTCTGACCTGCTGAGTTACTCTAGTTTTTTGTGTTTATCTTTGGTGTAAACCGGCATCTGCAGTTCCTTCTGACACAATTCATCCATGCTCTCCTCATTCATGTGCAAGCTGAGTGAAGTTATTGAAAATACATTCTCAGAGGGTTTTGTTATTCTCTTGCTGAAATGATGGGTATCTGAAACCAAAGCCTCTATTTTAGTTTGGTTTAGTTCAGAGACAGACCAAGGAAAGGCCCTTCGGCCCAACGAATCCACGCCGACCATCTTACAACCGTTTGCACTAGTTCTATGTTATTCCACTTTCTCATCCACTCCCTCCACATTGGGGACCAATATACAGCGGGCCAATATACTTTGGGATGCGGGAGGTGACCGGAGCACCCGAAGGAAACCCACCTGGTCACAGGGAAAACGTGCAAACTCCGCACAGACAACACTCTGAGGTTAGGATCAAACCCAGGTCTCCGGCTCTGTGAGACACTGTACGACACTGTTCAGCTCGTAGCTGAGTCGCATGTGCATGAGAGGACGCAACTGCTCCAGTGGCTCTGCCGAAAAGTCTCAACCTTTGACCCGCTACTGACCTTCCCGGAAGGCCAGGGTCATTCTGCGTACAACAGGGACACTATTCCAGTGGAAATGGCTGTGAAACTACTTAGCTTGAATGAAATAAACACACGTGACACGGTGGCGCAGCAGTAAAGTCGCCGCCTTACAGCGCCAGACCCCGGTTCGATCCTGACCACGGTTGCTGTCTATGTGGAGTTTGCACATTCTCTCCTGCTGAATCTGTGTGGGTTATCACCGGGTGCTCCGGTTCCCTCGCACACTCCAAAGACGCGCAGATTTGCAGTTTTATTTGGCTTGGTATAAATGTGAGTTGTCCCTAGTGTGTGTAAGTTGGTGTTAATGTGCGGGGATCACTGGTCGGTGCCGACTCGGTGTGCCGAAGGGCCTGTTTCTAAACTCTAAACTGTACCTCTAAACTAAACGAAAGTAAACTTAAAGTAAAAGGGTTACCGATTTAGATTGGTAACTCTTCCCCTGCGATGAAAACCGAATCAATTTATTGAAAAACAAAAGATCTGGGGCAGTAAAGTGGTTTAACCGCACTTCCAAATGTTCTTGCCTCACCCTGTCATACAGAAGTCCAGCAGACTTCCTGATCCTACATGTTAATCAGTAGCGATCCACAGAGCTGAAGATGACAAGCCCTGGCTGCCATTAGTCGGCCTCAGCCATCAGCTGCTGAGGAAAATGGTGGATATTTAACCACGCTAGTCAGTGATCAGCCATGGTTTTAATGAGAAGCCTGAAGTGGATTAAATTCCTTTCAGTGATAAGCATCAGCCTCCAGCCCCCGTCCGTCCCTCTTGAGTGAAGCCACGGATGTCTACTTGGTTCCCACTTGTTGCTGTCACAATAGCCAACATATCTTTTGTGGCATTAACGGATCGGGGAAACAATGTGTGAGAAGGCCGGGCCGCGTATTTCCCACACGGTCGATCAGGGCCCTGTACCCCCTGGGAGAGCGCTCGCTGAAACCTGTGTCGGCTGGAACACACAGCTGATCCAACCTCGGCTTGCTTTTCAGTGTGCTCCTGTGGGCAAAATCCCTTTTGTCCCGTGAACGAGAGGTGTGGCAGGCGATTAAATCACTATGTCATATGATGGTCAATTCCATGGGGATTAGGACTCTGTTTTCAGATATTAGTTTTTTTTGGAGGGAGCTCATTTACATTCTACAGCTGGTGTTGGGCTCACTTTCCCGAGAATTATGTTGCAAGCATTCAACTGCAAAAATGGAAACTTTCCCTTGTTGGGCACTGTAGATTTAAAGGCACAGCATCATTTTTTTTTTTGCATAACCAGAGACCACCTTCACTAGATTTCGAAGATACAGGGAAAAGTAAAAACACGTAAGCACCCTTTTCAAAGTTGATCTTGCTGCAGGGAGAGAGAGAGAGTCACTTTATTCAATATTTTAGTGGCAGAAGCCAGGGCTAAAAAAAATAAATGACAAGGAGCATTTGCCTAATTAATGAGATTTTTGAACAAGCGTTTGAAAGAATGCGGTAAACGTTTTAATTTTTCATGATTTCATACTGTGATAATTGGCTTCGGGAAGGAAACCTTAAATGCCGCTCGGTATAGCGGTGCATGTTTAATTCAAAAAACGTAGCTGGGCTGTGCATGTCTGAGAGGTTCACTCTTCTAAAGCAGTCAAGGCAAGAAATGACATGGTCAGGCTCACAATATTAAATGGGACTTGATGCTTGACACATTTACACATGTGAAATTATATGCGTTGACCAAATAGCTGAACACCGCTGTACTCTCCCACCGAATTCAGCACCTTGACTCCAAATTCGAGTAAGGCTTTCTCCATTTTTGCTTATTTTTATTCCCTTCCACCATAACCAAGATCCCGCATCCCATAAACAATAAAGTTGAACTAATTATGCCCGGTTAATAAAGACATAAATTTGGCCACACTGCTGATGGATTCAGTGAGCCAAATTAAAAGATACAAAGCAGTTCTCATTAATTACAGGCGGGAGCACTTCAGTTAAGTGGAGCATGTTTTTCTGGGATGCAAGGTTTTGGTGCAGTGCCGTTGAGTACATGGGGGCTGACTGTGTGAATTGACCGGGCATTGTTTTTTTTTTACCCCACATACATTGAAAGACAAATCCTAATCAAGGGGCTTTCAGACTGTCAGCAGCTCAGGCTCTCATTGTGGTGCATATCAAACTGCCGTCAGCCCATTGTAGTAATGACAGCTGACTTGGTGCAGCACTGAGAACAGTTTTGTACATAACTCTACAGGACAAAGGCAGGCAGCTGCGGCCTTAACCCTTCCCAGCCCAAAATCCGCTCGGGCAAGATTGTTGCCTGACGGGAGGTTTTCACACCCTGCGGGATCGACTCCAGGAGAGTTGCCCTGATGCAGATCGAGGTGGGCCAACATGGCCTGTATTCATGTGTAGGAAAGAACTGTTTATATCGAAGGGAGACACAAAATGCTGGAGTAACTCAACGGGACAGGCAGCATCTCTGGAGAGAAGGAATGAGTGAATTTTCCGGTCAAGACCCTTCTTCAGACTGAACTTCGAGTCTGAAGAAGGGTCTCGACCCGGAGCGTCACCCATTCCTTCTCTCCAGAGATGCTGCCTGTCCCGCTGAGTTACTCCAGCATTTTGTGTCTGGCCTGTTTTCATGCTGTATATTTAAACAAGAACCAAGGGAAGCAGCACAAATGGCCTGTGTATCTCTGGATATCACAGGTGTATCATTAGGTCATGTGATAGGAGGAAAATTAGGCCATTCGGCCCCCGAAGTCTACTCCGCCATTCAATCATGGCTGATCTATCTCTCCACCCTAACCCCATTCTCCTGCCTTCGCCCCATAACCCTTGACACCTGTGATTTCGCCATTGTTTCTGCGAGTAAAAATTGGTCGTCATAGTTCTTTTGAACTCGTAGTGCAGTGGAGTGGGGTCGCTATGTAGTTATAGGAGGTCAAGGGAAGCCGTAGACAATCTCCTTTGCATTTTAATTGACTCATTGGAGCTTTTAGAATCAAGGAAAACCGACCAGTAATGTTAAATGGCCGCTAAACTTTATTAAAAGTTGTCTGGCTTCTTAAAAATTTCTCCACTCCTTCTCCCCCCCTTCTCCCCCCTTCTCTCCACTACTCTCCTCTTCTCTCCCCTTCTCTCCCCCCCCTCGTCCTCCATGTTCTCTAAAGGACTGACCGTACACTGTGACAGCTGTCTTTTACCTTCCTGTTCATCGCGTGTGAATTTCAGACAGCGCTCCCCCGCTTTCCCTGGCCCCCGTCTTTGCGATGTGTTTGTGTGTGTGTGTGTGTGTGTGCGCGTGCGTGCGTGCGTGTGTTGACGGTCGATCCAGCTCGCGGTTTCATCGCTGACAGTCGATCCAGCTCGAGGTTTTTCAGGCGAGTGCCCTCGAGCTTGAAGGTCGAAGACAGTCGCTGAAAAGTCGCATTAGTGGGACAGGCCCTTTATTTCTAGTCCCTGCTGACTGACCCACTGAGTTATTCCAGCACTTTGTGTCCATCTTTGCAGAAACATCCCCCTCAATAAATAAATTACGAGGCTGATCGTGATTTGAGCAAAACTACAGTTTAAGCATAACGTATTTGTATTTGTGAAAATTGATAATGTGCTTCTGATTTTGGAAGTAAACATATTCCTAAAATAAATGTTTTATTGAAGTGGGGAGTGAATTGAGTTTCGTTCCAATGCGGTTTCCAACAAGTCAACAGTGGCTGATTCTCAAAATT
Organism: Amblyraja radiata; assembly: GCF_010909765.2. Taxonomy (NCBI): domain Eukaryota; kingdom Metazoa; phylum Chordata; class Chondrichthyes; order Rajiformes; family Rajidae; genus Amblyraja; species Amblyraja radiata. The sequence goes on along the minus strand of NC_045981.1, from coordinate 15,150,569 downwards.
AATTCACGAACTGTGAAATACTTTGGATTAACAGAAAGTCAAGAAAGACTCTAAAATGTTAGAAATGATACCTTCTCATCAGTATCCAGTGTTACTTAGTGGAGTTTGCAACTTTGTTTAGTTTAGTTCAGAGATACAGCATGGAAACAGGCCCTTTGGCCCACTGAGTCCACGTCGACCAACACTAGTTCTATGTTATCCCAGTTTTGTGTCCTACACATTAGGAGCAATTGACAGAAGCTAATTAAGTTACAAACCTGCATGCCTTTGGAATGTGGAAGGAAACTGGAGCACCCGGAGGAAACTCATGCGGTCACAGGGAGAACGTACAAACTCCGTACAGACAGCACCCGTAGTCAGGATCGATCCCGGATCTCTGGTGCTGTAAGGCAGCAACTCTACCTCTGCACCACCATGCCGCCCTTTGTGTCAATGTCCTGTGGCATTAATTATCTCTAACTGACGTATAACATTGAGTCCTTCAGTTTAGTTTCGTTTATTGTCACGTGTACCGAGGTACAGTGAAAAGCTTTTTGTTGCGTGCTAACCAGTCAGCAGACAGCGAATACATGATTACAATCAATCCATTTACAGTGTATAGATACATGATAAGGGAATAACGTTTAGTGCAAAGTAAAGCCAGCAATGTCCGGTCAAGAATAGTGTGAGGGACATCAGAGGTAGATAGTAGTTCAGGACTGCTCTCAGTTTGTGATAGGATGATTCAGTTGCCTGGTAACAGTTGGGAAGATATCCCTGAACCTGGAGGTGTGCGTTTTCACATTTCTTTACCTTTTGCCTGATGGGAGAGGGGAGAAGAGGGAGTGGCCAGGGTGCGACATTCTTGATTATGGTGCTGGCCTTGCCGAGGCAGCGTGAGGTATAAATGGAGTCAATAGAAGGGAGGTTGGTTTTGTGTGATGCTTTCTTGGTTATTCCATCTTTCATGATGTTTGGGTTATTTGGGCAAGGGTTTACAGATGCAATTATCGCCCTTTTAAAATCTTGCATGTTGCCTTTACTTTTATTACTGAAATAAAGTATCATTGAATCCTCGAACCAATGATATCTCTCCTTTGCACTAGTGCTTGAAGCAGGAAAAGTGATTTTCATTGATGTTAAACCTGGGAAGAGAAACCTGGTGCCATCTGTATGATAAGCAAGATGAGGACCAAAGACTATGCCTTGTCCTAAGTCTTAAGTCCGAAGACTTACATAAATCATTCACCACGTCGGTCCTTATTTTCTGTCTATTTCAAATATAAACTTAGCAATGCATTTATTAACACATTAGTTTAGTTTAGTTTGGAGATACAGTGGGGAAACAAGCCGTTCGGCCCACCGAGTCCATGCTGGTCACCCGTACACTAGTTCTATGTTATCTCAGTTTCATGTCCTACACACTTTGTGCAATTTACAGAAGCCAATTAACCTACAAACATTACATGCCTTTGGAATGTGGGAGGGAACCGAGACATCCAGAGAAAACCCACGTGTTTACAGGGAGAACGTGCAAACTCTGTACAGACAGCACCCGTAGTGCGGTCCAAACCCCAGTCTCTGGCGCTATAAGGCAGCAACTCGACTGGCAGTGCCACTGTTTACAATAAGTTACTGAACATATAATAACTGAGGGGCGAGGGTTGGAGATAGGTGAAATGTAACCAGAAAAAAGCATATTCACATATAGAATTAGCATGATCATATATTTGTGAATAACGCCTCATAAGGTGAAGAGTTGAAGGTGCAAAAATGTTAACATTTTGAAATGGCTACATAGTTTGAGGCGGTCATGTAAACTCTTTTAGCTGCTTATTTATCTCTGCTTGGGCCGCTGGGCCTGTATGACTATGACCCGAAGCAACTTTAGGGCGGCACGGTGGAGCAGCGGTAGAGTTGCTGCCCGATCCTGACTACAGGTGCTGTCTGTACGGAGTTCGTATGTTCATCCCCGTGACCGGCATGGGTTTTCTCTGGGAGCTCCGGTTTCCTCCCGCACCCCAAAGACCTACAGGTTTGTAGGTTATTGGCTTTGGTAAAAATGATAAACTGTCCCTAGTGTGTGTAAGATTGTGTTAGTGTGCGGGGATCGCTGGTCGGAGCGGACTTTGCAGGCCAAAGGGCCTGATTCTGCGCTGTATCACTAAACTTAACTAAAACTAAACTAAACTGCGGATGCTGGAATCCTGAGAAAAACACAGAGTGCTGGTGTAACTCAGCGGATCAGGTAGCATCTGTGGAAGATGTTATAAATGGTCCACAGATGCTGCCTGACCCTCTGAGTTACTCCAGAGCTGTTTTAAATCTTTTTAAAATTTTCCCAAATTAGTTTTCTCATGACTGATTTGGTTTCATGATTTGCGAATGGAATAAGCAGGAACAAGAACACATATGTGGTAGTTATTGCAATGACATTCACCAGATTAACTAATATTGTTAGAACTGCAGTGCAAATTTTTTTTTTGTGGTGAATTTTTTCCTGTTGTTATTCATTTATAAACTTCAGTTTGTGCCTTTCCTCGCAATAATAAGAGAGGATAATGAGAATGGAAAAATGCCTTCAAATGTAGCTAAGTTTCCAATCTTTTTGTACAAACAAGGGACGGCAGATGCTGGATTACCAAGGAAAGACGCAAAAGGCTGGAGGAACTCAGCAGGTCAGACAGCAACCCTGGAGAACATGGATAGGTGATGCTTCGGGTTGGCACCGCTCTTTAAAACAACCATTCATTTATTGATTAACATTGCCGACTGGCGATTACAAATTTGCATTTATGAAAACTTTTGTACGATAAGTTTAGTTTTGTTTAGTGATACAGCACAGAAACAGGCCCTTCGGCCCATCGATTCCACAATGACCAGCAATTCCCATATATTAAGGACAATTTACAACTTTTACTGAAGCCAATCAACCTACAAGCCTGTACTTCTTTGGAATGTTGGAGAAAACCGGAGCTCCCGGAGAAAGCCCACGTGGCCACAGGGAGGAATGTACAAACTCTGTACAGATAGCACCCATAGTCGGGATCGAACCTGGGTCTACCACTGCGCCACCATACTGCCCTTGTGACATCTCTTGTGACATTACTTGCAATGAATCAGATAGAACGTCTGATTTACATATCATGAAAGGATACAAGAGAAATGTTACTGCCCTCAAAGTTGGACTTTCAGATATATCTAGATAAACATTTCTCTGCTCCACCATACCAGTTATGCATGAAATGAATTCAGAAGTCAGGAATCATTATTGTCTCTGATTCTATAAACATAACTCTGCTCATTTTAAGCAGGGAAAAACTTGAGTATATTTAAAACGTATGTTATATATACTTTGATTTTTTAATGATAGTTAGCAGACTAACTGCTGAGAACCCCATCATTATAATCAGCAACTTATAATTACAAGCAATTACGATAATGAAGATCTGATGATGTAGCAATACGAAATGGATGAACATTGGTTACTGAAGTTTACCTTAATTATCCGTCTTTCAACAGCTTTCCATCGACGAAACCTTCCATACACGGTGAATTTCATTGTTGGCATTAGTCCCTTCCTGATATTAGTTTAGTTTAGTTTAGTTTAGAGATACAGCGTGGAAACAGGCCCTTCGGCCCAACGAGTCCACGCCGTCCAGCGATCCTTGCGCACTAGAACTATCCTACACACTCGGGACAATTTACAATTTTACCAAAGCCATCTAGCATACAAACCTAGTGGCGGCATGGTGGTGCAGCGGTGGAGTTGCTGCCTTTCGGCGCGTGCAGCTCCAGAGACCCAGGTTCGATCCTGACTACGGGTGTTGCCTGTACGGAGTTTGTGCGTCCTCCCCGCGATCTGTGTAGGTTTTCTCCTAGTCTTTGGTGCGTGGGAGGAAACCGGACCACCCAGGGGAAACCCACACAGGTCATGGGGAGGAGGTACATAAAATTCACTATTTTATTACCAAAGCCAATTAGCCCACAAACCTGTACGTCTTTGGAGTGTTGGAGAAAGATTGGATCTTGCAGTGAAAACCCACACAGGTCACGGCGAGAATGTACAAACTCCATACAGACAGCACCCGTAGTCTGGATCGAACCCGGGTCTCTGGCGCTGTAAGGCAGCAACTCTACCGCTGTGCCACCGTGCCGCCAATTGCTTATCCTTTTCATACAATTTCTGTACTGCAACAGTGCTGCTGCACCATTGTGTCACCTCCTCTTTCTCATCTTCCCATGTCCTTCCTATCCACTTTATTCAGACTTCATAACATCTCAATTCGACACACACACACACACACATTTGAAATAAATCTCCACCCAGCCTTGTGAGAACTCATGTCCATTATGCATTCGGTGATAGGAGGTGGGTGTCTCAGGAAGGTCAGTATTTATTTACTGTACAGAATTGTCCTGGAAAAGGTGATGTTGACCTATTTCCTGGAATTGCTGGTCCCTCTGGTGAGGATTCCCCTCTACATGGCAGAGTTGTGCACTCCAGGATTAAGATCCAGTAATATTAAAGGAAAGGTGGCATATTTTTGTGCCAAGGTCCTTCTTCCCCCACTTTAATAATTTTCCAGCCCTGGCAACATTCAAATGTATTTCCTTCATGTTTTCATCATCACAATATATTTATGTGTGTGGTTTGGGTAAACCACATATAAGCAAAAGTTCATGAATCTCTTTCTTCAGGGGTTGTAGGGAGAAGGCAGGAGAATAGTGTTGTAGGGGAGAGATAAAGCAGTCATGATTGAATGGCGGAGTAGACTTGATGGGCCAAATGGCCTAATTCTGCTCCTATCACTTATGAATTTTCTTAACCTGTTCTTCGACGGAGCCATTTCTACTCTGGTTAGACAGTTCAAATTGCATTGTGTCGGAAAGAACTGCAGATGCTGGTAAAAATTGAAGGTAAACACAAAATGCTGGAGTCACTCAGCGGGACGGGCAGCATCTCTGGAGAGAAGGAATGGGTGACGTTTTGGGTCGAGACCCTTCTTCAGACTTGCATTGTTCCTTAGGCAAGAAGTTTAGTTTAGTTTAGTTTAGCTTAAAGATACATGTGGAAACAGGCCCTTTGGCCCACCAAGTCTGTGCCGACCAATAATTACCCCGTACACTAGTTCTATCCTACACTCCAAGGCAATTAACCAACCATCCTGTACGTCTTTGGACCCTGATGTGCATCCATTTTCTCCCATTATCTCCACCCTCCCAGTCCTCCTGCTCCCTTCCCCTCCTTTGTACAATCATCTCCCATCACCAAGCCCCCCATTTCCCTTTTATTACCCCCGTCCCCTTCATCCTATATCCCTCCCTCTGGCTTTACATTTCACTCCTCCTCTTCTCTCGCAGTCTGACACCCTTTTCACCTCTAGCCTTTATTTCCAACCACCTTGATCAGTGGTTCAATGATTCAATCAGACTTTATTGTCACATGTACCTAGGTACAGTGAAACTCTTAGTCATGAGTGCAACCCGGTAATATCAGACAGCAGACCTCACCTAGGCAGCGTACAAGTGTCGCAAGGTTTCTGGCACCGACAAAGTTACACAAGTTCACCGAACTATCCTATTTTGTGCCTGCCACCGCACGTGGCAGCAGGCGGACCACCCCCCCCCCCCCCCCCCCACTCACCGGGTCCCCCCTTCGTTCTCGGCGGCCCCCCAAATCCCTAATCCCCCATCACAAAATTGTAGTCACCTATATCCACCTATCACTTGCAATGCTTCATCTTGCTCCAACCTTTCATTTCCAGCTCTCCCCCCACCCCCACCCCCCCCCCCCCCCCCCCCCCCACTGCTATATAGAAGTCTTTATAAAGGTCCTGACCCGAAAAGTCGTCTGTCCAATCCCTCCACGGTTGTTGCCTGATTCCAAACATCTGCAGTTCCTTGTTTAGTTTAGCTCAGAGATACAGCGTGGGAACAGGCCCTTCAGCCCACCGAGTCCGCACCGACCAGCGATCCCTGCACATAAACACCATCCTACACACACCAGGGTCAATTTTACATTTACACCAAGCCAATGAACCTACAGACCTGTAAGCCTTTGAAGAGTGGGAGGAAACTGAAGATCTTGGAGAAAACCCATTCAGGTCACGGGCAGAAGGAGCAAACTCCGTACAGACAGCACCTGTAGTCGGGATCGAACCTGAGTCTCCGGCGTTGTAAGGCAGCAACTCTACCACTGCACCACCATGCCGCCCTTGTGTGGAGATGGTCAATTTGAAGAATTAAGGTTTTGATCGCTTTTTTTGTTGTTGCTCCATTTGGATGAACAGAATTAAGCATTTAATTTCCTCTACTGAACTTCCTTCTTCTAGGTTAAGTGGGAGGAAATATCCACCTGTGCCTGCAGAACTATTAAGCTGGAGTCGGAACTCTGCCTTCCCACTCGATGTCACGTCCATATTACTGACATTTGCTGATCTTGCAGACTGACTCGGGCTTCATTTCCATGGCTACTGTGACCCAGGGGTTCATGCAGCCCATTTGTCATCAATTGTCACCATTTGTTCTGCCTTGTATGTTCACTGAGTTGTAACACAATGATGCAAGTCAAGTCTGAGAGGCTTCCTAATAAGCCAGGCTTCTCTGCAGGGAAGAAGCTGGAAGCTTTGGATATAAACTGCTGTTTGTAACTTATTCATCCTCAATTTAATTTAGTTTAGTTTGGTTTAGTTTATTATCATGTGTACCGAGGTACAGTGAAAAGCTTTTGTTGTGAGCTAACCAGCCAGAGGAAAGACAATACATGATTACAGCCATCGAGCCAACCACAGTGTACAGATTACAGCCATCGAGCCAACCACAGTGTACAGATACATGTTAAGGGAATAACATTCAGTGCAAGGTAAAGCCAAACTAAAGTCCATATCCAATCCACAGTAAAATCCAAAGTCAATAAATCACAGGGAAGGATCTACTATCGTCCGATACAATCGCCCTACTCTATTAAAGCTCCTATACTATTTATGTATAGTGTTATCTGATCTGACTGGAGGCTTGATTAGTGCACTAACTGTGTGGCATGGTGGCGCAGCAGGTAGAGTCACTGCCTCACAGCGCCAGAGAGCTGGATTCGAGCCTGAGGAGTTTGCACGTTCTCCCTGTGACCAGGTGGGTTTCCTCTGGGCGCTCCGGTTTCATCCCACATCCTAAAGATGTGCGGGTTTGTAGATTATTTGGTCTCTGTAAATTGTTCCTGGTGTGTTGAGGTGTGTGCGGATGAGAAAGTGGGATAACATAGAACTGGTGTGAATGAGTGATCGATGGCTGCCGCGGACCCTGTAGGATGAAGGGCCTGTTTCCATGCTGTACCTCTAAACTAAAATAAATTAAATTAAACACAATTTCCTGAGGCATTGGCAGATATTCTAATATCTGCTTGCATTCTCAACAGGCCAGTTGTGCACTGGACATTTCTGGGAATGATTCTGTTGATAGTATAATGATTAAACATTGTAATTAAATAAAATCAATAAATTTAAAGGAGAGAAAATAAGCTGTGATTATTTTATTGGAACAGATGCCATTACCGTCCCATTCCTGTTACATTTGCAGCCAGTTTATATATATATACATATATATATAGGTGTCTCCGTAAATACAGCGCAGTAGTGAAACTGAAGGTCTCAAAACTTCCAGATTATCTTAGTTTTTAATGTAATATTCCCATTGTTTCATATCCTGTATTTTAAGTAGTATAGATCATAGTGTATAGCCAAAATAATGAGATGAAGCAAAAATAAATAAACCTGTTTTTACAAAGAGAAATATCAGATATGTCCCTGTGTTTTCGTGCCTTTTTTGTGACATTTTTCAAGCAGGATTACATCTAATCCTTAAACTAATTTATACCAGAAAGATTATATAAATAATTCAATTAAATAACTCTAAGCCAAATTCTGATTATGCTTATGATTTTTTATCAGTTATCACCCGATTAGATGTTCTGATGCCCAAGTGGAACTTGAATAGCAGAGTCCATTTGGCCACGTGTTAAATGTGTGAATTAAAAGCAAGGTAACCGTTTTTATATCTATTGTTTCTTTTTTTATTGTTTACATTTTGTGTTTAAGCTTTCCATTGAAATAATAATGAATAAAAATCCAGTTTGCTCACCTATTTTAACGATGTCTCATACTGTACATACATTCATACATACACACACATATATAGTTAAGTTGGTTTTAACTTAGTTCCCTGTCATTCGTTAGCAAATTCAATTTCTCTATATCTGTTCTACCATCCATCATATTATTTCCTTCAGTGAGATTTAATTTAATTTATAGAGTCCTACTGTGGTATATTATTCTCATTGAGATATTGGTTATCAAGGTCGATAAAATAGATGCTTGATTAGTACGGGCGTCGGGTTATGGGGAAAAGGCAGAAGAATGGGGTTAGGAGGGAATGATAGATCAACCATGATTGAATGACGGAGTAGACTTGATGGGTCAAATGGCCAAATTCTGCTCCCATCACGTATGATCTTATGAAGATTAAAATGACGGCTAAAGGACACTAACCACTGAGTTGCAAATGTATTTCAAAGGCATGGTAGTGAAAAGCCTGACCAGAACCAGGTGTAGCAACCATGGTACTTCTTTGGGCAAAGCCCAATGTGATGAGACTGGGTATATTAATAAAACATGAAAATGAAATGTTTCTGGGATACAATACCACTCCAAAGATATACAGGTTAGTGGGTAAATTGGCTCGCTAAATGTAAAAATTGTCCCTAGTGTGTGCAGGATAGTGTTAATATGCGGGGATCGCTGGTAGGAGCGGACCCGGTGGGCCGAAGGGCCTGTTTCCGCGATGTATCTCTAAACTAAACCAAACTAAACTAATTCCTGCGGACTGACAAGAATTCTGAAGAAGAGTAGTCCTCACATCAAAAATAACCACTGTATTTTGGCTGACTTAAAACTTAAAGCATAGCTTCTGTGCTTTTTATGGGGGGAAATAACTTTATTATGTGAAATACATTTTAGGAGGAAGGGTAAAAGCCAGATAAATAAACTTTAACTGCAGAAGTTCAACGTGGAAAGGGGAGAAAAAATTTGAAATGTCATCTTGAAAGAAGCTATAAAATGCTAACCTTGTCAGGGATAACTGTTGGATCCTGAATGGTCCTGTAGGATTAAAGAGATTAGGTTACAAAGTTTTGAAAAGCAAATTCCAAATTGAATTTTCATTTATATTCCCTGGCCCCTTTTACAACCTGGTTGCAATGTCTTACAATAGTAAGATTAAACGAGAACTTACCAGTTCGAAGTTTGATTATTATTTTATGAGTACGTTGAAGGAATACGTGAAGAACCCCGCCAGGACGCATGCGTGTCATTCTTCAAAGCAGCGGTGTGAAATCACAGATAACTGTAATGACTGAACATAGTAAGATTAGAGAAGAAATACCAGTTGAGTATATGATCAAGGGTGGGAGCGGAGGGCACGTATTCCCTCAATGTACTCCTCATAAAATAATGATCAAACTTCGAACTGGTAAGTTCTCGTTTAATCTTACTATTTTACTTCGGAGTCACGTGAGTGACTACGTGAAGATTTCAAAGCTCTGTGATTTCATGCTGTGGAAACGAGTCCATGCATCACATCTGCCTTAATGACTGTGGGAGGAATTGTGTCAACATAATTTAGACATGAATCCGACATTGAAATCCATGACAATATATTAACACAAAATTATAGCCCCTATTTATGGGGTAAATTAAATTACAGAACTTAAAATTGTTTCTGCAAACGTTCCAGGTTTAATGACTGGTTTATGATAAAATAGTTGGAATGTTTTTTCCCCCCTGACCATCCTGCTGTCTTGAGGATTTGGTCCTTTGGTACATTCAACTGCATAGCTGCCGATGTAGCTGCAGCCCTGGTGGAATGAGATTAAAAAATATTAGTATCCACCCCAGCCTGTATTAGAACCTGTTTCAGCCATCTTGAGATGGTCTGGACCGTCACTTTTTTGTGTGGTTGCTTGTGGCTGACTTAAAGTGCCTTCTCATTGCCTCTGATGATTTTCGTGTTCTCCATGTATAACAACAAATGTCTTACTATACAGAGACGATCATCTGTTGTGTAAGACCTAAATTCTATATTGAGGCCTGCTGATCCCTGTCTGTTCTGTTTAACTAATTCATAAATATGAAACGCAATATTTCCAGATGAAGAAGTCATGTTGTCCAGTCTTAATTTATGTAACGACTGTACCCTTTGTGCCGTGACCAAAGCCATTAGCATGACTGTTTTTAATGTCAGTCTATGTAGGGACAGAGCTGTTGCTGGAGACCAACTCCTAAGCATCGTCAGGACAATACTCACATCCCATATTTGAGAGTACCTGGTTCTTGGGGGATTGGTATTAAAAATTCCCCTCATAAGTTTTGTTAACAGTGGGTGAGTCCCAACAGATTGACGCTCTGTTCCTTGCCATAGATAAGTTGATAGGGCACTTCTGGCGCAGTTGATGGCACTATAACTGAGCCCCTCATCATAATGGAGGCCTGCCAGGAATTCCAGAACAGACGGGATGTTCATTTCTCTGTAGGTGATGCTGTTTTTGTGACAATACATCTCCCATTTCCTGATATAGACCAGATACTGTTTTTTGGTGGACTGTATGTGGGCCGCCGAAATCATGTTCACTGTTCGGTCCATCAGTCCCAGTTGTAGTAGAGGTATTTTTAGACTCTACAAATTAATAAATCCATATAGTTATGGCATGGGTGGCTATCCCCTGTTACGGGATGCGCCAATAAATCTGGTCTATTCGGGATGGTGATACATGGTTCTAATACCATGTTGAGTATCACAGGGAACCATGGTTGAGTAGGCCAATCGGGTACTACCAAAATACCAGACGCAGAGTCTTGCTGTATTTTCCTTAATACCCGACTGATGAGGCAGAAAGGAGGGAATGCATAAATAAACAATTTCCCCCAATGCAGCGAAAATGCATCTGTCACCGCTGCCCCAGGGTCTGGTTCCCACGAAACATAGTTTGATAACTAGTGATTAAGCCTTGATGCGAATAGATCGATATCTGGTGTTCCATATCGTGCTGTAATATCAGCAAATACTTTTTTATTCAACATCCATTCGGTGTTTTCATTAAATTTGCGTGACCTGGTGTCTGCCACTAAATTTAGTTTACCTGGTAGGTAAGTAGCTGATATCCAAATATGTCTCTGGATACACCATTGCCAAATTGTATTAGCCAGATTGTCACATGATGTCGATTTGTTTCCACCCATGTGGTTGATATATGCTACCACAGTGGTATTGTCAATCTGTAGTCTAACATGCTGGTGATATGACCCAGTACAATATGACTTTAGGCCATAGAATGCACCCAACATTTCCAGGTAGTTTATGCCCAGTGTTAGTAATAATGATGCCTCCTGTGCAGTCCATCTACCTCCACAGCTGGAGATGGAATTGGTGGCACCCCAACCAAGTGCACTGGCATCAGTTTGTAGCACCATAGAAGGGTTGCTGATAATGATGGGATTGAAACAAAACCGAATGTTATCTATCCACCATTTTAGTTCCATTATAGCTTTGATTGGTAGCTTCATTGGTCTGTCAAAATGACCAGCATTAATTTTGAGTGCTCGTATTTTTGCTCTCTGTAAATTTTGGTAAAGTAAAGGTCCGAATTGTGTGGCTGGAAAAGCAGCCACCATTTTGCCAATTACTTTTGCTACCAATCTGATGGTCGGTTTACTGATGTCAATGAGGTTATTGCAAGCCTCTATTAAGTCTATAGCCTTTCCCTTTGGCAAAGTCACCGACATGTTAACTGAGTCAATGGTGAACCTCAAATAGTCCATAGTAGTGGAAGGCGTTAATTTAGATTTAACTGGATGGATAATAAACCCCAGTTTTTCAAATAACTGTTTTGTGGCTGTTACAGTTTGTTCGGCCAATTCCAAAGTTTTGCCCACAATAAATATGTCATCTAGATATGCCATGACCATGTGTTTTCGTTTCCGTAGAAACGCTAGGGCTGGTTTTAATTTTTTTGTGAACAGCCTGGGGGCTGATGTTAACCCATTTGGCAGCGCTCTATATTGCCATTGCTGTCCCATCCAGTTGAATTTTAAGTAACATCTGTGGTCACCTCGTATAGGCACTGAATAGTAAGCATCTTTTAAATCGATGCTAGCCATGAAGTAACCTTTGGAAATCAATTGTTTTGCAGTAACAAAGGTTTCCATTTTTAAATGAATATATTGTACAAATGTATTCAATTTGGTCAGATCTATGATGATGCGACAACCACCATCTTTTTTGTTTTTGGTAAAGATATTGGACACGAATTCTAGCGATTCGTGTTGGGATTTTTCAATTACCCCTTTTGCGTAAAGCCGCTCTAGTTCAGCATGCGCTTCTGATTTCTCTTTACTGGAAAGTACGACCATTCGGTTCGGTACATGCTGAACTGGAGGGCTGTATTTGTGTATAAATTCTATGGTATATCCCTGGATACTGCTTAAAATATAAGTGTCGGTAGTTAACATACTCCATGCATCCAGAAAGGAGTGTAATCTCCCCCCAACCTCCATGCTCCCCGCAATTTGTAGGGAACCAGACCCACCTACCTCCATAGTTACCAGTGGCAGGTTTACTTCTTTTTGTAAATCCTTCATTGATGTTGAGGCGTCGGTGTCTGGGTTTGTGGTTTGATTGATGTTTGAGGTTTGCGTATCTTCCAAGAAGGCTGGCCTGGGCCATGGCCTAAAATAGACTCATGTTCGGTGTACCGGACCTTCGAGCTTTCACCAGTTAGTCTTGTTCTACTGGTGGGTGCGTAAGGGTGCTGTCTATGGCCGTAGTGGGTTTTTGATGAAGTCCCTTTTATGAGCCCCAGGGTTTTTGCCTCCTCATCGAGCTCCTTGACTTGCTTCGATAGGTTACCTCCAAATAGTTGAATTGGTGGTTTTACGTTTCCAGGTTTGCACAGACCCGCGAATTTCGGGTTTAAAGTAGGTCGGATGGCACTCTTCCTGATGCTGTTTATTTCATATTGTGTGTTGCAAAGCAGTGCCAGTGCATCCTGTTGGTCCTGCGACATGTCCTTCTCATCTACTGTGCGGGTGAAAGCTGTTATCCCCGCTGTTAGGAGCTTTAATACCTTTTGGAGTTTGACATCCATGCCTCTAACTCCTACTCCGATATGTTTCCATATGCAATTATTTACAACAGGAACATTCAGGGATATACAGTTACCCGGTGCCAAGTGTCTTGCCGTGGTGTCCAGTAGCTGGTTAAAGGACATATAATCTATACTGGCAGCTAGTTTTTGTTCCAGGTTTTGGCCAGTCTGGTCTGGCTGTATGAAGTTGGACACCATGTCCAGTAGATTTTCACGTTCCTGCACTCCCTGCACACTTGATTTCTCTTCTGCAAACCCCTCTTCAGGATCAGCCCAGAACTGACCCCCAGTACTCCCCTCTGACGAGGGAGATGCACTGTGCAGCCCTACAAGAGGTGCTGCTGTGGGTTTTACATAGAGCCCACAGTGACTAGACTCCATCTCCCGGAGCCTGTCACTTTGGAGCAAATGCTCCACACACCGCTCCATCCGGCTCCAGCGCTCACGGTCGCTGGCCGCCTGCGGTTGCTCAAAGTCGGACTCACCTGAGTCCACGACTTTGTTAGTTTTTTGTTTTGCCTTACCGCCCGGCCGCGGAGTGGATCTGGCTGGTGCGGAGGCGACATCGGGCACAGCTGATCCCATTATAGGTGATTCAAGTGCCGCTGGCCGCTGCTGGCTGCCCGCTACTCCGCGGTCCTCCCCCACCAGCTTTGTCGCAGCCCTCGTTGCTTTCTTTGACTTGTCCATGCTCCCCACCTGTAATCGGTATGGGAAAACACAAAAAGACCGCAGAGTAACTCTTACCTGCTGGTTCCGGCTTTTTAAAACTGCCGCTGCGGGGGAACGTCGTTCCACCCCGCCTGACTGTTTCGCAATGCGTGTAGCGATATGACACGCATGCGTCCTGGCGGGGTTCTTCACGTAGTCAATCACGTGACTCCGAAGTAAAATCAAACATTAAATATGTCTCTCTAGGTTTCATTGTTTATTGCACGTTTCATTATATTTTTAAAGGGTAATCTATAAACTTTATCTTTATTCTATCGTTTACTCTTCTATGGGTTTTCCTTCATTTGTTTTCTTGTTTCTTGGAAAAGGAGATAAAAAATTTCGCTTAAATTCATAGATTCACAAGTTCATAAGTGATAGAGCAGAATTAGGCCATTCGGTCCATCATGTCTAATCCACCATTCAATCATGACTGATCTATCGTAGGTAGACAAAAATGTTGAAGAAACTCAGCGGGTGAGGCAGCATCTATGGAGCGAAGGAAATAAGCAACGATTCGGGTCGAAACCCTTCTTCAGAAACGTTGCCTATTTCCTTTGCTCCATAGATGCTGCCTCACCCGCTGAGTTTCTCCAGCATTTTTGTCTACCTTCGGTTTTCCACCATCTGCAGTTCCTTCTTAAACATGACTGATCTATCTTTCCCTTTCAATCCCATTCTCCTGTCTTCTCCCCATTACCCCTGACACCCGTACTAATCAAAAATCTATCTATCACTGCCTTAAAATTTTCCATTGACTTGGTCTCCACAGCCTTCTGTGGCAATGAATTCCACAGATTGACCACCCTCTGACAAATAAATCCCACTGTGTTCCTTTCAGAATATGACATGCAAGAGCCAAGGACAGAGTAGAGACAAGCTCTAGTTTATATATGTAAGAAGGAACTGCAGATGCTGGTTTAAAACGAAGTTAGCCTGACATCGGTGGTGGAGAAGATGCTGGAGTCAATTATAAAAGATGAAATAGCCACACATTTGGATAGCAGTAACAGGTTCGGTCTGAGTCAGCATGGATTTACGAAGGGGAAATCATGCTTGACTAATCTTCTGACATTTTTTTAGGACGTAACCAGGAAAATGGACAAGGGAGAGTCAGTGGATGTAGTGTACATGGACTTTCAGAAAGCATTTGATAAGGTCCCACATAGGAGATTAGTGGGGAAAATTAGGGCACATGGTATTGGGGGTAGAGTGCTGACATGGATAGAAATTTGGTTGGCAGACAGGAAACAAAGAGTAGGGATTAACGGGTCCCTTCCAGAATGGCAGGCAGTGACTAGTGGGGTACCGCATGGCTCGGTGCTGGGACCGCAGCTATTTACAATATACATCAATGATTTGGATGAAGGGATTCAAAGTAACATTAGCAAATTTGCAGATGACACAAAGCTGGGTGGCAGTGTGAACTGTGAGGAGGATGCTATGAGAATGCAGGGTGACTTGGACAGGTTGGGGGAGTGGGCAGATGCATGGCAGATGAAGTTTAATGTGGATAAATGTGAGGTTATCCACTTTGGTATCAAAAACAGGAAGGCAGATTACTATCTAAATGGCGTCAAGTTGGAAAAAGGGGAAGTACAACGGGATCTGGGGGTCCTTGTTCAACAGTCTATGAAAATACGCATACAGGTACAGCAGGCAGTGAAGAAAGCGAATGGCATGTTGGCCTTTATAACAAGAGGATTCGAGTATAGGAGCAAAGAGGTCTTTCTGCAGTTGTACAGGGCCCTAGTGTGACCACACCTGGAGTATTGTGTGGAGTTTTGGTCCCCTAATTTGAGGAAGGACATTCTTGCTATTGAGGGAGTGCAGCGTAGGTTTACAAGGTTAATTCCCGGGATGGCGGGACTGTCATATGCTGAGAGATTGGAGCGGCTGGGCTTGTATACTCTGGAGTTTAGAAGGATGAAAGGGTATCTTATTGAAACATATAAGATTTTTACGGGCTTGGACACGCTAGAGGCAGGAAACATGTTCCCGATGTTGGGGGAGTCCAGAACCAGGGGCCACAGTTTAAGAATAAGGGGTAAGCCAATTAGAACGGAGACGAGGAAACACTTTTTCTCACAGAGAGTTGTGAGTCTGTGGAATTCTCTGCCTCAGAGGGCGGTGGAGGCCGGTTCTTTGGATACTTTCAAGAGAGAGCTAGATAGGGCTCTTCAAGATAGCGGAGTCAGGGGATATGGGGAGAAGGCAGGAATGGGGTACTAATTGGGGATGATCAGCCATGATCACATTGAATGGCGGTGCTGGCTCGAAGGGCCGAATGGCCTACTCCTGCACCTAGTGTCTATTGTCTATCTGAAGAAGGGTCTCGACCCGAAACGTCACCCATTCCTTCTCTCCAGAGATGCTGCCTGTCCCGCTGAGTTACTCCAGCTTTTTGTCTCTATCTCCAGTTTATATAGTTCAATGTTTAGTTAAAAGAAACCTCAGACTATCTGTAATCGGACTTCACTGAACTTTGTCTTGCACTAAACATTCTCTTTACCCTGTGTCTGTACACTGTGGATGGATTGATTGTATTCATGCATAGTCTTTCCACTGACTGGATAGCACAACAGAAAAGCTTTTCACTGTACCTTGGTGGACGTGACAATAAACTAAACAAAAATAAACACTTTGTACATTTTATGCAATGAATGCAAGGGGAGGCATGGTGGCGCAGCGGTAGAGTTGCTGCCTAACAGCGGCAGAAACCCAGGTTCGATCCTAACTACGGGTGCTGTCTGTATGGAGTTTGTACATTCTCCCTGTGACTGTGTGGGTTTTCTCTGGGTGCTTCAGTTTCCTCCTACTTTCCAAAAACGTACAAGTTGGTAGGTTAAATGGCTTCGGTAAAGATTCTAAATTGGCCCCAGATAGCGTTAGTGTACGGTGATCGCTGGTCGGCGCGGACTCGGTGGGCCGAGGGGCCTGTTTCCACTCTGTATCTCTAAAACTAGAAAACACAGCGAAACTAAATGAGACTATTTGTTCAGTTAATATATCCCCCTCATATATATGGTTTATCTTTTCAGTCTCAAGTTAGATTAGCTGTGTTTCATTTGGTATAACGGAAGTAGTAGTTTAGTTTGAGGCTCTTTTCCGCCACAACAGAAAATATTTTGTGTCTTCTGGATACCGATGCTGCTGCAACATGGCCTAATAATTTTTTTAATATGCAGCCCATGCAATGTACCCCAGGGAATAACAGAATGCAGTAGCATCATGGAGCTTCACATCACAGAGTTGCTGATTAGCACTTAATCTTCACTACAGGTGTTCGGCTGGGAAGACAGGCTGCCGAACTAGTCCCAAATTACTGTCATAAATCATTCACCTCCTACAGAAAATACTACTCAGGATGAAATGCATTTCCACAACTCCCAACTGGTAGCCAGGGAGCATCATTTGTCCTGGTCTTATTAGTGATAATTTGCAGAGTCAAGTTGAACTCAAAGTCCTGGTGGAGGGGTCAGAGATGGCAAGAGGCTCAATTAGATCACCACTTCTTGATCCCGAGTCTCTGGCTACCAGTGACTTCTCGGGCTAACATTGTGTCCACTGGTACCGCCCAGACTCCATTACTTCACTTGAATGCCTTTTACATCCAAATTCAGAGCATAGCTTAAACCTAATCATCCATTTTATGACCACAAAAATATATAACTCATCCTCGCTGTAAACCAGCCTCGATGTTTTCAAGTAGGCTTACGGATTTTTAAAAAGTATTAAAGATTTTTTTAACATATTCCAGGTCGAATAAATAAACAATAAATATGAAGGTCTTAATGTCCAAAAAAATAGATTTTTTTGAAGATAAAATGTACAAACAAAAGGGTATTCAATAAAAGAATGTTTTAATTATAGTGTCAAAGTAAATGCCTTATTTGAACTAACTGGTTAAAAAGTTAATCAGTTAACTTTATTATTAGTACAGAACAAAAGTTAATTATCAAAACAGAAGTTGTGATCACTGCCATCCATCAAACCAACAAAATATCACACTATTTGATAATTATGAAGCATCTGTCAAGTAAGAAGAGTCCTAAAATTGTATTTCTGATTTGTTATTAAATTCTAAACGATATTTTGCAACAAATCTACTGAATATAAGTTCCAATTGAAATGCAGATACAAGCCTTTTAGGCATAGCATTTCAAAAGACATTTTTTTTAGTTTAGTTTAGAGATCCCATGTGGAGACAGGCCCTTCGGCCCACCAAGTCCATGCTGCCCATCGTTAACTCGCACACGTGCTATGTTATCCCTGTTTCACAGTCCACACCTTATACATTCGGGGCAATTTACAGAAGCCAATTAACCTAGAAACCTGCACGTCTTTGGATTGTGGGAGGAAACCAGAGCACCCGGCGAAAACCCACTCGGTTGCAGGGAGAACATACAAACTCCGTACAGACAGCACCCGTAGTCAGGATCGAACCCGGGTCTCCGGCACTGTAAAGCAACAACTCTACCGCTGCGCCACCATTGATAATTTTCAAATAAATATATCATACGCCCCTCACATATTCAATGCTATTTTAATTATTGGCAATGCAGCATTGACATTATCCTCATTAACTGGCAGAAAGATTACAAATGCAACTTTTCAGTTTGGCTTACACGAGGAAGGAAAAGAACTGGCAAACAGAGTTTGCCGTGGTAAAATGTGAAATTTTCCGTTCTGGCAGGGAAATTCTAAAACAAAAGCATATTGTGGAAATGGTGAGAGTTTGTGGAGCTCTAAAACGCAAGAAATCTCTGTGTGCTATGGCGTAATTCACCGAAGTTGACAGAACGCTATTGTCCACTGGCATTGGAATTGAATAGAAAAATAGGGCGTAATGCTTCAAGTATATCGGGCATTGGTGAGAAGCCATCCTAAGTACCATCGATTATATCAATCTCTTTATTCACGAAGATTAAAGAAGTTGAAAGAGATCAGAGAAGGTTATCCAGGCTGAAGTAGGGTCTCGACCAGAAACGACGCCCGTTCCTTCTCTCCAGAGATGCTGCCTGTCCAGCTGAGTTACCCCAGCATTCTGTGTCTATCTCGGCATAAACCAGCATCTGCAGTTCCTTCCTACACAACCAGTCTAATACCTGAAATAGATGAACACAAAATGCCTGAGTAACTCAGCGGGTGAAGAAACATCTCTGGAGAAAAGAAATAGGTGACGTTTCGGGTCGAGACCCTTCTTCCGTGTTTCCTTTCTACACATACCTGAAGTAGGTTGCCTCAGGAGAATGGTTTAGACAGGCCATTAGCCACTGCAGTTTAGAAGACGCAGAGCAAACTTGATAAAGTCATATAAGATCTCAAGGAGTTTTAACAGATGGATGTGGACAGGATATTTTTTCTTGTGGGAGGGTCTAGAACTCAGGTTACTACTTCAAGATAAGAGGATGCTCATTTAAGACAGGGATGAGGTGAAGATTTTTCAGTTAAAGGATCTTGAGTTTTTTGTTTAGAGATACAGCGTGGAAGTAGGCCCCACGACCTGCCGAGTCCACGCCGACCAACGATCACCTGTGTACTGAATCTATCCCGTACACGAGGGACACTTTACAGCCAATTAATCTACAAGCCTGCACATCTTTGGGATGTGGAAGGAAACCAGAGCACCTGGAGAAGACCCACATGCTCAAAGGGAGAATATACAAACTCCTTACTAACAACACCCCCGCTATTCCTCAATCTATCAAATATTTATCCATCTCATCTTTCAATGTTTCTAAATCATCTGGTTTCCAGAACCCACTGGGATAAAGAATTATCCCAGATTAGGCCACCTTAGATTAGGCCTGGTGTCGAATCAGGTCAGTTAATACTAAAACACAATCAGAAATTCAAGTACAATAGGCATAGCAAAGGGGGAGATATAGAATGCAGAATATAGGTCTCAGCGTTGTAGCGCACCAGTTCCATAGACATCGTCCAATTTCGACAATGGGATAGACGTGAATTGGACAGAACCCTAGCACAGGGAAGGACCATTCAGAACCTTGATAACTTTTGTTTTTAGTTATAGTTTAGAGATACAGCACGGAAACAGGCCCTTCGGCCCACCACGATCGCACTGCCCAGCAATTACCGCACATTACCCTACACACACTAGGGATCATTTGACATTTACACCTAGCCAATTAACCTACAAACCTGTACATCTTTGGAGTGTGGGAGGAAACCGAAGATCTCAAAGAAAATGTAGGTCACCGGGAGAACGTAAAACTCCGTACAGACAAGCTGAATTGAACCCGGGTCCCTGGCGCTGTAGGGCAGTAGCTCTGCAGCTGCGCCACTGTGCCGCCCGTAACATAGAACTGAGGGTAAGAATCTGCCCCTTGGTCTAGTGGTGCGTGCTTTCAAGCATCTGTACCTTTTGCCCGACGGGACTAGGGAGAAGAAGGACTGATCAGGTCGGGACAATACTTTGATTATGTTGGCTGCTTTTCAAAGGCAGAGAGTGAAAATGAAAGTGTAGATGAAAGTGTAGATGTAAGGGCTGGCATGGTGTCGCAGCGGGAGAGTTGCTACCTTACAGCGCTTGCAGCACCAAAGACCCGGGTTCGATCCCGACTATGGGTGCTGCCTGTACGGAGTTTGCACGTTCTCCCCGTGACCGCGTGGGTTTTCTCCGAGATCTTCAGTTTCCTCCCGCACTCCAAAGACGTAATTGGCTTGGTATATGTGTAAATTGACCCTGGTGTGTGTAGGATAGCGTTAATGTGCGGGGATCACTGGTCAGCATGGACTCGGTGGGCCGAAGGGCCTGTTTCTGCGCTGTATCTAAACTAAACTAAACTAACTAAACTAAATGTAGTCAGCGGTGGGGAGTTTGGTCAATAAGAAAATTCTAAATACCTCCGTTTTAAATGAGCAGCCCTTTAAGTTATGCTTATGTCCCCTTGTTAAAGACTCTCACGCCCATAAAAACATTCCATCGTCCACCCTCTTAAGTCCCCTTGGGATTGTATTGTTTGAATAAGGTCACTCTTCATTCTTCCAAACTGTGCCAACTATTTTGTCTCTCCCAGTGGAAGTCTGTGCAATGTACGAAAGATTTTGATCTACCTGTATTGGAAAAAGAACGCGGCAAGGAATCAATTAATAATCTTAGTGTAAGGTGAATACAAAATTATAATGTTTCACCCATTTCATCTTGCAATCCCAGCTCCACCAATTCACAAACTCTAGAAGGCATTAGTCATCCGTACAATCTCCGTACAGACAGCTCCCGAAGTCGGGATCGAACTCGTGTCTCTGGCATTGCAAGCGCTGTAAGGTCGCAACTCTACCGCTGCGCCACCGTGCCGCTGTAGAATTGAATTGGCAACTTGGCTGGGTGTGAAACAAAGACTCGTAGGGCCAATGGATAACCCCCATAAAATTGACCGAACACCCAGGTTAAAATGTACGTTCAAATTCCTCGCGATGTGTTAAGAGGGAAATGTGATCATGTCGATTTCTGAAGTCAAATTAGAGTTGCACCAGCAGGATACAATTAATGATTAGGAAAGTAGATTGTTACAATATGGGTAGGTTAATTCTAAACTCCGTTAGTATGATTCTTTCAGTATGTACAACCAATATACACATCAGTCCTGTCTCACTTAACTCTTTCATTTCCTTTCTTCCATTATCCACCCCGCCACTGGTCATTTGCTCCCAGCAACAGAAATAGCTGGGCTTCAGCGAATACTCAAGACAAAGTTATTGGCAGCTGCGGTAGAGTTGCTGCCTTACAGTGCTTGCAGCGCCAGAGACCCGGGTTCGATCCTGACCCGGGTGCTGTCTGTACGGAGTTTGTGCGTTCTCCCCATGACCTGCGTGGGTTTTCTCCCACACTCCAAAGACATACAGGTTTGTAGATTAATTGGCTTGGTATAAGTGTAACATTGTTCCTAGAATGTGTAGGATAGCGTTAAGGTGCGGGGATCGCTGGTCGGTGCGGGCTCGGTGGGCCGATGGGCGCTGTATATCTAAACTAAACTAAACTATACAGTGTTAACATGAAAACCAAACTCCTGATCACCAATGTACATCTAAAAAAAGAGGCATTCCTAGTACTGGCGTGGTATTGTATGTACGTATATATGCGTATATGTACATATACACACTGAACTTTTCTTTTCTCGTTTATTATCTTGTTTACTTTGTACTATGTTTACATATTCTGTTGTGCTGCTGCAAGTAAGAACTTCATTATTCTATCTGGGACATATGACAATTAAACATTCTTGACTCTTGTAATAAGCAGGACACTAGCATTAGATTTCACAGTATAAGCAAGCAGAGGTGACTTTTCGGGTCGGGTCCCTTCTTCAGACTGATTGTAAGGGGAGGGGGGGACTGGAAGCAAGAGAAGACCAGGAACGGCAACAGATGACCACAGACAAGTTGGGTCGCGAAGGCCAATTGTTGGCTAGTGTCGGTGTGATCCCAAAATGTTATTACATCCACTCGAGAGATCTGTGCACACAATCATAGGTTGAGGCGGCAGCAATGTGTTAAAAGTGAAGACTTTTAAAGCAGCTTTACACAAGCCCATCTGTTTTGCAGGCAGTTGCAAAAGATTTGATTACGCTACATTGAAAATGAATGGCAGGTATATCTCCATTGTTCATCTTTTAATCTATCTTAAATTGGATTATCTGGTCATTATTACATCACCATTATTAGATAGTTTGCTGTCTGCTGAGTTTGCTGCATGACAAATATAAAAACAGGGATATAATGCTGAGGTTTTGTAGGGCACTGGGCAGACTGCATATTGGTGTATTGTGAGGAGTTTTGGGTCCCGTTTCTGAGGAGGGATGTGCTGGCATTGGAGAGGGTCCAGAGGAGTGATACGAGAATGATCACAGGGATGATTGCATTAACATATGATAGAAACATAGAAACATAGAAAATAGGTGCAGGAGTAGGCCATTCGGCCCTTCGAGCCTGCACCGCCATTCAATATGATCATGGCTGATCATCCAACTCAGTATCCTGTACCTGCCTTCTCTCCATACCCCCTGATCCCTTTAGCCACAAGGGCCACATCTAACTCCCTCTTAAATATAGCCAATGAACTGGCCTCAACTACCTTCTGCGGGAGAGAATTCCACAGATTCACCACTCTCTGTGTGAAAAAAGTTTTCCTCATCTCGGTCCTAAAAGATTTCCCCTTTATCCTTAAACTGTCACCCCTTGTTCTGGACTTCCCCAACATCGGGAACAATCTTCCTGCATCTAGCCTGTCCAACCCCTTAAGAATTTTGTACGTTTCTATAAGATCCCCCCTCAATCTTCTAAATTCTAGCGAGTACAAACCGAGTCTATCCAGTCTTTCTTCATATGAAAGTCCTGACATCCCAGGAATCAGTCTGGTGAACCTTCTCTGTACTCCCTCTATGGCAAGAATATATTTCCTCAGATTAGGAGACCAAAACTGTACACAATACTCCAGGTGTGGTCTCACCAAGACCCTGTACAACTGCAGTAGAACCTCCCTGCTCCTATACTCAAATCCTTTTGCTATGAATGCTAACATACCATTCGCCTTCTTCACTGCCTGCTGCACCTGCATGCCTACTTTTAATGACTGGTGTACCATGACACCCAGGTCTCGTTGCATCTCCCCCTTTCCTAATCGGCCACCGTTCAGATAATAATCTACTTTCCTGTTTTTGCCACCAAAGTGGATAACCTCACATTTATCCACATTATACTGCATCTGCCATGCATTTGCCCACTCACCCAGCCTATCCAAGTCACCTTGCAGCCTCCTAGCATCCTCCTCACAGTTAACACTGCCCCCCAGCTTCATGTCATCCGCAAACTTGGAGATGTTGCATTCAATTCCCTCGTCCAAATCATTAATATATATCGTAAATAGCTGGGGTCCCAGAACTGAGCCTTGTGGTACCCCACTAGTCACTGCCTGCCATTGTGAAAAGGACCCGTTTACTCCTACTCTTTGCTTCCTGTCTGCCAGCCAGTTCTCTATCCACATCAATACTGAACCCCCAATACCGTGTGCTTTAAGTTTGTATACTAATCTCTTATGTGGGACCTTGTCGAAAGCCTTCTGAAAGTCCAGATATAACACATCCACTGGTTCTCCCTTATCCACTCTACTAGTTAAATCCTCGAAAAATTCTATAAGATTCGTCAGACATGATTTACCCTTCATAAATCCATGCTGACTTTGTCCAATGATTTCAAATATGATGAGCGTTTGGCGGCACTGGGCCTGTACTCGCTGAAGTTTAGAACGATGAGGGGGGACCTCTTTGAAACTTACTGAATAGTGAAAGGCCTGGATAGAGTGGATGTGGATAGGACGTTTCCACTAGTGGGAGAGTCCAGGACCAGAATAAAGGGCGTAGCATTAGAAAAGAGATGAGGAGGAATTTCTTTCGTCAGAGGGTGACGAATCTGTGGAATTCAATGAAATAGAATGCTATGGAGGCCAAGTCAAGGGATATTTTTTTAAGGTGGAGATTGATAGATTTTTGAATAGCAGGGTGTCAGGGGTTATGGGGTGAAGGCAGGAGAATGGGGTTGAGAGAGAAAGATAGATCAGTCATGATTGAATGGTGGAGTAGACTTGCTGGGTTGAACAGTCTAATTCAGCTCATATAACTTGTGAGATGTGATTTCACTTTAAAAACCACTTCTTTGGTTGTAGGATGTTCTAAGATATCCTAAAGGGATCTATAATTGCTGCATCAATCCAGTTCAGTTTGGTTTAGTTTAGAGATACAGTATGGAAACATGTCCCTCGGCCCACCGAGTCTGCACTGACCAGCGATCCCTGCACATTAATATTATTCTACACTGGGAACAATGTTTACACTTGTACCAAGCCAATAACCTACAAACCTGTACGTCTTTGGAGTGTGGGAGGTAACCAAAGTTGTTGGAGAAAAACCCACGCAGGTCACGGGTAGAACGTGCAAACTCCGTGCAAACAAGCACCCGTAGCCAGGATTAAACCCAGATCTCTGGCGCTGTAAGGCAGCAACTCACATGTTGCACCACCATGCTGCCTAGTGTTCTCTCCGATGTATCATTTCTCGATTCATCCCGATATTATTGGTGCTGCCAATTGTGAACTGATGCGATCCAGCAAAAGAAATGACCAAGAATAGTGTTCCATGTTGGTAACTGCACTTGCTGGGGCTCAATTAAAATCAAGAATTTTACAAACTGTATGTGGAATTGCAGGACCAAATATTCTACTACCATTACAAAGAAAATCAGTTCAGTTTGGTTTATTGTCATGTGTACCGAGGTACAGTGAAAAGCTTTTGTTGCGTACAAACCAGTCAGCGGAAAGACAATACATGATTACAATCGAGCTATACAGTGCACAGATACATGATAAGGGAATAACGTTTATGGGGCTTTTTCACGGGGCGAGTTGACGCAAGATGTCACCAGAGTGAAGAGGTCGTGGTCCAGCACGAGTCTCGCACGATATAACGGGGGTAGATAAAGAGTTCCCACGGTACTCGGCATTTCTGTTATTTGTGCGAGTGACTTGTCCGTTTCCCGAGCTTTCGCGTTAAATCTTGAATGAACATCGTGAACTACACGTGACACAAATGATGTAACTTTTTTTTTCACACACTATATATATCCTCCCTTGGTTGAATTGGCTCATTTGGAGACATATTTTACTGTGTATGTGGGAGACACAGATGGACTGAGCACAGTACCTCGGTCTTACTGTGTGTGGGAGAGGGGGAGAAAGAGACGTACACTCACAGAGGCAGAGTCTCTCAGCCTGTGTAAGAGGGAGGGAGAGAGAGAGAGAGGCACACACAAGGTGGATGTGAAATCTCACCTGCCTGTTTCAGTGACAGACACCCGCCGCCAGTAAATGAAGACACCCCCATCTGTCTCCCCCTCCTCTCCCTCGACTCCCCCACCTTTCCCTCCCAACTCCAGTCCCGTCCCGACCCCCTGGGAATCTGAATAGAGCAACAATATAGATATAGAAACTGAAACAATATAGAAACTGAATAGAGCAACATGGCAAAAACATCTCTGACACGCTTTACTCCCTTTCTTTGAGATTTTCTGGGAGCCATCTCTGCAAGTGTTCCTGTTAAAAAGATTATCCAACAATGACAATTAGGTGGGACGTCCTCGAAGGACACATGTTCCCTTGTCGATATTGAGACCACGTTTTTAACTCACCTTCTGTCCCCTCTGTCCAGCTTCCGGGTTTACCGTTCGCAGGAGTTCCCACGCGCTATATCTCTAAAATCTGAAGTTAGGTAATGTCTAAAGGAACTGCAGACGCTGGTTAATGCTGGTTAATACGCACAGAAGGACACAAAATGTTGGTGTAACTCAGCAGGTAAGTCAGATCTGGGAAGAAAAACATAAAAAGCTGGAGTAAGTCAGCGGGTCAGGCAGCATCTCTGGAGAAAAAGAATAGGTGACGATTCGAATCGGAGCCCTTCTTCAGACAGCCTAATCGGAATTGAGTCTGAAGATGTGTCTCGTCCCGAAACATCAGCTTTTTTTCAACAGAGATGCTGCTTGACTCGCTGAGTTACTCCAGCTTTTTGTGTCTGTCTTCGGTTTAAACCAGCATGTGCAGTTCACTCCTTACACGGGTCTCTGTACAACATTGATTGGTAGCGTTCCGGACCCCTGGACCCGAGGACTCCGACCTGTATCTCTCAAAGAAGTACATGTGAAAAATTTCTCACGGACCATAAAAATGCGTAACCTTTCAGTAAAGTCCCTTTTAAAGTCCCTTTTAAAGATTATAGTTATTTTCTTGAATCTCATTAACATAACTCATGAATAAGTTGATGTCCATATGCGGATGCAAATCTTTATTTTTATTTATTTTTTAAATTCAATCCCACAGAAGATAATTTTTACTCATCTTCTGTCCCATCTGTCCAGCTTCCGGGTTCACCGTTCGCAGGAGTTCCCACGGTACCCGCAAGAGTTATTACGGATATCGCACTGGCCACTACGTTCATATAATGTTGCAATACTCAACCACAAGTGTACAAGTCAATCTTGGAGAAATTCAAACTTTCTTGAATTTTCTCCCGAGTGCCCAAGTTACACGATTACCTGCCGTTAGCGCTACGGTGGTCCACGGTGGTCCACGAATGCCGTACTGTTATCGCACGATGTTCCCACGATGTTAAACTCCGGTTAACTCTTGCGTCAAGTCGCCCCGTGAAAAGGCCGCTTTAATGCAAGGTAAAGCCAGTAATGTCCGATCAAAGATAGACTGAGGGTCACCAATGAGGTAGATAATAGTTCAGAACTGCTCTCTAGTTGTTGGTGGGATGGTTCAGTTGCCTGATAACAGCTGGGAAGAAACTGTCCCTGAATCTGGAGTTGTGTGTTTTCACACATCTGTACCTTTTGCCCAATGGGAGAGGGGATGCTGCTGGCCTTGCCAACGCAACGTGAGGTAGAAATGGAGTTAATAGAAGGGAGACAAAAATGCTGGAGAAACTCAGCGGGTGAGGCAGCATCTCTAGAGCAAAGGAAATAGGCAACGTTTCGGGTCGAAACCCTTCTTCAGACTGGAGGGAGGTTGGTTTGTGTGATGGTCTAGGCTGCGTCCACATTTGATGCACTTTCTTGCGGTCTCAGATGGAGGTGTTCCCAAACCAAGCATGCGATGCATCCCGATATAGGCATAGTTTTCTGAAGTCTTGCAATAAACTACTTGCAAATAGGTTAAAGATGGAATTGAGTGGTATTCCTAAAATAAACACAAAATGTTGGAAAAACTCAGCGGAACAGTCAGCATCTCTGGAGAGGAATCGGTGACATTTCGGGACAAGACCCTTCTTCAGACTGAGAGTCAGGGGAGAGGGAGTGCAGAGATATGGAAGGGTAAGGTGTGAAAATGAGACATCAAAGCAGACGGTGATCAAGGAAATGTAGAATGGTTCATTGTTAGCTGAGGGGAAGGTGACAATGAGGCATACAATCAGTAAAATTAATCAGAAGGACAGAGAACTATGGTGGGGAAGGGGGGGGGGCGGAGTGAGAGGGGATGCAAGGATTACTTGACGTTAGAGAAATCAGGGTTCGTACCACTGGGTTGTAAGCTGCCTAGGCGAAATATGAGGTGCTGTACCTCCAATTCGCACTCCTAATTTGATTTGCTGCATCTTGCTTGGTATCAAGCCACAGGATCCCTTGTCTTAAATGTCCGACCAGCTGGAGTGGAATAACTTCATAATCTTTGTCATTGCATTAAACCGCAGGGCTATCTATTTTTCATCAAATCCCAGTTCGATATGTCTTCCAGTATGACAGGATCATACACAGTTGTTGCTTTTTTTTTTCAACATTGCAGAATCTGGTCGACCCAACAGCTGAGACTTCCTTCACTATTATTCCATCCAGCTGTGTGTTTTCTACTTAATATCTGAATCCGCGATGCCATCGCTCAGCCAGCGGCTCTCAAATAGCTGAATCATTAGCCACTTTTGAGGGGCCTGTGCCAAAATATGAGCAATATGTTGTAAAAGGAAGGAGCCAGTCCTGTTTGAGAGGCTGTGCAGCATTTTCTGACAGTAGCTGATACACATTTAATGGGATTAGTGTGTATGGTCTCCATCTTAGCTGCTCGCTGAGAGGAAGGGGTCGAGAGCTAACACTTGAAAGCTTGGCTCCCACTCGCAGCGGTTAAGCCAAGATTTCAATCATTTTAAACCATCTCTTTTTAATGCTTTCAATGTGTTACAAACCTACATCATTAATTTTATTGTGTATTGCTGGTTTTTTAACAGGAAGGTGTGTAAATCTTTACCAAGGGGAGATGTGTTTTTCATGAAAACTCAGTCAAAGCTGAGGGAAATATTA
Organism: Amblyraja radiata; assembly: GCF_010909765.2. NCBI lineage: Eukaryota > Metazoa > Chordata > Chondrichthyes > Rajiformes > Rajidae > Amblyraja > Amblyraja radiata. The sequence continues at coordinate 15,121,828 of NC_045981.1, read as the reverse complement.
ACGTAGCTATTTTCAAACTGCGCTTTCCGACTAAATAAATGCACATGCTCCAGACGTTATGTCTTAAACGGCTCTGGAATACCACGCGACAGAGTTTCTACGCGGTTCGCATTAAAACTGGTGCTGCCCAAGCAATGAGTTGAGCTTGGGATATGTGGAAGAGCCCACCACAAAAAAAGGAGCTATATGTCCCATCTGGGATGAAGAATAAAAATGGCGTTTTCACAGTCATAGTGTCATAGAGCGATACAGTGTGGAAACAGGCCCTTCTGCCCAACTTGCCCACACCGGCCAACATGTCCCAGCTACACAAGTCCTACCTGCCTGCATTTACAATACAATACATTACAATACAATACGGATTTATTCGTCACATTGAAATGAATGAAGTGAAATTAATTTTCATATTCCTCCAAACCTGTCCTACCCATGTAGCTGTCGAACAGTTTCTTAAAGGTTGAGATAGCCTCTGCCACAACTACCTCCTCTGGCAACTTGTTCCATACATCCACCACCCTTTGTGTGAGTTACCCCTCACATTACTATTAAATCTTTTCCCATTCACCTTAAACCTATGTCCGCTGGTCCTCGATTCACCTACTCTGGGTAAGAGACTCTTGGTATTCACCCCATGTATTCCTCTCATGGTTTTATCTCTGAGTGCTTGTAATGGACAGAAGGCACAGTGGCACAGCGGTAGAGAGTTCCTGCCTTACACACCGCCAGAGACCAGGGTTCAAACCTCGGGTCTTGTCTGTCAGGAGTTTACATGTTCTCCCTGTGATTGCGTGGGTTTTCTCCGGGTGCTCCGGTTTCCTCCCACATTCGAAAGACGTGCAGGTTTGTAGGTTAGTTGGATTCTATAAATGACCTTTAGTGTGCAGGATGGTACTAGTGTATGGGGGATCACTGGTCGGCATGGACTCGGTGGGCCGAAGGGCCTGTTTCCACACTGTATCTCCAAACCAAACTAAACTAAGAAGAGGAAATTCTACTGCATGTTAATGTCCAAATAGTTTTTTTTTTAATTTTTTGGGTGCTATTGATCATCTGTATGCAGAAAAGTGATATAATTGTGTGATGACATTGGCATTTATGGACTGCCATCGTATATTCGGACCTAAACTTAGCTGTACCTGTATTGTATTTCATGGATAGCAATGAGACTATTAACAAGCAGCTGATGTATTTTCCACAGCAGTTTACATCACATTTGTAACACTACAGCAGGAAATTGCCCGCAAGATTGAGGTATTTTTTTCAGATTTCATCCTGAAATATAATCTTATAGCTATCAGACTGTTTACTTTATATAGACCAGGTACAATCAAGTCCCATTTTCAGTCCGGTCTTTCCCTCGTCTCCCCTCTCCCATCGGGCACAAGGTACAAGAGCTTGAAAACATGTAGCACCAGATTCAGGAACAGCTTCTTCCCCGCTGTTATCAGTACTGAATGGTTAGTAATAAATTAGGGTGTAGTCCCGACCTCCGAAACTACGGCATTACAGATCAGTTTTTATGTGCATTTTCTCACTGCATATTCCGCGTTCTGGTATTTTTCTCTTTGCATTACCTGTTCTACTTATGTAGGGCTTGATTGTACTCGTGTAGAGTATAATTTAGGCCTTAGCGCTCTGTTGACGGACAATCCCGTAGCCGTCGGCGTATGGGCCCTCTGCATCGGGGCGATCAGCAAAGTAAATATACGAAAGGGAAATATTCAATGTTATAATTGAGGCATATTTCTGCAAAGCCTGCAGCCTATTAATTAATTAGTGCTGCCTAATAAAAATGAAGTGTACAAAGCCATGAGAGGAATAGATCGGGTAAACGCACAGTGTCTCTTGCCCAGAGTAGACGAATCGAGAACCATCGGGGGGGGGGGTGTCAGCTCCCCTGTGCCGGCGATCAGACCCCAGGTTGGGGCCGGTCGAACCTCTGCATCATTGGAGCTTCCAGACTCGGCCCTTCCCGAAACTACAAGCTCTTCATGGTAAGGGCGCAGACCGCGGTTGGAGCGATCCCAGGCAAGGGATCAGCTCTGATGTTAAGTCCGTGCCCCGTGGTGGGGCTCAAGTCAGTCCGAGAAGGCCTCCAGCTCCATCGATGGTAGGCCGCAGAGCCAGGAGAATGTGATCCGGAAAACAATCGCATCTCCGGCAAGGTAAGAAACGGAAAAAGTTTCCCCTGACCCCCTCCCCCTACTCCCACATAAAACAAACCGGAGAACATTTACACAAACTTTTAACACACACTAAAAATTTAAAAAAACACTGAAAACAGACAGATTGTTTGCGGGACTGCCAACTGCCCAGCGCCCCTGGTGGTTCAAATACATAATTGGCAAAGTAAATATACGAAAGGGAAATATTCAATGTTATAATTGAGGCATATTTCTGCAAAGCCTGCAGCCTATTAATTAATTAGTGCTGCCTAATAAAAATGAAGTGTACAAAGTCATGAGAGGAATAGATCGGGTAAACGCACAGAGTCTCTTGCCCAGAGTAGACAAATCGAGAACCAGAGGACATAGGTTTAAAATGACGGGGGACATATTTAATAGGAACCTGAGAAGTAAATTTTTAACCAAGGGTGGTGGGTATATGGAATGAGCTGCTGGAGGAGGTAGTTGAGGCTGGTACTATCACTATGTTTAAGAAACATTTGGACAGGTACACGGATAGGTCATGATATGGGCCAAATGTAGGCAGGTGGATTAGTGTAGATGGGACATATTGGCCAGTGGGGGCATGTTGGCCAAAGGGCCTGTTTCCATGCTGTAATACTCTATGTCTCTAAATGTGCATCATTCCACTATCATGTTTTCCCCATCTGTTTCATCATTTTTTTTTTTTAAACATTATCCTCTTTTCACTGAAGTATCTCAGTAACTTTTTAAACTTGTCAAGTACTCAATTGCTGTAACAAACATCCAGAATTGGACTCTTGTGGTCTGACATTTCCGATGCTGACTCACTGTGTGAGCAGATCAGGAAGTAATCAAAAAAAAAGTTCCATAGATTCCACTAAAAGCCAAGCCTTTTGCTCAAAATTACTGTACGCACTCCCAACAGCCAAAGTTCACTTCAATTTCCATTGCTCAATACTCCAATGCCTCACAGCAATTTATTATAGAATCTTCCAATCTAAAATGATACTTATTTTGATCCCCTGAATAGATATTGAAGAACAATTTCGAGCTCCAAGCCTTTCGTTCAGTTTTAGAGACACAGCGTGGAAACAGACCCTTCGGCCCACCGAGTCCGTGCCGACCAGATATCCCCGCACACTAACACTATATTACACACGAGGGATGTTGCAATTTTTATTGAAGCCTACAAACCTATACGTCTTTGGAGTGTGAGAGGAAACCGGAGCACCCGGAGAAAACCCATGCAGGTCATGGGGAGAACGTACAAACTCCGTACAGACAGCACCCGTGGTCAGGATCGAACCCGTGTTTCTGGCACTGTAAGGCAGCGACTCTACCGGTTGATCACTTTTGCAAACTAGCCGCACCGTCCGATCTTATCGGTTGACTCGGGCATGGTTCACAACTGAAGACCAATATATATTTACTAAATCCAACATCGAGACATTTCACAATGAAAGTTACAGCATTCTTTCAGCTCCATAATAACCAGTGGTAGAAATGAAAAATGTTGCCGTGCCATCTGCCTTTAAATTAAGGGGCTGCTCCAAACTAGGCATCTCTGTAGAAAATTAGTCTGCCTAGCTAATAATAGTGGTGCTTCAGAGTAAAACAGGCACAAAGAGCTAAATCATGTCACTAATTTGCTTCATGCGAGCATGTGGTGGTTATAATGTGCCTTCTGCCATTCGTTTTGATGGTGTCCAGAGCTGATACTTTACATTTATTTTCCATTTAATTGTCCCAATGTCTTTTTTTCATTCCTTGGCCATCGACCAGTGTAGTTCCTGCAGTTATCAGGGAGAAATGAGCCCCTGTGCACCTCCCTAAAGCTGCTACTCTCACTCCCGACTTGGTGTGAGGCCATACTGACAACATCCACCGTGTCGGGTCACAAAAAGGAAAGCAGCCAATTTGGGTGAATCACCAGAGGGCTGTGGGCACCTGTGAATCAGACTTCAATATGACTCAGAAGTAGAGGAAACAAGTATGTAACATTTCTCTGCTGTTTGTCAACCCGCTGTGTAACTTATTGGCCGAGTCAGGGCAGCACCACTGTGCAGTAGTCGACCGCTGCCTCACAGCGACAGGGACCTGATTAAGATCCTGACGACGGGTGCTGTCTGTATGGAGTTTGCACGTTTTCCCTGTGACTGCGTGGGTTTTCTCCGGGTGCTCCGCTTTCCTCCCACATTTCAAAGACGTGCGGGTTTGTAGGTCAATTGGCTTCTGTAAATTGCCCCTAGTGTGTAGGATACAAAAGCGGGATAACTAGTGTGAGCGGTCGGTGCAGACTCGGAGGGCTGACGGTCCTGTTCCCACGCTGTATCTCCAAACTCATGCCTTTTCACACTGTTCACAGTTCTGCGGCGAGACTGGTTTTAAATGTGTTCTGTAATTGAAAATAACATTTGCAGTTACAGTGAATTCTATTCACATCAATATACATTAACAACTTCATAGATCATTGGGGTGGAAGGGTAGAACTATAAATTAAAGGTGTAAGGAGGAACTGCAGATGCTGGTTTACACTGAAGGTCGACACAAAATGCTGGAGAAACTCAGCGGGTCAGGCAGCATCTCTGGAGAGAAGGAATAGGTAATGTTTCAGGTCGAGACCATTCATCAGATTGAACTCTCTGAATGGTTTCGACCCGAAACGTCACCGATTCCTTTTCTCCAGAGATGCTTCCTGACCCGCTGAGTTACTCCAGCATTTTGTGTCTATCTTCACTCTAAATTCAGTTTAGTTTGTCAGTTTCGGTTTAGTTTATTGCCACGAGTGCCGATGTACAGTGTGAAGCTTTTGTTGTGTGCTAACCAGTCAGCAGAAATACAAATCGTGATTACAATCGAGCCGTTTACAGTGCATAGATACATGATAAGGGAATACCGTTTAGTGAAAGGTAACTGCAGCAAAGTCCGATCAAGGATAGTCCGAGGGTCACCAACGAGGTAGATAGTGGTTCAGCACTGTTCTCGGATTGTGGTAGCATGGTCTGTGGTCGGATAAATAACATTGCAGCTGTCTCAATAGGGTAGTTGAACGAGTTAATAGGCTCTCATAACCTACAGAAGGTAGCAATCAAGAGTCTTGATGGCATGGATTTAGGTCATTGCAGAGGGCAGTACTACTGTTATTGGTGTGCCCTCTTGCCTCATCAGATAGTCTCTGAACCATGCAATGCAAGCACGTTAAAAAGCCAATCAGTAATACGTAGTGACCTAATCCGGTCTCTGAAGGCAGTGTTGATTAATATTTCCTGTGGGCCAGGGGACAGGGAGCTTCTATTTGATACTGGTCACCGACCAAAACCCAGAGGGAGGGGGGGGTCACAGCAGAAAGATCGACTCTTGAGTTAACGTTTAATCAAAGCTCTCACGAAACATCCAAATCATCCAGGCTCCTAAACCAGACCAAAAATGCTATGGTGAGCAAACCAGAGGAAAATGGTGTAGAAACTTTAATTTCCTAATAGTGACTAACCTTATTATTAGTTCAGTCCCTAGGCACAAAAAGCTGGAGTAACTCAGCGGGACAGGCAGCATCTCTGGAGAGAAGGAATGGGAGATGTCTTGGATCGAGCCCCTTCTTCAGACCCGAAACTTTTCTCTTTCCTTCTTTCCAGTGATGCTGACTGGACCGCTGAGTTACGTACTCCAACTTTTTGTGTCTATCTTCGGTTTAAACCAGCATCTGCAGTTCCTTCTTACACATTAGTTCAGTTCAGTTTAGTTTAGTTTATTGTCACGTGTACAGAGGCACAGTGAAAAGCTTTTGTTGAATGAATGAATGAATGAATGAATGAATGAATGAATGAATGAATGAATGAATAAGTTTATTGGCCAAGTATGTACACACACAAGGAATTTGCCTTGGTGCTCCGCTCGCAAGGAACAACACGACATACAGTAACAATTAAAAATGACCCAAAACATTAAACATTAATAAAACAGCCTCCGGATGTCGTGCTTGGTGGCTGAGCCAAACAAAACCATGATGGAGAAGGTGAGGACAGACTCTACGATGGCCGTATAGAATTGGACCATCATTGCCTGTGGCAGATTGTGTTTCCACAGCTGCCGCAGGAAGTACATCCTCTGCTGGGCATTTTTGACTGTGGAGTCGATGGTAGCCCCCCATTTCAGGTCCTTGGAGATGATGGTTCCAAAAGACTCCACATATGTGACTGTGGTGTTGTTGATGGTGAACGGAAGGCCTGTCCAATTAACGCGACTTTTCAACGACTGGCTTCGACCTTCAAGCTCGAGGGCACTCGCCTGAAAAATCTCGAGCTGGATCGACCGTCATCGATGAAACCGCGAACCGGATCAACCGTCTGCACGCACGCACGCACACACACACACACACACACACACACACACACACACACACACACACACACACACACACACACACACACACACACACACACACACACACACACCCCAAAGACGGGGGGCCAGGGAAAGCGGGGAAGCGCTGTCTGAAATTCACACCCGCGATGAACAGGAAGGTAAAAGACGGCTGGCACAGTTACGGTAAGTCCTTTAGAGAGCAAGGAGAGGTGGGGGGAGACAGAAGGGGAGAGAGAGGAGGAGAAGGGGAGAGAAGGGAAGAGAAGGGGAGATAAGGGGGGAGAAGGGGGGGAGAAGGGGGGGGGGAGAAGGAGTGGAGACTTTTAAGAAGCCAGACAACTTTTAATAAAGTTTAGCGGGCATTTAACATTACCGGTCGGTTTACTTACCTTTTTTTATCAACGAGCTTTACCTTCGACTACCTTCGATTATCTTCGATTGCCTTCGATTACCTACAATTGCTTTACGACCTACTATGACCTACCTCGACTAAACCTATGAGTAAAAAAATATTGATTTTTTCCATGGCGACCTTTTTTTACTCGCGGGCATTTTTCAACTTGCTGAAAAAACGCTGCAACCTAACTGAGGCCTCGAGTACGTGGGGACTACTCTCGAACATGAAGGAGAGTTCCAAAGACCTCCTAGGACCTCGTGTCGACCATGCTGCGAGTATGAGTAGAGGGCAAACTCACCAGAACTCGCGGATTAGGTCGCCGCAGTGGGACAGGTCCTTAAGTAGGTGTGAAGTGATGATTGGGGAGGAGTGGATGGGGAAGGGTCCAGTCTTTGCAGATTGGAGTCAGGCTGTGCGAAGCTATGAAGTGTTGGTTGGAGAGGGCGGGAGGGGGTACCAGGGTTAAGTTTCTGTTTATTGCGTGCTATCCAGTCAGCGTAAAGATGATACATGATTACAATCAAGCCATTTACGGTGTATAGATACGTAATAGGGGACCGCAAGTCATGCTATAGACAATAGATAATAGACAAAATAAACATTATAACATGTACTCCGAGCTTTTTGATATATCCTCTGTTCTTAGTGAATGTTAATTTGTAAATTGCACATTTGATTTCAAGAGTTTTAGCTAATATTTCCCATTTCATAATAACTATGTGAGCAACAGCATCCTGAAAGTGCCACGTAACGAGACCAATTAGACATCGTACAAGGATATATATTTAACATATTTGTACTGGCGTGGGATTGTCCAATTACCCATTGTCTTTGTGGCACTTCTCTCCCGCTGCCTTTGGTTCATATGGCTGCACCATTTAAAAAAAAACATTACCAATAATTGGGAAGTCACCATTTGATGTTGCCAGGACTGGAGGGGCTGAGCTACAGGGAGAAGTTGAGTAGGTTGGGACTCTAATCGCCAGAGCGCAGCAGGATGAGGGGTGATCTGTTAGAGGTGTATAAAATCATGAGAGGAATAGATCGCACAGAGTTTCTTGTCCAGAGTAGGTGAATCGAGGATCAAAGGACATAGGTTTAAGGTGAAAGGGAAAAGATTTAATGGGATTCTGAGGGGTAACTTTTTCACACAAAGAGTTGTGGGTGGATGGAACAAGCTGCCAGAGGAGGTAATTGAGGCAGGAATTATCCCAACATTTAAGAAACAGTTGGACAGGTACATGGATAAGACAGGTTTGGAGTGATATGGGCCAAGCACGGGCAGGTGGGACTAGTGTAGCTGGGACATGTTGGCCGGTGTGGGCAAGTTGGGCATAAGGGCCTGTTTCCACGCTGTATCACTCTATGACTCTATGACTATGACACTGGTAAGATGCTGTAGGCTTTGATTTACTTTTAAAATGCCTGAGCATAAGCATTGGAATCTTCTTCTTCTTTCGTATGGCGTGCACAGCCTAACAAAACACTTCATCTATTTGTTTGTGCACGTCGGGTTGATTGCATTAGTCGAAACGGGGTGGACCACGTGAAGGTTGCAATCTTCCACCCCCAGCATTGGAATAACGGTAGAATACATTTTGACCAATGTGGACCTGATTAGTGCAATTTAGCTGTGTTTATGGAAGCAATGTAACTGCAATCATTCGATGTCTACAGGCCTCACATGACTTCTAATCACCGAGTTTCACTCTTTAATTGAACGTTCCAAGTACATTGACATTTTTAACCTGGATTACACAGTCAGTTGTAATTATAAGCAAATGTATCCCAAACAACATGCTGACTTTTGGTCTAAAGATAGACACAAAGTGCTGGAGTAAGTGCTTTTGGCCGGTCTGATTTGTGCCATTTTCGATGGAGCAGCCACATATGGGAGCCAAGATCGCCTCATCAACGGAAGGCTCAAGGCCCCTGACCACGGGAGAACAAGGAAGGGGAGAGATTGAACTTTCTTTTTGCCTTCCATCATTGTGAGGAATGTGGAGGAGTCACTGTGGTGGATGTTTTTGTAAAAATGTATTTTGTGTGTTCTGTTGCTTTTTATTGGTATGACTGTGTGGCAAATGAAATTCCTCGAATGTTGCAAAAATATACTTGGCTAATAAAGTATTATTATGATTATTATGGTTATGATTATTACGATTAAACACTCTTCTTGTGCAATTCTTTGCTGCAGAAGGCTGCGGCGTCCATGCCAATGGATATCTATAAGGTGTAAATTGATTAGTAAGGGTGTCGGGGTTATGGGGAGAAGGCAGGAGGAAGGATTTGAGAGGGAAAGATAGATCAGCCATGATTGAATGGTGGAGTAGACTTGATGGGGCAAATGGCCTAATTCTGCTCCAAGAACCTAGATTCTGCTCCTAGAACAGGGAATTTATGAACTTATGAGGTCCTTCATGATCAAAGATGACTTGCTTCCACTGGTTCTACGGCCAACGGGAGGATTGCAGTGAGGTTTGAGGTACTTGTTGGGATGGGCAGGGTGATTACTTTGAGGTGGTACACTTAGTATACATTGAGGTGGTACACTTAGTATAGATCAGAGATACAGCGCGCGGAAACAGGCCCTTTGGCCCACCAAGTCCACGCCAACCAGCAATCCCCGCTAACACTATCCTACACACACTGGGGAAAATTTACTATTTTATTACCAAAGCCAATTAGCCTACAAACCTGTACGTCTTTGGAGTGTTGGAGAAAAATTGGATCTTGCAGGGAAAACCCACGCAGGTCGCGGCGAGAACGTATAAACTCCGTACAGACAGCACCCATGGTCAGGATCGAACCCGGGTCTCTGACGCTGTAAGGAAGCAACTCTACCGCTGCGCCACCATGACACCTTAACTTCTTCCACTTCTTATGGAGAGGTGCAGACAGGGCCTGATGCCTGGACTTGTAGTTCACAGTATCATCCCGAATGCTCCTTCTCCACTTTAAATCATCGGGATGTTACAACTTTTCAAGGAGATTTTGTGGCTGTCCTTTAATCTGTCCACCTGGTGATCTATTTCCAGCACAGAGCTCAGATTAGAGTGCAGGGAGGAACTGCAGATGCTGGCTTAAGCCAAAGATAGACACAAAAAAGCTAGAGTAACTCAGCGGGACAGGCAGCATCTCTGGAGAGAAGGAATGGGTGACGTCTCGGGTCGAGACCCTTCTTCAGACAGATTAAGTCTTCAGTCTGAAGAAGGGTCTCGACCCGAAACGACACCCATTCCTTCTCTCCACAGATGCTGCCTGTCCCGCTGAGTTACTCCAGCTTTTTGTGTCTAGCTCAGATTAGAGATTCGGGATTCTGTTGTTGGACATGTGAAGGCTTCCTGGGAGCAGATTGGTTGAAGATCCTTGTTGTTCCAATCCTAAGAAGCTTGGATTGGAACTCAGTGAGTCGGGGCGGAACTCAGCTTCCCACAGAACTTGACCCAGACCACTTTCTGTGGTCTGCTTCTAGCAACATCGGAACAAAAGGCTTTTCCTGGACTGTTCAATGATCCATTGCAATGATCCGCCGGTCTGTCAGTTTCCCTGGATTTAAACCCTACCTGTAGCCCATTTAGGACTGAGGTGAGGAAACACTTTTTCATCCAGAGAGTTGTGAATCTGTGGAATTCTTTGCCACAGAAGGCAGTGGAGGCCAATTCATTGGATGTTTTCAAGAGAGAGTTCGATATAGCTCTTAGGGCAAACGGAATCAAGGGATACGGGGAGAAAGCAGGAACGGGGTACTGATTTTGGATGATTAGCCATGATCATATTGAATGGCGGTGCTGGCTCGAAGGGCCGGAGGGCCTACTCCTGCACCTATTTTCTATGTTTCTATGTTCTATGTTTCTTTCTCGCTATGAAACCCATGTGGTCCTGGTCAATAAAATTCTGGCTAGTGTGTTACTGTACAGCAGTTCCTCAACATACCCGGTACCTTCACAGGGAAATGTCTGAGAAAATGTCATTCACTTTACAGTGAGGGTTGATCAATCAATGAACGGGAGGCGTTAAGTATTTGCCTTTAGCGTGTAGCAATGCTTGAGGATTCAATAGCTTAATAGGACAACTTTACCACCGCACTTGACTGAAATTACTTTCTGTGCAACATATAATGATGATCTGAACAAAATCTTTCTCCAAATGTGTGTGCAATGATCCATTGCTAATGAAACACTCTGTCATTTGGCTAGGAAGTACTTTACCTAATATTTTTATTTTTAGTAAATAATTTCACCGGCAATTTGGAATGATTCCATTGCCCTAGCAGACAGTAGCGACTAGTTCCTTGAATGTAACATTATAAAACAGAACCTAAATTACATTAATGGAATTACTTAAAGATCATCAAGTACAGGTCGGGCGACTTCCGGTATAATCTTATATCGCCAGTGAAATCCTCCTGGGTTTTTTTATTTAAATGCTGCATGATTCAGGGCTGCTGTAGTTAATTACAGGACAAAAAATAAAACTGTGGTGTTGTGATTGTGGGCCTGTGGGTGTGTTACCATGGTAATGTCCTTATTGGTCAGCATTCCCACATACTGCAATCAAAATGCAAAGCTAAGCCTTTGCCCTGATTACATTTATTTCAGACAAATAACATAATAATGTTGATTTCCCCCCCCCCCCCTCCACTTTTTTTCCTCCGTTTTTTTCTCAATTTTAGATAAAAATCTCAAGAATATGATCTGGTCCCTCTTTAATAGCTGCCTTAAGGCTGAAATACTGCACTTTCCTGTACACCACCTATTATTAATGCTTACACATTTACGCAGGCAGATTACAATCTAGGAAGGGAGTCTCTATTTATCTGTGTTTTACAGCACAGGGCCGTTCCAGACTTAATACCAGCTGTGGCCATTAGGCAATGGAAATCAGAAATCCTTTTAAAGATGAAAAGAGTTTATTTAATATGGGTTCCTTGCCATTTATCTACCTTAACATTCCACTGTGTATTGGACTGTGTCCAACCAAACCTTAGAACATTTATCTCCCTCCTTGACTTTCAATTAACAAATGCTCCCAACTTAAAATTGACCAAATGGTTTTCCCACATGTTTTAATGCAAAGCACTTTAAAGTTAAGCGTTTTAAAAAAATAATGAAGGTGCTGCAACGACATCATCTTGCTGATACTTTTGTGGTGGTGTTTAGATACAAGTGATTAAGGAGTTTAATACCTTGTGTCTAATTAACCTTCAAAATCCTTTTAGTGTCTCCGTTTCAAATTGTAGATAAGGTGCATTTAAAAGTGAATTCCTTTTTATGGGACAATATTTCTTTGCAGTAGGGATTTAGCGGTAGAGTTGTTAACACTTTATTACCTGTTATTTAACTTTGTGAATTCTACCACAAGTGACTACTCTGCTGTTGGAGCTGTGTCGCGAGGGGAATGGGTAGGGAGAATGCACCAAGTCTTTTACCCAGGATAGGGGAATCAAAAACCATGGCAGATAACCCAAGAAAAATAGGCTTGAGGTGAGAGTGGCAATCAACACCCTGAGGGGCAACTTTCTCGCGCAGAGGGTGGATGATATATGCAAGGAACTGCCAGATTGGCGGCATTGGCGGTATGCTGACTGCCTTACAACGCCAGAGACCCGGGTTCCATCCTGACTGCAGGTGCTTGTCTGTACGGAGTTTGTACGTTCTTCCCGTGACCTGCGTGGGTTTTCTCCGAGATCTTCGGTCTCCTCCCACACTCCAAAGACATACAGGTTTATTGGTTAATTGGCTTAGTATCAATGTATAATTGTTCATGGTGTGCGTAGGGTAGTGTTAATGTACAGGGATTGCTGGTTGGTACAGACTTGGTCGGCTAAAGGGCCTGTTTCTAGGCTGTGCCTCTAAGCTAAACTAGAAATAAAATGAGGGAGCTGAAGCAGGGAGGGAACTGTAACAGCATTTACTGTTAAAGGCACCTGTACAGCTAGGTACATGGATTGGAAAGATTTTCAAGGGATATGGGCCATTTGTGGGCAAGTGTCGCATAGACGGGGCATATTGGTCGGCATGGACGTGTTGAACCAAGGGGCCTGTTTCCGTGCTGTATGCCTCTGTGTTTCCACAAATATTATTTCAGTCTGAGGTAATACATATACAATACTTTGACCACTATTTCAGAAGGAGTTATTCCAACGTTTGGATTCAAATTCTTAGCACATAAACAATCGCTGCAAGATCAAACTAATTCGGAATTCATTTCATTTCACTGCTTGCTGTAGATGTTGCTAGGAGTAACATGGTAGTGGCCAAAGCCCACAATGTAGTGGGTGATGCCACTTCAAAGTTATTCAGTGTGCATAAAAGGCTTTGAAGTGGTTCTGAGAGCATGCGGGTCAATCAAGCTTGCATGGTTTTAGTGAGATGAGGCATGGATGCACAGGTACTACACCTGCACTTAGTAAGGGTAAGTACGGGTGTCAGGGGTTTATGGGGAGAGGGCTGGAGAATGGGCTTCAGAGGCAAAGTTAGATCAGCCATGATTGAATGGCGGAGTAGTCTTGATGGGCCGAATGGGCTAATTCTGCTCAGATAACTTATGAACTACGAACTTATGAATGATTACACTTCACGCTGCCTCGGCAAGGCCACCAGCATAATGAAGGACCAGTCTCACCCCGGTCACTTCTTCTCTCATCCCACCATTTACCTCAGTGGAGACCCTCAGACTATCTTTAATTGGACTATTCCAGACTTTATTTTGCACATAAAAATTATTCCCTCTATCCTATATCTGTATGCTGTAGGTGGCTTGATTGTAATCATGCATTGTCTTTCCACTGGCTGGATAGCATGCAACCAAAAAGCTAGTACACATGACAGTAAACTAAGCTAAACTAAACCTTGAGCAGGATATAAATCTTCACTTGCTCTGACTTTTGGATATGGCTTCAGATCCCACTGTATGATTGAAGGCAATTACGAATTAATCTTTAGTGTTGGCACTGTTCATGACATCCATTTCCTGCAAATGATAAGATATAAAATATATGTAATGTAGGAGCATTGGCGTCTGGAGGAAACAGCGTGATTCTGTTATTCCCAGTTTGTCAATGGGAGGAGAGCTTGATGTATCATTAATTTCAATTCACCAAAAAGGTACATTCTTGCCACCTGCTAAGATCTACATTTCCAAACTAATGACATTCGCAAAATGGGATTCATTCGGCAACCCAAGCCCGCTTTTGCAACCTATTCACAGACCTGTCAAATAGGACTCCTAATGGATTGAGAAGTTTGAAAGGCAATTTTTCCTGTCAACTGAAAGAAATGTTGAAATATAGTGTAGACACCCCAGTCATAGTCATAGCGTGGAAACAGGCCCTCGACTCAACTTGCCCACGCCAACCAACAAGCCACATCTACACTAGTCCCACCTGCCTGCGCTCAACCCATATCTTTCTAATCCTATCCTATTCAAGTCTATGTCCAAATGCTTTTTAAGTGATGTAATAGTACCTTCCTCAACTTCCTCTTCCAGCAGCTCGTTCGATACATCTCACACCCTTCGTGTAAAAAAGTTGACCCTCTGGTTCTAATTAAATATTTCCCCTTTTGCCTCAAACTGAACTCCCCTGGTTCTTGATTGCCTTACCCTGGTTAAAAGACTGTGCATTTCTTCTATAAGGTCAAGCCAATAGGAGCTTTTGCTTCCTATCCGGTAATAGGATCCGAATTAGGCCATTTGGCCCATCAAGTCTACTCCGCCATTCAATCATTGCTGATCTATCTCTCCCTCCTAACCCCATTCTCCTGCCTTCTCCCCATAGCCCCTGACACCCTACTAATCAAGAATCTATCTATCTCTGCTTTAAAAATATCAATTGACTTGGCCTCCACAGCCTTCTGTGGCAATGAATTCCACAGGTTCACCGCCCTCTGACTAAACCATCTATTCCTCTCATGATCTTGTACACCTCTATAAGATCACCCCTCATCCTCCTGCGCTCAAAGGAATAAAGTCCCTACCCTGCTCCATATAGCTCAGGCCCTCGAGTCCCGGCGAGATTGGTTGGTTCCAGTCTTTGCATTTAACAATAATGAGCCAAAACACAACCTTCATCCATTGCCAAGGATGGAAAATATTTGGACACTTCGGCCACAGAACGTCTAGAATGTAGATTTTTTGTTCCTCTATGGCTGCGCCAAGCTGCAAATAGCAATTTGGGGCTTTTGTCTCTCATCGTCACTGGGTTTCAATCCTGAAATACCCTGTCCAATTAAACCGAGGGAGGAACTTCAAAGGACAGCAGCACGTCACACAGAGCGTGGTGGGTGTATGGAACAAGCTGCCAGAGGGGGTAGTTGAGGCAGAGACTATCCCAACATTTAATAAACAGTTAGACAGGTACATGGATAGGTTAGGTTTGGAGAGATATGGACCAAACACAGGCAGGTGCGACGTGCAGCTAGGACATGTAGGCCGGTGTGGGCCAGTTGGGCCAAAGGGCCTGTTTCCACGCTGTATCACTGTATAAGTCAGGGTGACTCACCGCCATCTTCGCAAAGGTAATCAGAGCTGGACAATAAATATCGCACTTGCTGCCGATATTCAAATTCTGTAAAAATTAATAGCATTGTTCCGATAATAAATCCAACGTTATTGTCCTACGTTATTCATGTGTTGGTTCATTTTATTTGTGAGAACACAGTGGCACCGTGACACAGCTGGTTGAGCTGCCGTCTCACCGCGTCAGAGTTGCCGACCTCGGGAGCTGTCTGCGTGGAGTTTGCACGTTCTCCCTGTGACCGCGTAGGGGGTGCTCCGGTTTACTCCCACACTCCAAAGATGTGCAGGTTTGTAGGTTAACTGGCCTCTGTAAAATTGGCCCCAGTGCGTAGGGAGTGGATGGAAAAGTGGGATTACAGGGAAATAGCATGAACAGGTGATCAATGGGCGGCATGGGCTCGGTGGTCTGTGGACATGTTTCCTGTTGTATCATTGAACTAAACAATACTAAACTACCTGCCCACCTTTTTCCTGACAATACCTAGTCTAGAATATACCTGACACTTCAAGTGTAGCTATAAAGAAAGCTGCCTTTGTTTACATTTTCTCAGCAGGAAGTCTGCATTACTAATCATAGATACAAGGCCATTGCAATTTTCACCAAATTTTCAGTGTATTGGGGTTGAATGATTTTCAAAGAAAACTATTTGACCTGATTTGTTCTCCGATATATCCCCTTTCCTTTTGTTCCTTGTCGATTTTCTTGGATATCACACTTAAGGCAGCAGAGTAGTGCAGCGGTAGAGTTGCTGCCTTCCAGCACCAGAGACCCGGGTTCAATCCTGACCACGGGTGCTGTCTGTATGGAGATTGTACGTTCTCCCTGTGACTACGTGGGTTTTCTCTGGGTGTTCTGGATTCCTCCCACACTCCAAAGACGTGCAGGTTTGTATGTTAATTGGCTTCTGTGAAAATAGTCCCTAGTCAGTGTAGAATGGAACTAATATATGGGTGATCACTGGTCACCCATATATTAGAGCCGGTGGCCAAAGGGCCAGTATCTCTAAAACTAAAACTTGTCACTTCCTCACAGGCTTTCCTACTTGCCTTGCATAACTTATTGCCATTTTGTGAATTAAGAATTCGATCTGATCAGCAGTAAAAAGTTTTCACTTAAACGACAATGAATACAATACAATACAATACAATTCAATTTATTGTCATTTGGACCCCTTGAGGTCCAAACGAAATGTCGTTTCTGTAGCCATACATTACAAACAAATAGACCCAAGACACAACATAATTTACATAAACATCCATCACATTGCTGTGATGGAAGGCCAAAAAAACTTATCTCTCCACTGCACTCTCCCCCCCGATGTCAGAGTCAAAGTCAAAGCCCCCGGCGGGCGATGGCGAATTGTCCCGCGGCCATTAAAGCCACGCCGGGTGATGCAAGGTCGCACACCGGGTTCTTGATGTTAGAGCCCCCGGCGTGCGCTCGCAGAGTCCCGCAGCCATTCCAAGCCAAGCGGTGATGTAGGCCCCGCTCCAGGAGCTCTTCAACCCCGCAACTCGGGCGGGAGAAGTCGCCGTTGCGGGAGCCCCGAAAAGCGGTCTCCCTCCAGGGGCCCGCGGGCTCCCGGTGCCGCCGTCCGCCAGACCCGCAGTTGCAGCCACCGAATCTCCGGGGGTCGGGTCGCAGCAGCGTCCACCACAGCTCCACCCGCTCTGGAATCGGCCAGCTCCGCGACGGTGAGGTGAGTAGTCGGCACCACATCCCCCGGTCTTCCTGTTGGAGGCCGCTCCTCGTTGCAACCCCAACGACAACGGAGACCCGACAAAGAAAAGGTCGGGTCTCCCGTGCAGGGAGAGATTTAAAAGTTACCTCCACCCCCACCCCCCCCACACCACCCCACCCCCCCACACACATACCCCAACAAAAAATAACAAAAACTACATAAAAACATAGACATAAAATAATAAAAACGCAGACGGACTGCAGAGGCCACTGCTGACGAGAGTCGCGCCGCCCACCGAATCTGAATTGTAACCAGGAATTGTGCCGGGATTTGTGCCTTTACACACACATTTACCATGTGTGGCATTTTGAACCTTCTATAAATGGCATCAGGTTACATAAATGGAAATGTGGATCTTAGCATGTGACATGAATTTATTATTGTGGTATTGAAAGTAATGACATTTGCCAAGCAGGATTCATTCTGCAACCTGAATTCACTTGGACATCCCTTCTGACAATTCTCTTTCGGGGCTCCACTTCAGAAACGTGTTTAGACTAGTTTGGAGATATACCGCGGAAACAGGCCCTTCGGCCACCGAGTCCGCACCGACCAGCGAACCCCACGCATTAATACTATCCTACACACTAGGGACAATTTAGCGTGCAAATTTATTAGCCTTCTAACCTGTACGTCTTTGGAGTGTGGGAGGAACCCGGAGCACCTCGGGAAAACCCACACAGGTTACGGGGAGAACGTACAAACTCCGTACAGACAAGCACCGGATCGTAACCGGGTTCCTGGCGCTGTAAGGCAGCGACTCTACCACTGTGCCACCGTGCCACTCATAACTTCTGATTACTTCGCTTGCAGGGTGACTTGGACAGCTTGGGTGAGTGGGCAGATGCATGGCAGATGCAGTTTAATGTGGATAAATGTAAGGTTATCCACTCTGGTGGCCAAAACAGGAAGGCAGATTATTATCTAAATGGTGTCAAGTTGGGAAAAGGGGAAGTACATCGGGATCTGTGGGTCCTTGTTCAACAGTCACTGAAAGTAAGCATGCAGGTACAGCAGGCAGTAAAGAAAGCGAATGGCACGTTGGCCTTCATAACAAGAGGAGTTGAATATAGGAGCAAAAAGGTCCTTCTGCAGTTGTACAGGGCCCTAGTGAGACCATACCTGGAGTATTGTGTGCATTTATGGTCTCCTAATTTGAGAAGGACATTCTTGCTATTGAAGGTGTGCAGGGTAGGTTCACAAGGTTAATTCATAGAAACATAGAAACATAGAAATTAGGTGCAGGAGTAGGCCATTCGGCCCTTCGAGCCTGCACCGCCATTCAATATGATCATGGCTGATCATCCAACTCAGTATCCCGTACCTGCCTTCTCTCTATACCCTCTGAGCCCCTTAGCCACAAGGGCCACATCTAACTCCCTCTTAAATATAGCCAATGAACTGGCCTCAACTACCCTCTGTGGCAGAGAGTTCCAGAGATTCACCACTCTCTGTGTGAAAAATGTTTTTCTCATCTCGGTTTTAAAGGATTTCCCCCTTATCCTTAAGCTGTGACCCCTTGTCCTGGACTTCCCCAACATCGGGAACAATCTTCCTGCATCTAGCCTGTCCAACCTCTTAAGAATTTTGTAAGTTTCTATAAGATCCCCTCTCAATCTCCTAAATTCTAGAGAGTATAAACCAAGTCTATCCAGTCTTTCTTCATAAGACAGTCCTGACATCCCAGGAATCAGTCTGGTGAACCTTCTCTGCACTCCCTCTATGGCAATAATGTCCTTCCTCAGGTTTGGAGACCAAAACTGTACGCAATACTCCAGGTGTGGTACAACTGCAGTAGAACCTCCCTGCTCCTATACTCAAATCCTTTTGCTATGAAAGCTAACATACCATTCGCTTTCTTCACTGCCTGCTGCACCTGCATGCCTACTTTCAATGACTGGTGTACCATGACACCAAGGTCTCGCTGCATCTCCCCTTTTCCTAATCGGCCACCATTTAGATAATAGTCTGCTTTCCTGTTTTTGTCACCAAAATGGACAACCTCACATTTATCCACATTATTCTGCATCTGCCAAACATTTGCCCACTCACCCAGCCTATCCAAGTCACCTTGCAGTCTCCTAGCATCCTCCTCACAGCTAACACTGCCCCCCAGCTTAGCATCATCCGCAAACTTGGAGATATTGCCTTCAATTCCCTCATCCAGCACATTAATATATATTGTAAATTGCTGGGGTCCCAGCACTGAGCCTTGCGGTACCCCACTAGTCACAGCCCGCCATTGTGAAAAGGACCCGTTTACTCCTACACTTTGCTTCCTGTTTGCCAGCCAGTTCTCTATCCACATCAATACTGAACCCCCAATGCCATGTGCTTTAAGTTTGTATACTAATCTCCCCTATCCACGCTACTAGTTACATCCTCGAAAAATTCTATAAGATTCGTCAGACATGATTTACCTTTCGTAAATCCATGCTGACTTTGTCCAATGATTTCACCACTTTCCAAATGTGCTGCTATCCCATCTTTAATAACTGACTCTAGCAGTTTCCCCACTACCGATGTTAGACTAACTGGTCTGTAATTCCCCGTTTTCTCTCTCCCTCCCTTCTTAAAAAGTGGGGCTACGTTTGCTACCCGCCAATCCTCAGGAACTACTCCAGAATCTAAAGAGTTTTGAAAGATTATTACTAATGCATTCACTATTTCTGGAGCTACTTCCATAAGTACTCTGCGATGCAGCCTATCTGGCCCTGGGGATTTATCGGCCTTTAATCCATTCAATTTACCCAACACCACTACCCGACTAACCTGGATTTCACTCAATTCCTCTAACTCCTTTGACCCGCGGTCCCCTGCTATTTCCAGCAGATTATTTATGTATTCCTTAGTGAAGACGGAACCAAAGTAGTTATTCAATTGGTCCGCCATATCCTTGTTCCCCATGATCAACTCACCTGTTTCTGACTGCAAGGGACCTACATTTGTTTTAACTAATCTCTTTCTTTTCACATATCTATAAAAACTTTTGCAGTCAGTTTTTATGTTCCCTGCCAGTTTTCCTTCATAATCTATTTTTCCTTTCCTAATTAAGCCCTTTGTCCTCCTCTGCTGGTCTCTGAATTTCTCCCAGTCCTCTGGTATGCTGCTTTTTCTGGCTAATTTGTACGCATCATCCTTCGCTTTGATATTATCCCTGATTTCCCTTGTTATCCACGGATGCACTACCTTCCCTGATTTATTCTTTTGCCAAACTGGGATGAACAATTTTTGTAGTTCATCCATGCAGTCTTTAAATGTCTTCCATTGTATATCCACCGTCAACCCTTTTAGAATTAATTGTCAATCTTGGCCAATTCACGTCTCATACCCTCAAAGTTACCTTTCTTTAAGTTCAGAACCATTGTTTCTGAATTAACATTATCGCTCTCCATCCTAATGAAGAACTCAACCATATTATGGTCACTCTTGCCCAAGGGGGCATGTACAACAAGACTGCTAGCTAACCCTTCCTCATTGCTCAATACCCAGTCTAAAATAGCCTGCTCTCTCGTTGGTTCCTCTACACGTTGATTTAGATAACTATCCCGCACCCCTGCCGATTTGATTCACCCAATCTATATGTAGATTGAAGTCACCCATTATAACGGTTTTGCCTTTGTCGCACGCATTTCTAATTTCCTGTTTGATACCATCTCCAACTTCACTACTACTGTTAGGTGGCCTGTACACAACACCCACCAGCGTTTTCTGCCCCTTAGTGTTTCGCAGCTCTACCCATACCGATTCCACATCCTCCAAACTAATGTCCTTCCTTTCCATTGCGTTAATCTCCTCTCTAACCAGCAACGCTACCCCACCTCCTTTTCCTTTCTCTCTATCCCTCCTGAATATTGAATATCCCTGGATGTTCAGCTCCCAGCCTTTGTCACCCTGGAGCCATGTCTCCGTGATCCCAACTATATCATAATCATTAATGGCTATCTGCACGTTCAACTCATCCACCTTATTACGAATACTCCTTGCATTGAGACACAAAGCCTTCAGGCTTGTTTTTACAATGCTCTTACCCCTTATATATTTATGTTGAAAAGTGGCCCTTTTTGATTTTTGCCCTGGTTTTGTCTGCCTGCCACTTTTACTTTTCACCTTGCTACCTATTGCTTCTACCCTCATTTTACACACCCCCCCCCCCCCCCCCGCCTCTCTGCTCTTGTACCCATCCCCCTGCCACATTAGTTTAAATCCTACTTCCCGGGATGGCGGGACTGTCATATGTTGCTAGAATGGAGCGGCTGGGCTTGTATACTCTGGAATTTAGAAGGATGAGAGGATATCTTATTGAAACATATAAGATTATTAAGGGTTTGGACACGCTAGAGGCAGGAAACATGTTCCCGATTTTGGGGGAGTCCAGAACCAGGGGCCACAGTTTAAGATTAAGGGGTAAGTCATACAGAATGGAGATGAGGAAACACTTTTTCTCACAGAGAATTGTGAGTCTGTGGAATTCTCTGCATCAGGTGGAGACCGGTTCTCTGGATGCTTTCAAGAGAGAATTAGATAGAGCTCTTAAAGATAGCGGAGTCAAGGAATATGGGGAGAAGGCCGGTACGAGGTACTGATTGTGGATGATCAGTCATGATCACATTGAATGACGGTGCTGGCTCGAAGGGCCGAATGGCCTACTCCTGCACCTATTGTCTATTGTCTATTTCTATTCACCTTGCTTTGTGGATTCTGAAGTGAATCTGTTGTGGTGCCATGCGAGGTTATTGCAAAAAAACCCAATGAGGTGGAGCCACTTAGCCCAATCTACGTGGATCAGAACTAGCTTCTCCTGTTTATCCTGTACTAGTCTAGTTGTTGCATCAGTTTTAGATTCTCAAGACAATAGTCTCACTTCAATCTCTGAAACAAAATATTTGTCAATGTTAAACTTGCATCTTAATATAACTCAATATAACTGTTACATCCCTTTTTAAAAATAAATTCTCTGTTTGCCGATATTGCCACAGGCTTTCAAAGTAACCTTGTCTAGTACAAACTATTTGTTCTCTGGTGATCAGGTGTATCTTATTACAAGCTCTACAATTAATTAATTTGTACCTGTCTGTTACATTTATGTTAGAATCAGAGTGTAAATGCCAACATAAGGTCAGAGACGACACTACTACAGCATAAGATCTCGATGGGTCTTGGATTTGACTATTTTCTTGAAAACTAAGATCAAAGGTCTGTAGGGTTTTGTAGGTTAATTGGCCTTTATAAGCTATCTCCACATTGCAGGGAGTGGATGCGAGTAGGATTAGAACTAGTGTGGACTTGTTGAGCCGAAGGGCCTGTTTCCAGGATGTACCTTTCAATCAATCAATCAAAAATTGGTACAAACATTTTGAGTAATTCATATATTTAATATTTTGTGGTCTAATTAGGAATCTAATCTGACTGATCACTCCCCCTTCTCAACTCTCCCGTCAGACAAGACGTACGGAAAGTTGGAAATTGCACACCTCCAGATTCCGGATGTTTCTTCCCAGCTGATAGCAGGCCACTGAATAATCCTCTCGGCAGCTAGAGTGCGGTCCTGACCTACCATCAACCTCAGTGGAAACCTGGCTTGAACTGGACTTTCTCAGACTTCAATGGTATATCTTTGCACTGCATGTGCACCGTGGACCGCTTGATGTGGTCATGGATAGTATTTTCTTTGACTGGAAACAGGTGTGCAAACAAAAGCTCTTCACTGTACCTCGGTACACGTGACAATAACAAACTAAACTAAACCAAAGGGAATCAATGAAAGACAATGTATAGAGGTAATGTTCGTGGACATATCGATCAATTGGGGAATTTAAAGTAAATGGAAGCAGAGTCCTCAAAAGATTCGTCTTGTGGTGTCATGAATACTAGAGTAGCTATAGTGTAATAGGTTTAAGGTGAAGGGGAAAAGATTTAAGGATGGTGGGTGTATGGAACAAGCTGCTAGAGGACGTAGTCGAGGCTGGGACTATTCCACCATTTAAGAAACAATTAGACAAGTACATGGATAGGACATGTTTGGAGGGATATGGACCAAACGCGGGCATATGGGACTGTTGTAGACATGTTGGCCGGTGTGGACAATTTGGGCTGAAGGACATGTATTCACACTATGATGCTATGACTCTAGTGAGGTTCCATTCGCTTCAAAGTCGTCTTGTTGAGTCTCATTGTCTGCAACTCATTTTCACCCAGCCCACAGCTAACAATGGCTTGTTTATCGTAGTTACTTTGTTGCATATCTTGCATTCATTTGTTATATATCTCACTACATCACCGTCTATATCTCTCGTTACCCTTTCCCCTGAAAATGTGTCTCGACCCGAAACATCACCTGTTCCTTTTCTCCAGAGATGCTGTCTGACTTGTTGATTAACTACAGTTTTTTGTGCCTATCTTCTATTTGATTGACCTCAATGTGATCCAAATCTGTATATATTATTTTGGTGATTGCTGCAGCAACCATTGATTATTTGGCTATGTTATCCTTAGGTATGGTTTCGAAAGACTCGTGTTTCTATATAATCTCCTCCCCCCCCCCCCATCCCTCCCTCCCCCCTCCTCCTCCCTCTCCCCCTCCCCTCCACCTCCTACTTGTTAAGTAAAGTTGTGGGAACAGCAAGGAAACAAGCAAATCTGTACATAAGGGATTCAGTCTCGTTAATAGCTTTGTTTCTGCTCAGTGTTCCCTTGCCAAAGCCACACCTTGTTCTGACCCAGCAGAGTCGTGGCTGTCCCAGGTATGAGCAAGAGAGCAGACAGAGCGCATGCTCTATGGATCAGCGGCGAGGAAAGATGGAAGACCACCTCACGGACACCGGTAGACATCAGACAAACATACTATTTTTAACGTATAAGAAAGGATTAATGCTGCAAATGCTGGTTTAAACCGAAGATAGGCACAAAAAGTTGGAGTATCTCAGCGGGTCAGGCAGCATCTCTGGAGAAAAGGAATAGGTGACTTTTCGGGCAGGGCCCCTTCTGCCGAAGAAGCTATTTTTAATATTTGTTTTACTAAAATATGAAGTACACCACCTCAGGAAAGAGGTGAACACAAAGTGCTGGAGTAACTCAACAGGTCAGGCAGCATTCGTGAAGGGAATGGATAGGTGGCGGTTCAGGTCGGGAGCTTTTCTTCAGTGATTGTACTGTAGATAGGGTGGAGGCGAACGTTGAAAAATAGAGGTGGGGGGCCGACAAGCCTATGTTCTACTCAAGATTCCAGCATCTGCAGTTCCTGGTGAACCTCAGAAAAGATGTCCGATTTATTTGACCTTTAGACTTTAGACTTTAGAGATACAGTGTGGAAACAGGCCCTTCGGCCCATCGAGTCCTCACCGATCAGCAATCCCGTACGCTAGCACTATCCTACACACTAGGGACAATTTGCTATTCTACCAAAGGCAATTAACCTACAAACCTGCACGTATTTGGAGTGTGGGTGGAAACCGGGGCACCTGGAGAAACCCCAATGCGGTCACAGGGAGAACATGCAAACTCCATACAGACAGCACTCATAGTCAAGATCGAACCCAGGTCTGGGTGTAAGGACCCCTGGCACTGTAAGGCAACAACTCTACCACTGCGCCACTGCACCACCCTGATTGTAATTCAAGTCAAGTCTAGTCAAATTGTGTGTGTTGTCTTTTGCAAAAGTACAGTGCGGTACAGATACAGTGAACACAAAGACTCAGTCGACACACAAAAACAAAAAATTATACATAAATTACACAAGACAGTGAGGAGGAAAAGACTGTGTTAATAAACAAGATTTAAGTGAAAAAAACATAATTAGTAAAACAAGTTTAAGGTAGTGCAGGAGACAATCCATGGTGTTCCATTGCCAAGGTCAGTTCGATTATAATTGCAGTAATGTGGCTGTTCCTGAACCTGTTGGGGTGGAATTTAGGCGTCTGTGCCTCCAGCCTAATGGTAGCAGTGGGACGAGGGCACGACCCTGATG
Source organism: Amblyraja radiata (assembly GCF_010909765.2). Classification (NCBI taxonomy): domain Eukaryota; kingdom Metazoa; phylum Chordata; class Chondrichthyes; order Rajiformes; family Rajidae; genus Amblyraja; species Amblyraja radiata. Next base: position 15,096,691 of record NC_045981.1, on the reverse strand, counting down.
ATAGACATCCTTAATGAGGGATAGAGTCATAGTCATGGAGTGATACAGTGTGGAAACAGGCCCTTTGGCCTAACTTACCCACACTGGCCAACATGTCCCTGCTACACTATTCCTACCCGCCTCCGCTTGATTCATATCCCTCCAAACCTGTCCTATCCATGTACCTGTCTAACTGTTTCTTAAATGTTGGGATAGTCCCAGCTTCAACTACCTCCTCTGGCACATTGATCCATACATCCACCACCCTTTGTGTGAAAAAGTTACCCCTCAGATTCCTATCCTCAGATGCTGCCTTTTTGAGGTAGAACCTCACGTGGATGCTTTCAATGGTGGGGAGGGCTGTATCTGTGATGGACCAGGCTGAGTCCACTACCCTCTGCAGCCTTTTACATTGCTGTGCACTGAAAATGCCGTTCCGGGCCATGATGCATCCAGTCTGGATACTTTTTATAGTGCATTTGTACAAGTTTGTTAGAGTGTTCGATAATTTGCCAAATGTCTTTAAACTTCTGAGAGAGTGGAGGTGCAGGCACACCTTCTTCAAGATTCCGTCTGTGTTAGGCTCAGGACAAGTCATCTGAGATGTTAACACCCGGGAAGTTGAAGTTGTTAACTCTTTCCACGGCTAATCCACCAATGAAAACTGGCACAGGCTCTCCTGACTTCTCCTGTCTGTGGTCCAGGGCCAGTACCTTGGTTTCGTTGACATTGGTTGTTTAGTTTAGATTAGTTTAGAGATAAAGTGTGGAGACAGGCCCTCCGGCCCACCGAGTCTGCACCGACCGCACACTAACACTGTCCTACACAATTTACCATTTCATCGAAGCCAATTAACCTACAAGCCTATACGTCTTTGGAGTGTGGGAGAAAACCAGAGCACTTGGAGAAAAAACCTAACGGGGGTTAGGATCGAACTAGGCCCTCTGGTGCTGTACGAAAGTGACTCTACCGCTGCACCACCGTGCCGCTCCCTATTGTTATTGCGGCACCACTCCACTAGACGCTCTAACTCTCACACGTACATATGAGTCTCCACAACCTTGAGTCGCCAATCAAGAGTGGCGTCATTGGCGGATTTGTTGATGGCATCAGAGATGTGCTTAGCGACACAGCGTAATGAGCCTGGAACAGTGGGCTAGGTACACAGCCTTGAGGTATCCCCTATGCTGACAGCCAGTGAGGAGAGATGCTGCTACTGATCTGCAACGATTGAGGTCCGCTGACGAAGAAGTCCTCATCCGGAATTATATTCCAACAATAGATCCAAATCGATCCAAGAATAGTGAAAGGCCTGCCTAGAGCGGATGTGGAGAGGATGTTTCCACTAATGGCAGAGTTTAGGACCAGGGGCCAGAGCCTCAGAATAAAAGGCGTACATTTAGGAAGAGGACGTTGAGGAATTTCTTTAGTCAGAGGGTGGTGAATCTGTGGAATTCATTGCCACAGAAGGCAGTTGGGGCCGTCAATGGATATTTTTAAGGCAGAGATGATAGATTCTTGATCAGTACTGGTATCGGGGATTATGGGGAGTAGGCAGGAGAATGAGGTTGAGAGGGAAACATAGATCAGCCATGATTGAATGGTGGAGTAGACTTGGTGGGCCGGATGGCCATATTCTGCTCCTATCACATGAATAGAGCACTAAAAATCTCTGAAATAGGAAGGCAAAAAGGCATAATAAAATTACAAAAAAGGCACGAACGAGGCATTTATTGACAAAAAAAGGCATAAAAAGGCATTTATTTCCACCACCAAAATATGGTTACAAATGATAATTATTAAGGTATACTACATTAAATACCTGGTTGCACATAACTACCAGCATGTTTTCAATTTATCTGGTGTTAAACTATGCCATCTGTCAGACAGAATATGCTACAGTTGTGAAAAACTTTTTTCTACCCCAGCCGAGGTCACTGGTGCATACCTGAAACAAGCTACAAACTCTACATTCATCTCGATATCTTGTGCATTACAACTACCTTTGAGAACTTTAGCTATGTTTTGTATTTCTTCAAGATCTTTGTCATCTAAAATCACCCTCTCACATTTTCCTTGTATGTCTTCACCTACATCGCCAGGAACTTTAAGTACAAAGTACAGCAAGTGAAGATGTAAACAACTGAGCAATAGTTGAGCTCTTTGACTTCTCCAATACTTCCGATGTCAAGAAATACTCCTTTGATGGTTGGCCTGCCTCCAGTGTACCAATGACCACATTGGCAACATATCTCCTCACAGCATCAGTTGTCTCGTCTATTGAGATCCATATTTGGTTGCATGCAACTTCATCTCTAATTTTCTGCACAACAATGTTGAAGCTGCTGTCAACGTAATGTTTCCGTAATGATGACTCGCTTGGTATATGTTCCTCTGTGTATTTCCCTTAAAAACCTCTGAGAGATTTGTTTTCCAATTTCCACAGTGGAATTCCAGCATCAATGAATGCGTTGCACAGATCACACAAACTCAGATTTGCGACTGGAGCCGGAAGTAAATGTTGTGAGGAGACAAGCTTGCGTATTTCCTACCTTCAGTTTCTCTGCCGCCCGACTTGTGTTTAGCTGTCTGTAAATGATGGGAGACTAAGTATTTCTTCTCATGATTCACTGCTTTCTCACATGCTTTGCAAAACAGCACACAGTTGTCTGTAGAGAATATATCACTCCCATACACTCTCACCAAATCGTTCAATTTTTTACAAGGCATTGACTTGACTTTAGGCATTTTGACATTTGCAGGGGTAGATCCTATAGGAACAGGGATGCAGACCTCTACAGGCAGGCCAAGTACAAGCTGAGAAGAGAAATCAGAGCTGCCAAGGAAAGGTACTCTGAGAAGTTGAGGAGCAAGTTCTCAGCAAATTACTCTTCTTCAGTGTGGAAGGGCTTGCAAGAAATCACAAGCTACAAGTGGAAAACCCTCCGCTCCTTGGACAATCGTCAGCTGACCAACGACCTGAACGAGTTCTACTGCAGGTTCGATAAACAGAAACTTAACCCTGGTACCCCCACACCCCATCCCCAACCAACACTTGACACCTACTCACAGCTTGACTTCAGTTTGAAAAGACTAGACCCTTCCCCACCTACTCCTCCCCAATCACCACTTCACACCTACTTAAAGCATGACTCCAGTTTGCAAAGACTGGACCCTTTCCCACGCACCCCTCTCCAATCACCACTTAACACCCATTACAGCCGGGTTTCACCCCGGTGGTGTAAATTTTCTTGTAAGTTACGTTAAAACGGCAAAAAAAGGCTGATTTCGTGAAAAGGGCATTATCTTCCTGAAATCATCAAAAAAGGCATGAAAAGGCACTTATGGCACATGGCATTTATGGCAAAATCCTGGCTCTACTTATGAACATGATCTAGTTGCAAAGAAAGGTATAGAGGCTGAGGTCTTGGAACTTGGAGAGGAGCTTGGAGGGGATATACACTTGGGCACACACACTCACGCACACTTATGAATACATACACACATGCACACATTCCTACAGACAAACACGCACCCACATACTCGCACGCACACAAATGCACACGCACACGCATATGCACACATGTGCATGCACACATATGCACAGGCTCACAGGTAGGCCCCAGCTATGTTTCTGGTTGGATTTCCATGCAAACCTCCCACTTCCCATAGACTTTATGTGGTTAAAAATGAACGGAATTTCCACTCTTCAAATGCCAAATGATGACCTTGCCTGGTTTACTCCTAAGATCAATGTCGTATGTTTTGAACATGGTGTTGGAATGCTGGCCTGTGCAATCAATAGAGTTGACTTATACTGACCTCGACATATTACTCCCCAAATCTACTTGGATTGAAACAGACCCCAAATGGTGATATTCAGTTTTTAAATGTCCCCTCTCTCTCAGCAGTCCATTTGAGCAGTAGCTGAACTAGTTACAACACATTTCCACTGCTGATGGTTCCGTTTTGCACTGGTGGGCATTATTATTGTCACAAATATTAGAATTAAATCTTGTGGAAATTTAGGGATCTGTTATGCATTAAGCAAGAAAAAAGGACCAAACACAGAAGGTGTGTATGTGAGAGCAAAAGGTTTTGCTAATCACATTATAAGTGGTATCATTGGTGCACCACAGGAACCAAGTTGAGACCATTAGCACGTATTAAGATGATCATGACTGTCTGCAGAATAAACTAAACTAACACAGGTTAGTGTTCAAAAAGGAACTGCAGATGCTGGAATATCGAAGGTACACAAAATTGCTGGGGAAACTCAGCGGGTGCAGCAGCATCTATGGAGCGAAGGAAATAGGCGACGTTTCGGGCCGAAACCCTTCTTCAGACTGATGGGGGGTGGGGGGGGGGGGAGAAGGAAGGAAAAGGGGAGGAGGAGGAGGAGCCCGAGGGGGGGCGGATGGGGGGGTGGGAGGAGACAGCTAGAGGGTTAAGGAAGGGGAGGAGACAGCAAGGGCTAGCAAAATTGGGAGAATTCAATGTTAATGCCATCCGGACGCAAGGTCCCCAGACGGAATATGAGGTGCTGTTCCTCCAATTTCCGCTGTTGCTCACTCTGGCAATGGAGGAGACCCAGGACAGAGAGGTCGGATTGGGAATGGGAGGGGGAGTTGAAGTGCTGAGCCACCGGGAGTTCAGGTAGGTTATTGCGGACTGAGCGGAGGTGTTCGGCGAAACGATCGCCCAACCTACGCTTAGTCTCCCCGATGTAAATCAGCTGACATCTAGAGCAGCGGATGCAGTAGATGAGGTTGGAGGAGATACAGGTGAACCTTTGTCGCACCTGACCTCACCATCTCCATCGCAGGGGACAGACTCCTGACCGACATACATTACAAACCCACTGACTCACATGGCTATCTGGACTACACGTCTTCCCACCCTGCCCCCTGTAAAGACTCCATCCCCTACTCCCAATTCCTCCGCCTACGCCGCATCTGTTCCCAGGATGAGACATTCCATACCAGGGCATCGGAAATGTCCTCGTTCTTTAGGGAACGGGGATTCCCCTCCGCCACCATAGATGAGGCTCACACCAGGGTCACATCCATACCCCGTAACACTGCTCTCTCTCCCCATCCCCACACTCGCAACAAGGGCAGAGTCCCTCTGGTCCTCACCTTTCACCCCACCAGCCGGCAAATACAACACATAATCCTCCGCCATTTCCGCCACCCCCAACGTGACCCCACCACTCGCCACATCTTCCCATCTCCCCCCATGTCTGCCTTCCGCAAAGACCGCTCCCTCCGCCACTCCCCCGTCAATTCTTCCCTTCCCTCCCGCACCACCCCCTCCCCGGGCACTTTCCGTTGCAACCGCAAGAACTGCAACACCTGTCCCTTCACCACCCCCCTCGACTCCATTCAAGGACCCAAGCAGTCGTTCCAGGTGCGACAAAGGTTCACCTGTATCTCCTCCAACCTCATCTACTGCATCCGCTGCTCTAGATGTCAGCTGATTTACATCGGGGACACTAAGCGTAGGTTGGGCGATCGTTTCGCCGAACACCTCCGCTCAGTCCGCAATAACCTACCTGAACTCCCGGTGGCTCAGCACTTCAACTCCCCCTCCCATTCCCAATCCGACCTCTCTGTCCTGGGTCTCCTCCATTGCCAGAGTGAACAACAGCGGAAATTGGAGGAACAGCACCTCATATTCCGTCTGGGGACCTTGCGTCCGGATGGCATTAACATTGAATTCTCCCAATTTTGATAGCCCTTGCTGTCTCCTCCCCTTCCTTAACCCTCTAGCTGTCTCCTCCCACCCTCCCATCCGCCCGCCCTCGGGCTCCTCCTCCTCCTCCCCTTTTCCTTCCTTCTCCCCCCCCCACCCCATCAGTCTGAAGAAGGGTTTCGGCCCGAAACGTCGCCTATTTCCTTCGCTCCATAGACGCTGCTGCACCCGCTGAGTTTCCCCAGCAATTTTGTGTACCTTCTAACACAGGTTAGTTCCAGTTAGTCAAGGAATGCCTAGGTTGTTGTACCTAGAATGCATCAAACTGATCAATCCTATTGATAAATCAAAATTCCAGTGCAAAGTTGAAAATTATCCCTTTCGGAATCTGGAGTTTAGTTTGGCAATTTACAATTTTACCGATGCCAATTAACCTTAAAAAATTGTACATCTTTGGAATGTGGGAGGAAAGCAAAGATCCCGGAGAAAACCACTAATAACATAGTTATCTTAAAATGGAAAATATTAGCTAAAACTATCTTGAAATCAAATGTCCCTATTTTTACAAATTAACATTCACTAAGTACAGAGGATATATCAAAAGATAGGAGTACATTATAATGTTTATTTTATTGTCATTGAAGTCCATCCGACACACACTGGAGACAATTTACAAATTTACCGAAGCCAATTAACCTGCAACCCTATACGTCTTTCGAGAGTGGGAGGAAACCGGAGCACCTGGGGAAAGCACACGCAGGTCACAGGGAGAACGTGCAAACTCCGTACAGACAGCACCCGTAGTCAGGATTGATCCTAGCGCAGTAAGGCAGCAACTGTACCGCTGCGCCACCGTGCCCCCCCTGTATGTATTAAAATGTGAGAGGTTTCTCCTCTTCGTTCAAGATTATTAAAATTGAAACTACTGCTCGAGGGCTAAGATCCCAATTTGCTGACCTCAATGCAGTTATTACATAAACACTGCTTTATATAAATACTGTATAATTTGTGCATCACATGCAGGCTCTTTTACTGCATGTGACAGCATGGGAAAGGCGTTGAAAAACGGCATGTCTGCCAAATTACCAAGCTTGTCCTAGACCAGAATAGAGTCATAGAGTGATACAGTGTGGAAACAGGACCTTCATCCCAACTTGCCCACCCCGGCCAAAATGTCCCAGCTACACTAGTCCCACCTGCCTTCGCTTGGTCCATATCCCTCCAAACCTGTCCTATCCATGTACCTGTCTAACTGGTTCTTCAATGATGGGATAGTCCCAGCCTCAACTACCTCCTCTGGCAACTTGTTCCATACAACCACCATCCTTTGTGTGAAAAGGACACCCCTCGGTTTCCTATGAAATCTTTTCCCCTTCACCTTGAACCTCTGTCCGCTGGTCCTCGATTCCCCTACTCTGGGCAAGAGACTGTGCATCTATTCCTCTATGATGCTGCGTTGCCCAGTATGTTACTGGTTAAAGAGAAATGAAAAGATTGGAATCTGTAGGATACCTATTCAGCACTTTATATTCAAATAATTTAGTATTAATTGATACCATGAAATGAATGTCAAGTAATTTGCTACACTGAATGGCCCATGTATGGGAGCACAAAGCAGTAATATTTGTTAAAAGCATAAATAGTCATAGAGTTTTTGGTCATACAACATGGAAACATGCCCTTCCACCCAACTTGCCCACACCGGCCAATATGTCCCATCTACATTAGCCCCGCCTCCCTACATTTCACCCATATCCCTCAAAACCTGTCCTATCCATGTACACGTCCAAATGTTTCTTAAACGTTACTATACTACCTGCCTCAACTACCTCCTCCAGCAGCTCATTGCATACACCCACCATGACCCTTTGTGTGAAAAAGTTACCCCTCAGGCTCCTATTAAATGGGCGGCATTGTGGCGCAGCGGTAGATTTGCTGTCTCACAGCACCAGAGATCCAGGTTCGATTTTGACATTGGGTGCTGTCTGTACGGAGTTTTTACGTTCTCCCTGTGACCTGCATGGGTTTTCTCTGGCTGCTCTGGTTTCCTCCCACATTCCAAATAAGTACAGCTTTGTAGGTTATATGGTTTGTTACAATTGTGAATTATCCCTAGTGTGTGTAAGATAGCTTTAGTGTGGGGATCGCTGGTCGGTGGGCCGAAGGGCCTGTTTCCGTGCTGTATCTCTAAACTAAACGCAGCCAAACTAAATCTTTTAAATCCTATTAAGGCGACTAAATGCAGGAAGATATGGAAAACATCTAATTTTGTTTAGTTTCTCCATTGGCATCTTTGCCCACAATGTCTCTTCCTGTTATTAGGAGAATGAGGTGACACACAGTATAATGCCTGCTGCTGGCAGTGCCTCCTCCAGTCCTGCCAAGAATAAGTTCCCTTCGGTAAAGTAGTTTGACATTTTTCTCTTCACTCCTCCTCCGTTAAGCCGAGAGTGCTCCAACACCCACAGCTTGCTCCATCTAGCAGCCTAATAGAGAACTGGCATAACTCGCAAAGTTGGGGAATCTGGGTTTAAATTCATGAAGGGGGTGTTAGTCAAAGTCTTGGCATCTAGATGCCTGCTGCTGTAACTAACTGGCCACATAGTTTATTTTTGTTAAACAATACAGGAATATTTAGTATTCCACGTACGACAGAGAAAGTTAGTATTCCATATGCAGCACTCTGCAAGTTAAAAGCCTTTTCATAAGCATTTTGTCCAAGGTTCAGCATTAATTAGTTTAATTGTGTGGGTGGAAATAATCTAGCTGGGTATCCAAAATTATTGGTCTTAAATAACTCCGCTCTGAAGAGTAATACTGTAAAGTAAAGCTTAAAAATTAAACACGTTGTATTCATGGCTTTTTTTTTTTTTTTTTTACAGACAATAGTGTGACTAAGGGTGAGCTACCAGATTTTGCATAACAACAGACCACCCAAAGGGGATGCGTGGGGGCCAAGCCTTGTCACATGGGGCTGCCTAGCATATTAATGAGCACATTTACTGGGGGGGAAAAACTGCCCAGAGAAGCAGCCAGTGAATAGATGATGCAGTTTGCAGGATTCCGTTTTATGATACAGATGGTTTAATGGGTTATTCCATTGTGTTTGAGCAAGTGGTCAAATTAGACAGGCATCATCCAAATCAAAGAGGTTTTCTCCACTGGAAGCATTTTTTTTTGTGCATTTGTATTTTTGAAGATGTTTCGAGAACAGCACCGAATAGAGGGCTCACATATTCTTATGGGCTCAAAAAAAAAGGATACCAGAATCGTGCAGGGGGGAAAAGAATATGTAATTTACAAATGCAATAGCATTCTTTTAGAGTGATTTAACTAAGGATACATCGCATTGATTTTTGAATGTGTTGATTTGGTTTAGTGATGTGGTTTCTTTGTGCAACAAGGAGATCATAAGCGTGTTATATTTTAATACATTTCTTTTTTATTGCAAACAATAATGTACAAAAGGCAAGTTTCTTTAAAGACAGGTCTTTTCAAACTCACCCAAAAGGCAAAATATCTGATTTGATAGTTTTAAGTTACAGAAATACTTTAATGTCCAACTTTTATACAGAAATAAGAGTTTCAGCCATATTACAGAGTGACTGAATTCTGTACTACTGAATCCCAATGACACGTTTTCCATTAAAACTGTTAACAAATATATATATTTTTGAATGCCTGTTGTCTTTTTTAAAAAGCGATCTGTTCAATCATGCCGCAGCTTAATGAAAATAGATTGAAAAATTTAAGAGGCTTCTGCAAATGTCAGGTAAAAAAAAGTTAGAAAAGGTTTTTTTCATTTTACTAGTTAGCAAAAAGTATTAGCTGAAGCAATTAGCAAATGCTGTAAACTACATTTGCAATCTCCATATTCTTTGAAAATGATCTTCCAGTCTTTATACATTTCGGATCAGCTTAATAAAGTTGATTTATTTCCTTTTTAACTTTCACACAACTGTACAGTAGAGAACTAAGTACAAGTTTTTTTTTTTTAAAAGCACTTTTAATTAAAAAAAACTTTACAAGATAAATAATGCTTTACAGTTTTTAAACCATGTTTTGGAAGTTCACTTGCAGCTCTTCCCTGCTGAGTACTAAAACAGCAATGGCCACCCAGGACACTGGTACAAATCCTTTGCCTAAGATAGTAATGAGTATATACCATGCTGTTTGATTCCACCTTTGCACCAGTGAAGATTTGACAGTATTTGGACTTTAAAACGTAGTTATGCTGCCTGTGTGTACAACACATACTGTACTCAGTGGGTTGAAGACATTTCCTGTAGTATTCCTGTAAAATACATTTATGCACACGTTCTCATGCAGGAAGCTGGAAGTCAGCTGCAGACTCACTAGCAAATGCCTGGATGATGCGCTTCTCAGCGTAGGAATGCACAATTCACCTCAATATCTGTTCCCATCTCGTAACACAGCGTATCCCACCATGTGTGGGGAGGAACTGGCGAGGCAATCAATACCTCCATTGTCAAAAGAAATAGCCAATTCCTGTGTTAAAATGAGTATGAGGGTTCACCTATCTCTTCCTCCTGCTAGATTCTGGCATTGATCTGCGATCATGTTTCTGACTGGACTTGAAGGAACATATTTTTCAAAAAGGACATCATCGTAAATAGTGAAAAAAGATACTATTTCGTAAAAAAATAGGCCGTACGGCATCAGCAAATGCTAACTTGTGAAGTATTCTACCAAAAGTGGTTTGGCATTTGATCTTTCAAAATAAGAAGATTTCTTCGCTAAAATATGTATAAATCCCCACTCTGCAAATGGAAATGACTCATACACAGTACATACTAAATTCAAAAAAAATTAAGAAAGAAAATCCTCCTCACAGAGGAGTGCAATACTACAAAATGAGAAGTCCAAACACAGGAAATGACCAAACCAGCTGAGTTGATTGTTCAGACTTGTTCATTCAATGACTTGCCAGTTCAGTCACCAGTACTGAATGGACACGGCGAAGCACTTTGTGGTAGGACACTTTGGCCACTTCTCACAGCAGTTCACGTTAGTGCATGGAAGCACATCTCTGTGGGATCTCCATCAACCTCCTTTGATGCACTTGAGAGAGAGAGAGAGAGTCTAGACCAGTGGGCTATTAAGGTCTGGTCAGCTGTGTGTAGACTGGCTGCTCCCAGTGTTGTGGACTGTGGGTCTGGGGGATGGAAGGGACTCCGGTGGTGTCTGCAATGGGCGTGTACATGGGGCGCTGGGATGGGTTCATGTAGGTGAAGGTGGAGAAGAGGCCGGTGGTCTGACCCGCCGCGTGGCTGTAGTAGGAATTGGTGTTGGTCTGGTGGTCTGTGTAGTCATACTGGGTGCGGGGGATGGAGGGGTAGGACGAGCTGTAGTGCTGCATGTTGAAGGAGCCGTAGCTGATCTGCTGCGGGGAATGCTGCTGCTCATTGTAGTGGCTGGGGCTGAGCTGCTCCGTCTTGATGTGCGTCCTCTGCTGCTGCCCCTGCTCGCTGGCCAGGCCGCTCATGGCGTGCTGCTTGGACAGCCAGGGGTGGGCGGACTGGGCGGCCGTAGAACCGCTGATGCCGTAACTGCCCGTGTAGCCCGTCTGGCCGCTCGGCCCGTGGCCGGCGTGGGTGACCGCAACTCCGGGGTGCCCGTTGGGCGGGAGGTACTGGTCGAACTCGTTGACGTCGAACGTCTCCATGTTGGACATGACTTCGCTGCTGAGTTCCCCAATGTCCACATTGCTGAAGTCAATGTGGGGTTGCCTGCCTCCTTCCTGTAGGGGGCGACCCTCACGCTTCAGGTCTGGTTTGCTTGGCTGTATCTCAGTCTTGGGCGTGGTGGGTGGTGTCGGTGGCCCCTGAGACTGACCTGGAAACCAAGAAGAAAAAACACAATCCCTTTTATTTAAAGCTGTATCTCTAAACTAAACTAAACTAAACTAAACTATGAGACTGGAGTTGGACACAAAAAATCTGGAGAAACTCAGTGGGTCAGGCAGCATCTCTGGAGAAAATGAATATGTGACCTTTCAGGTCGAGTCCCGTCTTCCTCCTCCTTCTCCAGAGATGCTGTCTGACCCGCCGAGTTACTCCAGACTTTTGTGCCTATCCACGGTTTAAACCAGCATCTGCAGTTCCTTTCCACACACACCATTTAAAAAAAAAATTCGTTTAGTTGTAGCTTAGTTTAAACTTAAAGTGTGGAAACGGGACCCTTCGACCCACCCAGTCCACGCTTGTCCCAGGTCATCCCACTTTCCTGTCCACTCCCTGCACACCAGGAACAATTTGCAGAGGGCGGTGCCAATCCGCAAAGTCGCACGACTTTAGGGGCGTGGGAAGAAACCGGAGCCACCCGGAGAAAACGCACGCTGCGGTGGCAAGGAGAAAGTTACGTGCAAACTCCGCACGGCCAGCACCCGAGGCCAGGATCGAACCCGGGGTCTCCGGCGCAGCGAGGCAGCGGCTCGCGATTATGCACAGCGCGGTATTAACGCACTGCCACCCACAATCAGGATCTCCAAGGGACTGCGTTCAAAACATTGCAGAAGTCCACAACATATGCACCAATGCTACTGTGTAGGAAGGAACTGCAGACGCTGGTTTAAAGTTGGAATAACTCAGTGGGAGGAGGCAGCATCTCTGGAGAGAAATGGGGTGACATTTGTATGTATCATATATATATATATATATTATATATATCAGTCTGAGGACGGGTCTCGACCCGAAACGTCACCCATTCCTTCCCTCCAGATATGCTGCCTGTCCCGCTGTTACTGCAGCAATTTGTGGCTACCTTCGATTTAAACCAGCACCTGCAGTTCTTTCCTACACAATACTTCTGTCTTGTCTCTCTCATTCTGCTCCCGGGATGTGAAACTCACCCGAGTGTTCAGCCGGTGAATGGACGTCGCTCATGCTAGACGCGGAGTGTGGCGAGTCGGCCTGCAGCACCTTGAACAGAGCATTGGGGGTGATGTGGGTCTGCTCGGCACCTTCCTCGTTCTCCCCTTGCCCGTTCTTCACCGATTTCCTCCGCCTGGGCTGGTATTTGTAGTCAGGGTGATCCTTCTTGTGCTGCACTCGTAGCCGCTCCGCTTCCTCCACGAATGGACGTTTCTCGCCTTCGTTAAGCAGCCTGCAAACAAAAGCCAAGAGAGACCCAGAATTAACAATGCGTCAAGCACCTCCCCACCCCCCCATACCCTGTGTTCGCAAAACAATCTCTGCCACAACTGCGCGCCGGCCACTTGTAACCCAGCGATTAGATTTAGCAGTGGATTGCACAGAATTAATAAAAGCAAAAAGACTGACACAAAATGCTGGAATAACTAACTCGGCGGGACAGGCAGCATCTCTGGAGAGAAGGAACGGGTGACGTTTCGGGTCGAGACCCTTCTACAGATTAAAAAGAAAACCCTTTTTAGCTTTGTACAGTTGGAGATAGTTTGAGAGCCCGGTCGGATTCTGCGAGGTTACTGCCCAAGCACGTCCGGACAAAGTGTTTTAGAGTTGTTAAAAAAAAAGGGCGGAGGAGGTGAGGAGAGGGTTTTCGGTGCAGAAATCCGATCGATTTTTTGACAAGTGTCTCCTCCAGTTACGCGCGCCCAAGGCAGATTTAACTGCAAGACTCGGGGGTAAGAGTTTCGCATTCACCTCCCTCCCCGTCCCAAATCTCTCCGCCTCCCCCTCTCTCTCTCTCTCTCTCTCCCCGAAACCAACCAAACTTGTTTTGACTTCCAGCCCTCCCCTGCACCAACTTTCACCGCCAAGCAACGCGCAACAACTTTTGCTTTCTGCAAGTCCGCTCGAAATCTGCGCCCCAAATCTCACTCGATTCGTTCGAGTGGAAACTTTGCATTCTGCACCGTAATCTTCAATCGCTCGACTCACGCAAAATGCAAAGTCTCATTTCGCTCATTCCCCGGGCACGTTCTTGCAGAAAGCATGCAACGAGTGCAGCCAATTGCTTAAGACGGAGCGCGGCTTGCAAAATAACGTGGGGGCTCGGGAACTGTGCCTTTTTTACCTGCGTTCAACACTGCGCCAAAGTTTAAACCTTGCAACTGCATGTCGTAAATAAATAATCGCCAAAATCTCCGGCTCAAACAATAATTCTCAAAGAGACTAGGTATCTTCGTTTCAGTGAGTGCGAAGGGGTGATCAACAATAGCCCGCACTTTCATTAAAGTTATTAAAACAAATTAAAAACACTGTCAACTTAAACTTAATTCGTTTAATGTTTCATTAACAGCGCGAGGTTGCTAAACTCACCTCCAGAGTTTGCCGAGAGTTTTGCTCAGCTCTGCGTTGTGTAGGTGGGGATATTGATCTGCCAGTTTCCTCCGCGCTGCCTGAGCCCAGACCATGAAGGCGTTCATGGGCCGTTTGACGTGAGGCTTGTTCTTTGACGAGCCATTGACTCGGACGGGCATGGGCACCAGGGTCCAGTCGTATCCTTTGAGCACCTGGGTGACCGCTTCCCGGATACACGCCGGGAACTTGTCATCGTCCTCCTTCTTCGAGTCCAAACTCTGGTCGTTCTGCCCGTTGTGGATGGGCTTGGTGTCCTCGGCGTCCGAGCCGGTGCCCGAGCCGCACGGCGAGCCAGCCGAGTCGTCAGACATGGTCGGACTGGGCACGTCGGAGAGAGCCTTCTCGTGTTCCTCTGTCATTTTCACGAAGGGGTCGAGGAGATTCATGCAAAAAAGACAAGTGGAGGCGCGACTGCACTCAGCAAACCCGGGGAGGGAGGAAGGGAGAGAGAGAGAGAGGAAACGAGGTGGCAAAGGATAAAACTCGCCTTTGACTTCCCTCTCCTTGCCTCTCTCTGTGTGAAGGGGGTATGAGACTCTGCAATCCGCTCGGAGTAGTAACCGACTCTGTTGCTGAAACTCGGGCAGTCTTCTGAGTGTATAAATAAAGGAGCACAAACTCGCCTTCGCCAATCGGTGCAAACCGCCTAGACCTTCCGAAAGAGCAATTGGTGCAAAGTTTTAAGTGACAGATACAGGCGGAGTCGGAGTCGGGGGGCGGGGAAGAAAAGTTTTTGGTCTCAGCTGGGAAATGTAAGGTCGACCCAACGTGATGTAATTAGATCAGGCGACAGATCCCGGTAGTTTGAGCGGCAGTGTTGTCCCTTTTGGCCATTATTGTCGCCCATATATCACATATTAAGATTAGTCTGGCCCGTTTGAGAATCCGCACATTCTGTAAACAGGAAATAGTCGAGCGAATTCTCTCCTCTGATCCTCGGGACGAAAGCTACAGAAGTTTATTCGAGCGAGTTTGCGCTTTTGTCTGGAGACAGGCGCCTTTCTCTCTCTCCACCAACCCCCACCCCCACCCCAGTCTGAATCCGAATTTCTTTACAATTGGAGTTTACTATTGAGTCGGTTCGTGGTGTCAAATCTAGACTACCTTTCTCCCCCACCCCGCCCCCTGCGAAAGTGTCAAACGCCACGATTCTAATCAAATCCTTCAATCCACCCATAAATCAGGTGGTTTCTATGCCCGCTGTGGCGATAGCCGGCCCTGGCGATTAGTTGGCTTCGCGTTGTAGGTGCGTTCAAATTCGTCCTGTGCAGGATTGCAGTGGTGCGCCCATCGGCTCCTTCATTGAGCGCTGTGAACTGGGCGTTCTTAGTAGCAGCGCCTTTATCAGCCTCAGGAAGACGGGGTCAGCTCAAAGTAAAACCATCAATTAACCTAGTTAATAAAACTCAAATAAAATGCTCATCGTTCCGCGCGGAAACCGAAGACTCGGTCAGAGATAGCTGGAGTATATTTTACAAAGTACTGGAATCAAGCTGAATAAAATGTAAACTGCAAAAGTAATGATATAGTGATGAGTTTTAATGAGTGATGATCGGTGCCATCTGAAATAATTATTGGATATTATCAGCGAGTGCTCTTGTTAGTTGATGGGGGAGGGGAGGGGGTCCGCGACGTGGATGTGGGTTCATACATGTGTGGAAGCCAGTGCGATAACTAGAAAGGCAGTTTTGAGTTGTTTTTTTTCTGTGGTTTTGTGTTTTGAAAACAAATCCCATTCGATCCCCATCCTAATTCCGCGGGTGTGCGCCTAGACACGGCTACATTTCCCCGATCGACAACATCTCGGTGCAAAAACAGCGAGTGCGAGATCGGTAACAAAAAGGACACTTCCTACCGGCGAAGTCAAACGATGCGGCTTTTTCATATCTGGGGCCACGTTCTGTTCGGTGGGAAATAATCAGTTCTGCTTCGACCTGTGAGGTTGTCCCGTGGAAACGTTTGACCTGCGAAGGATCCAAATACTTTTGGATTTTTGGGATGGGAATCCTTCCGTCTGGGTTTTAATGAAAAAATAATAATCCACGTTTTCTTTGCGAATGCTGGCCTTCGGTGTGTGAACATTTAATTAGGAGTCTGCCGCACTTTCCTTGCCCTCACACACATATATATATATGTATAATATATTGGATTCACAAGAATCTTAATACAACGATCCATCAATTGATCTCAATTAGAATTACATTTAAGAGTGGCCCAATAAAAAATGCGAATAAACCCTCTCCTTGCAACCATTACACCTCAAAAACGGTTGCAAATCATGTAACTTTCGATGTGTTTAGGCCACATATATATCTAGTTTAGTTATCACTGACTCGAGGAAAGTCCTGATTAACTCGGCGACTTTTCCTTGGGATTTTAATTGCACTTTTCACCGATCTAAATAAATTAGCCACTTTAATGAGAGTTGTTATTATTCAGGACACGTTAATAATGACTTTAATGGGTCTTTGGATGCTGTGACTGAACGCTTTCTCGGCAACAACTTTTTTTTTTTTGCTGGCTTTCCGTGATAAGAATAGTTGAACACGTTCAATTATTCAAGAAATGCATCCGGCGCAGTTTAGCTCTCGGAAGTTCTTGTCAATAGCTTTTCTCTTTTGAAGAAAGAACAAAAAAAAATAATCGACGCTCTTCTCCCATCGCTTTTATTTTCCAGTTGGAATGGATTTGAGTTTGATTTTGGATTGTGTGAAATGGCACTTCAGGATTAACACAATATTCTTTAAACGGTGGCAAAAAAAAAGTATATTAAAAAATCGCCCCAAATAGCCTTTCAGGGATTAAGCACAGTTGCCACGTTAATATGGTTGAGTTGTGATATGATAATAAATGAGTTGCAAAGGTAAACCCTCATTGCATAATGTTTATTTCGAATGATCTGTGAACAAAAATAACTCTGTTGTGACCCGTTTTATAATTGCCAGCCGGGGTTTTGTGGGAACGAATTTGTTCGATTAACAAGCGCGCCGAGAAATGCCTGCCCCCCTTCAACATGGGAACAATGTAAGATCGCCTTAATCGTCTCATTGACGACTGTTGTTTATCTGTGCTGAAGAAAGCGGCGTGTCAACAGAACTCGCGAAAGGCAGGACGCTGTGGAGTTGTAATAATTTATTGGGACCAGAGGTGGCGCCACGGTCCCGAAAAACCTGACCAAACTTCTCCCCACCAGCCAGCGAGAAAGGCAATGTCAACCGATGCCCCCTCCAAGAATCACAACATGAGGAGCGCACCTCCCCCAAGTTATGCTTCATTCGTTTACTGGACTGGTTCTTAAAACAAAAACGTGAGCAAACTTCTTTTTTTGGGGGGGGGTGTAGGATCTTTCCTTTTTTTTTGTAAATAGTTGAGCAAGAATATCTCTGACCGACCCGAACCGGGCACACTCAAAAAAAGAACATACATTTTCTTTTCTTTTAGATATCCACGGGAAATACGTAGTTTGACTTTTTTTTTAAATTGTGGAGTGGTGTGCGGTGGGGTTTGTGAAGAGGGGAGAGGGTAATGAGTTACCAAAAGAAAATGTATACATTTGTCCAGCATGCGAAGAAAGTTGGAATCATATGATTTGAAACGTATCTTGTCGTTCCGTATGTAAAGAAGTGAAGCCGGCTGAACAGAGCTCCCCTTGACTTGGTCGGAGGAGTTATAATTTGAATTAATCTCACAGAAATACAAAGTTCCGATATGCTTTGCTATTAATTCGTTCTTACAGTTCGTTAAATGCAAGTCCAAAAATATATGTTCAGCCAAAGAATTATTTTAGGGTCGATGAAACAATATTAGGACGTTTCTGAGGTTGTACAAGCCAATTTAATTTATTTTGATTGGTAGAACGTTTTTTTAAAATAAGTATCAATTAATATTTTAATACATTCACATTTGAATACATTCGCTTATATGCAGCAGAATTGTATAAAATAACACACGATATACTGACAATTTTACTGACCGATCGAAGCTGGTTTCACAGAAAGCAATTATGTTGCTTTTTTATAAGTGAGGGGGAAGTCAGTATGCTTCATCGAAGTCCTGCTAGATACAACTGTTAGACGACTGAGCAAGAATTTGAGTTATTCCAGCTTGCAGTGTAACTAACATAACATAATCAGAGATGATGTTCTGAAGTGCGGGAAACTGGGTTTTGTTTTTCCGCGTGCCGTATGATTTAATTTTATTGGGTTATTTCTTGTATGAATCCTAAATAACACGGATAAAAGATCACAAGGATGCTTATCTAAAATTAAATTGATCACAAACCCTGATTCGGCGAATAATATTTTCGTTATTCTTATTAGAACACTCTCTTTCACTCTCCATTTAGAGTTTTGTCTGGAATTCCCCCGAGACGGATTTTACAGTGTTTTTTTTATTAAAAGAAGAAATTATTTTCAGACATGTTAACGTCGACTTTGCAATAAATCTCGGCGCAGTTTTAGTTTTGCGATCGGTGTACAACACATGTCTTCAGAGCGAAGATCAAAAGGGTGACACGAGTTTCAAATCGGTGGTACCATTTTCTTCGAACGGATGCTGCCAGTTTTGCAACAGAAACCCCCCCACAATCAATCAGTGCGTTTATTGAATGGGTGGATGGGAGCGGTAATTATATCATTCCAGAAACAAGAACAATATCTCTCGTCTTTTATACTTTTCTGTAAAATGTACTGAATCCTTGCTTGGTGATGCATCCACCCATCACCTTAACGCTGTGACTCTGATAGCACAATGGTGAGTAATGGACTAATAAGAGATAGAAAGATAACCGATGTTTTATCGTGCTGTGGTTCAGGAAATGCCAGCAGGTAAATAGCTATTCCGTTATCTTTCTTTATAATAGGGCATAAACGAAATAAATGCATCCAGTGCCAAATCGTCACCCCACTAAAGCGCTTCCATCACTAAAACTCAGACTTGATGCAACGAATCGGTGGATTTAATTCGCTACAATTCACTGTTGCCTGAACGATCATCGCAGCCTTCCACGGTGACTGTTTGCTTGAGACCCACTGTCAGGTTAAATCTATCCAGGTAAACGCCACCCATTCCTGTTTCTCCAGAGATGCTGCCTGACCCGCTGAGTTACTCCCAGCATGTTGTGTCCATCTTCGGTATAAACCAGCATCTGCAGTTCCTTCCCACAGGTCAAGTTTCACCGTGTGTGGTTTAATCTAAAACGCTGCGACGTGCCAAAGATGAAGTTTTGCAATGAAGGGTGATATTTCGTGGGCAGAGGGTGCAAATGGGTCGCGAGGCGCAGAATGAAGAATTTCACAATACAAGAGCGTTGAAATGTTGCGCATTGCCAATGCAATTGACGGATAACGTTGTTATTTCATTACCACAAGGCCAAAATCAACAACTTGTAAGGGTCATGTCAAGGAAGACGAATTCGGCATGTGGTAAAATAAGTTACATTAAACGCACATGGGCAGGGGCGTGTGTTTAAAAAAAAAAAAATACTGATTGTCAACATTTAAACATTGATTGGTCCCGTCAGCGCGAGGAAGCCTGGTTGTTGCATTGGTAAGACCGACCGCCAGCGGTGTCGGGTTCTGTCCGAGACCAAAAGCGCACACGCAGCATCTCTAGAAAGGAGGAAATTGTGACGTTTCGGGTCGAGACTGAAACCCTTCTTCTGACTGAAAGTCACGGGAAAGGGAAACGAGAGATATAGACGATGATATAGAGAGATTAAAAAAAATGAATGAAAGATATGCAAGAAAGTAACGATGAGTGAAGACAGATGTAGGTCCCTTACAATCAGAGACAGGTGAATTGATAATGGAAACAAGGAAATGGCAGAACAGTTAAACGAGTACTCTGGTTCATTCTTCGCTAAGGAAGACACAAACAATCTCCCATAAATACTAGGGGACCGAGGATCTGGTGGGAGGGAGGAACTGAAGGGAATCCACTTTAGTCAGGAAATTGTGTTAGGTAAACTGTTGGGACTGAAGGCAGATAAATCCCCAGGGCCTGATGGTCTGCATCCCAGAGTACTCGAGGAGGTGGCCCTAGAAATCGTGGATGCATTGGTGATCATTTTCCAATGTTCTCCTGACTCTGGATCAGTTCCTGTGGACTAGAGGGTAGCCAATGTAACCCCACCTTTTAAGAAAGGCGGGAGAGAGTAAACAGGAAATTATAAACCAGTTAGCCTTACATCGGTAGTGGGGAAGATGCTTGAGTCGATTGTTAAAGATGTTATAGCAGCACATTTGGAAAGCAGTGATAGGATCGGTCAAAGTCAACATGGATTTATGAAGGGGAAATCATGCTTGACTAATCTTCTGGAATCTTTTGAGGATGTAACAAGTAGAATGGATAAGGGAGAGCCAGTGGATGTGGTGTATCTGGACTTTCAAAAAACCTTTGACAAGAGCACATGGTATGGGAGTAGGGTATTGACATGGATAGAGAAGTGGTTGGCAGACAGGAAGCAAAGAGTTGGAATTAACAGGTCCTTTTCAGAATGGCAGGCAGTGACTAGTGGGGTGCCGCAAGGCTCAGTGCTGGGACCCCAGTTATTTACAATATATATATTAACTATTTAGATGAGGGACCTAAATGTGACATATCCATGTTTGTGGATGACACAAAGCTGAGTGGCAGTGTGAGCTGCGAAGAGGATGCTATGAGGCTGCAGGGTGACTTTTATAGGTTGGGTGAGTGGGCAGATGCATGGCAGATGCAATATAATGTGGATAAATGTGAGGCTATCTACTTTGGTGGCAAGAACAGGAAGGCAGATTATTATCTGACTGATAATCAGCCTGAAGAAGGGTCTCGGACCGAAACGTCACCCATTCCTTCTCTCTGGAGATGCTGCCTGTCCCACTGAGTTACTCCAGCATTTTGTGTCTACCTTCTTTTACCTGAATTATGTCAGATTAGGAAAAGGGGAGGTGCAACAAGACGTGGGTGTGCTTGTACATCAGACACTGAAAGTAAGCATGCAGGACAGCAGACAGTGAAGAAAGCTAATGGCATGTTGGCCTTCATTGCAAGAGGATTGGAGTTTAGGGCAAGGAGGTCCTACTGCAGTTGTACAGGGCCCTGGTGAGATCGTACCTGGAGTATTGTGTGCAATTTTGGTCTCCTAATTTGAGGAAGGACATTCTTACTATTGAGGGCGTGCAGCGTAGGTTCACCAGGTTAATTCCCGGGATGGTGAGCCTGTCATATGATGAATGATTGGGTCAACCGGGCTTGTATTCACTGGAATTTAAAATGATGCGAGGGGATATTATAGAAACCTATAAAATACTTAAAGGATTGGACAGGCTAGATGCAGGAAAAATGTTCTTGATGTTGGGGGAGTCCAGAATCAGGGGGTCACAGTTTAAGAATAAGGGGTAGGCCATTTAGGACGGAGATGAGGAAACACTTCTTCACCCAGAGAGTTGTGAATCTGTGGAATTCTCTGCCACAGAAGGCAGTGGAGGCCAATTCACGGGATGTTTTTCAAGAGATAGTTAGATTTAGCTCTTAAGGCTAAAGGAATCAAGGGATATGGGGAAAAAGCAGGAACAGGTACTGAATTTAGATGATCGGCCATGATCATATTGAATGGCGGTGCTTGCTCGAAGGGCCGAATGGCCTACTCCTGCACCTATTTTGCTATGTTTCCATGAAGCAGACCATTGTTAGCTGTTAAACTCAGCGGGACAGGCAGCATTTCTGGGGAAAGGGAATTGGGTATCCTTCTCTCCAGAGATACTGCCTGTCCTGCTGAGTTACTCCAACTTTTTGTGTCTATCTTCGGTTTAAACCAGCATCTGTAGTTCCTTCCTAACATTTCGCCTGGTTTTGTTGAGTTCAACATGGGCGAGGGCACTTCAGCTGGTGACATTTGTTGGCAAACTACTGGGAGATTTGATGATAAACTACTGGGAGATTTTGAAGAGATTGTGTGTGTGTTTTATGGGCTATGTGACAGGCATGTGGCATGTGCTTCGGTGCAGTATATATTGTCCCATAATCTCTATCTCAAAATAAAACCCTCCCCATTTAAATTTTATTTACTCTGACAGCATCTCGATGGCATTTTTAATCTCCTAAAAATGATTTTAAATATTATGCATCCATCTTTCTAAAATGCCAAATCTTTAACTCACAGGAAAAAATATTATCCCCTATGCCTGATATCAAAAACCAAATCTATATTAATTTTATCTTTTCACACCATCATTACTCTCAGTGTAAGGTCTCATATATAGTCAGAGAGTATTGGTCAACATGGGCCAGATTTATTTAACTGTTCGGTAGTTAAGTCATCTCGGCTTTGATAATATCCAATATAACTATAACAAATTATATACAGTAATTAATAACTGGACAAGGTTACATGCTGGCGTTTGTTTGATTTGGCTGCACTTTGAATTCCTAACAAGATAGAACTTAGTCCAAGCATATCAACAACATAGTTGTATTTAAGTTAATAATTCTATTCAATACACTACATTGCAACAAGTTTTTGTTCTCCAAATACCATCTTTGAAATGTTATCAGAGAAGTATTTGATTCACTTGTTGGGCTGTAGACTTCTTTTTAAAAACAGTGTGCAGAGCTACCTGGGACGTCTTGGTAGAATCACCTTGTGGGTTTTGAAAACTGTCCAGTCACTGTTAACGCTCTCACAAAGGGATCATTGTTATGTGGTAGGTTTCAATCAATGATATGGTATTAAACGGAGGGAGAACCAAACAGAATCGTGGGAGGGAGAGAGAGAGAGAGAGAGAGAGAGAGAGAGAGAGAGAGAGAGAGAGAGAGACGAGAGCGAGAGCGAAGAGACAGGCGATCGATAGCTCCTCCCGTGTCTAGCGCTCTCAGAGGCCTCGTCTATCGCGCGGACTCGTCTCTGCTCTCTCGCCTCTCTCTCGCGTCGCTGCGATCTATCTCGCATCGCTACTGCTCTCCCTGATTGTCGCTCTCTTCGTGCTCGTCTCTTATCTGTCCGCTTCTCTATCTATCTACCTGAGAATCTCTGTTGATTAAAATTTAATCAATTTCTGAAGAAAATCTAACACACATGAAAGACCAAATAACAAGCTTCGTGTTGAAATAAAAGTTATTTATTGAAGTGGGGGAAACCAAAGTATTTTGTTGTTTAGTCTGCAACAAGGTTTTGAGCAAAGATACTCTGGTTTTGAGCCTATTGTGCTGTACATTCCTGTACATTCACGTTTTCGCTGCTTCGCGCTGTGTTCGAAGATGCAGAGTGAGGCGAAGTCTAAAACCAACAGAAGTTTACGTTTGACATCAGAATTACTTCACCCGATGGCGTAATAATTGAGACACAAGGAGCAAATGTACAGAGCAATCAAAACTGCGAACTTTTGTTTGCAGGTTGTTTTAAATGTCACGTTTATCAGTTGTGTATAATTGTATCAAGATGTTTTCCAAACTATCCAGGGCGGGATAAGAGTTCCTGGTATATATACCCTGCTGAGATAATATTTTCCCCAAATCAAGAGTTGGCGATAATCCATCGAATGGTAAATGTGATTTTGCCCTCAGCATTTATATTTTGTGAACTGACTTAAATATGATCACAAACCGCGGCTGCAAGTTTGGGGCCAGTTATAAGCTGGCTGTAATTTGGACCGGGATATAAGAACGATCTCGATGGGGGATTCCTTCTCTCCAGAGATGTTGCCTGACCCGCTGAGTTACTCCAGCATTTCGTGTCTATCTTCGGTGAAAACCAGCGCCTGCAGCTCCTTCCTAAGTCCCCCCACCCCCCACCCCCCCCCCCCCAAGTCCCGATATCACGTCGTGTAAACCAATGACATTTCAAAGTAGTCAACGCTCCCCAGCTACAAATGACAGGAACGGCCATCCAGAGAACTTGCCTCAAAAATCCACTTTAAAAAAAAAATGCATTCTGCTTTTGTAAAAGCACGCACTCGCCATTTGTACCAAGTTACCGCAAAACTGTTATGCAATCGGGAATATTTATTTTGTTTTCCAAAGTTGTGGAAATATAATTCCTGGGTGTAATATGGGCAGCGCGTGTGGTTTCAAGTACCTGAAGTAATTGAAGGCTTCTAAATTGTAATCGCTTGCAGATGCTGCTGGGCAGATTCATTTCAAAGCACGCGTCTTGTGTTTTGCAGGGGAAATCTTGTCTTCTGTTGCTTGTAACCATGTTTATTTACGTTATGTCAGCACTCCCGCTGAAATGGACCTGGAATTCTATATTGCAACACCCGTTTAAATCAAGATACATACAGACCCATTTTGCTCCTTCGTTCGCCCCCCCCCCCCCCACCGAGTCGCAAGTTTATTTTGTATGGAAGATAGACACAAAAACGCTAGAGCAACTCAGCGGGTCAGGCAGTATCTCTGGAGCAAAAGGAATGGCCTGAAGAAGAGTCTCGACCCGAAACCCTTTTCTCCAGAGATGCTTGCTGCCTGTCCCGCTGAGTTACTCCAGCTTTTTGTGTGTCTCTCTCTCTTCAGTTTATTCCGTTTG
Source organism: Amblyraja radiata (assembly GCF_010909765.2). NCBI lineage: Eukaryota > Metazoa > Chordata > Chondrichthyes > Rajiformes > Rajidae > Amblyraja > Amblyraja radiata. The sequence goes on along the minus strand of NC_045981.1, from coordinate 15,072,214 downwards.
TTCGTTTCCTATTCATCGGCTCAATTTTTTTGTTCCATTAATGAAATTAATTAACGTACACTTTTTATTTCTTCTCCCAAGTTCCCTTGTGCGTCCTCAGTCAACATTACGGTTCAAAAGCCTCATACATTTAATATAATATAGAAATATTATATAAAAATTATGAGACATTTTTATTTATATTTGAATATATATCAGTCTGAAGAAGGGTCTCGACCCGAAACGTCACCCATTCCTTCTCTCCAGAGATGCTGCCTGTCCCGCTGAGCTACTCCAGCATTTAGTGTATATCTTCGATTTAAACCAGCATCTGCAGTTCTTTCCTACGCACATATATTATATATGTAAACAATCTCTTTCGTGTCCAATGTATTTGCGAAGAAGGATTCGACGCTTTGAATTCAACAGACAACAGATATCGTTGCACGTGTACACGTGTTTGTTTAGCTCGTTTTGGTGGTGAAATAGACATTTGAAGACCCGGGTTCAATGTCTTAGGGAGTGACCAGAATTTCGAAATCGTTTTCCAACAGCGTAAAAAAAGGGGGGAATGCTCTCTGACGGTCTTCTTAATTTTACTCTGCTGGTTATTGCTGGATTTTATTTCCCCTGAACTCACGCCGGGACATCCCGAAAACAACCCGTGGCGGAGTTTCAAAAACTTGCGAGCGAGAAGATCTGAACTATTTGGGGACAAATGATCCCCAGGGCGGCTTGGCAGTGAAACCACGCACAACGCAAGGTTTACACTCAAGGAGTGGTGCTATATAAGGGACTTCAATGCTATGTAAGCGACGTCAATGCAAGCAGTGGATTGTTTTGCTGTATAGCATTGCACAGAGTAAAACAGGGGGGGGGGGGGGGGGGGGGGGGGGAAGCAGAGTCTATTCGCTGCACCATATCAGCCTCACCTCACCTCTCACTCCTCTCTCTCTCTCTCTCTCTCTCTCTCTCTCTCTCTCTCTCTCTAGTTTAAACCGTGTTAATTGGTGTTCCGAGCGAAGCCGTCAACTTCAAACAATTCAATTCGTTGCAAACAGACTTCGTTGACTTTCGGGCTGCATTTGAAATAGTAATAAATGATAACTCTAACCTCCCCCCCCCCCTCTGTAAACCTGTGGAGTTATGCTCCAATGCCGATAAATATATTCTGGTCTGAAGAAGGGTCTCGACACGAAACGTCACCCGTTCCTTCTCTCCAGAGATGCCGCCTGTCCCGCTGAGTTACTCCAGCATTTTGTGTCCATCTCCGGTGTAAACCAGCAACTGCAGTTCGTCCCCACACATATATTCTGCACTCTGCCCTATTGTACTTGAGTCCGGCTTTGTCGATGCCCTTATACGTGGTGAGGTGACTCTTTGCATACCTTGTGTGTGGTTTGCAAAACAAAGAATTTCACTGTGACATGTCACATGGAATAATAAAGTATCATTAATCAACCAAATATATTTATTGTATTATCTGACTTGATTGGATAGCAGGCAATACAAAGCCTTTCACTGTCCCTCTGTGAATGTATTGAATTGTCAGTCTATTCAAGACTATTCATCAATCAATTATACTTATGTGTAGGAAGGAACCACAGATGCTGGTTATTCACCGAATATAGACTCAAAATGCTGGAGTAACTCAGTGGGACCGGCAGCATCTCTGAAGAGGAGGAATGGGTGAAGTTTTGGGTCGAGACCCTTCTTAAGTCTATCCCTTTTCTCCAGAGATATGGACTGAGAGTCAGGGGAGAGGCAGTCGAGAGATATGGAAGGGCAAAGGTGTGAAAATGACAGGTCCAAGCAGACGATGATCAAGGGAATGTAGAATGGTTCATTGATAGCTGACGGGAAGGCGAGAGGGGGCATACAAATCAGAGGACAGTGAAACTAGTCGGAGAGCTAGGGTGGGGAGGGATGAAGAGATGGAAAGCAAGGGTTACTTGAAGTTGTGGAAATCAATATTCATGCCGCAGGGCTGTCAGCTGCCCAAGCGAAATATGAGGTGCTGTTCCTCCAATTTGCGTTGGGCCTCATGCTGACAGTGGAGGAGGCCCAGGACAGAGAGGTCAGTGTGGGAATGGGAGTGGGAGTTAAAGTGTTTCGCAATGGGAGATCGCCTATGTATTGTATATTTCTCACTTGATTGGATAGCATGCAATGCAAAGCCTTTCACTGTACCTCGGTACACGTGATAATAATAAACCAGAATCTAAGTAACCCATCAAGAAAGTCGATTGGAAGGATATTTGATTTGCAATTCACGAAAGGTGGAATAAAGTTACAGAAAATAATTAATTTAGGTGAAAAATGTGAAAAGTGGGTGGAGGGGGAGATGAGGCAAACTTGCTAGATGTTCATCAGTGAAAAGCCATTGTCATGTGTATCATGGTCTAACGTTATACAGGTCACTTGCTGGTGGGGGCAGCTATAACAAGATGGTGGACATTCATTGAGTTAACACCCATATGATTTTTAGGTTAGAGCAGAAGACACAAGGAAAGGTAAGGAAGGATTAGGTGAGTTAGGAAGATAAACTTGTGTAGGAAGGAACTGCAGATGCTGATTTACACCGATGATAGACACAAAAAGCTGGAGAAACACAGAAATGGTGGGGAAACGTAGGAATTGATCGCAAGACCAAGATGAGGAAGAATTTATTTGTTCTGATGAGGTTGTGAATCTCAGGAATTCTCTGACTCAGAGGGCTAAGCCATTGCCAGACACAAAGTGATGGAGTAACTAAGCGGAAAATAGACACACAAAGCTGGAGTAACTCAGCGGGTCAGGCAGCATCTCTGGAGAAAAGGAATAGGTGATGTTTTGGGGTCGAGACCCTTCATCAGACTGAGAGTCAGGGGAGGGGGAAACTAGAGGCATGAAAAGGTGCAGAGAACAAATGAATGATAGGTTTGCAAAAGGACAAATCAAAGCCAGCAACGATGATCAAGAAAAGGTGGAGCCCACAATGGTTCATTGTTGGGTGTGTAGAAGGTGATAACGAGTGAACTGCAGATGCTGTTTTACACCAAAGACACAACATGCTGGAATATCTCAGCGGGTCGGGCAACATCTCTGGAGAAAATGAATAGGTGATGTTTCTGGTCGAGACCCTTCTTCAGATAAACATTGATGCCTTCTGAACCAAGCCAGCTTTTGAGACCCCTGATAGCAATATTAATGCTCACACAATTGTACCAATTTGTAGATAGACACAAAAAGCTGGAGTAACTCAGCGGGTCAGGCAGCATCTCTGGAGGAAAGGAATAGGTGACGTCTTGGGTGGAGACCCTCCTTCAGACTGAGAGTCAAGGGAATGTGAAGAACGGAGAGATATAGGTACATAGGACAAATAAATGGAAGATATTTGGAAAAACTGCGATGATCAAGGAAAGGTGGAGCCCACAATGGTCCATTGTTGGCTGTGGGGTAGGAGATAACGAGTTAGACGGTGAAAATCAGCAGGAAGACAGTGAAACTAGTATGATGACCATGGTGGGGGAAGGACAGAGGGGGTGGGGATACAAGGGAGAGGGGACCAGTTTGTACACTGGTCTCGTGCCTTTATTGAATATTCAGGCTTTTAACGATTAATGGGATAACACAAATCCAGAGGGTAAAAGTGTTCAGGCAACTGCCACACTTTAGGAATAACAGTTAACTTGTTAATAGAAACATAGAAAATAGGTGCAGGAGTAGGCCATTCGGCCCTTCAAACCAGCACCACCATTCAATATGATCATGGCTGATCATCCAAAATCAGTACCCCATTCTTGGTTTCTCCCCATATCCCTTCCGTTAGCCTTAAGAGCTCTATCTAACTCTCTCTTGAATACATCCAGTGAATTGGCCTCCTCTGCCTTCAGTGGCAGAGAATTCCACTCTTCCAGAGATCTTAAGATCTTAACACGTTGGACACAACTCCCATCTGATTGTACAAGGATTGTATTGGAATATAAATTTGGTTTTCACTGGCTCCTTAATAGTGAGCTTAATATTAGCGATATTTCACTATTTTTGATGCTGGCAACTTTTGCAGTCCATTGTCATTTATCAGCCACATGCATGCTCCAAATCTTATAACAATTTTACAGTATCTTATATATTAATTACAGCAGATATTACAGTCCCCCAAAGAGCACCAATGAAGCTGAGAAGAACTGATATTAATCTGTATTATTGGGGTGGAAAGTGGCAAGTGTGGAAATTTGGAATATTGTACTGCAGTGTAGCTCAGAGATTTAACTCTGGACACTGCAGATTCCACATCACAATAGTCAAAGTGTGTGGGAAGGAACTGCAGCCTCTGCTTTACACCGAAGATAGACATAAAATGCTGGAGTAACTCAGCGGGACAGGCAGCATCTCTTCTACTTCTTCTTCTTGCTTATGGTGTGCACAGCCGAAAGTTGTAGGTCAACTTGTTCTATTTGATCTGTTTATTTGTGCACGTTGGGTTGATTGCATTAGTCGAAACAGGGTGGACCACGTGACGGTTGCAATCTCCCACCCCGCAGCATCCCTGGTAAGAAGGAATGGGTGACGTTTCGGGTCGAGACCCTTCTTCAGACTGAGAGTCGGGGAGAGGGAGTCTTGCGATATGGAAGGGTAAGGTGTGAAAATGACGGATCAAAGCAGATGATGATAAGGAAATGTAGAATGGTTAGGAAATGTAGTCAAAGTGTTGTTTTGAAAGATTTGGGAGCGATTAATCCTTGGGTTGCAAATTTATTTCATTTAAGAATTGAAATCAACTATGCTCTTCTTCTATTGCTGACATTTGCATACAGAGGAATGTCCCTAAACAGAATGTTTGAGCATTGAAAGGAGTGTCCTGTTGGTGTGAATTGAACCTTCTTTCCCGAACCAGTGTGCCTTCACCTACATAATCGACAGACTGCAAATAACGTAGGAATCATCCATGAAATTCATAATTGGTGAATATTGACCCCAAGACTGTCTCTCCCATGCAGATACAGCTCGGAAACAGGCCCTACAGCCCACTGAGTCCGCGCCGACCAGCGACCCCCGCACATTAACACTGTCCCACGCACACTAGGGACAATTTACATTTATACAAAGCCAATTAACCTACAAACCTGTACGTCTTTGGAGTGTGGGAGGAAACCAATGATCTCGGGGAAAACACAATCAGGTCCCAGGGTGAATGTATAAATTCCGTACAGAGAAGCACCCATAGTCAGGGTGGAACCCGGGTCTCTGGTGCTGTAAGGCAGCAACTCTACCGATACGCCACCGTACTCCACATGGTTTTCGTTAAATAGAAAACATTGGATGCTACAAATAAAACATCATCTGCAATAGGCACTGAGGTTGTAAAATAAATTGGAAATAAGTGTAGAAGTATGGAACCACATATGCTGGTTCACGAATCATCAGTCTGAAGAATCTTAATTTCTCCATTTCTCTGGAGATGTTGCCTTACCCATTGGGTTACTATAGCACGTTGTGTCGTTTAATGGAAATAAATACTCTGATAGCGTGTATTTATGAGAAAATTAATGTTGGAATAGTACCACATACATTGATGAATGTGGAATGGGAGACGTGGTGCCATTGCATTGGCTTCTTGGTTATGTACGAGTTCATAAAGATGCTCGTGTGATGAAAGAGGAAGAAGATGTGGAGTATACAATTGCATGTGGAAATCCCAACAACATTAAGGAACTCCTCAGTTGTTCAATTGCTGGAAGTGGAGCGAGTTTTGTTTCATTTAGCATGCCAACCACACCAGGCAATGTCTTGTGCATTCCTGTGACATATTTGCACTTGACGTGTGTGTCTAGGCTTGAGATGTGTTTTGGCCCAGTTTTATTTGTAGTTTAGGACTGTGCGCTTGGACAATAAACACTGGGAGTCTGAAATAATTATGTAAAATTGTGAATCTCTAGAATACGAAAGCATAGCATTTTGCTGCATAGTTAAAATGATTAGCATTTCATAACATTTAAATGTGATATTGTGTCTTTAGTGTTGCAACCTTAAATGACAGAAAATATAAATGTTTCAAAGCACATACAAGGAGATTCGAGCACAACTTCCTCCTTTTTGTTATTAGAATACTGAATGGACCACTCATAATCTGTGTAGTCCCAATCTTCCAACCTACCTCGATGTGGCCCTTACACTTTTTCAGTTCCATGCTTTCTCTGTAGCTAACACTCGAATGCTGTAACACTATATTCTGCACTCTGGTTATTTTTCTCTTTGTACTACCTGTTACACTTGTGAATGGTATGATTGCAATCAAATATAGCATGATTTGACTGGACAGCATGCAAACAACGCTTTTCATAGTATTTTAGTTTATTTTAGTTTAGAGATACAGCGTAGAAACAGGCCCTTCGGCCCACCGAGCGCTTCGACTAGCGTTCCCCGCACATTAACACTATCCTACACACACACCAAGCCAATTAACCTACATACATGTACGTCTTTGGAGTGTGAGAGGAAACCGAAGATCTCGGGGAAAACCCACGCGGTCACGGGGAGGACGTACAAACTCCACACAGACGGCACCCATAGTCAAGGTCAAACCCGGGTTGCCGGCGCTGCAAGCGCTGTATGGCAGCAACTCTACCGCTGCGCCACCGCAGGTACACGTACACTCGGTACATGTGACAAGAATAAATCAATGCCAATAACAACAACGGAGTTAGAGTAGGATTTGTTGACTTTTTTCCCCTTCTCGATGGGTTATATCATTACAGTGGCTGGAGTACTTCATTATCTAATCATGGGGTGCACAACCTGCTAGTCTTTCCCGTCCAAACTTTTTCCATTGGAAATAGACACTAAATGGCGGAATACAGCAGCATAGGCAGCATGTCTGGAGAAAAGGAATAGGTGAAGTTTCGGGTCGAGACCCTTCTTCAGATTTAGAGTCAAGGACTGGTGCAGATGGGCATCTTGAACAGCATGGGAGAGTTGGACAGAAAGGCCTGTTTGTGTTCTGTATGACTGAGTCTTTGGTTGCACGGTATAATTAGTTTTTATTTTGCACTGGTATTACAATTATTTATTTATATATTTGTTCTTGATTATTTTATTTGTGTCAGGCATTTTTGGGCAGGTTCTTCTGTACTTAAATAAGAATTTCATTATTCCACCGCGGGTGCAAACGACAATTAAATACTCTTGACCTGACGATAGACGCAAGATGCTGGAGTCTCTCAGTGGGTCAGGCAGCACCTCTGGAGAAAAGAAGGGTTTGGACCCAAATTGCCACCTATTCATTTTCTCCAGAGAGGCTGCCAGATCTGCTGAGTTAGTCCAACATTTGTCTATTTTCGGTGTGAACCAGCATTTCCCTCGTGTGTGTGTTTTTCCATTTGAATCATTGCACATGGAGATACTGTGGAATTTAATGATGCCCATTCATTGTGAAAGAATTTTAATAGTTACATTTTTATGCGCTTAGTACTTAAGGGATTAAGCCACCACAGTAAAAATCAAGGTGGTCTAATGATACTAAGATCACTATCAATAGTTTTACTATTTTCAAATTCAAGCAATTAAATATTAGATGTTAGTTTCAAGAAAGATTTTATGGAATAAGTTATTTTCAAAGAATCCTACCTTACAGCTGCAATATATCTCGGTTAAGGAACTCTATGATGAAGTGATGAAGAAATGTTCAGACTAAGTATGTTCAGTGTAATAATAATAATGGATGGGATTTATATAGCGCCTTTCTAATTCTCAAGGCGCTTTACATCGCATTATTCATTCACTCCTCAGTCACACTCGGTGGTGGTAAGCTACTTATGTAGCCACAGTTGCCCTGGGGCAGACTGACGGAAGCGTGGCTGCCAATCTGCGCCTACGGCCCCTCCGACCACCACCAATCACTCACACACATTCACACACAGGCAAAGGTGGGTGAAGTGTCTTGCCCAAGGACACAACGACAGTATGCACTCCAAGCGGGATTCGAACCGGCTACCTTCCGGTTGCCAGCCGAACACTTAGCCCATTGTGCCATCTGTCTTCTCACTTAAAGACAATCTTCTCTCCACGAGCACAAAAATTACTATTCACCGTCGGTCTATGTATTGGTCAAACAAAATGTATCTTAAAGAAAGTTGAAGGATGTATTGCATCTACATTGGATTATACAATGCTCCTAATACAATGTTTCATTGCTAACATCATAATATATACGATTTATTTTACCCATTCAAAATGTATTTTCATTATAAAGGCCAATAAATGTTTGGGGATGTCAGTTGGGAAAACGGTGTTGATAAATCAGAGAGTTATATTGCACCAAAATGTGAGAAATTTATGACTACAAAGAGCATTATGTTTAGTATTGATCAATTGATGGAAAGATACAGCGTGGGAGCAGGCCCTTCGGCCCATCGAGTACACACTGGCCACTCGTGCTATGTTATCCCGCTCCCTTCACACTAAGGACAATTTACAGAGGCCAATTAACCTGCAAACCTACACGATCTTTGGGACGTGGGAGGAAACAGGAGCACCCGAAGGATATACATGTAGACATAAGGAGAACGTGCAAACGTCAGACAGACAGACCACTTGAGGCCAGGGTTGAATCCGGGTCTCAGGCACAGTGGGGCAGAAGCTCCACCAACTGTGTCTCTGTGCCACACTAGATTATTAATTGGAAATAGACATTGTGTGCTGGAGTAACTCAACGGTTCAGACAGCATCTCAGGAGAAAAGAAATAGGTGATGCTTTGGGTTGAAACCAAACATCACCTATTCTTTTCCTCAGAGATGCTGCCTGACCCGCTGAGTTATTCCAGCAGGAGACAAGAGAAAGGTAAGTATTTGCAAGTTGAAACAGCAGTCCAATGCAACCCGATTTGTCAAAAGCAAATCCCTCGACTGAGTGACCACCTGTACATTTGTTTCATTTGTATTCAGAAACTGTAGCCGTACCTCTGAGGCACTAAGAGAGAAAAGTCAGTGTTTCATGTTTGTATACTGCTCCACCTGTGACTTGTGGAGCGGTCTCTGCTGCCCGAGTTTACAGGACAGAGGGAGTGTTGAGGCAAATATCGCGACAAGGCCAACAAAAACAAAACGCACCAAGCCGATCTCCTTGCTGAATCCAGAGGAAAAAAAGCTTATTCCACTCTGCTGCAAAGATAATTAATTTTGCAATCGGTGAAATAAAAAAGGCCTGTAAACTAGGCCTCAGGCAGTTCAGGAATGACTGAATCTTCATCTGTCGGAAGATAATAATTCTTGCCGATCCACATTTTCATCCCACCTGGATGCAATCCACTATTTTTTCTTTCTCAAACGCGAGCGCATTTATATAACCTGAATACATGCCAGAAAAGTTGTAATTTTCACATGAGAATCAGCCCTGTATATAACCCTGTCAAAACATTATTGCCCCTGTTAATGAATTATGCCATTTTTTCTTGTACAATAACAATAGAATCTGTTTTCAGCAAATGGCTTTCCTTTTGGTGATTTGGACAAGTTATGTAACTCCGGCTGAAAAGAAAGATGTCGGAATTTATTTCTCTGTGTTGGTTTTGTTGCATTGCATAAAATAAAATCTATTTAAACATTGCTAGTTTGGCAGATATTCTCCATGCTTCAGCTACTGTAGTACATAGAAAATGACAGCACATGAACCAGGCCTTCAACTAACTATGTCTACGTTGACCAAGGTGCTAAATAGATATATACGTCTGAAAATGTAATATTGAAAGCATATTGTGTTATGTTGACAAATGTATGTTCAGACAATTTGACACAATTTTTCACATTTCAATTCTAGTTCTCTTCCCCCCCCTCCCCCCCTACCTACCATCAGTCTGAAGAAGGGTCTTGACCCGAAACGTCACATTTCCACGCTCTCCAGAGATGCTGTCTTTAGACCATAAAGTAATGAGATACAGCATGGAAACAGGCCCTTCAGCTCACCGAGTCCGCATCAACCAGGAATCACCCTGTACACTAGCAACACGCTACATACTGGGGACAATTTGCACTTTACAGAGCCAATTGACCTACAAGCCTGTACGGCTTTGGAGTGTGGGCGGAGACCGGAGCACCCAGAGAAAACCCACATGATCACAGGGACACAAAAAGCTGGAGTAATGCCCCTGTCCCACTTAGGTGATTTTTTCGGCGACTGCATGCGACTAGGCTGTCTCCACATGGTCGCGGGGCGACGCCTGTATGGTCGTGCGTCGTCTCCTCAAGTCGCCGAAAGAGTCGTAACTTTTTTCTGGTCGCCGCTGGATTTTGAAATGCTCAAAACTTTTCGTCGACTGTGGGCTTGACGTAGCTTGTCTTCTCCTTTCGTAGGTGCTGTCGTAGGTTGTCACCAGGAAGACGCAGGTTGTCGGCCGGTGACGTTGGTTGTCGCCGGGTGCTGACTTCGGTGAATTCCATTGGCGACTACCTACGTCAACCTACGTCAACCGGCAACAGGTACCGGCAACTGAATTGTCTTAAGTTGCCTTCAGTTGTCGCCGACAGGGTCGTTGCTCGTCGCAGCTTGTCACGGGTGGACAGAGGTTGACTTCGGTTGTCGTAGGTTGTCGCCTGTGTGGTCGTAGGTTGTCATAGCTGTGGTCGTAGGTGGCCGTCCTAAGTCGCGACGATTGGGTCCCCGGTTGTCGGTAGCCTGCCGTAGCTTGCCGTCGACTAGGCGGTAGGTTGTCGTAGACATTGTCGTAAGGGGGGTCCAGTCGCCGCTTTTTCAGCGACTTGCTACGACTGTGACAGTTGTGGGGAGTCGCCGAAAAAATCGCCCATAACACAACGGGTCAGGCAGCATCTCTGGAGAAAATGAATAGGTGACGTTTGGGGCTGACCCTTCTTCAGTCTCTGTATCAAATCAGTACTGAGACCTGCTGAGTTACTCAAGCACTTTGTGCCCTTTAGTGTGTTAACCAGCATCTGCAGTTCATTCTTTCTGCATTTATTTATCGTCTTTTCACAGAAGCTTTTTTCTAAATTGATGATAATATTGAAACCAGTTGAAGTTACCGGATGCCAGCACAGTCTACACAGCTGTAATTTTGTACGTGTCCTCTGTGATGTCATCTGCCAATTTATGGTTGACCGCCACATGTGAACAACTTCATGCCTTGCCCATTTCCATACTGTTTAATCAGTGTGTTGGCACCGAGGCCTAGATGAGGCAAGTGTTCCTGCAGCTAATCACTGGGCAAGCCAACACATGCTCTCTGGCCGTTGTCAGCAATTACAGTCCAACAGTCTTGATTGAGTCCATTAACTTTTTCAGCTGCCGCTCAATAATCTGGAGGGATGGGGTTTTGGTGTGAGGTTTAACCCTAAATTGTAGTCCTTGCCGTCTCCTTTACTGTGTCTGCCTCCTTCCACCCCACTCTTTGCCCTTTCCAACTATGTATCTCAACCTGTGTCACACCAACCTCAATTTATAAAGGTCCTGTCCTACATGGGTGTTATTTGACAATAGACAATAGACAATAGTTGCAGGAGTAGGCCATTCGGCCCTTCAAGCCAGCACCGCCATTCAATGTGATCATGGCTGATCATCCCCAATCAGTACCCCATTCCTGCCTTCTCCCCATATCCCCTGACTCCGCTCTCTTGAAAGCATCCAGAGTACCAGCTTCCACCGCCCTCTGAGGCAGAGAATTCCACTCTCTGTGTGAAAAAGTGTTTCCTCGTCTCCATTCTAAATGGCTTACTCCTTATTCTTAAACTGTGGCCCCTGGTTCTGGACTCCCCCAACATCGGGAGCACGTTTCCTGCCTCTAGCGTGACCAAGCCCTTAACAATCTTCTATGTTTCAATGAGATCCCCTCTCATGCTTCTAAACTCCAGAGTATACAAGCCCAGCTGCTCCATTCTCTCAGCATATGACAGTCCCGCCATCCCGGGAATTAACCTTGTAAACCTACGCTGCACTCGCTCAATAGCAAGAATGTCCTTCCTCAAATTAGGGGACCAAAACTGCACACAATACTCCAGGTGTGGTCTCACTAGGGCCCTGTACAACTGCAGAAGGACCTCTTTGCGCCTCATATACGCAACATCATTTACGCGTCACGACGCACGCCACTCATCCTTCGAAACACCAATGTGTAAAGGCCCAGAGGAAGTTCCTCTTCCACAACCTGCTTTTGGTTTGGTCACGTTGATTCCAATCTGTTTTGAATAAAATGTGCCTGTTGTCTACATTTCGAGGAGAATAGTTTTGTTTTAGCTTCAGTTTAGGTTAGGAGGTGACAACGAGGGGATAGGAACAGTGGAACTAGCAGGACTAAGGTAGGGGCAGGACAGAGGGAGGAGGGAATGCAAGGGTTACCTGAAATTAGAGAAATCAAAATTCATACCTGAATACGAGAGATTTTTTTTTTGCAAAAAAGGAACATGTTGGGTGTTAGAAGAATGAACAGAGGAACAGATGGAGATATTCATTTGATGTGTTAAATATTTAATATTCATTTTCAATCAAAATATTTTTTATTGTTAGAAGCAGCTTTCTGATCAGCTTGTGACCAGCTGCATAGTTCTCTGGATGTGCTGTTTCTGGCTGTGGGGGGAAAAAACGCGTTTCTACCTTTTTAGAAGTTGATTTTATAAATTAATTGTATTTACAACAGCTCCGTACTTGGATCTTCTACAATTGTTTGGGGCGGCACGGTGGCGCAGCGGTAGAGTTGCTGCCTTACAGCGCCAGGGTCCCTGGTTTGATCCTGGCTGCGGATGCTGTCAGTCCACAGATTTGTGCTTTCTCCCCCTGTGACCTGCGTGGGTTTTCTCCAGGGAGCTCCGGTTTCCTCCCACACTCCAAAAAAGTGCAGGTTTGTGCGCCAATTGGCAATACTCCCTAGTGTGTGTAGGATAGTGTTGGTGTGCGGGGATCGCTGGTCGGCGTAGACTCAGTGGGGCGGAGGGACTGTTTCTGCCCTGTATCTCTAAACTGAACTAAACTAAAAAGTAACGACGTCTTGTCCATTCCCTCCACAGATGCTGCCTAACCCGAAGGGCCTGCTTCCATGCTACATCTCTACAAACTAAGCTAAAACCAAGCAATGGGGGAATGAAATGACACAAGCGTCATTCTTCTGCTTAGTAAATATATATGTTTCTGGATAATCATTGTGTCACTGGGCTAACTCCAGTGATCACATCAGCAATGCGCAGTAACACTACCTTCATCTTTTAATTAATTGAGTGCGGCATTAATGATTTTTGACCTCCCACCTAGTCTCTTGGAGAAATTGAGTGCTCAGTGTATCGAGCTTCCTCTCTGAGCTGCAGCTGCAATGCTACATCTCCATAACTTTGTGTTTGCTTTAGCCAACAGCTCTACAATTGGGCTGTTTGTAGTTGGTGCACTGATTTGTTTGAGGGCTGGGAATTGCTATTTGCTGAGTTGTTTTCCCCGAGCCTTCGGGAACTCAGGAATCCTCTGGGCTCGGGAAAGTAAGGTATTTCTCGCAAGGAAAGAACAAGAAGGATATCTTCTCCCTGGGAAATGGAGAAATTTAGCAAAACAATTAACATTCTAATAAGACTTTTGCTTTTCCTTGTGAAGTTTATAAAGCAGCCATTAAACAGGCAGCTTGAACTAAGTGTTAACTATTAGACAAAACTATCTATGTATGTATGTATGTATTTTAATTTCAACTTGCCAGCGCTGAAATTATTTGAAATGTGTAATGGTTTTCAGCTACAGTGGTTTATATACCAGTAGTTTAAAGATCAATTGTAGCTTTGGTTTATTTTAGTTTAGTTTAGTTTCGTAGTACAGCATGGAAACAGGCCCTTCGGCCCACCGAGTCTATGCTGACCAACAATCATCCCGAACACTAGTGCTACCCCCTACACTTCAGGGACAATTTCCAGGAGCCAATTAACCTACAAACCTGTACATCTTTGGAATGTGGGAGGAAACCAGTGCACTCAGAGAAAACCCACGCAGGTCATGGGGAGAACGTACAAACTCCGTACAGTACAGCAGGGCTGCCAACATTGGGTGAGAGTTGGGAGTGAGAAATTGCGAGAGACCAAGCCCGAGGGAGTATAGCGACCGGGGGGGGGGGGGGGGGGGGTGTACGGTTGGTACGGAACATTTGCATTTTTCAGCTTGAAATTGTGCAATATGGTGTGTACTGTAGCGAGTCTTTTAACTAACACTTGAATGCAATATATATGCTTTAAATTGGATTGGAACGTTTTTGAAAGGGGGGAGAATGTGCAATCACTGATCACTGGCCTTGGGGGTACCCGGTGAGGGAGTGGAGCAACCGAGTGGGGAGAGGGTGTGGAAGAAGGGTGTCCCCCCTCCCAGGGTAGGAACTTTTTGAAATTTGATGTATTAAAATCAAGTTTTAGTGCACTGTAGAAGTATGATTTCAATGTTTTTTGTATGAAGTATTTTTAAGAGGTAACTTTTTAAGGGGTAACTTTATCCACACAAAGGGTCCACACGTGTCAATTGGCCTGCACTGCCTTCTGTGGCAGAGAATTCCACAGATTCACAACTCTCTGCGTGAAGAAAGTTTGTTCTCATCTCAGTCCTAACTGGCCCCCCCTTTATTCTTAAACTGTGACCCATGGTTCTGAACGCCCCCAACATTGGGAACATTTTTCCTGCAGTTACAGTAAGTGAAAATCTAGCAGGCAAGCAGGATGCTTTCACCAACCACCCCCATTTGAAGTCCACTATCTTCCACCGTATCTACCCAGTGCTTGGTACTTACTTCCAGCAGCCACTGGTTGTCCTCCAGGATGCACCGAGCCGCAGCCTGATCCATGCCGGTCACCTGGGCGAATTCGGCACAGAGACTCTCACAGCAGCGGCGCAACGCTTCAACGCCTCCGACGGCCTGGGACTCTTGCACTGAGGCTGTTCCATGGCCGGAGCTGCAGTGAGCGACTCGCCAGCCCGACAAACACTCGCCAGCCCTGCTCCCCGTCCGCATCTGTCCCCGCCGCTGCTTCCGCTTCCAACACCCGCGGCCCATGCAGTTGATATGAGTTATGACATTTTCGTTGATCACTGAATTTCTCACAACAGAGCGAGATAAATTTGTGATCAGCGTGAGAATTTGGTGAAATGCGTGATTCTCACGCTCAATGCATGGGAGTTGGCAGCCCTGCCTCTCTATCCCCCTCTCCCTCTCCCCCCTCTCTCTCCCCCTCTCTCTCTCCTCTCTCTTGCCCCTCTCTCCCCACCTCTCTTTCTCTCCCCTCTCTCTCTCCCTCCCACCTCACTCTCTCCCTCTCTCTCTCCCCCCTCTCTCTCTCCTCTCTTCCCCTCTCTCTCCTCTCTCACTCCCCCCTCTCTCTCTTCCCCCTCTCACCCTCCCACTTCACTCTCCCCCTCTCTCTCTCCCCTCTCTCTCCCCTCTCTCTCCACCTCTCTTTCTCTCCCCTCTCTCTCTCCCTCCCACCTCACTCTCTCCCTCTCTCTCTCTCCCCTCTCTCTCCCCTCTCTTTCCCCTAACTCTCTCTGCCCCCCTCTCTCTCTCTCCCTCTCCCCTCTCTCCCTCTCTCTCCCTTCCCTTTCCCCTAACTCTCTCTCCCCTCTCTTTCCCCTAACTCTCCCTCTCTCTCCCCTCTCTTTCTTCTCTCCCCCCCTCTTCTCTCTCTCTCTCCCTCTCTCCCCCCCCCTCTCTCTCTCTTTCTCCCTCCCTCCTCTCTCTCTCCCTCTCTCTCCCTCTCTACACACTCTCCCCTCTCTCTCTGTCTCTCCTCTCACCTCTCTCTCTTCCCCCCTCTCTCTCTCATCTTGCTCTCCCTGTCTCTCCCCCATTTCTCCCTCCCACACTCTCCCCCTGGCTCTCTCTCCCCTCTCTCTTTCTCCTGTCTCTATCTCCTCTTTCTCTTTGCCCCCCATCTCTCTCTTTCCCCCTTTCTCCCTCTCTCTTTTACCACCCCTCTCTCTCCCATTCTCTCCTACCCTCTCCTCCCTCTCCACCCCCTCTCTTCCCTTGTTCTTCCCTCACCCCTCTCTCTCTTCCCTCTCTCTCTTCCCCCCCTCTCCCACCTCACCCCCCCTCTCTCTCCCCTACCTCTCTCACCATTCACGCCCCCTCTGTCTCTCCCCTCTGTCTCCTCTCACCCCCCTCTCTCCCCCCCACTGTCTCCCTGTCTCATTACCCCCTCTCTCTCTCTCCACCTACCTTTGAGAGTCTGTCCCTTCGACACAGAGACTCTCGCGGCAGCGGCACAACGCTTCCGACGGCCCGCGACTTGCACTGTCCAGAGTGCCCCATGGCCAGAGTTGCAGCGAGCGACTCATCAGCGCCGCAAACACTCGACAGTCCCGTCTCCCCGCATCTGTTCCCACCGCTGGTTCTGCTCCCATCCCTCCCGCAGCCCCGGCTCTCCAACACCCGCGGACCATGCAGTTTATCCCAGTTTTGAAATTTTCGTTGATCACAACATTTCTCACCACTGAGCGCGAGAAATTTCTGATCAGCGTGAGAGCGTGAGAGTTTGCTTGAGGGCGTGAGTCTCACGCTCAAAGCGTGAGAGTTGGCAGCCCTGAGTACAGTCAGGATTGATCCAGATCTCTAGGCTCTGCCAGGCAGCAACTCTACCACTGTGCCATTGTGCCGCTCCTGATTTCTAAGCTGATGTTTAGATATATCTGGAGCATTGTGTGAGCACATTAGGTGATGGATAAACAGAAATAATGTGGAATCTGCAGAAGCATACTCTCTGTTTCATAATTATGCAGTAGAATGATTGTTGGTTTCCCCATTACACTGTGGCACTCTGTTTCAAAGCCGTCTTCTCCCTTCTGCCGCTACAACATTCTGTTTAATTCCACAAACGTAAATGTTTCAGGGTGAGTGAGGAAGTGACTCCAATATCAATGATAACTCTACTCACTATGGAGAAAATCTTATAAAGAAGTTTTATACAGAGTTCTTGTAGAGGTGTATAAAACCGTGAGAGAAATAGATTGGGTTAGCCAACAGAGTCTTTTACCCAGGGTAAGGGAATCAAGAATCAGAGACCGTATGTTGAAGTTGAGAGGGGGAACAATTAATAGGAGCCTGAGGGTCAACCATTAAACTCGGAGGTGGAGGGTATATGGAACGAGCTGCCAGGAAAGGTAGCCAAAGTAGATACAATAACATTGTATAAAAGACACATGGACAGATACACAGAAAAGGTTTAGAAGGATATGAGCCAAACACGATCAGATGGGACTAGCTTAGTTGGGGCATCTTGGGTTGGCATAGATTAGTTGGGCTGAAGGGCCTATTTCCAAGCTATAGGACTCTAAGCCAGTTTCAGGGAAGGGGGAATGGGGTGGGGGTGGGAAATGGCAACATATTTATTTCTTCCCTGTCTAAATTAAATGCTTTTGCATCCCTTTCGACTGCAGAGTTTGAAATAATACGTCTCGGAATGTGAGTGGAAACCGGAGCACCTGGAGAAAGCCCACGCAGTCACGGGCAGAAGGTACAAACTCCGTACAGACAGCGCCCACGGTCAGGTTCGAACCCGGGTCTCCGGCGCTGTAAGGCAGCAACTCTACCGCTGTGCCACCCCATTGGTGTTGGTATTTTCTTAAACGTTACTGCTGTTTACACGGTGGGAAAGCAGAGGGTGTAAAAAGGGGGATAACTACAGAATCATTTGATTCCTACTTGTTGCAGTGAATGGATATCAGTTGCAAAGTGTTTCAATGCCATTGAGTTAGAGTACCGGGTCATTACTGCTATTGTGGCCCAGAAAACTATTCCTGCAAAGGTAATGCAATAGGGCAGTGATAGCAACGTGGCTTTATGCTGTCAGGGCTAGAAAGAAGGTTCTTTTTATATCGGTCCCAGTCCGCTCTTCATTTAATACCCATACTCTCTTTTTGGACGAGGGATTCAACCTTTAAAATTTCATCCTGCAACGCCAGTGTAGCTTATCGTCTGTCCCTGAAGGACTCTTCCACTTTTTCAATTTGTGAACAGGTCATGGATAATAAGGTCATCCGCAAAGTCTGGAACCATGGCTTGGAATTTCAGTCTCTTTCTGCAAACTAGTTTCCCTTTTGAAACAGTATATCTATAACCAACTTCATGCCTTTCACTTTAATGCAAATATTGTAATGTTGCATTGACTTTGGCAGAGGGAACACGACTAAAATGACTGCCTTTGGTGCTTTGAAAATGGAGGGGAAAAGACTGTGGATGTTACAGGATACTAGCTCTTATCATAGAATTAATGTCCTGGCTAAACAATGGGTATGGATGTCATGGGAAGTAATTGAACGTGTCATTATTTTTATTCAGGGACTTTTGCTCTTGAGTAAATACCAAGGGGAAAGTTGGCAGAGGAAAGGGAAATGGATATATTCTGATTGCAGAAATAGTGATAAATCTTGCAACTTTGCGGTACAGGCCCACCACCAACTTTCCAGCACCTTTGGTTCCAGAGCCTTTCTGGATTATCCGTTTTTCCCGACCAACAGAGCTCATGTCCTCCGAGAGGAGTCGAGTGGTACTAGACGAGATACCTGTCCGCAAAGTCGGGGTCGGAAGTCGTCTATGAGAACGGATCTGCCGGCTCCAGCCGGGCTGGAGTTCATAGGGGGTGGGGGAAGGAGGCTTCTCCAGCTCTTCACCTCCCCCCCACACCCCGTAATTTCAGTCTGAAGAAGGGTCCTGACCTGAAACATCACCTATCCTTTTTCTCCAGAGCATGGTGGCACAGTGGTAGAGCTACTGCCTTACAGCACCAGAGACCCAGGTTCAATCCTGACTACGGGTGCGTATCTGTACGGAGTTTGTACGTTCTCCCCATGACCTGCGTGGGTTTTCTCTGAGATAGAGTCATAGAGTCATACAGTGAGGAAATAGGCCCTCCGGCCCAACTTGCCCACACACGCCAACATGTCCCAGCTACACAACTCCCATCTGCCTGCACTTGGTCCATATCCCTCCAAACTTGTCCTATCCGTGAGATGTTCGGTTTGTAGGTTAATCGGCTTGGTATAAATATAAAAGTGTCTCTATTTTGTGCAGGGCAGAGTTAATGTGGGGGGATCGCTGGTCGGTGCAGACTCAGTGGGCCTGTCTCCGCACTGTATCCCTAAACTAATCTAAATTAAACTAAACTAAACTTGACTTGAGTCAACCCATCTTGTTTCCTATGTTTCTCGGCCAAATGAAGGATCGCTTCCAGGTGAAGACTGAGGATGTTATCTTAACCCTATGGTTTTTAGCAGCAGGCAGCACACAGCTTCACTTTGGCATACTCCTCACCTATGCTGCCGACAGCAAAACCAAACATCCATGATCATTAGACTACGTGTGTTTTCAAAACACTCTCCTGTATTTTTGGTGGAAGCGGGTATTTTTAAAATATTCCTTTGTTATGATTGCAAACAGTTTCTGACAATTTTTTTATGAGACCCAATAAATGTCCCGTTGCTTAGAAAATTCCTTTCACAAGAAAATCTCGTTTGGGTTTCCTGTAAGTGTGACTTACTTGTAACGCTGGTTGAGTAGACTATTTGCCGAGCGGTCCAAGCCAACTCGCCGACAACTTCCCATTTGTTATGGCAGCAAAGTGGCAAAAATATAAGAGAATCGTCCATTCACAACGACATTCATTTTGAGTGGGAAACCCAGCCTCTTCTGCTTTCTAGTCTTTCCCGATCACTTTCCTCTGTGTGTCCCACCTCTCCGTAATGTAAGGAACAAATGTATAGGTTGAGATATATTTCTGAAGAAGGGTTTCGGCCCGAAACGTCGCCTATTTCCTTCGCTCCATAGATGCTGCTGCACCCGCTGAGTTTCCCCAGCAATTTTGTGTACCTTATAGGTTGAGATAGTTCAGTTTAGTTTGTTGTCTTGCGTACCGAGGTACAGTGAGAAGCTTTTGTTGCGTGCCATCCAGTCAGCGGAATGCCAATATATGATTGCAATCGAGCCAGTTATAGTGTGTAGATACATAAGGGAATAACTTTTAGTACAAGCTAAAGCCAGCAAAGTTCGAACAAGGGTAGTCCAAGGGTCACCAATGAAGTAGATAGTAGCTCAGGACTGCTCTTATGCTTTTGTGTGGTAGACTGTGTGTCGTCTGCTTTTTGCTGTGTGTGATTGTGTGAGGCTGGAGTAACTCAGCGGGTCAGGCAGCAACTCTGGAGAAAATAATTAGGTGTTGTTTCGGGTCGAGACCCTTCTTCAGAAATGTGTAACTTGATGTCTTGAAGAGCAGAACTATGCACTTCTTTGCTTTGGCCGTATTTCTACCTTTTGCCCTGTTATTGTAACATAATACACACCCTCTTTATGTTTTCCTGAAATATACTTTATATATATTATGCCGAAATACAGAAAGTGCATCCTTTCATTATGAAGCTCTGATGTCCGGTCCTAGGCGTTTCTACTAGTGGAAACATTCTCTCCACATCCACTCTATCCATGTTATTTCACTATTTGGTAAGTTTCAATGAGGTCCCCCCTCTTCCTTCTGAACTCCAGCGAGTACAGGCCCAGTACACTCCATGTAGCGGCTTTCCATTTCACACCCTTCTGTGCAGGGCAGTTGAACCATTAAGTCAGATTCCTCCCTGTCATCGCAATTCCTGGCAAGTTCATATCATTCCATGGGTCACAAGGCTTTGGTTTCCTTTCTTGCTAGCCTTTATTGTCCCGTTGACTGCAGACATTTAGTTTAGTTTAGTTTAGTTTAGTTTAAAGATACAGTGTGAAAACGGGCCCTTCGGCCCACCAAGTCCGTGCCGACCAGTGATCCCCGAGCACTAACGCTATCCTGCACGCGAGGGACAAATTACAATTTTACCGAAGCCAATTATCTTATAAACCTGTTTAAGAAAGAACTGCAGATTCTGGAAAAATCTAAGGTAGACAAAAATGCTGGAGAAACTCTTCGGGTGAGGCAGTATCTATGTAGCGAAGGTATAGGTGACGTTTCGGGTCATCTTAGATAGATGCTGCCTCACCCACTGAGTTTCTCCAGCATTTTTGTCTAACTTATAAACCTGTATGTCTTTGGAACATAGGAGGAAACTGGAGCACCCGGAGAAATCCTATGCAGGTCATGGGGAGAACGTACAAACTCTGTACAGTCAGCACCCGTAGTTAGTATCAAAGACGCACAGGTAGGCAGGTTAATTGGTTTGGTAAAATCGTAACTTGTCCACAGTGTGTGTAGGATGGTGTTAATATGCGTAGATCGCTGG
This sequence comes from Amblyraja radiata, assembly GCF_010909765.2. Lineage (NCBI taxonomy): Eukaryota > Metazoa > Chordata > Chondrichthyes > Rajiformes > Rajidae > Amblyraja > Amblyraja radiata. The sequence continues at coordinate 15,051,045 of NC_045981.1, read as the reverse complement.
TTGGCACGGACTAGGTGGGCCGAAGGGCCTGTTTCCGCACAGCATCCCGAAACTAAATGTTGTAATGTGCTCTCGGCACCTCTGCGAGCTGCTGCTTCTCTCTATCCAAAACCCTGTTGGAAAGCTTGTATCCTGGATGTTATTTTCCAGTACTGCTTTTAATTTTCCTCTTGCTCCTTCTCATCATCTGGTTAATCCCACTGCTCTGCAAACCTTCTCAGGAAAGGCTTTATTTTAGTAGAAGCATTAGACAACTACAAATTGTTGATGCTATGATTTAACACCTAATCCCAACTGTTTTGTACACTGCACTCTCAAATGTCAGCGGTGCGTCTAAATGCTTGGAGAGCAGACTGATTAGGCATGCGTGACAAAGAAGCTTCTCTATGGCTTGTATTGCAAGGTGGCATGTTATAATTAACGGGTAAGGATAATTTTTTTATGTGATTAAGTACGGTTATGGTAACTATATTGTATGTTTCCCCAGGGCTATATCCCAAATTTGAACATAAACAAATTTACATTCTGCTCTTTGACTGATTCATTCAAGCATCACGTGTGGCAAGGCAAATTCCTGGTCACCGTTTTTAGAAATCTGACTTTGATTTGTATAAACCAATACCCAATGCCTGAAGGCTTGGGTTTTAAATGTAGACGAGGGGGAATTTGAGGATCTGGTTTACTTTTCTTCTTAATATCCCCCTTTTTCTCCAGGTTATAGGTTTTTGAAAAAATCCTTCTTTTTCTACCCGATAAAATGAAAGTATTTCTAATTGGTTCTTTATTTTAAGTAACCGATGCCAATAGTTTGTCTCCTTTGAGAATTTAACTATAATTAAGTGATTGTTGATTAATACAGAATTCAGTTCATTTCATCTCCTTTTTCAGTTGGCAGGAATGATTATTAAAACAGAGTAAACTTACCTGCTAGCCTTTCTGTCTCCACATTTTTTTTGTGCGTGGGGCCTTAAAATGAGTTTGTGCTGTTAACCTTTGTCAAGATAACAAAACGTAGAAAATGATGGATTATTTGCAAATATTTATTATTTTGTAATTTGTCCTGATGGTAAATGAGTAAAAGTCTCAAGGTTTGACCGACATTGCAGTGTTTCTTTACACAAAGGGGTGGCACAGTGGCGCAGAGGTAGAGCTGCAGTACCAGAGACCTGGGTTCGATCCTGACTGCGGGTGCTGTCAAGGTGGTGTTAGTACGTTCTCCCCGTGACTGCGCGGGTTTTCGCCGGGGTGCTCCGGTTTCCTCCCACACCTCTCAAGTCGCGCAGGTTTGTAGGTTAATTGGCTTCTGTAAATTGACTTTACACTTTAGACTTCAGAGATACAGCGCGGAAACAGGCCCTTTGTCCCCTCCCCCCCCCCCCCCCCCCCCCCCCCGCCCATGAGGACACAAAGTACTGGAGTAACCCATCATGTCAAGCAGCACCTGTGGTGAACATGGATAGGTGACGTTTTGGGGTCGAGACCCTTCTTCAGACTGAAGTAATAGACTTGAAACTGGTCCTGGCGCAGCGGTAGAGTTGCTGCCTTACAGCATCGGAGACCCGGGTTCGATCCTGACTATGGGTGCTGTCTGTACGGAGTTTGTGCGTTCTCCCTATGACCGTGTGGGTTTCCTCCAAGTGCTCCAGTTTTCTACAAAATTCCAAACATACGCAGGTTTGTACACTAATTGGCTTCTGTAAAATTGTCCTTAGCGTGTGTAGGATGGAACTAATGTGCGGGTGATCGCTGGTCGTTAGTAGTGTGGACTCGGTGGGCCGCAGGGCCCGTGAAAACCGAAAGCTTTTCACTGTACCTCCCAACATGTGACAGTAAGTTAAACTGCTTCCATGCTGTAACTCTGAACTAAACTAAGTTTTCTTTTAAATTTAAAAGAAACCACTGGAGCTAGAGACAGCTTGGGCTCAGACTTGGTGTTGACAATCAAATCAGATTTGATTTTCTGGCTGCTACTTGAAGCGTTTTATTTTGGGAGTGGGCCGAGGAGGTGGAAGCTAGCAGGAGCAGCCCTAATTCATATAAATACACCACATGTTGATTCACTAGAGAGTGGTATTCGAGCATACAGTAGAGAAGTATGTACAGCAAGCAACCATCTACACATAAAAAGTAAACATTTATGTAGTGATATGATACAATAGTGTGAGTCTGAAGGAAAAATCGAGAGCTAAAAATAGATTGTACCTAAAATTTCAAATACTGTAAATTATTAAAGATCTCGCTGCAGAATGCAGTGGCTATCATAACACACCTAATTTTCACTTCAGCTTTTACAATGTTGCCCACTGTTCTGCAAATGTCTTCAGAAAAATGAAAACATCTTGGTCAATCACTCAACGCTCCTGAGGTATTGCAATGCTCAACAAAACCAAGGTCAACAAATGCGATGGATTAATATGTCGGCTGCATTTTATAATTTTCCTTTTATAATATTTATCATTGCTGCACATTTCCACCACAGTGTATGCTCTCGGTCGGTGAGAAAGAGAGCATGTAGCAAGCACATCAATCTATGGCTAAAACTGTTTATTTTATTAGTGCAAGTTAGATTATTAGCAACATGTAGGGTTCATCAGTAGAATTTTGTAAAACAGCTGCAGAGGAAAAAAGTAATCAAATAGGGAGGGTTTTATCTTCATAGATTAATCGTCGAGTCTATCGTTGAGTCTGACATTATTCACATTTCTTTTGTTGAATCGCTCCTTCTGAAGCCTATTTGGAGCTGATTGGAGTTTTTTTGCACCAAGCTATGAAAATTTGTCTCCCATGTTGGTAACGTTCTCAGGATTTTGAGTGAGCCCCCAGCCAGTGTTGATGTTATCCTATTGGACCTGCCGCTTGGCGGTGGGCATGGGAAACTTCTCAGCTCCAGGTCGAGCGTCTCTGTCAGAATTCAGAACAAACGATGTGAGCAAACTGCTAAATCATGTCTAGGGTGCTTCCATTAGAGTTAGATTCCACTCAGAAATGTTTCGCTGTGACATCGTTTGGGTAAATTAGTCCTAAGTATGTGCTGAAATGACAAGTCTGGTATAACTTTTTATTGCGTGTTGTCTCAAAATACAAATTTGAAAGTTGAATTTGTCTTGCCTCGACAGAGCTTTATGTTGTTTTGGTTTATTTTCGGATATAAAGTGCACCGATAGTAGATAGGTATTCTTTTAGTAGCACCTTTACCTTGGAAAATATCCATTTATATTGATCCAAATAATTGGCTTTGATCTGTCTTTGTGCATATCTTTCATTAATTTGTTCTATGCACCTTTTCATATCTCCCAGTTCCCTCTCAGTCTGAAGAATGGTCTCGACCTGATATGTCATCTATTCCTTTGCTCCAGAGATGCTGCCTGACCTGCTGAGTTACTCCAGCATTTTCTGTGTCCAACTTCGTTGTAAACCAGCATCTGCACTTCCTTCATACTATTACCTCCTTTCCATATGGTGAAATACCGTTGGACATCACTTAAGCTTCATTTATATATTGCTGATATTTCAGGCTAGTTCTCTACTAAATTTCCACAGCTCCGATTATTAGACCTCATGTGAGTTCAACACTCATAGCAAGATTGATATGGGATAATTTACACTTTAACCAAGCAAATTAACCTACAGACCTGTACATCTTTGGAGTGTGCTGGCTTGTAAGTTTGAGGGCTTGCCCTTTTTTGTTGAACAATACAAGTTATTAAAATAACTTGCGGGAGAGGAAAAATATATTCTTTGTGTGAAAGGCCATGTGCAACATGTATTTTTCTATTACTTGATTAAAATTATTGCAAGATTGAGAATAATTGTTGTATTACTTGATTTATGAGCATACTTTATGTGTTTCCCCAATGAGCCAAATGTCTTAATTTGATTCCTACTGCCTTAACAAAAACATTTAACATCTTTACAGCTTTAAAAGTGAAACGTACTAGCTAGCGTGTGTGGCTTAGCCCATTGTAATTATTACCTTTGGGAATAATCTTTGAAGTCAGAATTCAGATTAATTTAAACACACACTGTTTTACTGTCATGATAACAAAGTGAAGAATAGCACAAGGTATGAAAACAAAAATGAAGGATCCTTCATGAATGCCAGCACAAAATGTTGGAGTAACTCAGTGGGGCAGGCAGCATCTCTGGAGAGAAGGAATGGGTGACGTTTCGGGTCGAGACCCTTCTTCAGATCCTTCACGGTGGCGCAGCAGGGCGGCTCGGTGGCCCAGAGGTAGGGTTGCTGCCTTTCAGCGCTTACAGCGCCAGGGATCCGGGTTCGATCCCGACTACGGAGTTTGTGCGTTCTCCCGAAGACTGCATGGGTTTTCTCCAAGATCTTTGGTTTCCTCCCACACTCCTAAGATTAGTTTAGTTTAGTTCAGTTTAGATATACAGCAAGGAAAAAGGCCCTTCGGCCCACTGAATCCGCTCCAACTAGCGAGACCCACACATTAACATTATCCTACACACAATTCACACTTTAACCAAGCCGATTAACCTACAGACCTGTACGTCTTTGGAGTGTAGAGGTTTGCAAGTTAATTGGCTTGGTATATATATTTTTTTAATTGTCCTTGTTGTGTGTAGGATAGTGTTAATGTGCAGGGATCGCTGGTCGGTGCGGTCTCGGTGGGCTGAAGGGCCTGATTCCATGCTGTATCTCTAAACTAAACTAAACTAAACTTCAGGAATCTTTTTTTTCTATGATGAGGCTATTGAAAACAAGATGGTGTCATTTTCCAGTGGGAGTTTGGAGATTTAAAGTGGATAAGCATCCCAAAGAAGGGTCCCGTCCTGAAACATTGCCTTTCCATGTCCTTCAGTGATAACTACCGATTTGCTCCAGCACTTTGTGTTCTCTGCTTCAAAGTGGATGTTAGGATGAAGGTTCTTACCCAGCGAGTGGTTGATATCTGGAATGTGCTGCCAGAGGAGATGGTGCAATCAGATACAGTTGCTATGTTTAAGAGACAATTAGACGTACACTTAAATAAGTGAGGCATAGAAAGACATGGTCCCAACATTGATTGTGATTGATTTTGTGGGCAAAATAGTTGGCTTGGACATGGTGAGCTGAAGGGCTTATTTTTGTGATGTACAACTCTACAACATCAAATGCTTGATGTCAATTGTTGACTCCATTGAAAATAGAGGGATAAAGTAAAATAAAGTTTCTAATTGAGATACAGAAGCTCAAATTCTAGTTTCAAAACCATTAAAAAAAAGCATTGTCCCTAGTGTGTAGGATCGAACTAGTGCACGAGTGATGTGTAGGAAGGAACTGCTACTGGAGAGAAGGAATGGGTGATGTTTCGGGTTGAGACCCTTCTTCTGTTCTCGACCCGAAACTTCACCCATTCCTTCTATCCAGATGCTGCCTGTCCCGCTGAGTTACTCCAGCATCTAGGGTCTGGGTGATCGCTGGTTGGCATGGACTCAATGGGCTGAAGGGCCTGTTTCCACGCTGTATGCCTGAACTGAACTAAACTAAACTAAAACTACCCTCAGCAATGTTCCCTTTTCCCATTTAGTGGTGTGATTTGGGTTATGAAACTCGCTCAACCAACGCCCAGTGGACCTAGAAACAAGAAATGCAGATGCTGGTTTACAAAAGAAGATGCAAAGTACTGGAGTAACTCAGTGGGTCAGGCAGCATCTTTGGACAAATCCTGATGTTGTAGACATGTACAAGAAGAAATGGCAACAGGTACAGAGATGACATTACTTCCATGCAAAACAGGAGCCCAGTCTTGCAAATGAATGCAAATGCACGTCCGTTTAAGTCTAGTAAAGGAGCAAGATTTTTCCTTGCGATTTTGAGGACTCGAATGTAGGTGAATAATTTAATTGAATGATTAATTACTTTGAGCTTATTAATAAATCACATTATATTTTCAGCTGAAAAAAAACTAGCATATCAGCTAAATCACGGTTTAGAGCAATAGAGAAAGCTAGACAAAGAGTTATAATGACGGATTGTATATGTCCACAGTTACCAGTAGTTTAAGCTGAAACATTCCAAATTTTAGAAATATTGCAATGGAGATCGATGTAAATTTGATCTGTATTTTGTAGATCATTCTTCCCTCCCAAGGGCACATGTGGACAAACATATATAAGCAAATTTGAGTGGGAGTTATTTTGACCAGTGGCTGTTAGTGAGTGCCAAGTAATTGCTAATATGACATGTCTGTTTGAATGTGTGGTTTTAGCACCCAATACTGATCCTAATTGTTGATTACCATTCTTTAAACTGCTTGAGAGGTGCTAGGACAGAAACCTGTAGATTTAGCACTCAAGCACTGGTTAGAAGCAACATCTGTGGATCAATACAGCACAGAGTCCCAGCTGGTAGAGCTGCTGCGCCAGAGACCCGAGTTCGATCCTGACCCCGACGTAAATTGCTCCCAGTGTGTAGGGAGTGTATGAAAAAGTGGGATAACATGGAACTAGTGTGAATGGGTGATCGATGGGTGGTGTGGATTTGGTGGGCCTTGTTCCAAAGTTGCATCTTTCATGTCAATTCACCACATGCAGGCTTGACACATTCACCCACTGATGGTGTAGTACGGGCGGGCACATGCACAGTGCCAGGTATCCAGTTCAGGATAATACTGTAAACCTAGCCATCTCCTCCCAGATAAATTCAGTTTCTGATAACTTGGGTATTAAATACTGATTTCCCAACAAGCTAGTTAGCATTGCACCCACATAGTTGGGCCGAAGGGCCTTTCCACACTGTATCACTCTATGACTGATATTCTTGCCATAGAGGGAGTACAGAGAAGATTCACCAGACTGATTCCTGGGATGTCAGGACTTTCATATGAAGAAAGACTGGATAGACTCGGCTTGTACTCGCTAGAATTTAGAAGATTGAGGGAGGATCTTATAGAAACTTACAAAATTCTTAAGGGGTTGGACAGGCTAGATGCAGGAAGATTGTTCCCGATGTTGGGGAAGTCCAGAACAAGGGTTCACAGTTTAAGGATAAGGGGGAAATCTTTTAGGACCGAGATGAGGAAAACATTTTTCACACAGAGAGTGGTGAATCTGTGAAATTCTCTGCCACAGAAGGTAGTTGAGGCCAGTTCATTGGCTATATTTAAGAGGGAGTTAGATGTGGCCCTTGTGGCTAAAGGGATCAGGGGGTATGGAGAGAAGGCAGGTACAGGATACTGAGTTGGATGATCAGCCATGATCATATTGAATGGCGGTGCAGGCTCAAAGAGCCGAATGGCCTACGCCTGCACCTATTTTCTATGTTTCTATGTTTCTATGACCCTATGACTCGAGTGCTTGGTCACAAACATGTTTTTGCTACCAAGATAATAACTGATATTTGTTAAATATTTCCCGGGAAGTCATAGAAACATTGTGACATAGAAAATAGGTGCAGGAGTAGCCCATTCGGCTCTTTGAGCCAGCACGGCCATTCAATATGATCATCCAAAATCAGTACCCTGTTCCTGCTTTTTCCCCATATCCCTTGATTCCGTTAGCCCTAAGAGCTAAATCTAACTCTCTCTTTAAAACATCCAGTAAATTGGCCTCCACTGCCTTTTGTGGCAGAGAATTCCACAGATTCACAACTGTCTGGGTGAAAATGTTTTTCCTTATCTCAGTCCTAAATGGCCTACCCCTTATTCTTAAACTGTGACCCCTGGTTCTGGACTCCACCAACATGGGGACCATTTTCCCTGCATCTCGCCTGTCCCATCCCTTAAGAATTTTATATGTTTCTCTGAGTTGCGGCTTGAAGACCAAGGACCTGTCAGGTAGGCCTGACTCACCTCTGGAGACCGTTGACTCGCCCGCCATGGATCGAGGACCCGTGCCGCGGAATGAGAACCCGCTTGGAGGCCGGGCCCACCCTTCCAGTGTAGAAGGAGGCAGACAGAGAGCCGGGAAGTGGACCGGAGATCTCAGAGAAAACCCAGGCGGTCACGGAGAGAACGTACAAACGGATAAATATCATTCTTATTAGAGGAACATGTTTGAAGAAAAGTTTCGACCCAAAACATCACCCATTCCTTCTCTCCAGAGATGTTGCCTGAGTTACTCCAGCATTTTGTGTCTGTCTTCGGTTTAAACCAGCATCTGCAGTTCCTTCCTACACATATATTCAAGGTAGCGTGCCAGGTAGCGGCTGTGGAGAGAGAAATAATGCTGATGACTTGGGTCAATGATCTGTTTCTTCCTCCACAGGTGCTGTCAGCTAGATATTCCTTTTATTTATTATATTTTATTTTACCTTGCAGCGCCAGAGACCCCGGATCGATCCCGACTATGGGTGCTGTCTGTACTGAGTTTGTACGCTCTACCCGTGACCATGTGATTTTCCCCGAGATCTTAGGTTTCCTCCCACACTCCAAAGATGTACAGGTTTGTAGACAAAGTGTTTAAGAAGGAACTGCAGATGCTGGAAAAAAGATGAAGGTAGACAAAAGTTCTGGAGAAACTCAGCGGGTGCAGCAGCATCTATGGAGCGAAGGAAATAGGTAACGTTTTGGGCCGAAACCCTTCTTCTGAAGTTTCTCCAGCACTTTTGTCTACCCACAGGTTTGTAGGTTAATTGGCTTGGTATAAGTGTCTGAAGGGCTAGTTTCCGCACTGTATCTCTCAAGGCTGTGTCCCGCGTACGTGATTTATTCGGCGACTGCCGGCACCCGTCATAGTCGCCGCAGGTCGCCGAAAATTTTCAACATGTTGAAAATCCAGCGCCGACCAACAAAAGGTACGACTCTTTGGGCGACTACTCACGACCATGTCGCAGGGTGACGCCTGCATGGTCGTGAGTAGTCGCTTAACAGTCCTACCTTTTTCTGGTCGCTGCTGGTTTTTCAACATGTTGAAAATATTCGGCGACCTACTGCAACTATGACGGGTGCCGGCAGTCACCGAAAAAATCGTGTAAGTGGGACAGGCCCTTTAAACTAAACTAAACTAAAGTTGTAAAAAGTAAGAAAATAATCATACTTAAGCAACAATGTATGAAATGTAACTATTGCATTTGCTATTCCTTTGCAATACAACCTTTTTCACTACATCCCCTTCACACTCCATATAAGTAAACACCAGCCAGGTTATCTGTGATTGCACTGCACAATTGGCACCTAGATGATGCCTCATGGATTTCTTCTGAAAGGCAGATTGTTTCAGTAAATTAGATTAGTTAATAACTTGGTTAAAAAAAAAAGACTAATGCTTCTCTTATCATTCGGTTTTAATAATACATGTATCAGGTTCAAAGGGCATGTGTACACTGATGCTGGAATCTAGTGGAGATCATGTTGTTTCTCAGTTCCACGTCTATGTGACTGACACAGAACTAATTAAATATTTGCATAACTTAACTCTTTAATTTTTCAGAAAACAGTGGGAAACAGAAGCAGAGTTAAATTGTGTTTTTATAATCTAGCAGAGACATTTGTAGTTTAGTTTGTCACCACGTGTACCGAGGTACAGCGGAAAGCTTTTGTTGCGGTCAGCGGAAAGACAATACACGATTACAGTCGAGCCGTTCACAGTGTACAGATGCATGATAAGGGAATAACGTTTAGTGCAAGATGAAGCCTGTAAAGTCCAATCACGGATAGTCCGAGGTTCACCAATGGGGTAGATAGCAGTATGTAGGGAAGAACTGCAGATGCTGGTTTAAACTAAAGATAGACACAAAAAGCTGCAGTAACTCAGCGGGTCAGACAGCATCTCTGGAGAAAAGGAATAGGTGCCGTTTTGAATCGAGACCCTTCTTCAGAATGTTCAGGACTGTACTCTAGTTGTGGTAGGATTGTAATTGAGAATATTTTTAAATGATTTATGTCTTGAAATTGGATTGATTTGCCTACATACTGGTATACAAATGACTCTAGTCAGTTTGTGTTCTCAATCATTTGTTTAGTTGGCTAGCGACCATTGGTTAATTGGTTTGGGCACATTAGACATGATCAACGTTAAATTTCCATTTTTTTGTGCAGCACCAGGTGTTCATTTGATAATGTCACCCAGCAACTATTTACCCTACAATAATGATGGGGAACTCCACTTACTAAGTGATGAACTGATAGCAGTGGAAGCAATTTCGCATTAATTGCAATGAATGAAAGGATTTTAGACTTTAGGCTTTCAACATACAGTGCAGAAAACAGGCCCTTCGGCCCAAAAGTCATTAATGTTGAAGTAAAAGAACAAAATATTTCTTCTGAATCTGAGTGATGAGTTTTCTTCTGTGCACCATTTATTGACTGAGACAGAAACGTAGCAATTGATTGTAGTATCTCTTGTTGATGTAGGATGCAGGCCCTTTGGCCCAACTTGCACACACCGACCAACATGTCCCATCTACACTAGTCCTATCTGTCTGCGTTTGGCCCACATCCCTCTAAACCTGTCCTATCCATGTACCTGTCTAATTGTTTCTGAAACATTGCAATAATCCCTGCCTCAACTACTTCCTCTGGTAGGTCTTTCCATACACCCACCACCCGCAGATTCCGATTAAATCTTTCCCCCTATGTCCTCTGATTTAATCTCCGACAAATTTCGAAATCATACGGAATGCTATAATTTTGATATACTTGATGCATTTTTCCTGATTCAACCTTAGAATGTTTTTGAAAACACAAGGGGCATCCTGACAAAGGTTTGGCACGTATCACTTTATGCAGCAAGCAGGAGGCAAACGTAATGGGTTGGCTGTGGGAATGAGCTGTGCTATTTGATTAAGTGTTTCCTTGTGGGAACATTGATAACTGTTTGACTTTCAACCCTGAACATCCTGTGAAGAATGGATGGAATCCTCGATAGTCTACAGTCAAGTGATAAATGGCAGGGCAGTTAGCCAGTGTGACCAGGTTTTACACCTGTGTGTAATTTTTCATATGTTACTTAAGGCAGTAGGTATTTGCTGTTTCTAATAGAGTATTAGTGACATAGCTTATCTCTTGTTGAGTCACAGGCCCTTCGGCCCAACTTGACCACGCCGGCCATCTACACTAGTCATCCAGGGGTTTTACAGATGGATCCTTGCACACAACTAATTTTGTATGATCTCAATTGTCAGACTGCAATATTGTTTTTTCTTCCTGCTTTCTTTATTCCTTTCCAAGTACATTTGCTTACATGAAGCAGTTGCAAAGATTTACGATACCCACAGGGCCATTCCTTATGCGTGAGCTTAGGTGGTGAGAAGCGATGAGCAAGTCACCATGGTGATCTGATTCTTGGCCAAACGCTTGCGCTTGTGCATGTTCCCATAGCAGCAACCAAGGAACAATCAGGAGATAATACTTAATCCAGCTGTATTTTGTCCATTTTCGCTGCCATGATCTTTGGGGGAATTGAGGCCATTGGTGACACCTGGACCGCATTTGTCCCAGACTTCTGATCAAATCCAAGATCTTGAGGGAACTCGATTGAATTTAGTTTAGCTTAGAGATACAGCATGGAAACAGGCCCTTCGGCCCACTGAGTCCACGCTGACCAGCGATCCCCGCCCATTAACACTATCCAACACACACTAGGGACAATTTGCAATGATACCCAACCAATTAGCCTACAAACCTGTACGTCTTTGGAGTGTGGGAGGAAACCAAAGATCTTGGAGAAAACCCATGCAGGTCACGGGGAGAACGTAAAAACTCCGTACTGACAGCACCCGTATTCAGGATCGAACCCGGGTCTCCAGAGTTGTAATGCAGCAACTCTCCCACTGCGCCACCGTGCCACCCTTCTGCTCTATTTAAACATCAGTTCTTTGATTTCACGGTAACTCTTATTGATCAAATTCATTAGTTACTTTAGTTTGGAGATACAGCGTGGAAACAGGATCTTTGGCCCACTGAATCCACGCCAACCATTCCATACACCAGTTCAATGTTATCCCACTTAAATACCGAGTGCATTGACAGCTATAATTCTTTGGGTCAGTCACCAAACTGGGTCTTTCAAATCTACCTGCAATTTGCTGGGCGGTACCTTCTAAACGTGCATGGTAAGTACTCCCTCTATACAACATAACATACTGCTGTTGCTGCTGTAAGAAATTTACATAATATTTGAAACATTATCAAGGGAATTAAACTCAATTTTAAATCTTTTTTTAAAAGCCAAGTCATACCAATCTTCTCCTTTAGGTCACAGTAGGCTGTGGAGGCCAAGTCAGTGAAGATTTTTAAGGCAGAGACAGGTAGATTATTGATTAGTATGGCTGTCAGGGGTTATGAGGAGAAGGCAGGAGAATGGGGTTGGGAGGGAAAGATAGATCAGCCATGCTTGAATGGTGGAGTAGATTTGATGGGCTGAATGGCCTAATTCTGCCCCTATCATTTATGAACATGAATTTGCAGTTTAAATGCTGCTTGACATCTCACTGATTAAATTATATTGCATGGTTATTTTTTAATGTCACTCTATTATATACACGTTATGTAAAGTTTCTGTGGATAATGCCAGAGATTGAATTACAGCCAATGTGTGTTTAGCTAAAGACATAATATAGAGGAAAAATTTATATGAAACAAGAACTGTAACAGAAATAGATGGGAAAAAATCTGACATGTTGCATTAGTAAGTTTGGCAGACTGTTAGAATCTCCAAAGGTCATCCATGTGGTTTATCAGTATCAAAAATGAGGAGGCAATTAATTAATAATGAGTCCATTAGCGGTGACTGTGATGATATTCTGATGGAAACCAGCAGCAATTAGTTGGAAAAGACAAAATGCTGGAGTAATGCAGCGGGACAGGCAGCATCGTTTTGGCTCGAGGCCCTTCGAGGCCAGTCTGACGAAGGGTCTCAACCCAAAACCTCACCCATTCCTTCTCTCCAGAGATGCTGCCTGTCCCGCTGAGTCAACCCAGCATTTGTGTCTATCTTCGGTGTAAACCAGCATCTGCAGTTGCTTCTTAAGCATTTAGTAGGTAACCTTTGAGTGAGTGATATGCTGCAGCCTGGATAGGCTATGACAAATGCATGTACGCCTGCCAATCATTCCATCTGTAGACACCAAACTGATAGATTGATTGAATCTTTATTATCACATGTGACATGTCACAGTGAAATTCTTTGTATTGTGTATCACACACAAAGTATGTAAACAGTCGCCACCTATTGGGCGCCGACAGTTACAAACTGTTCAATGTGGACCCCAATGATCCCTCTCTGTTCTCGACGGCACCCCCCCCCCCCCCCCCCCCCATCAACCCGCACCCCTCCCCCCCCCACCCCCACATGGACCTGCGGTCGATTTTGCATTGGAAGGAACTACAGATCCTGGTTTACACCGAAGGGAGACACAAAATGCTGGAGTAACCCAACCGGCCAGGCACCATCTCTGGAGAAAAAGAATAGGTGACTTTTTGGGTCGGAACCCTCTTCCAGTGTAGATTTAAATGGGACTAACCTCTTGAAACAGAGTTTACGAAGCTAAAAAATTAAGCCCAGCAAATTATATTTTACTTATTTAATATCAAAGCCAACTATATAAACTCTTATAAAACGTCAATAGTTTTTGACAGGAGTCAAAGATCCACAACACACTTTGTGGAGAAGGGTCTGAATTCAGAAGAAAGGTCCTGACCTGAAATGTCACCTATCCACGCTCTCCAAAGTTGCTGCCTGAACCGTTGAATTACACCAGCACTTTGTGTCTTTCTGCACCAAACTTGCCTTCTGTTGAGGTTTGTCAGGGTCTTCAAGCACTGAGGCATACATTGAGGCATCACGACATCTATCTTCTCAATTCTAGGACTGGGAGGCCCGTGATAATTGAAATACCCACACCAGGTTAGTACACGTAGGTTGAGAAGGAGGAAGGAGGAAGTAGGCAAACAAAAATGCTGGAGAAACTCAGCGGGAGAGGCAGCATCTATGGAGCAAAGGAATAGGTGACATTTCGGGTCAAGATCCTTTCCTCACACTTCTTCAGGAAGTAGGGGAGTGGTGGGTCAAAATAAGCATGATTTGGTCTACTGCTTCTTAGGCTGAGGATAGTTTAGTTCAGTTGAGTTTATTGGCACGTGTAGCGAGGTACAGTGTAAAAGCTTTGGTCGCGTGCTATCTAGTCAGCAGAAAGGCAATACATCATTATAATCGAGCCTGCAATAGTGCATCAGATTGAACATTTTCAACCATTCTGTCCTTATTAACTAATATAAAAGTCATTGAAAATGCTCTGTGCTTCCTGATTGACGATGATTATAATGATTGAGCTTTTTGAAGATAGCCACAAAGTGCTGGAGTAACTCAGCGGGACAGGCAGCATCTCTGGAGAGAAGGAATGGGCAACGTTTCGGGTTGAGACCCTTCTTCAGACTCTTTTGAAGTTCCTCTTCAGAGCTTTTTGAAGACATGGGCAAAAGGATTGATGAAGGCAGGGCAGTAGACATGTCTACTTGGACTTTGGAAAGATTTTTAACATGGTCTTAAATTGGAGGGTGATTCAGAAGGTTAGGACATTTAGGATCCACGATGACCTTAGCCAACTGGATACCAAATAGGCTTGCTGCTAGAGGCATAGGGTGACAATGGAGGTGTTTTTTCCAGGTGGGAGGTCTATGACCAGTGATGTGCCACAAATTGGTGGCTTATTCATATTTATTCATTATATTTATTAACAATTTGGATGAAAATATAGGTGGTATGATTAGTAAGTTTGCAGATGATGCCAAAATAAATTAAATAGAAAGTAGTGAAGAGCTACAGTGAAAAGCTTTTTGTTGGGTGCTATCCAGTCAGCGATAAGACTATACATGATTACACTCGAGCAGTTAGAATTCGTCGTATGTTGCAAAACATACTTGGCTAATAAATTATGATTATGATTAGATACGGGATAAAGGGAATAATGTATAGTGCGTGATAAAGTCCTGTAAAGTGAGATTAAAGTGAGGGTCTCCAATAAGGCAGATGGTAGCTCAGGACCACACTCCAGTTGTCGATAGGATGGTTCAGTTGCCTGATGACGGCTGGGGAAGAAACTGTCCCTAAATCTGGAGGTGTGCGCTGAATGGTAGGACTGAGATTGTTGCCCTGAGCAACTTTAGGAGTGATGGCCTGGGACATGGAACATTTCCCCGAGGAACTCTGATAGTGACGGGCGAGGTTTGTATCATTAGCCTCGAACAGGCATAACTGTCTTCATTTAGTATGTCAGGTATAACTCGGCCAGTGTGAAACGGTATAATTTATTGCATCCCTTGAGTGTTTGGCTACCTTGATCAGTGAGTTTGGGCACGGGTTGATGTTGACACATAGTGTTTGGGTACAAGTAAAGTGTAAGTAATGCTTATCACAACTCTGATGCCTTCATTAGCTGTGACATACCTCTGCAGCAGATTCTATAAACTAGCACCTGAGCTGACGCTAAAACATTTTCTTAGCTTGTTCTGCAAAGCTCAGTAATTTATTGGCAAAGATGCAGTGTGAGAAAACAAACAACCAATTAGTGTCTATTAGAGGAGAGTTGAGTTAACATTCATATTTTATCGACACATTTTCAGCTGTTAGACTAACTGTGCTGTGCTTGAATTTGTTGTACTGATCAGGGGTAAACAATAAATTACTTAAGCAAGGAAGACAGTTAAACATTCTTGCCTCTTGAAGATGTTGGTGCAGAATCTATTAACGTTGATCACGATGGGGAAAGTGCAGGGGTTGGTTGAAAGAGAACAACAACAGAGACCAAAAGAAGAAGTCAAGTGGGGAAATGGCAACCACATAGAAAATAGAGCATTGATGATAGACACAAAATTCTGGAGTAACTCAGTTGGGGACAGGCAGCATCTCAGGAAAGAAGGAATGGTCGAGACCCTTCTTCTGAGTTCAGACCCTTCTCCATAAAGTGTGTTGTGGAACCTTGTCAGCTGTCAAAAACTATTTATAAGAGTTTATAATTGGCTCTGATATAAAAAAATAAAATATAATTTGCTGGGGCTTACCTTTTTGCTCCATAACCTCCATTTCAAGACGTTAATCCCATTAAAATCGACACTGAAGAAGGGTTCCGACCCGAAACGTCACCGAATCCTTCTCTCCAGGGAGGCTGCCTGTCCAGCTGAGTTACTCCAGCATTTTCTGTCTAACTTCGGGCTAAACAAGCTTCTGCAGTTCCTTCCTACACCAATTAGTATTGTGTAACAAACACCAGTTGTATTGAATATTCTTCTGGGAATAGGGATGATGACTACACATACGGGAACAGACACAGAGGTCACTTTAAGTTTAAACCCATGCTGTAACTCCCAGCAAGGCCTCATTTAGTCTGAGGTGCACAAAAATGCTGGAGAAACTCAGCGGGTGCAGCAGCATCTATGGAGCGAAGGAAATAGGCAACGTTTCGGGCTGAAACCCTTCAGCAGTATGAAGAAGGGTTTCGGCCCGAAACGTTGCCTATTTCCTTCGCTCCATAGATGCTGCTGCACCCGCTGTGTTTCTCCAGCATTTTTGTGTACCTTCGATTTTCCAGCATCTGCAGTTCCTTCTTAAACTCATTTAGTCTGACTTGTTTCATCAGTAATAGTCGTGGAGCAATAATTTTAATGACACATTTATCACACGGAATCTGCACTAGAAAGTTCATCAGTTCATACGTGATTGGAGCAGAATTAAGCCATTCGGCCCATCAAGTCCTGCTCATTATTTCAGTTTAATTTATTGTCACGTGTTCCGAGGTACAGTGAAAAGCTTTTGTTGCATGCTGTCCAGTCAGCAGAAAGCCAATACATGATTACAATTGAGCCATTTACAGTGTACCGATAAATGATCACGGAATAACGTTTAGTGCAAGGGAAAGCCAGCAAAGCCCGATCAAGGAAAGTCCGAAGGCCTTCAGTTATAGAGATTTAAAAGTGTGGAGCAATTGTAATATGAGTTTGTAGATCTGCTTCTGTGGTTAGCACGCAAATAGTCGCCGGGGTTGGGCGGCATCTTGCTAGTGTAACCCCATTCTCCTGCTTTCTCCCCATAACCCCTGACACTCCTAAAGCCAGTAAAGCCATTTAGAACAGAGTTGAGGAAAAACGTTTTCACCCAGAGAGTTGTGAATCTGCGGAATTCTCGGCCTCAGAAGGCAGTGGAGGCCAATTCTCTGGATGCTTTCAAGAGAGAGTTAGGTAGAGCTGTTAAAGATAGCGGAGTCAAGGGATACGGGGAGAAGGCAGGGTATTGATTGTGGATGATCAGCCATGATCACAATGAATGGCGGTGCTGGCTCGAAGGACTGAATGGCCTACTCCTGCACCTGTTGTCTATTGTCTATTGTCTAATTTTGCATGACTTAGTGCCATTATTCTGAATCTCACCTTTCTCTGAGGCACGTCACATCTTCCGAGAATCATATTGCACAGCAATGTGTTTGTAGTGCATCCAGTCACAGCAGCAAATTATTATCATTTTACATCCAGCTTTAAATAATGCGAAAAAATATACTTAGTTTTGATCTGAGTATGAACATAATTCTTACTCCAATCCTAAGGAATTGCTTTCTTGCATTTCATGTTATGTCTGTGTGCCTTGACATTTTACTATCTGTCTATATAATCTCTATATTGCCAAATGTCTCCTTTTTGTTCATAGCTGAAGACTGCATTTCCCTGAAGGGAAGAAGACCAGCAAAAGGAAAGAAGCAAAACACATTTGATTTTTGATCAGCCTTTATTGGAAAATAAACTTTAAAATAGTTAAGCAATATTGATTTTGATTTAAAAAAATATATTTTTATTAGAAGCAAACACATATTATAAACATTTCATGTATATCAGTCATACATTATTAATATTATCAATTTTGATTTTGATTATTACCTTCATATAATAAATGCATCAACTGGGGAACGAAGAATGTCACTTGGAATGGCTGTAGTCAAAGCATGAAGAACAAAAAATAGAATAGTATCAAGTCTCTACTGCATTAAAGTAAAGTAGTAAACACTGCCCAGTCCATCATCGGCTCTGACCTTCCTTCCATCGAGGGGATTTATCGCAGTCGCTGCCTCAAAAAGGCTGGCAGTATCATCAAAGACCCACACCATCCTGGCCACACACTCATCTCCCTGCTACCTTCAGGTAGAAGGTACAGGAGCCTGAAGACTGCAACAACCAGGTTCAGGAATAGTTACTTCCCCTCAGCCATCAGGCTATTAAACCTGGCTCGGACAAAACTCTGATTATTACCAACCACTTTCTGTTATTTGCACTATCAGTTTATTTATTCATGTGTGTATATATTTATATCATGGTATATGGACACATTTATCTGTTTTGTAGTAAATGCCTACTATTTTCTGTGTGCTTAAGCAAAGCAAGAATTTCATTGTCCTATACAGGGACACATGACAATAAACTCACTTGAACTTGAACTTGAACTTAAACAATAGGGAAGTGAACCTAAGACTGTAAAGTGATCTTATTGGTCAGAGGACATCACAAAGGGAAACAGTTTCTGAATATTCTGGATATCATTTATTCTTTTTAAAGCCCAAAGTGATGGGGTAACTCAACAGGTAAAGCAGCATCGGTGGAAGGAATGGATAAGCAAAAATGAACAAGCCTGCCTTGACCTATGCGATGGTAGACACAAAGTGCTGGAGTAACTCAGCGGGACTGGCAGCATCTCTGGAGAGAAAGAATGGGTGATGTTTTGGGTCGAGACCCACTCGATCTCCCGATCTGCCAAACACTTTAACTCTCCTTCACATTTTCACACTGAACTTCCTGTCCTGGGCCTCATCCACTGTCAGAGTGAGGCCCAATGCAAATTGAACAGCACCTCATATTTTGCTTGGTGTTGCTTACAAACCTGCGGTATGAATATTGATTTCTCTACTTTCAAGTAATCGTTGCATTCCCTCTCTCTCCTCCCCTCCCTTACAAGTTTCACTGTCATCCTTAGTTTCACAGCTTGTATCTACTTGTTAACACCTTTTCCACAGCCAACAATGGACCATTGTGGGCTCCACATTTCCTTGATTTTCGGTGCTGGCTTAGATTTATTCTTCCCATACCTTTCATTCATTTGTTCTTTTTACCTTTTCATACCTCTAGTTTCCCTCTTCCCCTGACTCTCAGTCTGAAGAAGGGTCTCGACCCGAAATGTCACAAAATGTCTCCTTTTCTCCAGCGATAATAATAATAATAATAAATTTTATTTATGGGCGCCTTTCAAGAGTCTCAAGGACACCTTACAAAAATTTAGCACGTAGAAGAAAAACATGTAAGCGGAATGAAATAAATAGTAGAGACATGACTAGTACACAAATTAAAGGCAGAATTCAACTCAAAACACAATATGAGGCAGTTCAAGCACAGATGAAAAGGGAGGGGGACGTGGGGCTAAGGATAGGCAGAGGTGAAAAGATGGGTCTTGATGCGGGACTGGAAGATGGTGAGGGACACGGAATTGCGGATCAGTTGGGGGAGGGAGTTCCAGAGCCTGGGAGCTGCCCTGGAGAAGGCTCTGTCCCCAAAACTGCGGAGGTTGGACTTGTGGATGGAGAGGAGACCGGCTGATGTGGATCTGAGGGACCGTGAGGGTTGGTAGGGGGAGAGGAGGTGAGTGAGATATGGGGGGGCCAGATGGTGGAGGGCTTTGTAGGTGAGGACCAGGATTTTGTAGGTGATCCGGTGGGAGATGGGAAGCCAGTGAAGTTGTTTGAGGACTGGAGTGATGTGATGCCAGGATTTGGTGTGGGTGATGAGTCAGGCGGCTGCGTTCTGGACCAGTTGGAGTCGGTTGATGTAGGTGGAGCTGATGCCAAGGAGAAGTGAGTTGCAGTAGTCCAGTCGGGAGGAGATGAAGGCATGGATGAGTCTTTCAGCAGCGGGAGGTGTGAGAGAGGGTCCGATTTTGGCGATGTTGCGGAGGTGAAAGAAGGAGGTTTTAATGACATGGCGGATGTGAGGCTCAAGGGAGAGGGTGGAATCAAAGATCACGCCAAGGTTGCGGGCCTGGGGAGATGGGGGGACAGTGGTGCCGTCGATGGTGAGAGTGGGGTTATTGATTTTGCTGAGTGTGGATTTGGAGCCTATGATGCTGCCTGACTCGCTGAGTTACTCCAGCATTTTGTGTCCATCTTGAACAGTCTCTCATTATACGGACCTCGCTCTGACTGTTGTCCACTGTGGCCAGGTATCAGTCATGGAGATGTCTAGCCTAGGTGCAATTATCCGTCAAATTGAACGTGCATTGAAAAACTACGACAAATACTGAAAAACTGAAACAAAACCAGAAAATGCTGGAAACATTCAACAGGTCAAATGGCATCGTTGGACAGAGAAATGGATGTTAACTTTTCAGGTTGAAGATGAAGACTACTACACCTGAACATTCTTTACACATTGTGCAGAGCTAGAAATGAAAGTTGAAAGATACACATAATATTAAGGTAGATGTTCTGGTGGCAACCTTTGTACTAACAAAAGTGTACTTGGAAATATTTATCTGAAAAAACGGACAGCACGGTAGAGCTATTGCCTTACAGCGCCAGACACCCGGGTTTGACTCTGTAAACGGGTGCTGTCTGTACGGAGTTTGTACGTTCTCCCCGTGACCAGAGTGGGTTTTCTCCAAGATCTTCGGTTTCCTCCCACATTCCAAAGACGTACAGGTCTGTAGCGTAATTGGCTTCAGTAAAATTGTATACTGTCCCTCATGTGCGTATGATAGTGTAAGTGTGCGGGGATCGATGGTCAGCGGGGACTCGGTGGTGTCCGTGGTGTCTCTCTAACCTAAAAATTACAATCCAATGCATGATATAGTTTTGCGACTTCTTTGGTTGCTGAACAGTTATTGTAATTTTGACTGCCATTTAAAAAGGAATGACACAAAATGCTGAACTAACTAGTAAGGTCTGGCAGCAAACCACGGAGAACATGGATGGGTGATGTTTCGGGTCAGGCCCCTTCTTTAAAAAAGAATCCTCATTTGACAAAGCCTGATATTTGCTAGGATGTTTCCACATTAGAACTATGGCTGATAAATATATTAAATTTATGTCAATTTTCGGGATTTTCTTTGATTGCAACACAAAAGGCTGCAATAGTACGGCTTGCAGCAAACCTGCCATTACCTACGCATTAAGTTTCCAGAGTTACATTTAATTTCCTGGTGTAATAGCAGTAGGCAATGACAATACAATCTGGAGCATTGCCTTACTGAGTCACGGAGACTACATTTAGATCAGTGATTCACTAATTACAGGAAAGTTTTTGCAAAAATAGATTTGAACTTTGTTCATGATTCTCAGATTCTATAATAATGTTGTTCCGATTGTATTCATCGAATTAATAAGGTTTAAAATGCAAAGTTGTCACGAGGATGTTGCCAGGACTAGAGGGCCTGAGCAATAGGGAGAGGTTGAGTAGGCTGGGGCTGTATTCCTTGGAGCGCAGGAGGATGAGTGGTGATCTTATAGATATGTATAAAATCACGAGAGGAATTGATTGGGTAGATGTACAGAGTCTCTTGTCCCAGAGTAAGTGAAAAGAGGACTGGAGGATATAGGTTTAAGGTGAAAGGGAAAAGATTTAATAGGAATCTGAGGGGTAATGCTTTCACACAAAGGGTGGTGGGTGTATGGGACAATCTGCCAGAGGAGGTAGTTGAGGCTGGGACTATCCCAACGTTTTAGAAACAGTTGGACAGGTACATAGACAGGACAGGTTTGGAGGAATATGGGCCAAATGCGGGCAGGTGGTACCAGTGTAGTTGGGACATGTTGGCCGGTGTGGGCAAGTTGGGCCAAAGGGCTTATTTCCACACTGTATCACTCTATGACTCTGTTAATGATATAGCAAAACTGAACCAAATATCAGGAATGAAATTGAAATGTGAGGCGAATTTGATCTTGATTACACCACACAGGGAGATTTGCGATCAGTTCTGGTAGCAATATTTTCAAAAGAATGGAGGGGCACTGTAGATGATACAATAAATTTAGACAGGAATGGCTTGATAAATGTGAAGTTTACTTATCAGAAACAGACTTGGATCTCTTCCCTTGAAAGGAGAAAGCTGAGGAACGACTTGTAGAAGTCTTTAAAATTATAAAATATTTCAATGGAGCGGACAGAGAGAGTGTTTCCAGATGTGGAAAAGACTAAAAGTTGAAGCCATTAGTATAAGTTTGTCGTCAAGAAGCCAAATGGAGGGTTGTGAAGAAATTTATTGGCCGGTGAGCGGGAAATTTTCAGTTCTGTCTGTTCAGTTCAGTTTAGTTTATTGCCACGTGTACCAAGGTGCAGTGAAAAGCTTTTGTTACGTGCTAACCGGTCAGCAGAAAGACAGTACATGATTACAATCCATCCATTTACCGTGTATTGATATATGATATGGGAATAACATTTAGTGCAAGGTTAAAGGGCTTTGTGAAGGCAGTGGCAACAGTGGCCGGGGAAGGCGGAGAGTAGCATCCTTATCCTGCTCATTGAAGAATATTTCTGGAAATTAATTGTTAAATTCTTGGGTGATTTTTTAGGCGACTACAGGTGACTAGACCGTCGCCGCGTGTCGCCGGGGTGTCGTCTGTACGGTCGTGAGTCGTCTCCTCAGTCACCCAAAGAGTCGTAGCATCTTTCTGGTCACCGCTGGATTTTTAACGTTGAAAATCTTTCGGAGACAGTCAGTGACAGTGGGTTTGACGCCAATGAGCGTAGATTGACTTCTCCTGACGTAGGTGCTGTCGTAGTTGTCGCCAGGTTAACGCAGGTTGTCGCCGGTGCTGACTTCATTTTTTTTTGTTACAGTAATGATTCTATTTCAAATGTTATGTCGAAGGCGCGTCCAGTCACCGGTTTTTCAGCGGCCTGCTACGACTATGACAGTCGCCGGCAGTCACCTAAAATAGCCTAAATGGGGCAGGCCCATTAGCCATCAAAGTCCGATCAAGGATAGTCCGAGGGCCATCAGGAAGTCCAGGGGCGGCACGCACACCCCCATCCACATTAACGGGACGGAGGTGGAACGTGTTTCTAGCTTCAGGTTCCTGGGTGTTAACATCTCCGATGACCTCTCTTGGACCCACAATACCTCAACTCTGATCAAGAAGGCTCACCAGCGTCTCTTCTTCCTGAGGAGACTGAAGAAGGTCCATCTGTCTCCTCAGATCCTGGTGAACTTCTACCGCTGCACCATCGAGAGCATCCTTACCAACTGTATCACAGTATGGTATGGCAACAGCTCTGTCTCCGACCGGAAGGCATTGCAGAGGGTGGTGAAAATTGCACAACGCATCACCGGTTCCTCGCTCCCCTCCATTGAGTCTGTCCAAAGCAAGCGTTGTCTGCGGAGGGCGCTCAGCATCGCTAAGGACGGCTCTCACCCCAACCATGGACTGTTTACCCTCCTACCATCCGGGAGGCGCTACAGGTCTCTCCGTTGCCGAACCAGCAGGTCCAGGAACAGCTTCTTCCCGGCGGCTGTCACTCTACTCAACAACGTACCTCGGTGACTGCCAATCACCCCCCCCCCCCCAGACACTCCTCCAACAGTAAAAACACTATGTCTGTATATATGCTAATGTAAATATTTATTCAAATCATATGCTATGTCGCTCTTCCAGGGAGATGCTAAATGCATTTCGTTGTCTCTGTACTGTACACGGACAATGACAATTAAAGTTGAATCTGAGTAGTTCAGCTCTGCTCTCTGGTTGTGGTAGGATGATTCCGTTGCCTGATAACAGCTGGGAAGAAACGGTCTCTGAATCTGGTGGTGTGCGTTTTCACACTGCTATATCTTTTGCTGAATGGGATAGGGGTGAAGAGGGAGTGGTCAGGGTGCGACTCGTCCTTGATTATGCTGTTGGCCTTGCCGAGGCAGCATGAGATAAACATGGAGTCAATAGAAGGGAGGTTGGTTTGTGTGGTGGTCTAGGCACAAAATGGAGTAACTCAGCGGGACAGGCAGCATCTCTGGAGAGAAGGAATGGGAGGTGTTTCGGGTTGAGACCCTTCTTTAGACTGCAGTCTGAAGAAGGCTGCAACTCCG
The DNA here is from genome assembly GCF_010909765.2 of Amblyraja radiata. Classification (NCBI taxonomy): domain Eukaryota; kingdom Metazoa; phylum Chordata; class Chondrichthyes; order Rajiformes; family Rajidae; genus Amblyraja; species Amblyraja radiata. Next base: position 15,027,060 of record NC_045981.1, on the reverse strand, counting down.
GGGATGCTGCCTATCCCGCTGGGTTACTCCAGCATTTTGTGTCTATCTTCGTTGTAAACCAGCATCTGCAGTTCCTTCCTACATATTCTGATGTGTCTGTGTGATTTGCTGGACAGTGCCAGGATGGTGAAGGTTAAAGGTTGGAGTTGGGGCAAGAACATGAATGGAAATGAAGGTTTTGTTGAAGGCATAATCATGTCTGAACTAGTTTGTAAGTATTCTTTCTGATTTTAATCTTATTGCAATTTGTGGAGATTGAGAATTTGATGTATCTTGAATAGTGAAGATTTTTTTTTTATCATTTATCGAGAATGCCAATTAAAACAGAAAACACACCTACAAATTGATCCGGAAATAATGCTGAAATATGGACACATCAAGAATATCTTTGGACTTTAGACTTTCGATTTAGACAGTGCGTAAACAGGCCCTTTGGCCCACCATGTCCACGCCGACCAGTGATCCTTGTACACTATCTTGCACACGCAGGACAATTTACAATTTTACCAAAGCCAATTAACCTGCAAACATGTACGTCTTTTGAGTGTGGGAGGAATCCGGAGCACCCGGTCACAGGGAGAATGTACAAGCTCTGTACCGACAGCACCCGTAGTCAGGATCGAACCCTGGTCTCTGGCACTGCAAGGCAGCAACTCTACCGCTGCGGCACTGTGCCGCCTCATAATGTCACAAATTTCAACTATGACCCCCTATTTGTCATTTCAGGCTTCAAAAATATCTAAATATAGAACCACTGCTGACTTTCAAGTTAATATACTCTGTAGTTTCCTGAAAATTAACAATTGACAGTGGAATAACCATTCTTGGCTCAGTTGTTGAAGGATTGGCCATATTTCCTACCTCCTTCGTATTACTGTTCCGTTACGGCCAATGCTCACTATTTTTTCACAATTCAAAATAAAATTGCTAAGTGGTCAGTTTGAGTGAATCTGTGTACTGCTGCCAATGTATGAAGAGTTTGAAGATAGCTGGTTTAGCATTGCAGGCTTGTGATCAGCCGGAGGGACATACAGTGGTATTGTCCAGCTCTGTTCCAACCACTGCACCAAGATGGAAAGTCGAACTTCAATGAAACAGTTCGGCTAAGTTTAAAACATATTTTGGGACAGCCTGATTATGTATATTAGGTCGGACTGTGAGAGCAGGGGACTTTTCTTTGACTTCTTTGTTTTCTTCAGATGCTATTGATAACATGGCAATCAAAAATGGGCCTTCCTTGCATCCCGCTGAATATAGGCTTTGTGTCATCGGCCTGTTACTGAATCTACTGAAGACGGATAAGAACAGGTTTTTGGAATGCACCAGAACAGAGCCAAATTGTTTTGGCCAGACAAGAATATTTTATGTAAATTGTTTCAGTGGACAGATTTGAGGTAGAGTGCTGCTTTATGTGAAAAAAAAAAGGCAAGGGTCTTGTGGGGAAAACGGCCTCCATGGAAGGTGACATTTGAGAGAACAATTGCTATGTTGTTTGCATGGTTTGCAGTTATGAATGGAGCCTAAGAAAATGTGTCCTTGGGCTTCTGTTAATAGTGCACATCTTCTCCTGCCTTTGGAATAAGCTCTATGTAGGCAGAATGTAGACAATCTCCAAGCAGTTCAGGCACATTTTGTGGTTTTCCAATCATTCACCTGCCTGCAGAGGCAGGCAACTCTCAGGCACCTGTGCCTCAGAAATGACTTCTTTTGATTTATAATGCTACACAACTCTGATGGGCCTCCACAGCAGGATGGAAAATTCTACTTCATTGCCCCCATGCCCAGCTACTTTTTACAAAGAGTTTAGAGTTTGTTGATCTGGGCTTTTATTAAGGTCCATTACCTTCGCTCTGGGTGGAGTTCTGCTCAATGATCCACTTGGTACATCAATGGTAAGAGGAATTGAAGTTGCTTTGTTTAAAACAAAATCCCGCAAGTGGAACTGCACATTCAGTGAAAATGTATTTTTCTCTACAGTAAGAGATTGTGTTATTACTCAGTAGTATTGATGCTGCTATTCTACTCAAATTTTTCTGTGCACGCCAACCCTTTTCTTGCTTGTGCAAATATTTGGTGTGCCTTCCCATGTGAATATCTGCATTTAAAATAATAATTGGCTATGTTGCTTTGGGTCACAATAATTAGAAAAAAATGCACAGTGTTTGATAAATAGTGTGTCAAGTTTGCTCTGTGAAATGTAATGGGTTATTTTATACTGTAATCTCAGTGTCCTGAATTAATCCTAATTAATTAGCATTTCTACATTATGCTCCACCGTGTAACTGGAGCCCAATTTGTTAAAATGAGTTCCGGATCTGAAAGATGTGAGAATGATCAGGAGGATTTTCTCCTGTTTATGAGATCATATGAGATCACTGATCATCACCCATTCTCAATATCATGTACAGTAGTAAAAGAGATCTCTCAATACAAGTTAGAACCCTGAAAAAAAAAATCCTTGATTTTCGATTCAGATGCATTCATTTCCTTTGAAATTTGCACTGTATCTCTAAAGTCTGAAGTCCAAAGATATTTATGATATTGTCTTTATTTCGCTTCTGCTAAAATTAATGCCCCGAAATATTTTTTGATGCCGCTCAATCTATTTTTTCTTCATGTTTCGGACAGTCGTTATTGTAAATTAAGTTGGAGAGCATCAGGGGTTTGCGTGTCGCTTTGTGAGTTATCTCCACTGGCCCGTTCAGCTATAAAGCTGTCCCAAAGTTTATTTACATATCTCTATCAAATAGTCAGCAAAGATGGGCAATATTGAAAACCTCACCAGCCTCTCACTATAATTGCATGGCTTGCAGCCCAATGTTAAAGATGTAGCTTGCAAATAACGATAAGAAACTTCAGAAAATCGGAATGGAAACCTCATAAACATATATAACGCTTAATAGTAAACACTTTAAAATTATTAATTGCATAGAATTGACTGCACTGTGGTTCATAATGCGTCTGTTGATGTTGTTGAATTGATGGTCACAGATGTGAAAAAGCATGCTGAGTATTTGAATCAGGAAAGATCACTGTCTAATTTCTTCATGTTGGCTCCTGTGCGTGAGGTGATTTCTCTGAGCTAAAATTGTTGTTGAAATTTTACCTTGATTGTATCTCTTAAAAATTTGATTGACCGGATCTCTTAAATATTAGATGACTAAATAATTTCTTAGCGTGTGCATTGGCAGTATTTTTTCCCCCGCTAGAAATCTCTTAAGTTCATATTTAAAGGTTACTGCCTTTTAAAAGTGAGATGCTACAGAAAAAACACCAACTAGAGATTGATTAAATGGACAACGTTATTAAATGTCAAACATAGTATGCCGTATAGTTGGTTTATCTTTTCATTGAGTGTTTCAGATTGTTTCAGATTGTTTTGAGATTGCCGAATTAATAGCAGTATTCTCAACCTATCCTCATTTTTTTTGTGTGCTTTGGTCAGTATATGGTTAAGCATATATTCTGAAAAACAAGCCTTACAGTAGTAAATATAAATCACCATATTTTATTTCTCTGTGCAGACTCATGAAAATATTGTCTTTTCGGAACTCCAAAAAATTAAATCTGTGTTTTTGATCAGGGAGCTAATAAATCCTGTGATCCTTTTGAGATGAACCCCTTTTTGCAATAAACAAAGGGATGTTCTTTTGACAAAAGGTTATAACTTTTGAGGAGTTTTGAAATTCTGTGTCAAGCTGCTCCTAATATGAAATGTCCTGTTATTAGCTGCTTCTGAAGGGCTGTTAAATTTTTAGGAGCATAAATTATGGAGCAGGAAGAAGATCAAGGGAAAATAGAAAAATAAGAAAATAAATATCAAATAAAGCACATTTGTTTTTGTGGTGATAAAAAAAGATGACATCTTGCGCCCCCCTTAAATCTTTGCCCTTAGTTTTTGGGATTGCTTCTGAACAGACCAAGTTGGAAATATTTAGAATTAACTCTTTTTTTTAACCTCTTAAAATTATTACCCAGTAATTTAGCACCGATTCCCAAATATTTATTGGTCTTTTGCCTCCCTACATTGTTTCATGAAAATAGAATCTCTGAAAAGCATAAAGTTTTTTTTCATTGAAAATACAGTGTCTCTATGTGGAGGAGTGATCATTAAATTAATTTTGGACCTTTTTTTCCGGACAAAGTAAATTTTATTTCCAAGTTGGTTTGATTTTCAGTCATCCTGGGAAGTGGGAGATGAAGTAAGGTTTGCAAATTTAAGATGTCGAACGCTGTTTCGGCCTGGTTGGATATGGGTAATAATTTCCCTTCTCATTCCTAATCGAAGTTGACATACAGCTTGAAAATATGTCGTGAGAGTAGAATAAGATGTGGTTGTTACTCATCTCATTGTCAAGTAACAAATCCATTTAATTAAGTATACATGGAAAATTGTCACTCGGGCAATAAAGAGTACACATCCATATATTTAATCTCTATTTTTTCTACTTGCCTGGACCAAGAAATACAATGTAAGGACTAGTTAGTTCTTGGGGTTTAAACAAGCCTGTATTTTTTTTTTTATGTAACTGAAGTAGCAAAATAAGATGCTAACATTAGTAAAATTTTCAGTGGAATCATGGAGGATTTGAAAGGCTTTCTAATATATCACTCAATTCCAGAAAAAAAAGTAAAATTCCTATTGGATTTAAATTGTGCGGCTTAAAGTATCATTTATGGGTCTGTGGTGTATCTGGAACAGGTCCAAGAAGGATTTTGAAAAAAAAACTACTGGTAGCTACGACTCAGGAGGATAACATTTTAAATCCATGTGTGATTTCATTCTGTGGCAGGCCAAAGGGTTACTGCTGAGTCACAATGAGACGTGCAGAAATTCCCAGTCCCACTGCTGTGACTTTGATTTGACTTCAAAGCCTCAGTGATTATGAGCATGGTTAAAATTACTTAAGGTAGCCGAGTACAACATTGCAAAAGCCACTCTGTCTCTCACTGGCAGTGAAGTATTCAGCTTGATGAGCAAGGTTCACAAACAGTAGGGTGTACGTTGCTGTGGTCACGTAAATTGCATTCTTTAACATGATGAGCGGAAGCCGTAGAATGTACTGTCAAAAACTGGTTCATCTTTCATACAGTCATCAATTGAACATGGCATTCACATGGTCAATGTGCAGGTTTACCTTGGACCCATGCGTTTTTATTATATCTCGAGGGGCCTGAGATAGGGATAGTTTGCACAGGCTGGGACTTTATTCCTTGGAGCGCAGGAGAACGAGTGGCGATCTTATAGAGGTTTTACAAAATCATGAGAGGAATAGAGCACAGCGTCTCTTGCTCAGAGTACAGGAATCGAAGACCGTAAGACATAGGTTTAAGATGAGTGGGGAAAGATTCAATAGAAACGTGAGGGGTAACTTTATTACACAAAGGGTGGTGGGTGTATGGAATGAGCTGCCGGAGGAGGTAGTTGAGGCAGGGACTATCGTAATGTTTAACAAGCATTTAGATAGGTTCATGGATAGGATCGGTTTGGAGGGATTTAGGCTTTATGCGGGCAGGTGGAACGCATGTAGATGGGGCATGTTGGTTGGCAAGGTCAAGCTGGGCTGAAGTGTCTATTTCCACGCTGTATGACCATGACTGTGTTTTCTGCTATTGATCCATCCAATCACACCTGACCAGAATGGAGAGACTTCTAATTATATGTTAGTAGGTGAGAGGACAAAGATTCTCCTTAGTTCTATTCAGGTTTCATGATTTCCAATTGAGAATTAAACTACATGATATTGGGGACTATAAGATCATTGATAATAAACTGGAGATGATTCAATAGAGCCAGCTTGAGGAAATAATATTCTGGCTGTTTTTGTGCCCAGCCAGATATTTATGGACTCTCATTTTCAGGCTAAATCATTTCTAAGTTGACACAGGAACTGCAGATGCTGGTTTACAAACACAATGCCTCAAAATTCTGGAGTAACTCAGTGGGTCAGGCAACAACTCTGGAGAACGTGGATAGGTGATCTTTTGGGATGGAACCCTTCTTCAGTCACCTTTCCATTTTCTCCAGAGATGCTGCCTGACCTGCTGAGTTACTCCAGCACTTTGTGTATTTTAATTAAAAAATCCTATCAAATTTGTTGGGAAATCCACATGAGTACAGTTTTTTTTCCGTTGTGTGTGTGCGGAATGAATATGTTTATCTCAGGTAGATAACTCTACCAGGAGCCATGGGCCCAATCTTCTATTTTCTCTCTCTGGTACCTTTGTCTGTCTTCAGTTAGAGTCTTAGAGTCATGGAGTGATGCAGCGTAGAAACAGGCCCTTCGGCCCAACTTGCCCACATCGGCCAACATGTCGACATCACTTGTCCATATTCCTCGAAACCTGTCCTATCCATGTCCTTGTCCAAATGTTTCTTAAACATTGCAATAGTACCTGCTTCAACTAACTCCGGCAGCTTGTTCCATACACCAACCACCGTTTGCATGAAAAAGTTACCCCTCAAGGGCCTGTCCCACTTACGCGATTTTATCGGTGACTGCCGGCACCCGTCAAAGTTGTAGCAGGTCACCGAAAATGTTCAACATGTTGAAAATCCAGCGGTGACCAGAAAAACGTACGACTCTCTGGACGACTACTCATGACCATACAAGCGACATGTTTGGTTGTGAGTAGTCGCCCAAAGAGTCGTATCTTTTTCTGGTCGCTGCTGGATTTTCAACGTTGAAAATTTTCGGCGACCTGCTGCGACTGTGACGGGTGCCAGCAAGTCGCTGAAAAAAAATCGCGTTAGTGGGACAGGCCCTTTGGGTTCCGATGAAATCTTTCTCTTTTTGCAGGAAAATTTAAACAGAAGAAGTTTGAAATGACATCAATGTGCCTAGGAAGGAAATGCAGATGCAGGTTTATACCAAAGATAGACAGAAAATGCTGGAGTAACTCAACTGGTCAGGCAGCATTTCTGGAGAAAATAAATAGGTGACGTTTCGGGTCAGAACTCTTCTTTCGACCGCAATGTGTGTGATCACAAAACCATACAGTCCACGACTGGTTAGACTTTAAATACATACATCTGTCGCTTGACTGGCTTTGATAACATTGTTTTCTTTTCAATAATGAAAATCATTATCAACTTATTATTGCGTGTAATTTTCTTTTGTGCATTGTGAATAATTAATTGTCCAGAGAAAAAAATTGCAGTTTGGCAGCACTTAAATGATACCGAATTCTTGAAACAATTGCCTTCTATGTTGAAGTACTCGTGAATTAGCCTTCCCTTACTCATTTTCTTTTCTTTTTTGTTTCTGTTGTCCCTAGATTTTTTTTCTTATAGTCTCTTAAACCTTTCAACCATGTGTTGTACAGCATCCTATTGCTATGAGAAATGATTTAATGTGTTATTTTCTGCTTATCAGCACACAATCGCAGAAAAACTGCAAAAACAGACTATGTGGAAAGAAAATTGTTGTAAATAAAAAAATCAGGGCTGCTAAAGGTAGGGTGGCCACAACGGTAGAGTTGCTGCCTTACAGCGCCAGAGACCCGGGTTCGATCCTGACTATGGACGCTGTCTGTACGCCGTTTGTTCATTCTTTCCGTGACCTGCATGGGTTTATCTCAGGGAGCTCTGGTTTCCTCCCACACTCCAAGGTGTATATGTTTGTAGCTTGGTATAATGGGTTGGTATAATGGTACATTATCCCCAGAGTGTGTAGGGTAGGGTTAGTGTGTGGGATCCCGCTGCTCGGCACGTGCTCGGTGGGTTGAAAGGGCCAGTTTCTGCGCTGTATCTCTAAACTAAACTAAACCTTAAAGATATTTAAGAGATCTCCCCAGGTACATTCCCCCTGCAACTGCAGGAAATATAACACCTGTCCCTTTATCTCCCCCCTCGACTCCATCCAAGGACCATGACAGTCTTTTCAGGTGAGGCAGAGGCTCACTTGCACCTCCTCCAACCTCATCTACTGTATCCGCTGTTCCAGGTGTCAACTCCTATACATTGGCGAGACCAAGTACAGGCTCGGCGATCGTTTTTCGCTGAACACCTCCGCTCAGTCCGCCTTAAACCTACCTGATCTCCTGGTTGATCAGCACTTTAACTCCCCTTCCTCTTCCCAATCTGTCAGAGTGAGGCCCAGCGCAAATTGAAGGACCAGCACCTCATATTTCGCTTGGGTAGTTGGTTACACCCCAGCATTAAGAACCTGAACCTCTCTAACTTCAAATAGGCATTGCTTTTCTCTCTCTATATCCCCTCCCCAGTTCTCCCACCAGTGTTATTGTCTCCGACTACATTCTATCTCTGTCCCGCCCACTCCCCTAACATAAGTCTGTAGAAGGGTCTCGACCCAAAACGTCACCCATTCCTTCTATCCAGAGATGCTGCCCGTCCCGCTGAGTTACTCCAGCATTTCGTGTAAAAGAAATTCATTGGCACTTTCTTGATCTAATATGGAAGTGCTGCCTAGGAGCAGTGCAAATGAGGTGTCAGATTGAGGGAGTTCATTGATTTATCAGTCGGCTGCTACACTGGGATGGTAGGTTGCTTATACAAGGTGCTGATTTCTCCACACTTTGAGGTCTGGATTACAGCCAAGTTGTTGGGAAGCAATCAAGTGAGTGTCAGGCTTTACCAACAGGCAAATCAGGATGTCATGGTCGACCATGCTTGGATAGAGCTCTCCAAATAGGTTGCATAAACGGAGGTTCCGAATTGGGTCCCCCTAAAGGGCCTGTCCCACTTTTGCGACCTAATTCACAACTTTTTTTACTCGTGGACATTTTTCATCATGTTGAAAAAACCTGCTACGACCTACCTACGACCTACCTACGACCTACCTACGACCTACCTACGACCTACCTACGACATCCTACGACCTCGTGACGACAATGCTGCGAGTATGAGTCAAGGGCAAACTCGGCAGAGGTCGTGAATTAGGTCGTGAACGTGGGACAGGGCCTTTAGTATGCACGTCTCACAAGGATCTAAAAGGGGGAAAAGAAGATAACTGACTAGATTTTCTCCCAACACTGGATTTGGAAAATGCATAATGGGACCTTTTTTTTCTATTTTGTTAAGAAAAAAAAACCAGGATTGGTAAATATTGATGCAATTTTATGCCGGTATGATTTATAGATCGTGATTGAAAGTGGAGGTGCAAGTTGAGATACGACAGGTTTATAGACAATTGAAGGTGCCCAGTGACGGAGCATAAAACAGAATAAAGGCTTTTGTGCAGATTGTCAGCGATTCAGTGAATGCTTCATATTAGGGCTTAAGATGGAGGGCTTTTTAAACTTTGCGGGAAAGAAGTCTGTCCCCTTAGGATTAGGGCTGACTCGAATCAGCTGTGGTCGTCTACTTTCCAGTTAATTCTAATTGAAATGTGTCTTGAATGCATCGGGGATAATTTGATAATTAATTGTGGCAAACTGAAGAAATGACAAAAGGGCCTGCATTTTGCACAATGCGGTGCTTCTCAGCGATTTCAAAAGGAATATTATAAATGCAACGTGGATGTGCTGATGCAAGGCTTAGAGTTAAAAAAAAGATTCATGTTCCACAAGTGAAACCTGACTGCTAAGGTAAGTATTTATGGTCAGTTACATAATGGAATATAAAGCTCCAGTGAAACGGACCTAAAACACACATCATCATGACACCCTGAAGAAACATTCCTCCATCTTCTCCCTTACTTTTGCCACAGTTGGTTTATCAGTATTACTGTGATAATCTAAATTACACTCTAGCTCCTATTTAATGCAAAGTTCGGTGATTCCTGAAAGCTTGACTTTTTCAGAATCTGCATAGGTTTAGAATGAACGTGCCTTGTTATATTGAACGACCATAAAGAGGAAATGTGTAGGAAGGAACTGCAGATGCTGGTTTAAACCGAAGATAGCCACAAAATGCTGGAGTAACTCGGTGGGACATGCAACATCTTGAACCGAAACGTCACCCATTCCTCTCCAGAGATGCTGCATGTCCCGCCGAGGGTCTTCTTATGCCTGTCCTGCTGAGTTACTCCAGCATACTGTGTCCATCATCGACCATATAGAGGACACTCAATTGGTCGTTGATTTGATTTGGTTTAGTTTAGAGATACAGCAAGGAAACTATCCTTTGGCCCACTGAATCCGTGCCAACCAGCGTTCCCAGTACACTAGTTTTAACCTACACACTACAGACAATTTGCAGAAGCTAAATAACCTACAAACCTGCACATTTTTGGAATGAGGGAAGCAACTGAAACACCTGGAGAAAACCCACACAGTCACAGGGAGAACGAACACACTTTGTACAGACAGCACCCGTAATCAGGATTGAATCAGGGTCTCTGGCACTGTAAGGCAGCATCTCTACCACTGTGCCACTGTGTCACACTGTGCATAGGTACGGTGTGCAAACGTTTTCAAAATATGAATGGCAAAGAGATAATGTCCGATGGGTATCAAATTCTTACGAAAGCAGGATGTTGTTCAGATTAGCAATGTATAATGTTTATTCCTCATTGATAACTGTATTTTAAGCCGTATCCTCTTTGCTTCTTTGTAACTTTTGCAAGAATGAGCTGTGCACTGCACTGCTTTATTTTGCATCTCCAAGCATAGATGTTCCCAATACTTGTCAATTAATGAAATAATACCCATTATTATACTATGAATAATTGAGGCGAGCGCAATTATAATGCAGTCTGGAAAATTTTGCAGGTGATTTTTCTTCTTAAAAATAGACTTTAATTGCATGAGTAATTTTCCTCATGATGAAAAAAAAGCCAAATTTAATTTTTGGCACCAAGTCCAGTTCCCAATTGTACAATGAATGTCCAGGGTTCATTACTTGTTCACTTGTTATTTTCTATGTTTAAGAAAATTTTAGTCATTCCCCTGTCAGTGAAAATGGAGTAATTTTTAGATATGTTTAAAAGGCCAAAAGTTTGCTTTTTCTTTCTGCACAAGAACAGCACAGAGCTTTGAGACTCATGAAATTGTAGTGGTGAAGTTGGACGCAAAATGCTGGAGTAATTAACTCAGTGGGACAGGCAGCATCTCTGGATAGATTGCGTGACGTTTTGGGACGAGACCCTTCTTCAGACTGAGCCTGAAGTCTGAAGAAGGGTCTCGACCCGAAACGTCACCCATTCCTTCTATCCAGAGATGCTGCCTGTCCCGCTGAGTTATGGCCTGTCCCACTTTCACGACCTAATTCACGACCTCTGCCGAGTTTGCCCTTGACTCAGCAAGGTCGTCAAGAGATCGTAGGAGGTCATAGGTAGGTCGTAGGTAGGTCGTGATGCTAGTCGTAGGTACTCGTGGCATCAAGTAGGTCGGGGCGTTTTTCTAGCCTGATGAAAAATGTCCACGAGTAAAAAATGTCGTTAATTAGGTTGTGAAAGTGGGACAGGCCCTGTACTCCAGCATTTTGTGTCTATCTTCAATGTAAACCAGCATCTACAGCTCTTTCCTACATAAATTATAGAGGTGATCACAAATGAACCTCATTGACTGTAAGATTCTTTGCAACATCGTGGCATGCACATGTTACATTTTTCGAGTGTAAGTTTTAAATTCAACAAAATCACTTCTATCGCATAGTCATTTTACCTCTTTGGTTTAGTTTTTGTCACATATACTGAGGTACAGTGAGAAACTTTTGTTGCATGCTAACCAGTCAGTGGAAAGACTATACCTGATTACAATCAAGTCATCCACAGTGTACAGGTCTAGGCTAAAGGGAATAACGTTTAGTGCAAGATAAAGTCTAAAAAAGTGTGATTAAAGATAGTCTGAGGGTCTCCCATGAGGTAGATGTTAGCTCAGGGCTGCCCTCTAGTTGTTGATAGGATGGTTCAGTAGCCTGATAACGGCTGGGAATAGACTATCCATGCACGATTCCAATCTAGCCGTCCACCATGTATGGATACAGGATAAAGGGAATAATGTTTAGTGCAAGATAAAGTCCAGTAATGTCAGATTAAAGATAGTCCGAAAGTCTCCATTGATGTAAATTGTAGCTCAGGACCCCTCTCTAGTTGTTCACTTGTTATTTTACTTCGGAGTCACGTGAGTGACTACGTGAAGAACCCCGCCAGGACGCATGCGTGGCATATCGCTACACGCATTGCAACGAGTCACAGCAGGGGGAACGACGTTCCCTTAGCGGCAGAATTTGAAAGCCGGGAACAGCAGGTAAGGAGACTCTGCGTTCCTTCCACTTACCTTACACGTGGAGACATGGACCAGATCCACGAAGGCTGCGAAAAAGCTGGCGGGGGAGAACCGCGGAGTTGCGGGCAGCCGGCAGCAGCAGCCAACGGCACGCCAATCTCCCGAAATGGGAACAGCTGTGCCCGACTTCGCTCCCGCACCGGCCATGGCCGGGCGGTAGAGCGAAGCAAAAAACTAACAGAGTCGTTGACTCCGATGAGTCAGACTCTGAATAGCCGCGAGCGGCCAGTGCCCGTGAGCACTGGGGCCGGTTGGAGTGGCTTCAGGAGCAGCCGCGAGCGGCCAGTGCCCGTGAGCATTGGAGCCGGTTGGAGCGGCTGCAGGATCAGGAACAGCCGCGAGTGGCCAGTGCCCGTGAGCATTGGAGCCGGTTGGAGCGGCTGCAGGATCAGCAGCAGCCGCAAGTGGCCTATGCCCGAGAGCATAAGAGCCAGTTGGAGCGGCTGCTGGAGGAAATACTCCAAAGTGGCAGGCTCCGGGAGATGGAGGCTAGCCACAGTGGGCAGTTAGTAAGCCCCACAGCAGTACCTCTTGTGGGGCTGCACAGTGTTTCTCCCTCATCAGAGGGGAGCACGGAGGGTCAATTCTGGGCTGACCCTGAAGAGGGGAGTCATCAACATACCGCTAGTATGCCTGGGGTGAAAAAAAACATGTTGGATATGGTGTCCCAGTTTATCCAACCCGACCAAACTGGCCTAAACCTGGAGCCGAAAATTGCGGCAAGCATTGACTACATGTCTTTTAACCAACTACAGGGACAGGCATTATCGGACACCACAGCACGACACTTGCTACCAGGGAAGTGCAAGTCGCTAGATGTTCCCAGTGTCAACCAGTGCATCTGGAAACATGTCGGGGCATTAATTAGAACCAGGGACTTAAAAATACAGAAAGTCCTAAAAGTCCTAACAGCAGGAATTACGGCTTTTGCCCGCACATTGAAAGAGCAAAACATGACCCTAGACCACCAAGATGCACTGGCTTTATTCTGCAACTCACAATACGAGTTAAACAATATTAGGAAAAGTGCTATCCAACCGGCTTTAGACCCCAAATTTGCAGGCCTCTGCAAACCTGGAACCTCCAAACCATCAATACTACTATTTGTTTATTTTTTATTTTTTTATTTCTTTATTAGAAGTAGACATATTATAAAATGTAGTTACATATTATAGTAAAAAAAAAACTTTTCATATACATCAGTCATACATTATTAAAATTTTCCATTATCAATTACTTCTGCTTCTAGTATTTTTATTTTTTATAGAAAGCGAGAAAAAGAGAGGGTAGAAAGTTACAAATAAAAAAGAAAAAAAAACAAACAAAAAACAACACAACAGAAAGACAAGGGAGGTGGAATGGGTTACCTGTAATACATCAATGGAGATAGGTTCGTAGGTTATAAAGTATAGAGTATAGTTTTTCATCTGTTCCTGAGTTCAAGTTTCAGCTGGGTCCTCGTGCTGTGCCAATCTATCTCTTCAGATAGTTAATGAATGGAGCCCAAATTTTATGGAAAAGATCTTGTTTGTCCATTAAGACAAGTCTAATTCTTTCTAAGTATAGGGTCTCCGACATTTCCGTAATCCACATTTTGATTGTGGGGGTTGTAGGGCCTTTCCAAAATTTTAATATTAATTTTTTTCCGGTTATTATACTGTAATTGAGGACGTTTCTTTGGTTTGTTGTGAGTGTTAAGCTTTGTTCTGATATTCCAAGTATTATTAATTTTGTGTCTGGGTCCAGTTTTGTATTAATAACTTCTGAAGTTATTTCAAAAATATCTGTCCAGAAATGTTTAAGTTTTATACAGTTTGCAAACGTATGTGTTAAATTAGCCTCTAAATGTAGACATTTATCACAAATAGGAGAGATTTGTGGGAAGATTCTATTTAGTTTTATTTTAGAGAAGTGTAGTCTATGTAAGACCTTGAATTGTATTAAAGTATGTCTGGCATTTAATGAACATTGATGTATTTGTTGTAAACCTTCGTCCCACATATCTTTCGTGATAGGATGACCTATTTCATTTTCCCATTTGTATCTATATGGTTCGGTCGGTGGTACCTCGTTATTTAGTAGGGTGTTATAAATATAAGCTATTAGTTTTTCAGTATTAGGATGCTTGTTCAGACATTCATCAAGAATTTCTGATTCCCTATTCCTGTAAACTTGTGTATTAGATTTAACATAATCTCTAATTTGTAGATATCTGAAAAAATTATTTGAGTGCAGTCCATAATTCAGTTGTAACTCTTGAAATCAATACTACTATTTGGAGGGAATTTATCAAAACAAGTCAAAGAACTTGACGAAGAGGCGAAAACCCTGGGGCTCATAAAAGCAGCATCCAAAAGCTACTATGGCCAAAAACATCACCCCTACGCACCCACCAGTCGGCCAAGACAAACTGGAGAAAGCGCAAAAACCAGGAACACCCAACATCGATCTTTTTTAGGCCATGGCCCAGACCGACCTTCCTGGAAAATGCGCAAGCCCTCAACACCAACCCAACTACAGACCCAGACAACTGCACCTCAACGTCCACGGAGGATGCCGAAGAAGTAACACACCTACCACTGGTAACCATGGAGGTAGGTGGGTCTGGTTCCTTAAGAATTAAAGGGAGCATGGAAGTTGGTGGGAGATTACGATATTATTTGGATGCATGGAATAAGTTAACTACCGACACTTATATTCTAAGCAGTATCCAGGGTTATACCATAGAATTTATACAAAAACATAACCCTCCAGTTCAGCATGTACCGAACCGAATGTTCGTGCTCACAGGCATAGAAAAATCTAAAGCACATGCTGAATTACAGCGGCTATATAAAAAAGGAGTAATTGAGAAAACCCAACACGAATCACAGGAATTCGTGTCCAACATCTTTATAAAAAACAAGAAAGATGGTGGTTGCCGCATCATCATCGATTTGACTACTTTGAATACCTTTGTACAATATATTCATTTCAAGATGAAAACCTTTGTTACTGCTAAGCAATTGATTTCCGAAGGCTACTACATGGCAAGCATCGATTTAAAAGATGCTTACTATTCAGTACCCATAAGAGGTGACCACAGCTGTTATTTAAAATTCAACTGGATGGGTCAGCAATGGCAATACAGGGCACTACCTAATGGCCTAACATCAGCCCCAGGCTGTTCACAAAAAATTTGAAACCAGCCCTAGCGTTACTGCAGAAGCAAAAACACATGGTAATGGCATATCTAGATGACATACTTATTGTTGGCAAAACTTTGGAATTGGCTAAACAAGCAGTAACAGCCACAAAACAATTGTTTGAAAAACTGGGGTTTATCATCCATCCAGTTAAGTCTAAATTAACGCCTTCAACAAAAATGAATTATGTGGGGTTCACCATTAACTCAGTTCTCATGTCAGTGACTTTGCCGAAAGAAAAGGTTACAGCCTTAATAGAGGCTTGCAGCGAAATCATTGACATCACCAAACCATCCATTAGACTGGTAGCTAGAATAATTGGGAAGATAGTGGCTGCATTTCCAGCCACACAATTCAGACCTTTACACTATCGAAATTTACAGAGAGCAAAAATAAGAGCACTCAAAATTAATGGTGGTCATTTTGACAGACCAATGAAGCTACCAACAGAGGCCATAATGGAACTAAAATGGTGGGAACATAACATCAGGTATTGTTCCAATCCAATAATTATCAGCAACCCGTCTATGGTACTACAAACTGATGCCAGTGCACAGATGGTTGGGGTGCTACCAATTCCATCTCCAGCTGTGGAGGGAGATGGAATGCACAGGAGGCATCATTATTACAAACACTGGGCATAAACTACCTGGAAATGTTAAGTGCATTCCATGGTCTTAAGTCATATTGTTCTGGGTTAAATCACCAGCATGTTAGACTACAAATTGACAACACCACCGTGGTAGCATATATCAACCATATGGGTGGAAACAAATCGACATCATGTGACAATCTGGCCAACACAATTTGGCAATGGTGTATCCAGACAGATATTTGGATATCAGCTACCTACTTACCAGGTAAACTAAATTTAGTGGCAGACACCAGGTCACGCAAATTCAATGAAAACACTGAATGGATGTTGGATAAAAATGTATTTGCTGAAATTACAGCATGGTATGGAACACCAGGTATCGATCTTTTCGCATCCAGGCTCAATCACCAGTTATCAAATTATGTTTCATGGGAACTAGACCTGGGGCAGCGGCAACAGATGCATTTTCGTTGCATTGGGGAAATTGTTTATTTATGCATTCCCTCCTTTCTGCCTCATCAGTCGGGTATTAAGGAAAATACAGCAAGACTCTGCGTCTGGTATTTTGATAGTACCCGATTGGCCTACTCAACCATGGTTCCCGGTGATACTAGACATGGTATTAGAACCATGCATCACCATCCATCATAGACCTAATTTACTGGTCCATCCGGTAACAAAGGAAAGATCACCCACAGATCTATGAAAATCCCGTCTGTTCTGGAATTCCTGGCAAGCCTCCATTACGATGAGAGGCTCAGTCATAGTGCCATCAACTGCGCCAGAAGTGCTCTGTCAACATACCTGTGGCAAGGAACAGAGCGGCATTCTGTTGGGACACACCCTGGTAACCAACCTCATGAGGGGCATTTTAATGTTAATCCCCCAAGAACCAGGTACTCCCAAATATGGGATGTGAGCATTGTACTGACCATGTTAGGAAACTGGTCTCCAGCTACAGCTCTGTCCCTACAGAAACTGACTATGAAAACAGTCATGCTGATGGCCTTTGTCACGGCACAAGGGTCCAGTCACTACAGAACCTAAGGCTGGACAACATGACTATTTCATCTGGAAATTTAACTTTTCACATCAATGAATTAGTCAAACAGAACAGACAGGGGTCAGCAGGTCTAAAAACAGAATTCAGGGCATACCCGACAGATGATCGTCTCTGTATTGTAACACACTTACTATTATATATGGAGTATACTAAGATCATCAGAGGGAAAGAAATGTCACTTTTAATCAGCTACAAACAGCCACTCAAAACAGTGACAGTCCAGACCATCTCTAGATGACTAAAACAGGTCCTAATAAGGCTGGAGTAGACACTAGCATTTTAAATCTCACTCCACCAGGGCTGCTGCTACATCGGCAGCTATGAAGTTGGATTTTCCTATGGACCAAATCCTCAAGACAGCAGGATGGTCAACGGAGAAAACTTCCAATGATTTTATAACAAACCAGTCATTAAATCTGGAACATTTGCAGAAACAATTTTAAGTTCTGTAATATAATTTACCCCATAAATAGGGGCTATAATTTGGTGTTAATATATTTATCGTTGGGTTTTCAATATCGTATTGATGTCTAATGATGTTAACACTATTCTCCCCATAATCAAGGCAGATGTGATGCATGGACTCGTTTCCACGGCATGAAATCACAGAGCTTTAAAATCTTCACGTAGTCACTCACGTGACTCCGAAGTAAAATAGTAAGATTAAACGAGAACTTACCAGTTTAAAGTTTGATCGTTATTTTATGAGGAGTAACGTTGAGGGATTACGTGCCCTCCGCTCCCACCCTTGATCATATACTCAACTGGTATATCTTCTCTAATCTTACTATGTTTAGTCATTACAGTTATCTGTGATTTCACACCGCTGCTTTGAAGAATGACACGCATGCGTCCTGGCGGGGTTCTTCACGTAATCCCTCAACGTTACTCCTCATAAAATAACGATCAAACTTCAAACTGGTAAGTTTTTGTTTAATCTTACTATTTTCTGTGTTTCACAAAATCTTCCACTTAATATGTCGTCTGCACATAGATTGATCCGTGTCTTACTTAATATGTACTCTGTCCGTACATAGATCCATGTCTGACTTAACATGTCGTCTGTACATACATAGATCTGTGCCTGTTTTAAATTTTGCCTTCTTTCTTGAAGGTATTTACATCCCCCACTAACACAAAGCCCACAGCTGAAAACAAGAACATTTGCATTTTGGATATCAGTACTCCCTCTGGGCAGGCTGTCAGTGAACTGCCCAGAAAACACCCTTGTGTCATATTTCCACTGACAGATTTGATGCTTTTCCCTTTCATTTGATCCTGCAGTAAGACTGAGCTATAATGCAAGGAGGAGTAAGCTGGCATGTGATGTGAGATTCTGTCATTAGTACATGGCTATTGCATACCTCTGTGATATACTTTATCCTTCATTCTTACAACACTGGAGCTTTCTCTTTGCTAAATTGTCCATGGCTCTTTCTCCCTGTGTTATTCCTCTTTCACAGTTTACACCCACACTTGTCTCTTTACCTCAGTTTGCCTTTTGTCATATCGTAATTTTCCCCTCCTCCCAGTGGTAACTTATTTTTCAGTGTACTATCGACCTGACAGAAGTATGTAAGATGACGCGAGGTATATATGGTATAAACGGTCAGAACCTTGTTCCCAGGATAGAAATATCAAACACCAGAGGGCTTAGCTTTAAAGTGAAATGGGCTAAGTTCTAAGGCCACGTTTTCTTTACACAGACGGTGGTGAGTGTCTGGAATGTGCTGCCAGGCGTGATGGACCTGGTGGTAGAGGCAGATACGAGATGGCATTTAAGAGACTTATGGATAGGCGCTGGCAAATGCAGGGAATGGAGGGATAAGGATTATGTGAAGGCAGATAATAGTTGGTCTTATATCACGTTGAGCAAAGACATTATGGGCCAAAGGGTCTGTTCCTTACTGGAATATTGTGAGCAGTTTTGGATTCCAGGTTTTTGCTCCTACGACTTAAGATCTTGTGTATTAACAATGGCTCACGATCTTGTCAACCGTGTTCAGTGCCAGCAGCAGCAAAGCAGAAATGCCCTGGCACATGGATAAATATCACAAAGTGAAACAGGCAAGGAATGTACATTTCTGTGCAAGGTCCTGAAACCTAGACATTCTAGCATCACATTAGAAATAAGAGTGGCATCGATTTCAACGTGACTCCGAAGATCAAGGGGAAGTCATTGAATCACTTTTGCGTCTCTCCAAAGGAATTCTGCTTGTCCCTAAAACCACACTTTTCTCTTCTGCAATAACCAATGCTTTCATGTAAATGTCACCAAACAAATAAGTAAACTCAAGAACGCGACTTATAAAACAAAGAAAATGGCTTGTTGTTGCTTCCCGGTTTTTAAAAAGGAGATAATGTTGGCATCATAAGAGACTGCGATTTCAGGACATCTTGTCAAGAGAACAGACACAAAATGCTGGAGTAACTCAACGATTCACGCAGCATCTTTGGAGAAAAAGGATGGGTGATGTCCAGACCTGATCCTCCCCTTTTATCTAGACCAGTTTCGGCCAGTAATGCATCATTCTCCGATATTTCCACAGCCCCATTCCCATCCCAGATGCTGCCTGTCCCGCTGAGTTCTGCCAGCACTTTATGCTTTACTCCAGATTCCAGCCTCTGCAGTTTCTTTATATCTCCATTTAGTTTAGTTTAGAGATACAGGCCCTTCAGCCCACTGGGACCACACCAATCACCCCGTACACTAGCACTATCCTTCTCCACCCTAGGGACGATATATAGTTTTTATCAAAGCCAATTAACCCACAAACCTGCACGTCTTTGGAGTGTGGGAGGAAACCGAAACACCTGGGGGAAACCAATGCGGCCACGGGGAGAATGTACACACCCATAGTCAGGATCGAACCCGGGTCTCTGGCGCTGTCAGGCAGCAACTCTATCGCTGCCCCACAGTGCCACTCGTGTGGGACTAAACCTGGAGCACAGTACATACCGGTCTCCTTATTTTAGGAAGGGTATTAATGTGTTGGATGCAGTTCACAGAAGGTTTACTGGACTAGTTGGGGTAATGAGTAAATTGCTTAATGAGGAGAGATTAGTTGAGGTGGGCTTGTTTTCACTGGAGCATAAGCGAGTCAGAGGTGAACTAAACAAAACAATATAACCACATGCAATAATGGCACACTGCAATAAAGGAATCATTGAATAAAAGCCTTGGCCACTATTATGTAATTAAGTAACACCGTAACACCTTAGCTAAGTCAGTGAAACTATGTTTAGTATAGTTTAGAGACACAGCACAGAAACAGGCCCTTCGGCTCACCGAGTCCGCAATGACTAGCGATCCCCGTACACTATCCTACACACACTAGGGGCAGTTTTTTTATATCTATACCAAGCCAATTAACCTACAAACCTGTACATCTTTGGAGTGTGGGAGGAAACCGAAGATCTCAGATGTATCTGGAGTATCTCAGTGGGAGGTAAAGTGCTGGAGTATCTCAGCGGGTCAGGCAGCATCTCTGGAGAAAATGGATAGGTGACGTTTTGGGTCGGGAACATTCCACAGACTGATTGTGGGGTCGGGTGGAGGGTAAGGTTTGGGGGAGGAACTGGAAGTAAGAAAAGACCAGGACAATTCAGGACCTGCAACAGATGACTTCAAGCAGGGAGGTTCCCTGATAGACCAATTGTTGGCTGGGGTTGGTGTGATCCCAAGAAGGATATATCATTGCGAACCGTGGAACTGGTTAACTGAGGAAGGAGGTCAGGGGGAGAGAGATCAAGGGGAGGGGAGATGGGGGATGGAAATGTTTGTAGAAGTTACCTACAACTCGAGAATTCAACGTTCATATGCTTTATTGCAGATCCCAATCTTCCTTCACGTAGCTCTACCAAGAGCTGCCCGGAAACTAAAGCTGCCCGGTCACCAGTGTGTGGCTGAACATTCAATTATGGAATATAGACACAAAATGCTGAGGTAACTCAGCTGGTCAGGCATCATCTCTGGAGAAAAGGAATAGGTGATGTTTTGGGTTGGAACCATTCTTCTGAAAATTCCTCTGGAAATAAATTAGAGAGAAAAGGCCAGAACAAATCAGGGCCGCCAACAGATGACCTCGGGAAGGGTGGAGCCCACAATGGCCCATTGTTGGCTGGGGAAGATGTGATAACAAGAGGGATACAAGAATGCAAACATTGGGAACTGATAACTAGTGTGGAGGAGGGGATTGAATTGAATTGAATTGAGTGTGAGAGCATGTAGGAGTTACTTGAAATTAGAGATATGGAATCTTCCTCATAACAACCTTCCCCAGTGGTTTGATATTGACCTTCTTGTAGATCGCTTTATATGGGTGCAAAGGCAAAAGGATAATTACAATTGACAGCTTTTATACCCATTAAAGCTGATAATGGTCCCATTCTGTGTGCTCAATTAGGTGTCTCACGGGAGGGATGTCATGGGCACTAGTTTAAAAAAAACCTCATGATTGCTCCACTGAACACAAATGACTGCACATTGACACTTTCATCAGCTTGGAGGAACAGAAATATTTCAGTCCTTTGGGGAAAATATCGAACTCATTTTGATCAAAATGTAACTGTTTCAAGTGATGCAATTCACCGCGATGTTGAGGCAAAGAGGGGGTGAAGGTCAAGGAAAAGATGGGAAGCTGGATGAGAGGACAGCTTTTTCACAAAGGGTAGTAGGTGTATGGAACCAGCTGCCTGAGGAGGTAGTTGAGGCAGGGACTATCCCTACGTTTAAGGAACAGTTATGCAGGTACATGGATAGGACAGGTTTGGAGGGATATGGACCAAATGCGGGCAGGTGGGACTAGTGTAGCTGGGACATGTTGGCCGGTGTGGGCAAGTTGGGCCAAAGGGCCTGTTTCCACGCTGTATCACTGTGCCAATAAAGTGTCTGGAGAAGTCCCACGTCGATCAACATCACACTATGCTCAGTCAAAATTTGCTTCAGAAGTACACATACACAACAAATTGTGGTGCTCAGCAGGTCAGGCAGCATCTGTGGGGAAATAGAATTAACATCTCAGGTAACTGGTTTCTGCTAAAAGGTCTTCAATCTATGATTTTACTTCACATTCTTGTCACCGTGGATGCTGTTCGATTTGCTGTGTGTTTAATCAGATCATAGAATGTAGGAACAGGGTTAGGCTATTCGGCCAATCTAGTCTGCTCCGCCATTCAATCATGGCTGATCTATTTTTCCTCTCTCAATCTCATCTCCTGCCTTCTCTCCATAACATTTGATGCCCTTACTTATCAGGAACCTGTGAATCTCTGCTTTAAAAAATACCCAACGATTTGGCCTCCACAGTCATTTGTGACAAATGAATTCCACATATTCACCACCCTCTGGCTAAAGAAATTCCTGCTCCATTCAAAAGGCACGTCCTTTTATTCTGAGTCTATTAGAATAAAATACTTTTATTCTAGACTCTCCCATTAACGGAAACATCCTTTCCACGTCCACTCTACCAAGGCCTTCATTATTCAATAGGCTTCCCCTCATCCTTTTAAACTCCAGCAAGTGCAGATCCAGAACCATCAAATGATCCTTGTATGTTAACCCAATGATCCCTGGGATCAATCCTGTAAGTCTTCTCTGGACCTTCTTCCAAGCCAGCACATCCTTCATCAGATATGGGGCCCAAAACTGCTCACAATACTCCAAATGTTGACTCACAAGCGTTCTGCTAAGCTTCAGCGTCACATCCTTGCTTTTATATTCCAGTGTCCCAAGTCCCTTCGATCCCAGGAATGAGTAGGTTAACCTATGCTGAGCGTTTGTCGGCACTGGGCCTATACTCACTGGAATTTAGAAGAATGAGGGGGGACCTCATTGAAACATACAGAATAGTGAAAGGCTTGGATAGAGTGGATGTGGAGCGGATGTTTCCACTAGTGGGAGAGTCTAGAACTAGAGGTCATAGCCTCTGTTTTAAAGGACTAATCTCTTTAGTCAAAAGGAGGCGAATCTGTGGAATTCTTTGCCACAGAAGGCTGTAGAGGCCAAGTCAGTGGATATTTTTAAGGCAGAGATAGATAGATTATTGATTCGTACGGGTGTCAACGGTTCTGGGGAGAAGGCAGGAAAATGGGGTTAGGAGGGAAAGATAGATCAGCCATGATTGTATGGCAAAGTACATTTGATGGGCCGAATGGCCTAATTCTACTCCTATTCCTTATCGTTATGTCCTTTCCACCTCCAATTTCTGAATCCTCTCCCCATTTAGAAAGTTGTCTACGCCTTTATTCCTTCCACCAAAATGTGTGACCATGGACTTTGCTACATGGTTGATGCAGTGTCTGGAATATTAAACGTAAACTTGCTGGCTTTGCAGAAAATAAACCGATGGAATTTCAGCCGATGTTCAGATGACATTTCTCCCCGTTCTTCCTGAAAGCCGATTCAGAAATCTTTTAGTATTATTTAACCATTGAACTAGTTTTGAAGCAGCAGTTTGATCCATTCCATTCTTTCTCGAGAACAAAACAATTAGCTTATATTCACTAATCCCACCAGGGAAATGGAAAACAAAAAGTCGGTGTCTCTGGATCATGACACCAAACCTGGTTGGGGTGGATGAGTATTTCTGGTAATGAAAGTGGATTTGCTAATGCGCAAGTCCTTTAAGTAAAATGTTGAGGTTTCTTGCAAACTGAGTGGTTGCAGTGAATAACCTTTGCACCCAAAGTTAGCTTTAAAAGCCGTCACAAACAAAAGCTCAAGGAACCAAGTGCTATTTCCCTCCTCTGTGCATTTTAAATTATTTAAATCATTTGCGAACACAGGGTAAAGTTTTAGTTCTGCATTCATTATAGCTATGGCTTTTATATTCACAGGCTTGGATATCGCAGTGTTTTGTAGTAACATTAAAGTGTGACCTCTTCAGATTTATAGGTGGAATTTTGTCTCATGCCCGAGACTAAAGTTAGCTTTGTTAGATTTTTTTTTTTGTAAAAGTGCTGTCTCTTTTCTCAAACACTTGAACTCAACTGGTCTCAATACCTTGGCTTTGCTTTTGAAAGAGATGAATGTGACCTACTCTGCACTCACCACAGTGACAACTTCCATTTATACAGCGTGTTTAATGAAGAAAAATGATGCTTCGTGGAAATGTAATCAGAATAAAATGGACGCTAAGCCAGAGAAGGAAATGTCAGTTGGGGTGTCCAGAGGCTGTGATAAAGAGGTGAGTTTTGAGGAAAATCTTGGGGAAGGAGAGGATTTGGAATTGTGCAAGAGGTTTCAGAGCATGGGCCTTAGGTGGACGAAGACATAGACTCCGCTAGCAGGAGATGCACACAGTCAGGGGGAAAATACTGAAGACTTTTGCTTTGCATTTTCACTGAAGTGTGCTGCTTAAGGGGACTGCCGCACCAATTGGCTCTTGTTCGACATGCAATACTGCTGCCTCGGCAAGGCCAGCAGCATAATCAAGGACGAGTCGCACCCTGGCCACTCTCCCTTCTCCCCTCTTCCATCAGGCAAAAGGTATAGAAGTGTGAAAACGCACACTATTCAGATTCGGGGACAGTTTCTTCCCAGCTGTTATCAAGCAACTGAATCATCCTACCACAACCGGAGAGCAGTGCTGAACTACCATCTACCTCTTTGGTGACCCTTGGACTGTCCTTGATCAGACTTTGCTGGCTTGACCTCGCACTAACCTTTATTCCCTTATCGTGCATGACACACTGAAAATGGTTCAATTGTAATCATGTCTTTCCACTGACTGTACAGGGCGCAACAAAAGCTTTTTCCTGTAATTCGGTACACGTGGCAATAAAGGAAACTAAATATGCATGCACGCATATGTGCATGCATGCTTTGCACAGTGCATGTTGCATCAACCACTGCTTTGAGGTGTGCGCGGGTGCTTACACCATTAATGCAGGCTGGATGTTTGAAGAGTGTGTGGACAGTGATGGCGATCGGTGCACAATGCTGACCCGATGTCGACTCTGATAAAGTGAACCCCAAAATTGCAGCTAACAACATTTTATCATTACACTGTATATTCTGCTTGTGTCGCAGGGAAACACAGGTAAAGTGCTGGAGTAACTCGGCGGGACAGGCAGCACCTCTGGAGAGGAGACTGAACAAGGGTCTCGCCCTGACACGTCACCCATTCCTTCTCTCCAGAGATGCTGCCTGGCCCGCTGAGTTACTCCAGCATTTTGTGTTTACCTTTGATTTAAACCAGCAACTGCAGTTCTTTCCTACATATTCTGTTTGTGTATTCTGTTATACACTGTTTAGCAATACCACTGGGCACTATTCAGCCTTTCCTGGGATCATTCTCGTAAACCTCCTCTGAACCTTCCCCAACCCCAGCACATCCTTCTTCAGATATGGGTCTCAATGTACTATTCCTATGCACTTGTACTCTACTGAGATTGTGCTTATGTACAATAATATTTTTACTGAACTATGCAAAAAAAGGAGTTTCACATGTGGCATAAAGTACCATTCTGGCCAGACTCACAACCCTGGTTTCATGCTTGCATGAGTTCCACCCTGCAGTTTATTGCCGCTGATGTTGGTTCTGTTCCTTCACTAGCTTCAAGCTGGAGAACATGGGTTATTTGAGTCAAGGGATGTGGTTAGATTTTGTGACTATCCTGGCTGAATTGCTGTTGAGATGTGAGAACTGTGAGTAATACTCAGATGAGTGAGGAGTGCCTGGTTCTACTTAATTTAGAGTGTTGTTGTGAGGGTCATGGGGTGTGGTTCCTTGAGCAATGTCTCAGCTTGTTGGCACAATATGTGGGAAATGGCATTTTAAGATGCAGTCACTGATGTGTCTAACCATGAAATCATTAAACATTTTGTCCAGAGTGCATCCGATTCCTTTGGGATACTCTTTTTGCCTTCATCTATTCTTCTTTCTGCTATTTCCCTGTGTACCTGGAGGGTGGCACGATGGCACAGTCATGGAGCTGCTGCCTTACACCTCCAGAGGCCTGGGTTCGATTCTGACTTTAAGGAGTTTGCACATTCTCCCTGTGACTGCGTGGCTTTTCTCCGGGTGCTCCGGTTTTCCACCCGCATTCCAAAGACGTGTAGGTTAATTTTTATTTTATGTAATTTAACCCTTGTGTGTAGTATACAACTCGTGCATGGGTGATCATTGTTTGGCGTGGGCTCTGTGGGCTGAAGGGCCTGTTTCCATGCTCTATCTCTAAAACCTCCTTGCTTCCCTGTACAGAGATGACCTCTCCCCTTCTGCTTTTTCTGCCCTGTGAGGGACTCTTTCTCTTCAGTCAATTCTGTACGGAACAATACAACTTGTCTGATGAGGTGAAGGCTGATATTCATTGGTGACAACTAGCTTGAACTGACTCTAGCCACTCACAAAATGTGGTCCTGGGATGTATGAGAGCAAATGGATAAGGAGTAGGTTCCATGGCCCCCTCAAGCTTGTTCTGTCATTATAAGATCATGGCCAATTTGTAACCTCGACTCTCAGTCCGTTCAATCCACAAAAGGCTTTCACCCCCTTCCTTATCAAGTAACTTTCTGCCCCTCTCATTAAAAGGGTATTTGGTTTACAGTTTTGTTTATTGTCACATGCACCAGGATATAGTGAAAAACGTTTGTTGCGTGCTATCCAGTCAGATGAAAGACAACACATCATTACAATCGAGCCATTTGCAGCATGTAGAAACACGATAAGGGAATCACATTTAGTGCAAGGTAAAGCCAGTAAAGTCTGATCAAGGATAATCCGAGGGTCACCGATGAGGTAGATAGTAGTTGAGGACTGCTCTCTGGTTGTGGTGGGATGATTCAGTTGCCTGATAACAGCTGGGAAGAAACTGTTCCTCAATCTGGAGGTGTGCGTTTTCGCACTTCTGTACTTTTTGCCTGATGGGAGGGGGAAATATTCAAGGGCTCTTTGAGGAGGAGACTTCCGAAGACTAGTTCAACTCCGAGAGAAACAGTTTTGATTCATCTTTATCGGAACTGCTCGGAGGGTGTGGGAGATGAGCCCACATCTCGCTCATCAACTCCCCCTGCAGCAGATGATCTTACAAAGATGTACAGCTCTCTGCGTAAAATGTTGCCACAACTCAAATCCAGAGGTTCCTTTCCTTGAACATCACAGGCCAGATAAAGGGTCCGAACCTGAATCAATAACTGTCCATTTCTCTCCACAGATTCTGCCTGACCCGCTGAGTTTTTCCACCAACTCTCCATTTTTGCTCCAGATTTCAGCATCTGCAGTCTATTGCATCCATGTCCTTTTCCTGCCATTTGTGTTCCTTAGTTCTGGACTCTCCATTCAGAAGGATTGTGACCATCCTGTGCTTCTACGGGTGGCACGGTGACACAGTGGTAGAGTTGCTGCCTTACAGCGCCAGAGATTCGACTTCGGTCCTGACTACGGGTGCTTGTCTGTACGGAGTTTGACATCTGATGAAGGGTCTCGACCCGTAAGGTCACCTATTCTTTTTCCCCACAGATGCTGCCTGACCCGCTGAGTAACTCCAGCATTTTGTGCCCATCTTTGGAGTTTGCACATTCTCTCTGTGACCATGTGCGTTTTCTCCGGGTGCTCCGGTTTCCTCCCACATTCCAAAGACATGCAGATTTGTAGGTTAATTGGCTTCTGTAAGTTGTCCCAAGCATGTAGGATAGAACTAGTGTACGGGTGATCACTGATCGGCATGGACTGGGTGGGCCGAAGGGCCTGTTTCCACGCAGTATCTCTCAAACCCTGATATTTCAGGGAAAAATCAGAATCTTGTATGTAGTGATATTATTATCTCTTCTTCACTCCACTAAGTTTAGGTAAACTTTACTGAATCTGAATTCATAGGACAAACCCTTCATTCCTGATATAAATGGAATGTGTTCAGTTTTGTTTATTGTCACGTGCTATCCAGTCAGCAGAAAGACAATACATGATTACAATCGACCCATTTACAGTGTATAGATACTTGATTAGGGAATAACGTTTAGTGCAAAGTAAAGCTGGAAAAGTCCGATCAAGGATAGTCAGATGTATGAATCCCATCCATGTTAGTTCTTAGGTAAGGTGTAATCATGAATAGCAGAACCTTGCATCGGATGCAAGAATAATGGAGAACAAGTTGGAATTGAAACAAGTAATTACTGCTTAATTAAAATGAAGGTATTTGAAGCACAGAGACAGAATTCTTACAAAGGAACGATTCATTGGTTCCATTGCCTCAAAGAAAATGGACTAAATATTGTTATCTGATGTTATTGACATTGATCTGTTATTTATCATGAAATTGTATAGGATTGTAATTGGGCCCATCAACCACATGGGAATAATCTGTCTTTGGTTTAGTTGAGTGTAGAGATACAGCGCAGAAACTGGCCCTTCGGCCCACCGAGTCCGCGCTGACCAATGATCACCCCGTACACTAGCACCATCCAACAGACTAGGGACAATTTACAATCTTTTCCGAACCCAATTAACCTACAAACCCCTACGTCTTTGGGATGTGGGAGGAAACCGGAGCACACGGGGAAAGCCCACGCGGTCACAGACAGCACTCGTAGTCAGAATCGAACCCGCGTCTCTAACGCTGTGAGGCAGCAACTCGACCGCTGCGCCACCGCGCCTCCCGTGCCGTCTCAGTAGAACATTTTTTACATTTACCTACATATCTGTATGTCTTTGGAGTGTGGGCAGAAACCAAAGATCTCAGAGAAAAACCATGCAGTCACGGGGAGAACATACAAACTCCGTACAGACAGCACCCGTAGTCGGGGTCGAACCCCCGTCTCCGGCGCTGCAAGCGCTGTAAGGCAGTAAATCTACTGCTGCGCCACTGTGGTTTGAGGTCTGAAATGACTTTGGCTTCAATGCAACATTAACGACGGCACATTATAACTTGATGACTCTGGCATTTCACCTAATAGTTTAACCAAGTTAGGAAAAAGATTGGATACAGGAATCTGATGTAGTTACTTATATGGAACGTTATGAAGTTGGATACCTGTGGTGTATGCTACATTGCTTAAGGCATGCTTTTGTGATGGTCGATTCAAGAACCGTTGAAAAGTCCTTCACTGCTATGCTGATATAGCATGAAGTCTAATATAACGTAAATTGATTATGCACCCTTTTAATAGAGGAGCTCAAAAGGTATAGTTGCATGTAACATGCCATTCACTGTAAGCCAGTGGAGCTATTTTGACTGTTCAAATGAAATTGAATAATATAACAAGCCCTCTTCCCCTCAAAACATAATCCTTCACCATATTTGGTGTCTGTCATCACAATTTACAATGTTACATTGTTGTAAGAGAAAGAAATGCCTCTCATATATTCAACATCGGAGGCCTGTGTTCCCCCTTGTAGCGGGCTTCAGAAGCAAAGTCTTTCATTACCGCAGTTAATACAAAAGAAATGACAGCTTGGTTATTGGAAATCACTGTGTAATAACTCGCGTGGAGTTATCAATTTCCTTGGTGGACTCTTATCTTCCTAGCCATCAACTTCCAGCAAGAGATAGCTTCCTTTCCTGGAAGCTCTTTTGGTAGAATTTGGTCATAGAAGAAAGATAGAAAAATAGGTGCCATCCGGCCCTACAAGCCAGCACCGCCATTCAATATGATCATGGCTGATCATCTAAAATCAGTACCCCATTCCTGCTTTTTTCCCCCCATATCCCTTGATTCCTTTAGTCCGAAAAGCTAAATCTAACTCCCTCTCGAAAACATCCAGTGAATTGGCCTCCACTGACTTCTGTGGCAGAGAATTCCACAGATTCACAACTCTCTGGGTGAAAAAGCTTTTCCTCTCAGTCCTCTGCTCTTGTCTCCTGCGGTAGTGTGATTCTGACAATTTATCCAAATCACCATTTTTCAAAATGCAGGAACAGATGAGGCAAATTCCCCGGACTCCCATTCCTGAAATGCTACTACTGGAAATTGCAATGAAGGCCATTCCTGCATCTGAAGGAAACAAAGTGCTGGAGTAACACAACGGGCCGGGCAGCATCGCTGGGTGAAATGGATCGGTAACATTTCGGGTCAGTCCAAAGACGAATCCCAACCTGAAACATCACCTGTCCATGTTCTCTAGAGATGCTGCCTGACCCGCATGACGTACTTCAGCACTTTTGTATAAACCAGCATCTGCAGTTCCTTGTTTCTTCATATAACCAACTATTGGTCATCCTACAGATTGACGTAATCATTCACTACAAATGAAACACTGGGTGACATGGTGGTGCAGCGGTAGAGTTGCTGCCTTACAGCGTCAGAGACTCGGGTTCGATCCTGACTGCGGGCGGTGTCTGTACGGAGCTTGTACGTTTTCACTTCGACTACATCGGTTTTCTCCTGGTACTCCCACACTCCAAAGACGTACACTTGCCTTCCATCACAGTAAGGACTGTGGGGAATCTGCTGCGGTGGATGTTTATGTTAACTTTTAAGTCGTTGTGTGTCTTATTGCTTTTTTTTGTGTGGCTGTATGGTAATTCGCTTATCACTGTACATTAATTGGTATACATGACAATAAAATACCTTTGAAACCTTTGATTTTAGATGATCAGCCATGATCATATTGAATGGCGATGCTGGCTTGGGCTGATTGGCCTACTCCTTTTTCTACTTTTCTATGTTTCTATGTTTCTATGTTTCGACAATGTTTCACATTGGGACCCTTCTTCAGATCCTGACCCAAAATATTGCCTATCCATTATCACCACAGATGCTGCCTGACCCTTTGACTTATTCTAGTTTTGTATGTCATGAATTTTGAAAAGATAAATCAATAAAAACCTTGAATGCAGAAATGATTAATCTTATTATACCAATATATATTTTGTGTGCAGTGAAATACTTAGCTTTTCCAATAAATTATTTGTTTTAAAAGAATCGCCTGAATATTAACAAACTGAAATATTGGATTACTTAGGAGAGGTACATTCTGCAGAGAAATGAATAAACCTAAATTGTGTAAGTTATTGCAATATCTGTCAGTATGATGAATATACTCGTTTGTCTTGTGGACTATAATTGCTGGCTATTGAGAGTTTTTGTTTGTTGAACCCCACTGATGTGATATTGCAGTCTTCTACTCCAGTGGCATGAGGAACAGGGAGCACTAATGTCTCTCAAGGACGGAAGTTTGACCTTAACTCCATCCCTGCTCTGGTTCATATCAGATCCACTTGGCTCGCTACAGTCAGAAATATCATGTGACAATCAGGTTGCATGTCCTGACTCCATTATTTCAGTTGTTCATTCGATCTCCAAATGGTCATAAGGTCATGAGGAATAGGAGTAGGCGTAATCCGTTCGGCCCATCAAGTCTACTCTGCCATTCAATCATGGCTGATCTATCTCTCTGTCCTAACCCCATTCTCCTGCCTTCTCCCCATAACCTCTGACACCCGTACTAATAAAGACTAACAAATAATCTATCTCTGCCTTTAAAATATCTACTGACTTGGCATCCACAGCCTTCTGTGTCAAAGAATTCAACAGATTCACCACTAAAGACATTTCTCCTCATCTCCTTCCTAAAGGAATGTCCTTTAATTCTATAACCTCTAGTCCTAGACTCTCCCACAAGTGGAAACATCCTCTCCACATCCACTCTATCCAAGCTTTTCACTATTCTGTATGCTTCAATGAGGTCCCCCTCACACCCCCCCCCCTCATTCTTCTAAACTCCAGCGAGTACAGGTCCAGTGTTGACAAAATCTCACAATGGGTTAACCTACTCATTCCTGCAATCATTCTTGTATACCTCCTCTGGACTCTTTCCAGAGCCAGCACATCCTTCTTCGGATATGGTGCCCAGAATTACTCACAATATTAAATATTTGACCTTACCAGCGCCTTATAGGTCCTCTATATTACATCCCTGTTTTTGGATACAAGCTCTCTTGAAATAAATGTTGGCTTTCTTTACTACCGATTCAACTTGCAGATTAACTATTTGGGAATCCTGCACCAGTACTCCTCAGTCCCTTTGTTCTTTAGATTTCTGGATTCTCTCCCTATTTAGAGTCCTCAAGAATGTGTCCTGCCTGCACCCCTTCATTCTTGGTGGCCCACCACAGCCCCCCCCCCCCCTACATTTACTGTGCTATACTTTACTGTACTCTCATCAATTTACATCCTGGAAATGAATGTACGCTGTACGGTGGCGCAGCGGTAGAGTGGCTGCCTTACAACGCTTTCAGCGCCGGAGACCCAGTTTTGACCCCGACTACGGGTGCTGTCTGGTCGGAGTTTGTACGTTCTCCCCGTGACCGCGTGGGTTTTCTCTGAGATCTTCGGTTTCCTCCCACACTCCAAAGACGTACAGGTTTGTAGGTTAATGGGCTTGGTACAATTGGTAAATAGTGTGTGTAGGGCAGTGTTAATGTGCGGGGGCCGCTGGTCGGTGCGGACTCGGTGTGGCCGGAGGGCCAGTTTCCGCGCTTTATCCCTAAAATAAACTAAACTAAACCATTGGTAGGATTAAGCACTGCACTGTCCCTCTGGAGACCGTTTCTGTGTGTATATCATCGTGCTAAATGGGATAATCTCAGAACAGATCCAGGAAATCAAAACCAGACATCCACAAAGCACAGTGGCGCAATATCTGCAACAGAATAGTATTCCTTCACAATCAGTTACTTCAGGGTGCAAGCAACAGATCTCTCACATTGCAATCAAAAATTACCATGGAATTGCTGAGAACAGCAGCAGGCGTAATAAAAATTAAACTTTATGTGGAGCTATTAAGTGAATGAGTGCATTTTATGGTTCTGTCAATAAAATCACTTTTTCCCTTCATACCCTGCACATACATTGCATTATTTTCCACCTCTGAAAGATTATTGACTATGTTACATTTTGCCATCATTCTCCATATACGATATGGTCAATCCATGCATCAAGTTGTACAAAGACAGACAATCGGTCACTTGTGCTTGAGCCAATATATTTTTATTTCTTCGCATTAGGGACAATTTACTATTTTTACCGAAGCCAATTCTCCTGCCTTCTCCAATTCAACCCCATTCTCCTGC
The DNA here is from genome assembly GCF_010909765.2 of Amblyraja radiata. Lineage (NCBI taxonomy): Eukaryota > Metazoa > Chordata > Chondrichthyes > Rajiformes > Rajidae > Amblyraja > Amblyraja radiata. Next base: position 14,994,011 of record NC_045981.1, on the reverse strand, counting down.
CTTCTCCCCACAACCCAAGACACCCGTATTAATCAAGAATCGATCTTTCTCTGCCTTAAAAATATCCATTGGCCTCCACAGCCTTCTGTGGCAATGAATTCCACAGCTTCACCACCCTCTGACTGAATTGTCGATATCACTATCACAGTGCTTTTACAACAACCGAACAGCGATCACCTTGTACGCTAACACTATCTTACACACACTGGGGACAATTTGCAATTTTACCAAAGCCAATTAGCCTTCAAACCTGTACGTCTTTGGAGTGTGGGACAAAACTGGAGCACCCGGAGAAAACCCACGGGGTCACAGGGAGAAAGGACAGACTCCGTACAGACGGCACACAGAGTCAGGATCGAACCCAGGTCCCTGGCGCTGTAAGGCAGCAGCTCTACCATTCCTCCACTATGCCATCCATGTTTAATTTAATTCACAAGTCCTCAGAAATTAATGTAGTCTATACCTTAAAACACTGTGGCAGATAACTTGAGATATATATATGCTTATAAATTTCCCGAAGATAGACACTAAATGCTGGACCAACTCACAGGGTCAGACACAAAAGGAATAGATGATGCTTCAGGTCAAAACCCTTCTTCGGATCGGAGGCTGATGAAGGGTCTTGACCTGAAATGTCACCTATTCCTTTTCTCGAGAGATGCTGGCTGACCTGTTGAGTTACTATAGCATTTTGTGCCTATCTTCGGTGTAAACCAGCATCTGCAGTTCCTTCCTACATATTATAACTTTCCTGTCTTTGTGCTGCTAGAATATGACTTAGAATTGTTGGGTTTTTTTCCTGTAAGTGTCTCTAATTCTGCAAGCAGTAAAGTCTTGATTGTTTAGCAAGGAAAATGTCAATCAGTGGTTCGCTACTTTCCTGATTGGATGGATTGTGTAACAAAGTAAGTAAGTAAGTAAGTAAGTTTATTGGCCAAGTATTCACATACAAGGAATTTGGCTTGGTGCTCCGCCCGCAAGTGACAACATGACATACAGTGACAGTTACGAATGACTCTGAAAACACTAAACATTAATAATAATAAAACATTAATGATAAAACACCATTGATCAAGCATGTGAACCAACAAAATACTAGATCTAGTGAAGGAGTAGATTAATGTATTCTTCCTCCTTGTTTAAAATCTCCATGCTGCTGGGCGGCACGGTGGCGCAGCGGTAGAGTTGCTGCCTTACAGCACTTGCACTGCCGGAAACCTGGGTTAGATCCCGATGGGTGCTGTCTGTACGGAGTTTGTGGTTTTCTCCGAGAACTTCAGTTTCCTCCCACACTCCAAAGACGTACAGGTAGGTAGGTAAATTGGCTTGGTAAAATGTAAAAATTGTGTGTAGGATAGTGTTAATGTGCGGGGATCGCTGGTCGGCATGTGCTGAAGGGCCTGTTTCCGGCGCTGTATCTCTAAACTAAACTAAACTATAATGGCATTGTTGCAGACTTGTGAATAAATCACTCGTACACACACTTGGTCAAAACACAAAGAAACTTAAAAACTAAGGGAAGGAAAGGAGGATGAAGTGGTGTGGGTGGAATATGTAAATCGTAGCATTTTAACACCATTTCTCGCCGTATAACCAGATGCAGATGTATCAATTGATTGAAGTTGCTGTTTATAAGAATGACTTTTTTAGTGTGTTTATTTTTATTGGAGCTTTAGAATTTTATTTTTGCAGATGTTGGGGAAATTAAAAACAGGTTCCTCTGTTGTGCATTGTCAAGAGAAATTCAATTCTTGTTTAAAAATAACTAAATGTAATATTTGTGGTTATTGGGACCTTAGAACCAAAACTGATATGGTTAAATTTGTTCCTGTACATTTTTAATCGCCAGTGCCGATGGCAATAGGAGTTTATGAATTGAGTTTTCAAATGACTTTGCACATTTTTAAAAAGAATGTTTATTTTAGTGTAACTTTATTGCTATTTTCTATCCTCATAATATCATGGGGTGTGTATCCTGAACACCACTGAGAAGATTGGCACCAGATATTTTTATAAACTTGGTGAGGCCTTTTCAGTGGTTAGTTAATAGGAAGTCAATGCGATTCAAGGCAAAGCGATTGATAATTCAGTCTGTCAGGTCAGTTGGACGTCTCTCGCCAGTTTGGGCTGTTGCTTGGTTGTCAATTAATTGTTTTCAACTAAATCCACTTATCAGTCTAAAGGGCCTGTCCCACTTGGCGATTTATTTTGGCGACTGCCGGCATCAGGTCACCGGAATATTTGCGGTGTGATGCGACGTGACGGGGGGGGGGGGTAATACGGCGTGACGCGGCGTGACGACGTATTGACGCACGGCGTTTCCTCAAGTGTCGCTACATTTTTTTTGTCGCCGCTGGATTTTGAAATGTTCAAAATCTTTTGCCGACCCTGATATGACGCCGGCAGTCGCCTAAAAAAATAGCCAAGTGGGACAGACCCTTAACTGTTTTAAACCTTGGTTTGTCAGTTAATCGCACAGCTCACCATAAAAGCACACCAGTAAAGCATCCTAAACATGATCTCTTCTTCTTTATCAGCTTAGTTTAGTGTAGATTTACGGCACGGAAACAGGCCCTTCGGCCCACCCAGTCCGTGCCGACCAGCGATCCCCGCGCACAGACACTATCCTACACACACTAGGGACAATGTACAAGTATACCAAGCTAATTAGCCTACAAACCTGTAACCTTTGGAGGGTGGGATGAAACCGGAGATCCCGGAGAAAACCCACGCAGGTCACGGGCAGAACGTACAAACTCTGTACAAACAGAACCCGTGGTCATTTTCGAACCTGGGTCTCTGGCGCTGTAAGGCAGCAACTCCACTGTGAGCTACGGTGCTGTCCCAACTTTATCTCATTTAAGGAAGAAGTTTCCTGTTCTCTTTGTTCTCATTTAAGGATAGAAACATTCTTCCATTGATGCAATGCTTTTTATCTGGTTAGATTATCTCAAATTATTGCAGTACATCAAAGCATTGAAGTAATTGCTCTTGTAACATATCGACCGAAATGGTTATTGCATTAAAAATTGCCTGATTATAATAATTTGTTTTCTCAGTATTGGTAATAAGGTTCTGCAGTGCAGTTGTTGAGTATCTGAATGTCTTTTGAGCCAAATTTCATACATACAGTCCAAACATTTCAATTTGTGTTCAGCATTTCATAAATGTATTGACATATGTACCGCTGGCTTGTTTCAGTAGAAGGCGTACAAATGTTAAGAGATTCTTGTCTGTAGATGCACTTCATACTGTTATTTTTTAAATCTCCTGCTCTAAGTGAATCATTTTAAGATTATTTTTTCGCCGGCAATGTGTCAAGCAATTATAATACAGTGGAAAAAAATGCTTCATTAACTGCATATAAATGCTTCAGTCAAAACCTATTAATGCACTGGAAATGTAAAGTTACTTAGGTAGTTCCTTTATCCTGTACTGAGATCAGTTTCAACTCAGTAGGGTGACTTCTTAATTAGGGCAGGCGTCCCAGCCTGCAGCCTGGACCTCTTTCTGCCTTCTAGCATTTCATGAAGGAAATTGTCCTTGCTTATTTCCTGAGATCCAGCACTTGAAAAAAGTGTGTGTGATTTCAAGGAGAGGAAAGGAAGTGTGATTTAATCAAGTTTATTAAATTTTTAAGGAACTTCAGTGTCCTTTCCATACACTGGCTGCACAGTTTGACAGCTAATGTATGAGATTTCATGTTTCGCCCACATAATCGGAGAGATTGAACACAGGGAACCAGATGACGCAGCTGAATTAAAAACTAATGCAGCTTCGGTGACCTATATGTCACCTTAAGGACGGGTCGACAACCCAAATGACACGTTATTTAATCATGAATTCACTACGTTTGCAGGCGAGATTTTACAGCCTGCAAATGGAAGAAACACTCTGTTTTTGTGGTGCTGTTGGAACTTGGTGCTGTAAGTAGAATGAACTGCATTTGAAAATGAGTATCTGCATTTATTTTTGCTTGAAAATATCATAACCTCTCTCTAGGAGTTTATGATATTTGGCCATTTAGAATGAGAAAAAAAATCAATATTTTTTTCTTTTGATGTTAGATATAGAAACAAGGAACTGCAGATGCTGGTTTAAACAAAAGGACACACAGTGCTGGAGTAACTCAGCAGGTCAGGCAGCATCCCTGGAGAACATGGATAGGTGACATTTTGGGTCGGAACCCTTCGTCAGACTGATGCATTTTCTCCAGAGACGCTGCCTGACCTGCTGAGTTTCTCCAGCATTTTTGCTGTAAAATGTAGGTTGAATCTTAAACGTATCTGGTCATCCAAGTTTGACTCAACATTTTTGCAACACACTTCAACAGGCTGATTGGGAACCGGAGCTGGAAAGGATTGTGCATCTTGTTGGAGAGGGAAAGAGTGGCACGTTGGTGCAGCGGTGGAGTTGCTGCCTTACAGCGCCAGAGACACGGGTCCAAGCCTGACTACTGGTGCTGTCTCTATGGAGTTTGTACGTTCTCCCCGTGACTGTGAGGGTTTCCTCCAGGTGCTCTGGTTTCCTCAAAAGAGTGCGGGTTTGTAGGTTAATTGGCTTCTGCAAATTGTCTCTGATGTCTAGGATAGAACTAATGTATGGTTGGGTGGGTCATCAGACTTGTCTCCATGCTGTATCTAAAACTAAACTAAACTAAACTACTGTTGAGATGGTTCAGGAATCAATATAGAGGAAACAAAAGGAAGCTAAAAACAAAAATTGACTTTGGTTCCAGATAGCGAGTTTCAAATTGCTTGCGAACGCTACCTAATAAAAGCTATAGCTGAAATCTCCATGGGGTGGGGTGGGGGAGGGAAGAGAAGTCCATTTGAGATCGATATGCCTTCATATCATGTATATATTAATGGAAGTCTGAAAGGAAGTCAACTCGCTGTCACAGATTTGGAAACCCAAAACCTGAGTCACACAGCCCCGTAGCTCTCCAAGCCTCTGTTGATTGACTAGTCAACTTGGCAACTGATGTAACCTGCAGGGGCAGATGTGTGATTGCAAACTGGGATTCTTCCCACTTGGCTCTCAAAAGACTCTGCTAGGCAAAGTTGTGACTAGTGAGGAAGATGGGCTTGTTGGCCAAACAAAAGAACGCATTATCAGTACATAATGCGGGAAGGTTGTGATTGCTTCTGGCTAATCTTGGTGCGGAGAAATTGAGTAAAACCTTTGTGTACTTTGCATATTCCTTTTGGCAGCACAGTCTGTTGAAACCAATGCAGACTGGATGAACTATATGTGTAGAAAGGAACTGCAGATGCCGGTCTATACCGAAGATAAACACGGAGTGCTGGAGTAACTCGGCAGGACAGGCAGCATCTCTGGAGAAAAGGGATGGTGACGTTTCGGGTCAGGACCCTTTTGCAGTCCGAAGAAGGGTCCCCACCCGAAACGTCACCCATCCTTTTGCTCCAGAGATGTTCCCTGACCCGCTGAGCTACTCCAGCACTTTGTGTTTATCTTCTGGATGGACTGTATGTCACCTATGGTTAGACACAAAATGCTGGAGTAACTCAGCGGGACAGGCAGCATCTCTGGAGAGAAGGAATGGTTGACATTTCGGATCAAAACCCTTCTTCCGACTCTATGGTTGTCAATCTAAATGATTCGCACTGTTCGTCTCACACCTTTGTTCCAACCATGTACCTCTCAACACCCCTCTCACCAGCATGTACCTATCACCTGCCATGCCTTGTACTGCCTCTTCTCTCTCCCCGCTTTCTCCCCTCCCCTTCTTCCACCATGAGTCTGAAGACCCAAACGATCATGTTGGCCTGGATCTCTGGTGCTATAAGGCAGCAGCTCGACCATTGCGCCTAGATTACTAATAAACATCTAGCTGCATGCAATACCTCTTAACATCGATGCTTTAAGGATAAATAATTTAAACGGCTTGACTTCCAAGAATTCAAGGTTCGCTTAAATATTATGAAAAATGTTGGGGTATTTTGTTCCAATATCAAAGTCTAGACCATAGTTTCAAACTCTTGGTTTAATATTGAATGAAACAGGGACTGGGTTTTTGTATGTCTCAGAATATCACAGTAAAGTTTTCAAATGCTAAAATGTTCTCCAAACTTTTGCTTCTCATTTCTATATCGTTTCTGTGAAACATGTCCAGGGGGAAAAATGTGAATAACCTAATATAAAGCACTGCTTCTTGCTGCCAATCTGAAGATTGTTTGAGAAATTGTAACCTTTTCACTTGTGAAACAAAAGATATAATTTGACTCTGCAAGAGATGGCATCCATTTCCCATACTCTGCAACTCTATTCAACTGAGATTTTAGATAGTTATGGAAATTATTTCTCCTAATTCCATGACCATTCGACCGAGTAAAGGAAGTGCACATCAACAGCTCTATTCTCTCAACACAGGAGTCCATTACCATCTTTAGCCCAATTTTCAGAATTCCTTCTTTATGTTCTTTATTTGATTAGCTTTAAACTGTTCAGGGCACTTAATCGCGTCTTATCACTAAGGAGACTGGCATAAAATGTACGGAACACGAGCAAGTCATGATCCTGACCAGTTGTGCTCCTGTTTATGTGCCTCTCAAGCATACTTCAAGTCCGATATTTCATTCACTCAGCTCCTGCAGTTGCAAGTTTCACATTCTTTCCATTTTCTGCGAGAGTTCCAAGGCTGTCAGAGTGGGAGAGAGCACTTTGAAGAGTCACTTGGAAGGTTTACTAAGAAGGTTTAGAAGGGCAGCACAGTGGCGCAGGGGTAGAGTTGCTGCCTTACAGCGCCAGGGACCCGGATTCGATCCTGACTACGGCTACTGCCTGTATGGAGTTTGTACGTTTTCCACGTGACCTGCATGGGTTTCCTCCAGTTCCCTCCCATGTCCTTTATTCCAATGGATTTCCATGCTTTTCTTCTTTCTGGATATCCTTTTTTGCAGTGTTCTACAACAGAGCTGACGTGTTTTTGTTACTAGTTTGATGAGTCTGTTGGTGATCGTATTTTTAAGGCAGAAATCCCACTTGCCACGGACGCTGTTCAATTTACGCCAAGACGTTTGCTCACAATCTCTTCCTAGAACCTAATACCTGCCCGGAGAGTATTGAGACACCGTACAACTGCTCCGCCAGGGGAAGGGAGGAAGAAATGGAGTAAGCAGAGTTGGCTTCTGTGCCCTGACCAGAGTAGAGGCCACTTTCTGAAGTTGTGATCCTTTATTCTCCGGGGTAATTATAGAAACTCCCGTGCGCAGCGGGAGGAAGGAGAAATCTTGGAAGTTTTTCCTCAGTAATTGATTGTAACAGAGGAAGGAAGGATGTCTTGAGGAAGGCCCATGTAGCTTCTCGACTGTATGCGATTAGTTGCTGTGAGTCCTGATGAAAGAATATTTTGGTGCTTTCAATACCCAGAGGTGCAGCAATGCATATTAATGAGTGGGATGTCTGTCAGGCAACTGAGAAACAGAAAATACTGTGGTTGACGTTTTCCATATTAAAGTCACAGAAACTAGTCTACTGTGATATTTACAATGGGTTGCGTAACTGTACAATACTCAGCATCAAGCAGCCGGTTTTGGATTGTTAAATATTATTTTTTAAGCTTTTAGCACCTTGGTATTGGTTTCATCAACATCGTCCCATGATAGTGTGTTAAGGTAAGCAAAAGGCAAGTTTTCAACAGCAGCTGATTAATGTTATTCCATCTCGAGAGGCGATGAATTCAATGCTATTTGTTTAATGTCATGTGCAATGAGCTCATGATCACCAAGTGCAGAAGGACACCGGAGAAGGGTCTCGACCCGAAACGTCACCCATTCCTTCTAGCCTGAGATGCTGACTGCCCCGCTGAGTTACTCCAGCTTTTTGTGTCTATCTTCTTTGCAGAAGGACATCACTGTTTCATTAGGTCGGAGTCTTTTGACTTTAGAGGTACAAGCGCAGAAACAGGCCCTTCGGCCCACCAAGTCCGCGACGACCATCGATCACCCCGTACTCTAACACTAGGGACAAATTACAATTTTACTGAAGCCAATTAACCTACAAACCTGTGCGTCTTTGGAGTGTGGGAGGAAACTAGAGCACCCGGAGAAAACCCAGGTAGAACATCCAAACTCCGTACAGACAGCACCCATAGTCAGGATTAAACCCGTGTCTCTGGCACTGTAAGGCTACAACTTTACTGCTGCACCACTGTGCCGTCCCTAAACAAAACTCGTTACTGAACAAAAAGGGTGGAAAATATCACAAATTAAAAATTAGATTAGGCTCTTCACCGATTTGAAAGCAAAAAAGCACAAACATTCTCAAAAAAGAGTGGCAGGACATGGGCTTGGCTCTCTACTACATTTTGCAAAGAACATACAGCTTTGAAGGCATAGGATAAGTGACAAGGTTATAGGCCTGAAATTCCCCTTCAGTAATTTTAATGCAAACTAAAATTTGAGGGAAAACTCAAAGAAGGGTCTCGACCCGAAACGTCACCCATTCCTTCTCTCCAGAGATGCTGCCTTTCCCGCTGAGTTACTCCAGCATTTTCTGTCTATCTTCGGTATAAATCCGCTTTTGCTGTTCCTCCACTGCGGAATCCCATCAAGGTATGGCCTACTTTCCTATCCCGCTCCCCTGACTCTCAATTCAAGAAGGGCGGCACGGTGGCGCAGCAGTAGAGTTGCTGCCTCACAGCGCCAGAGACCCGGGTGCGATCCCGACTGCGAGAGCTTGTCTGTATGGAGTTAGTATGTTCTCCCCGTGACCTGCGTGGGATTTCTCTGAGATCCTCGCTTTCCTCCCATACTCCAAAGATGTGCAGGTTTGCAGGTTAATTGGCAAAGTATAAAATGTAAAATTGTCCCTAGTGTGTGTAGGATAGTGTTAATTTGTTGGGATTGCTGGTTGGTGTGGACTACGTGGGCTGTGGGCTGAAGGGCCTGTTTCCATGCTGTAAATTAAACTAAACTAAAGGGTCTCAACCCCAAACATCACCTATTCCTTTTCTCCAGGGATGCTGCCTGGCCCGTTGAATTACTCCAGCTTTTTGTGTCTATCTTCAGTGCATTTTAAATATCTCTGGTATTCAGACATTAAAAGCAATTCTAGTGGATGCAAATGATTTGAAAACATGATTTTTAATAAAATGATTAAACCCATGTTGAAGTTATGAGATAATGAATCTCCCTGGGTTTGGAGTTACTGTATAAATATATGGGAGTCCTGATCATGGAGAAAGGTATTCCTCAGCCTTCCGCTGGAGCGCTCAGCAAGTCAGATCTCCACAAGGAGCTGGGCTAGAAGGTCGTGAGTTCAAGTCTGACACAAGAAACTTGAGCCTAAACATCTATGCAGCTATTGGCGGCCACGGTGGTGCAGCATTAGAATTGCTGCCTTACAGTGCTTGCAGCGCCGGGGACCTGGGTTCGATCCCGACTACGGGCACCTGTCTGTACGGAGTTAGTACGTACTCCCCATGACCAGCGTGGGTTTTCTCCGAGAACTTCGCTCTCCTCCCAAACTCCAAAGATGTACATAGAATAGAATAGAATGCTATTTATTGTCATTCAAACCTAGGTTTGAACGAAATATCATTTCTATAGTTTATTACATTACAAAACAATCCAAGACCCACACTTAACACAGTTTACATAAACATCCATCACAGTGAGTCTCCAACATCTCCTCACTGTGATGGAAGGCAAAGTCTTTATCTCTTCCCTTTGTTCCTTCTCCCGCGGTTCAGCAGTCCAACTGCAGTGTCGAGGCGAACTGGGGCTCCGATGTTAAAGCCCCCGGCGGGTGATGGCAAGTCCTGAGGCTGTTTAAGCCACGCCGGGCGATGTTAGGCCCCGGCTCCATGTCCTTTAGACCCGCGGTTCCAGCGGGAGAAGTCGCCGTTGCGGAGCTCGGAAAAGCGGTCTCCCACCAGGGACCTGCGAGCTCCCGATGTTCCTGTCCACCGGGTCTACGGCCGGTGCCTCCGAACTCCAAAGTCGGGTCGCAGCCGCGCGCCACCACAGCTCTTCCCGCTCCGAAGTTGGCCAGCTCCGCGATCTCAGTTCCGCAGGCTCTGCAACTGGAGCCCTCAGGTTAGTCCCGGCCGGAGGTCGCCGCCGGCTCCACGATGTTAGGCCCAACGACATCCGAGACCCGACAGGGAATAGTCGGGTCCCCGCACAGGGAAGAGATTTAAAACGGTTTCCCCCACAGCCCCCCCACCACCCCCCACATATACACAGTTAAAAAAAATTAATAAAAACTAACTCAAGACATACATTTAACGAGACAAAAATAAAAAAAGACAGACGACTGTAGTCGAGCCGCTGCCGTTAGGCGCCGCCACTACTTTGCAATGTTTGTAGGTTCATTGGCTTGGTGTATGTGTAAATTGTCCCCCTGGTGTGTGTAGGATAGTGTTAATGTGTCAGTGTGGACTCGGTGGGCCAAAGGGCCTGTTTCCGTGCTGTATCCCAAAAGTAAACTAAAAAAACTAAACTATTGGAGTGAAGAGCAGAGGGGGTATGGTGACATTTTAGGGTGATGAATTAAACTGAAGCACCGTCTACCCACATGGGTGGATTAAAGTGATCGCATAATATCATTTGATGAAGAGCAGAGGAATTATCTCTGGTGTTCAACATTATCTTTCGTCAATACCAGACGATCCAGTCATTTCCATTGCCATTGATGAGAGCTTGCTCTCTTGAAATTAGCTGCAATGTTTCTAACGTGTGACTTGGCTGTTTTAGATTACACTGGGATATGCTGGGCTTGAGAAAGATGCTGTAGAAAAGCAGGTTTAGTTTAGCTTAGAGATACGGTGTGGAATCAGGCCCTTCTTCCTAATGAGTTCACGCCAACCAACGGTCACCCGTGCACTAGTTCTATCCTGCACTCTAACGCCCCTGTCCCACTTAGGAAACCTGAACGGAAACCTCTGTAGACTTTGCGCCCCACCCAAGGTTTCCGTACGGTTCCCGGAGGTTGCAGGTGGTTGCCGGAGGTTGAAGGTAGTGGAAGCAGCTAGGGAGACTGACAAAAACCTCCGGGAACCGCACGGAAACCTTTTATTTATTTATTTATTTATTTTTGATTAATCAAAAATATTTATTCAAATATTAAAATAGTATTTACAATACAATAAAACAAAACACCACCATAATACAAGATGAACAAATATGCTAAGCAATTGCTAAACAACTATATCGCAATCCTTGTCCAAGATGCATTCAACCCCCCGCGGAACTCCCTCAGGGTGCCCGTAGACAGGGCGTATTCCCTTTCTATCGCACCCGGGCACGGTCGTATCCCCGGAAAAGGGGCAGGCCGCCGGCTCGGGTAGAGCCCTCTACCGTCTGGCGCCTTGACTCGCGGATGGCCAGCTTGGCCAGGTCCAGGAGCAACCCAACCAGGACATCTTCAGCCCTACCCTCTCCCCTACGCACAGGGTGTCCAAAGATGAGGATGGTGGGTGAAAAATGCAGCCAGAAGGCAAGGAGCAGCCCCTTTAGGTATTCAAACAGTGGCTGCAGCCTCACGCACTCCATATACACGTGGTACACAGACTCTTCCAGCCCGCAACAGTGGCAGGCGGCTGGCGAGTCTGTGAACCGCGAGAGAAACAGGTTGCAGGGAACACCTCGGTGCAATACCCTCCACCCCAGGTCCCCAATGTAGAGGGGGAGAATCCCTGCGTAGAGGGACCCCCACCGGGGGCCCCCCTCGCGACCGGAAGGCAACACTGACCGCCACTTGGTGTCCGGACGGTGGACTAGGGCAAGGAAGTGCAGGGTTTGGAGGAGGAGCTTGTACAGGCCACGCCACCCTGCGTCTCGGAGGGAGACGAAGGATGTCGAGGAAAGGCGGCTCAAATTGTGTGGGACCGGCTCCCGGGATGGATTACAGCGCCTGGGTCCGATGAGTACTTCCGGCTGAGCGGGGGCTTGGGTGGGGCGCAAAGTCTCCAGAGGTTTCTGTTCAGGTTTCCTAAGTGGGACAGGGACATAAGGACAATTTACAGAAGCCGATTCACCTACTAACCTACTTATGTTTTTTATTCAGTTTGGAGATATAGCATGGAGACAGGACCTTTGGCCCACTGAGTCCGCGCCGACCAGCGATCACCCGTAAACTAGTTCTATCCCACACACCAGCGACTACTTACAGAAGCCAATCAACCTACAAACCTGTACGTCTTTGGAATGTGGGAGCACCCGGAGAAAACTCATGTGGTCACAGGCAGAACGTGCAAACTCCGTACGGACAGCACCCATAGTCAAGATTGAGCTGGTGCCTCTGGCTCTGTAAGGCAGCAACTCTACCACTGTGCCACTGTGCCGTCCTAGACTATTAATACATGCAAATACTAAGAAATTAGTATTTGTTGTGGTCATCATGAGTTTTAATCCCCTTTGACACACTTTAATTTAGAGATACAGCATTTACTTTAGTTTCAATTGTAGCTATTCCTATAATTGTTAGCCATTTTAGAAACAAACTTTAATATGGTTAATTTTCCTAATCCAATTCTTTCCAGCAATTAAATTGTAAAATCGTGTAAGTCAGATTTTATGTGTCGTAATCACCGACTCTGTGTCAGTTCCAATGTTTGCCCAAAATAACTCGGAGACTGTGAAATGGAATCCAGCACAAAACCATCTCTGCACACTTGACAAATCCCTGTCTCTCTCCTCACTCGAACCGTGAGTCAATACTGCAGACCTAAAGCTCGCTGTTTCAGCGGCACCCAGCTGCGACTCAGCAGAATCTAATAACTCAAAACCTTTCCACAGCACCCACGGCGGAAATATATATCCATGTCCACCAGAGATTAGTTTAGTGTAATTTAGAGATACAGCAAGGAAACAGGCCCCTTGGCCAACCGAGTTCGTGTCGACCAGTGATCCCCGCAAGCCTAATACTATCCTACATGGAATACTTGGGACAATATTACAATTTTACCAAGCCAATTAACCTACAAAGCCGTATGTCTTTGGGGTATGGGAAGAAACTGGAGCACTCGAAGATAACCCACACAGGTCACGGGGAGAACGAACAAACTGCATGCAGACAGCACCCGTAGTCAGGGTCTAGTTCTTAGGAATACTGTAAATATCACGAGCAATTTCTCCAGGACCAGTGTCATGGCCAAGAACGCACACCAATACCTACCTCTACATTCACAGAAAGCTTCGGAGGTTTGGCATGTCGCCAACAACTCTCGCCAACTTCTACACATGCGCCGTACAAAGCATTATTGGGATGCATTGCAGCACGATTGGGAACAGCTCCATCCAAGACCACAAGAAATTGCAGAGATTTGTGGACGCAGCCCAGATCATCAGGCAAACCAAACTCCCTTCCATTGACTCTATCTACACTTCACGTTGCCCCGGCAAGGCCACCAGCATAATCGAGGACCAGTCTCACCCCTGTCACTCCCTCCTCTCCCCTCTCCCATCAGACAAGAGGTACAGAAGTTTGAAAACGCACACCTCCCGATTCAGGGACCGTTTCTTCCCAGCTGTTTTCAGGCAACTGAACCATCCTCCCACCCACGAGAGCGGCCCTGATCTTCCATCGACCTCATTGGAGACCTTTGAGCTATCTTTAATCGGACTTCACTGGACTTTACCTTGCATTAAATGTTATACACTTTTATACTATCTCTGTGCGGACGGCTTGATTGTAACCATGTATTGTCTTTTCACTGACTGGGCAGCACACAACAAAAAGCTTTTCACTGTACACGTGACAATAATAAACTAAGGTCAACTAGTGGACCACACTGTGTCAGTACATCATATTTTAGTTGCCACCTTGTACCCTTCATGTCTGAAATTTGAAACAAATATTTAGAGTCTTAACTTGGTCATATAGGCCCGTTGTCCTGTCAGCAGCAGTTTTGAGCTTGCTTCTTCTGAACGCATCCCTAATTTTTGACTTCTCATGTGAGCCTTGGGTGATCAACGAGTTAAAAATAAAATGTGCCTGTCTGGCTTGTCGAGTTGCAGGATCATATTTAATGTGCAAAGGACCGCATCCTGTTTCTTTTCCTTCATTATAATCCAAAATCCTGTGGAGTTTGCATGCAAAAAATGTAAGAATTATAGATGAGTGGTTGGGATGCTCAATCCAAATAAAGCTGTCTCCCCTCAAAACCATGGGGGTCAGTTGAATTTTAGATCCTAGTTTTGGCCAGAGAAGGATATGCTCGCCTACCTACCTACCTACGACGTTTGCACAGATGCTGCCGCAAAGAAAATGTACCACTTGCCTAGAAATACTGCAATTGTGTGACATCTTTGAAGACAAAATGGTATAAGGCTTCTCGCTGGGTCTCGACTGCGGAGTGGGAACACGGCTGGAGGTCTTTATCGAGACGCCGCGGTCTCGATGCCTCCCGGATGGCCGTGGAGAAGCATGTGTCGGAGCCTGGCTGGGGCCTCGCGGGTCGGAGGAGCCTCGCCTAGCGAGCCGGAGCCCAGGCCGGCGGAGCCCACGGCTGGGGTCCGGGGTCGGCACCATGGAGGCCTCAGGAGAGGACCCGGCTGCGATAGTGGAGAAGTCGTTGCGGTGGCTGAGGATGGTGCTGACCCGCGGATGAGGACGGACCACGTGAAGTGGGGATGTCGCTGCCGAGGGAAGGAACGAATGAGGACCCAGCATGGGCGGAGTGGGAAGAACAACGGGGACCTGGCGTGGGGGGGACCACCGTAAGAGAGGGGGAGGGATAATGGAGGACGCCGTGGAGATGGGGGGGGGGGGGTAAGGACAATGGGGACCCGATGTGGAGGGACCACAGGGAGGGGGGGGGGGGAGAGCAAAGGGGGAGCTGGGGTGGGGTGGGGGGTGTAATTTGTAACTTTATAAGCACCCTTTATGGGCAACTGCTTACGTACCTTGCCAAGGTATGCAAATAAAGAAATTACCTGTTACCTTCATTCGTTCATTCATTATTAGGATGAGCTCAGCAGGACGGGCAGCATCTCTGGAGAGAAGGAATGGGTGATGAGACCCTTCTTCAGACTGGCCCGACATGTCACCCAATGTTTCTCTCCAGACATGCTGCCTGTCGCACTGACTTACTCCAGCATTTTCGGTGTAAACCAATGTCTGCAGTTCATTTCCTGCACAGTATAGGGCGAGCTTTTGCAATTTGGGACCGAACCAAAATGGCACAACAGAGTGAGATAATTCTCGATACCCAAAACAATATAATCCTTATATTAAAACAACTAGACTAAGTGGGACCCATTGGACCCACTTTGGGCTGGTCCCCCAATGCAATATTCCACCTTCATACCATTTCAAGCAGAGTGCAGGCCAACAAATTCAAATGCAATTTCATACCATTTCAAGCAGAGTGCAGGCCACCAAATTCAAATGCAATTTCATACCATACAGGCTTCATACTCCTGGACCCCCCGGAAGGGGCGTTACCTTCATCATGGTGATTGACAGGCGAGAGGACCAATCTGCTGATCTTAAATTTTTTTAAACATTCATAAGCTTTTTTATATTTAATCGAACTGAAAAATCCTCAGGGCTGCCTCAGTGGAGGAGGTATGAACATTGACTTCTCCAATTTTACTTCGGAGTCACGTGAGTGACTACGTGAAGAGCCCGCTCAGCACGCATGCGCGGCATTGCGTCAGCAGTGCAACAGCGGCCGCATCGGGAGTCAGGCGCTCCCGCTACAGGGTGAAAGAATGGACCGTCAGGTAAGTACCCTGAGGTCGGGTTTCTTTCACAGGAGAGCCTTCTGCTTTGTTTCACAGGCAGAGACCAAAGGCTCTTGAACAAACCTGTCCCCCGCTCGACTCCAACGGAGGAGCGTTCCATCTGGGGGGGGCAGCAACAGGCGGTAGGACCGCTTACCGGGCGCTCCGCTATCCCCGACACCGTGCCGAGCCCAGTCCCGCTAGCGCCTGAGAAGCGGGCTGGATGTAAAGCTACTGAAGAAGCGTCCGGCCGGTGGCTTCCGACTTGTCGGACGGGGACGTCTCTCCACCCGCACGGGGGAGAGACAGCCGCATGAGCCGCTTGGAGCGGCTCCTGGAGCAGGGGCTCCAGCGAGACGCGCTGCGTGAGGGGCGCTCTCGCAGGGGGAGTTCAGGCACTCCCTCCACAGTGCCTTGTGCACTGGCCATCGCTTCCTCCTTACCCGACGGTAGCTTTGGTGACCAGGACTGGCCTGGTCAGGAAAAGGGGACGCTGGCTGAAGAAGTCGTGAGTATGCAAGGGGTGCAGGACCAGGAAGAGCTGCTGGGTGTGGAAGAGACCGCTACGTGGCAGCCCCACGTGCAGGAAGGGCATTAGAGCCTAAACTAGCGGCCAGCATCAACCACCTCTCCAACAGGCCCCTACAGGAGCAGGTGGTTAATGAGGCCTTAAAGATGTACACAGCTGCAGAAAATTGTGAGTCCCTCAAAGTGCCGGCTGTCAACAGCCAAATCTGGGGGCACGTCGGGACAAATATTCAGAACCAGGAGCTGATACTGCAGCGGATCCTCAGGCTCCTGACGTCAGCCATCACATCATTGCTCGTTCTGTGGACAATACGGAGATGACCACAAACCAACTAGACACTCTCGCACTGTTGTACAAACACGCAGTTCGAGATAAATAACCTCCGTAAATAAATCATAAGACCTGCCCTAAATCCAAAATTCGCGGGGTTGTGCAAAACCCCAGCCACTGAGCCAGACACACTGCTCTTTGGCAAAAACCTCACGAAAAAAGTAAAAAATATGGAAGAGGCCTCTAAAACTTTTGGTCTCATGAGGGCAGGCCCCGGGACGAGCAAACCCAAAACAACAATACCCAAGCGGCAGCACCCCATCGCGTCCACCAGTCGACGTCTGCCATATGGGACTGGTGAAAGCTCGGGGTCCGCATTTTATCACCCAAAGTCTTTTTTAGACCAAGGCCCAGAGCAGACGCCATGGAAAATGCGCCACCCCCCAACATCACCGCCACGTCAGACAACGCGCAAGACTCGCTGGTCTGGGAAGAGACAGAAGAAACACCCATAACCATGGAGGTAGGTGGGTCTGGTTCCTACCAGCATATCGAAAATAGGGGCGTTATACTAACAGGGAGGAAGTTACACCTGTTTAAGGAAGCATGGGAGTCTATCACGAGTGACAAGTATATACTCAATAGCATTAGTGAATACAAAATACAATTTATACTAGAAAAATTGCCACCAGTTCAACGTTCACCCCAGAGGATTTTTCCCTCTCAGTTAAAGAGAAACGAGAGGGACAAGCTGAACTGGTGAGACTAATCACTAAGGGTATCATGGGAAAAAACAAAACATGAACCCTTGGAATTTGTGTCAAATATATTCACTAAAACTAAAAAAAAAAATGGTGGGTGTCGCATCATCATTGACTTAACTTCACTAAATATATTTTGTTAAGTATGTACATTTCAAAATGGAAACGTTTGTTACTGCCAAACAACTGATTTCCAAAGGATACTTCATGGCAAGCATTGACCTCAAAGATGCTTACTATTCAGTACCCATTCACAAGGATCATTGCAGATACCTGAAATTTACCTAGCTGGGGCAGCAATGGCAGTTTAAAGCATTACCCGATGGTTTAACATCAGCCCCAAGATTATTCACCAAGATACTAAAACCAGCCCTGGCAATATTATTAAGACAAAAACATATGGTCATGGCATATCTTGATGATATCTTAATAGTAGGCAAGACCATGGAATTGGCATGTCAGCTGTGTCAGCTACCAAACAGTTGTTCGAAACCTTGGGAATTGTCTTACATCCAGATAAATCTAAGTTGAAGCCATCCACAACCATGGAATACTTGGGCTTCACAATTAACTCAGCCCACATGTCTGTGACTTTGCCAAAAGACAAAACAACTGAATTGGCACAATCATGCAACAATTTAATGGTCAACAAGCGACTAACTATTCGACAAGTAGCAAGAGTAATTGGGGAAATGGCAGCAGCATTTCCGGCTACACAATTTGGACCTTTGCACTATCAAAACTTACAAAGAGCAAAGGTACAGGCACTAAAACGACATGCAGGTCATGACCGGATCATGAAATTACCCACTGAAGCAATATCAGTGGTGGGCAGAAAACGTTTGGCATAGTTTCAGCCCTATCATCATCATTAACCCTACTTTAGCTATCCAAACAGCTGCCAGTACTCAAGGCTGGGGAGCGACTAACTCCATATCCAGCACAGGTGGTAGATGGACTTACCTAGAGTCATCATTACTACTTACACTGGGCATTAACTATCTAGAGATGTTGGGTGCCTTTTATGGTTTAAAAGCATATGCATCGAATATGCATCACTTGCATGTATGGTTACAAATAGATAATACTACGGTGGTGGCCTACATTAACCATATGGGCAGCATATAATCGATATCATGCAACAAATTGGTCAACACAATTTGTCAATGGTGTGTCGAAAGACATATTTGGCTATCAGCAACTTACCTGCCAGGTAAGCTAAATACAGTGGCAGACACCAGGTCACGCAAATTTAATGACAACACCGAATGGATGTTAAACCCCAAAGTGTTCGCAAAGATTATTAAACAAAATGGCACGTCAGATATCGACTTATTTGCATTAAGGCTAAATCATCAGGTACCTATGTATGTCGCTTGGGAACCAGACCCTGAGGCAGCAGCGGTAGATGCGTTCGCGCTGGATTGGGGAAATTTCTTCTTCTATGCATTTCTTCCCTTCTGCCTCACCAGCCGTGTACTACGCACAATACAAATGGACTCTGCTTCAGGTATTTTGATAGTACCCGACTGGCCTACTCCACGACATCCCTCCGAACGTCCACAAGAAAACCGTACTTGTCCAGCATCAAAAAATGGGGGAAGTACTGCTTGGATACAGGGACCACCTACTTAACCGCTACAGTTACCAACGTACTGGAATTCCTGGCGAACCTTCACCACGATGAGGGACTCAGCTACAGTGCCATCAACACAGCTAGAAGTGCCCTGTCTGTCTATTTAAAACAAGCTCCAGGACAACAGGCCATGGGGTCCCACCCGCTGGTGGTCAAACTAATGAAGGGTATTTACAACTCTAACCCCCTAGACCAAGGTACACCCATATATGGGATGTCAGTGTGGTCCTGATATACCTCAGGGGATGGCCACCAGCCAGATCCCTCAACCTGGAACAATCTATGCTCAAAACACTCATGTTGATGGCACTTGTGTCTGCACAGAGGGTCCAGTCACTACACCTATTGCGACTGGACAGCATGCTCACAGCTCCAGACCAGATCTCTGTCATTATCCAGGGACTGATCAAACAGATCAGACCAGGAACACCTAATCCAGTCGTGGAATTCCGGGCTTACCCGCCAAAACCTGGGTTATGTGCCATGACCCACCTACTGTCCTACATAGACACAACCAAAAATATTTGAGGGAGTGAAAAAGCCTTATGGGTCAGTCATAAAAAATCTTATGGTCGGATGACGACCCAAACCATTTCGAGATGGCTCAAGCAGGTGCTAAAAGCTGTTGGGATAAACACTAACATGTACAAATCTCACTCCACCAGGGCAGCATCCACGTCGATGGCCAAAAGAATGGACGTGCCGATAGACCACATCCTGGCTATAGCAGGATGGTCGGGGGAAAGAACGTTCAGAACTTTTTATAATAAGCCGTTGGCAAAACCTGCTTTATTTGCAGAATTTTTTTTACAGACTGCAAATATTTAATTTAAGCCCAGAGGAGCAATTTAATTTCTTTGTTGTTATTGTTAAAAAATACCATTGTGTTTTTCTACAAACAGATTCATTGGTTGATTACGATAACACACTTCCTCCCTCAAGGACTTCGGCAGTGAGTGAAGTAATAACTGTTACACGGTTTGAAATCACAGAGCTTTAAAATCTTCACGTAGTCACTAACGTGACTCCGAAGTAAAATAGTAAGACTAAACGAGAACTTACCAGTTTGAAGTTTGATCTGTATTTTATGAGGAGTTACGATGAGGGATTACGTGCCCTCCGCTCCCACCCTCAATAATATGGGTCAAACTGATAACTGATGTCTCCTTTTCTTTACTATGTTTATTTCAATAACTGTGTCTATCTGTGATTCCACACCGCTGCTTTGAAGTATGCCGCGCATGCGTGCTGAGCGGGCTCTTCACGTAATCCCTCATCGTAACTCCTCATAAAATACAGATCAAACTTCAAACTGGTAAGTTCTCGTTTAATCTTACTATTTTAGGTAGTCCCTGCTTTCTCCTTCTTTCCCCTCACCTTCCCAGCTCTCCGTCAGCCCACTGTCTCTGCCTCTTCCTTTCTACTTCCCGCCCCCCCCCCCCCACCCTCACATCAGTCTGAAGAAGGGTCTCGACCCGAAACTTCACCTATTTCCTTCGCTCCATAGGTGCTGCCTCACCCGCTGAGTTTCTCCAGCATTTTTGTCTACCTGAGAAAATTCTCGCAGTCGCAATTAACCGGGGGAGGGTTGTGAAGGGACTGCGTGCTGGAAGTTGCTGGTTTCATGCGGATGTTTTAGAAATGCAGCTACGCCCAGCAGGGTGTGAAATTTGAAGAGGGATAAAAGAGACAGAGATTGTTTGAAAATTTTGACTGTGTAACATCTGGTAAAAAAAAAACCTTATAACAGGAGGATGGGCTCCAGACCTCTTGTTAAGAGTTGGCTGGAAGATTTGGGTCAAAGCAAATTCAGTTTGATTTTACGTGAGCTGCAACCTGTAGTGGAGCCCATGTGAATGTTTACTTGTCTGAAGAAGGATCACGACCCGAAACGTCACCCATTCCTTCTCTTCAGAGATGCTGCCTGGCCCGCCAATTCATGTGCTGGAGTAAATCAACGGGTCAGGCAGCATCTCCAGAGAACAAATGGATATTGGTAATATTAGTGCCAAGGAACTTGAAACTCTCGACCATTTCCACATGCTCCTTCATCTTGCTGACATTGAGCATTTTTGTTCAGTTTTGAGTCTTTTTCTTGAGGAGTGATGATACACTATTACTGGGCCAGTATTCGCTGGAGTTTAGAAGAATGAGGGGAACACCACATTTACACGTACAGAATAGTGAAAGGCTTGGATAGAGTGGATGTGGAGAGGATGTTTCCACTAGTGTGAGAGTCTAGGACCAGAGGTCATAGCCATAGAATTAAAGGACGTTATTTTAGGATGGAGATGAGGAGGGATATCTTTCATCAGAGTGTGGTGAATCTGTGGAATTCTTTGCAACAGAAGGCTGTGGAGGCCAAGACAGTGGATATATCTAAGGCATAGATATATAGATTGTTGATTAGTACGGGTGTCAGAAGTTATGGGGAGCATGGGGTTAGGAGGGAGAGATAGATCAGCCATGGTTGAATGGTGGAGTAGACTTGATGGGCCAATTGGTCTAATTCTGCTCCCATCACGTATGATATTATGATGATCTTATGATCTATACTGTTAACATCATCTGTCTCAATATCTGGTTAATAGTTGCAAAAATCCCACTTGTCTGAATATCTTTCGAATGTTGTTATTGTGCCCGCCTCAACTACTTCCTCTGGCAGCCTGTTCCAAATATCGTCTTCCTTCAATGCAAATAGTAGCCCCTCAGGTTTACATTAAATATTTCCCCTCCCAATGGTATTCCTCCATCTGAATAATACTTGGGCAAGTTTGAAGGGATATGGACCTAACACCGGCAGGTGGGACTAGTGTAGCTGGGACCATGTTGGCCGGTGTGGGCAAGTTGGGCTGAAGGGCCTGTTTCAACACTGTATTACTCTATGACTCTATGACTCAAAGAAAGCTTAAACAGTTACGAAAATAAAACAAAAATACTGTTAAGCGATCAATGCGTAAAGCAAGCTGATTACAGTAGGATGAAATCAAGAATTATTTAGTTTCTTGTGGTTTAGAGATACAGTGCGGAAACAGGTTCTTCGGCCCACCGAATCCGCGCGGACCTGCGATCCCCCTACACCAACACTATACCACACACACTAGGGACAATTTACAATTATACCAAGCCAATTAGACCTACAAACCTGTATCTCTTTGGTGTGTGGGAGGAAATCGGGGCACCCGGAGAAAACGCAGGGCACGGGAAGAACATACAAAGTCTGCACAGTCAGTACCCGAGGTTAGGATCGAACCCGGGTCTCTGGCGCTGTAAGGCAGAAACTCTACCGCTGCGCCACTGTGCCGTTTGTGTTCTTTGATGCAATGAGTGGCTGCAAATTAGATTGCGATTTCTGGTAGCAGTTTTTTAGTTGCGGACGTAAGTCAACTACAAATTTCTGAATAGAATGTCTTGGGGCTCAGGAGGAAATGGTAAGTAGTTTGCAACCCACAAAGTTTTTATTTTTACTTCATATATTCTGGTCTCCATGATTCTTTGCAAATTCTTTTTTTTTTTAAACTTGGTTGCATTACCTTCCTGCTGGCGGAAAAAAAAGATATATACATTTCATGCTCTATCTCACTCGGAGACTGGAGAAGTTTTCACTTCCATATAAAAAATTCCCAATTGAATAAAAACATTGGCTCGCAAGAATGCGAGGAGAGCTTTCACTGTTGTAGAAATTATATTTTGCTTGAAGTTCTGCAAGTACATTTGTAAACTGTTACATTTTTTTCTGTCTGCAAACACCACTCCTGGTGTGAGCAGCTAACAAACCTTCAGTGATGGCAACGTTTTGAAACAGCCATAATTTCTGTAGTAGCGCTATTTAGACGGACTTGTCATCAAGTTCATTCGATGTGAAGGGTAAGGTCATCTGAACTAACAAGCTTGTTCCCTCACTAAACATTCGTCTGTAATGTCCATGGAAATTCTGACCTTAAAAAGTAGTGGGAGATACATGACTGTACTCAAGCCGTCCATTAAACCCCTATTCTGAACCTTTCTACACATCTTTCATTCATTTGGGCTATGCCTAGTGAATTTCAGGATATCACCATCGTCTTCTTGTTCTAAAACATAGGCAACAAATTGGATTGTTGCAACTTTTGGATGGCCACGGTGGAGCAGCGGTAGAGTTGCTGCCATTCAGTGCTTGCAGCGCCAGAGACCCGGGTTCGGTCCCAACTATGGATGCTGGCTGTACGAAGTTTGTACGTTCTCTCCGTGACAGTGTGGGTTTTCTCCGAGATCTTCGGTTTCCTCCCACACTCCAAAGACGTACAGGTATGTAGGTTAAATTGCTTGGTGTATGGGTATAAATTGTCCCCAGTGTGTGTAGGATAGTGTTAATGTTAAACCAACGGGGATCGCTGGTTGGTGCGGACTCGGCGGGCCGAAGGGCCTGTTTCCGTGCTGTATCTCTAAACTAAACTAAACTAACTCCCGAGGCATCTCCCTGATGTCCATTGCTGGGAAGATACTGGCCAGAGTGATCCTCAACCGTCTGATCAGCAGTGTCTCAGAAGAAAACCTGTCAGAGGCACAAAGTGACTTCAGACCTCTATATCAGACTTCTATCTCTCTTGTTTCCCTTTCACCTGAATCTCAGTCTGAAGAAGGGTCTTGACCTGAAACGTCACCTATTCCTTTTGTCCAGAGATGCTGTCTGTCCCGCTGAGTTACTCCAGCTTTTTGTATCTGTCTTCGTATTGAACTCCTCCGCTGATTTTGGTTTCCATTGGAATCTGTGCAGCCAGCTCCAATTTAAAAAAGACCTGAAGCTGTGTTTCTAAAGCATACCTCTGACCCATTTTCACGTTTTGGTTATGAACAGTTGCCACGAATGGGGAAACCAGCAAAGTCTGACCAAGGATAGTCCGAGGGTCACCAAAGAGATAGATAGTGGAGAGGAGTTTTGAACTGCACTCGGACAAACCATGAACAGACTTTGCCGCCTTTACCTTGCACTAAACATTATTCCCTAATCATGTATCTGTACACTGTAAATGGCCTGATTGTAATAATGTATTGTCTTAATGCTGACCGGTTAGTACGCAACAAAAGCTTTTCACTGTACCTCAGTACCCGTGACAGTAAGCTAATAAACTAAACTGAGATGAGAGACAGATTATCTCTTGGTCTATGGAGAAGATGTGTTTCAGGGACCAGCAACTAATATGGGTGGGTAGAAACAAATAACTGCAGGTGTTAATTTATACCCAAGATAGACACAAACTGCTGGAGTAACTCAGCGGGTCAGGCAGCATCTCTGGAGAAAAAGGATAGTGACATTTCGGGATGAGACCCTTCTTCCATTTTTGTTTAGGATCTCGACCCGGAACGTCACCCATCCTGCTCAAAGATTCTCTCGAACGTTTACAGATGCAGTACAGAAGGTATTCTGATGGGACACATCTTGGCCTGGTACGGCAACAGCTCTGCTCTTTACCACTTGGACCTGCAGAGAGTAGTGAACAACGCCCAGTCCATCGCAGGCTCGGTACTTCCTTCCATCCAGGCCATCTTCACGGTACGTTGCATCAGGAAGGCTGGAAGAATCATCAAGGATGGTCAAGAATCATCAATAATCATGTCTGATGAAGGGTCTCCACCCGAAACGTCAATTGTTCATTTTCTCCAGCGATGCTGTCTGACCCGTTGAGTTACACCAGCTTTTTGTGTCTATCTTCACATTAAATTCCTCTGCTGATTTTGGTTTCTCTTGGAATCAGTGCAGCCAGCTCCAATTTGAAAAAGACTTGGAGGTGCATTTTGTGCCTATCTTCGGTTTCAACCAGCATCTGCAGTTCATTCCTACAGGTCAAGAATGGCCCCCTTTCCCTCTTCTAACTTCCAGGAGAAGACACAGGAGCTTGAAAGCTCATACTTGCTGTAATGTCAGGTTCAGTTTTAACAGCTGGAGCCGCACACGTTTTAACCTGAGCCCTTTAGTTGGAAGTTGCAGTTTGAGCCTGTGTTCTAATGAACTGTGAATGTCCATTAAAAGCAATGACGAAACTGGAGTGGGAGTGGGCAGCAGTCGTTGGGACACTAGCTGGACGACTGCACTGGTTGGCATGTACCTTCAGGGCATCTTCCAAGTCAGTGAGATTGTTGGGTGGTTTTGCTCTGATGGCTGCTAATGTGTCTCCATCTTTTTCTTTCTTCATAATCATTTGCTAATTGTGCACAGAGTGTCCCCAGCACAGAAGCACGTCACCATATCCTGCCAAGCACATCATGGCTTTCATTAAAAAAAAACAAATATTTGTCCACGGGACGTAGATGTCAGGAATGTTAACATTTTATTGTCCCACTAAGTTAACTATGTCCTACTTTAAGTCCATGTCCTGTTGACGGGTCTGGAGTACACGTGAGTCAGAGTGGGGCAACTTTGAGAAATCCTTTATCCTGTCGGACATTAGAATCTACAGTTCAGCTTCCCGTATATCAATAGCAATTTTTTTTGTGTGTTAGGGGCAGCACAGTGGCGCAGCGGGTGAGTTGCGGCATTGCAGTGCCAAAGACCCGGGTTTGATCCTGACTACGGGTGCTGTCTGTATGGAAACGTTTGTACGTTCTCCCTGTGACCGCGTGGGTTTCCTCCGAGTGCTCCGGTTTCCTGCCACATTCCAAAGACATGCAGGTTTGTAGGTTGATTGGCTTATGTGAAAAAAAGTTGTCGCTAGTGCGTAGGATAGCGTACGGGGTAATCATTGGTTGGCATGGACACGGTGGGCCGAAGGGCCTATTTCAACAGCTCTAAGCAAATAAAAACGTATTATTTCAAATTTAAACAAAAAAATTAAATTCCACAGTAGTCACAGTGAGTGCTTGGTCAAGTCGCTTTACCATCAGGTCACAGTGATACGTTGAATCCCCTGAATATCTAATCTTCCCCACCATCTATACTTCATGCTGCCTGCGGAAAAAAGCAGCCAACATAATTAAAGACTCGTTTTTCCCCGGTTGTTCCTCCTTCGCCCTACTCCCATCCAGCAGAAGGTACACCTGACTCAACGCGTGCATCACCTGACTCAGGAGCGAATTTTTTCCTCTCTGTTATCAAGCTTCTGAACAGTACTTTACAGTACAGACCGATTCACCTCTACCCCATTGCGGACATTGAACGTTGGCACTGATGCTTTACAATGCTGAGAACGAGGCAGTCGCAGTGGCGCATCGGTAGAGTTGCTGCCTTACAGCAAAATGCAGCGCCAGACACCCGGGTTCGATCCCGACTACGGGCGCTGTCTGTATGGAGTTTGTACGTTCTTCCCCTAGATCTGCCTGGGTTTTCTCCGAGATCTTCGGTTTCCTCCCACACTCCAAAGACGTACAGGATTGTAGGTTAATTGGCTTGTAAAAATGTAAAAATTGCCTAGTGCTGAGTGTTGCGCTACCTGGATCTTTTCAGCGTACAACATCCAGATCCAGATCCAGATATTCTGCATATGGGGTGGCAGGATGACGCAGCGGTAGAGTTGTTACCTTACAGCGTCAGACCCGTGATCAATCCTGACTACGGGTGCTGTCTGTACGGAGTTTGTACATTCTCCCCGTGACCAGCATGGATTTCCTCCGGGTGCCTCGGATTCCTCCCACATTCAAAAGACGTTTAGGTTTGGAGGTTAATTGGCTTCTGTAAAAACAACATTGTTCCTAGTGTGTAGAATAGAACTAATGTACAGGGTGATCATTGGTCGGCACAGACTCGGTGGGCCGAATGGCCTATTTCCCCACTGTATCTCTAAACTAAACAAAATTTAACATAACACTGTGTCTATCCCTTTGATCAATCTATTTCACGAGTGTCACGATTGTCTTCATGTATGGGATATCTGATCAGTTTGGAGAGCATGCAAAACAAAGCTTTTCACCACACCTTGGTACATGTGACAATATTAAACTTCAGCCTAATTGAGTATAATCCCATTTTAGCTGCAATTTAACGAGTCTTGAGCCTTGCAATGCTTAACCATCTTGCACGCATGTCGTGGCCCTTTTGGTTTTTTGCATCCCTGTAAAACTCATAGATCGAGAAGAATATTTGAAATGGCGATGACCTTTGACCTGCAGTGATTCTTTTTACCTCACAGTCACACCCAAAGATCTTATAGTGAGCTTGGTCACACCCTCAACAACACTGACAGCAAGTCTTCAACCCTTGGATGGTAATTGCAAAGCCTTTCCCTCCCCTTGCACAAGTTTCAGCATCAAGCCAAATACAACTGAGAGTTTATTATGCATCGGGTAACAATTGTGGTAAACAGAGCAATGCAGCCTGGGGCGGCGGGTTTGTATTAATAATGTGGCAAGCGTGGATGACAAATGGAATGAAGGAAAGAGAGTGGTTTATGCCTGGGTGGGGGGAAGACGATCTTTTGGATCATCGTCAGGGCATGCCAACTCCTAGCCTAAGCTGCGTTGAGTGATTGATACGAGAATAATTATTCAGTAAAGCACATTGCAATGCCGCAACCTTTATCAGATACTAATAACACAAGTATTGTTTATTTGAACTGGAGCCGAGTTGGCCCACGGAACTGCAGTTCGTTGCATTTCAAAAGAATGGGTCATTCCTGATTTAGGCGTCTGATTCATCTATGTTCAGTTCAGTTCAGTAATGTAAAAATCCTTTGTTGCGCGCTATCCAGTCAGCAGAAAGACAATACATGATTACAATCGATCCATTTACAGTGTATAGACACATGAGAAGGGAATAAGGTTTAGTGCAAGGTCAATCCATCAAAGCCTTATCAAGCATAGTCGATAGGTCACCAATGAGATAGATAGTAGTTCAGCACTTATCTCTGGTTGAGGTAGGATGATTCAGTTGCTTGAAACAGCTGGGAAGAAACTGTCCCTTAATCTGGAGGTGTGTGCGTTTTCACACTTCTATACCTTTTGCCTGGTGGGAGAGGGGAGAAGAAGGTGTGGCCTGGGTGCGACTTATCCTTGATTATGCTCCTCAAAAATCATAGAGCGGATGATGATCTGTGATCTTTGATGCTGCTGGCCTTGCCGGGGCAGCATGAGGTAGAAATGGAGTCAATAGAAGGGAGGTTTGTTTGTGTGATGGTCTGGGCTACATCCTATTTTATGCATTCATATTGGAGGACTATCTCTGGAGTTTAAAATCTGCTTTGTCTATTCCCGTAAATTCAGCTATAGATCAGGAAGAATATTCGAGGTGTGTCTGAAGAAGGGTCCTAACCTGAAACATTGCCTTTCTATTCCTTGCCTGGGTGCTGCCTGACCCGCTGAGTTACTCCAGCACTTTTATGTAACCTATGGGGTGGCCTCCAAAGATTGATTTTCAAACTTTTTCTATAGCTATGCAAACTTACATTATTACTATATCCAGATCAGCTGAGAATCAACTAAATGTTAGGATAAGTTCTGTGACTTGCTCACAGATTCTTAAATGTATTATTTATATTGTATCTAAGTATTTAACAGAGGAAATTAGTTTTGAAGGGTTAATTTCTCAATTTCCAAATAATTACTTTTCACCAAATGCAATTTGTTGTGTGGGTGATAGTCAGTGACTGTGAATACATATTTCTTCTTTGCCAATTAAGAATGTGTGTTCCAACTGATATTTCTGTGCTCTTAATGTAAATATAAATTGAAGCAATATGTAATTTAGAATCAAGCCAATAATATTTTAGCAGTCGTCTTTTTAGGCACGGCCCCAGGGTCAAGGAAGGCTTAATGCTTACATTAGCTCTGTGGCCTTATTGTACTCATTTGTATTGTAAACAACTATTGCACCTTGGTAGCCTGAACTGGTTTGGCATGATTCCATTGCTCTTAATTTGAAGTGTTTTGGGGTCTATGTTTTCGTTAACTTCATAGTGAATCTCCTTTCGACTTTAGAGGATAAGGGTAGTAAATCATCTTGAGGGAACTCGCTTTGCGTTAAACCATTTTCTATGATTATTTGTTTAAAATCTGACCCAATATAGAACATAACCGTCCTCTGTCTTCAGCAGTGCGCTCTTTCCAACAACCATTCAGCCATTTTATTTTCCTTTTAATTGCCCAGTGGTGTTCGGTGTTCATTTTCAGATGCTGGAACTCTTGAGTTGGAAGCCGTGCGTTATGAAGAATCGCCGCATTGTTGCTTATGTGTGTGTGTGTGTTTCTTCAAGGTAGTTCCTTTCGTACTTCCAACCAAATGTTGGTGAGCAGGCAGGAATCGTTCACTGCTTGAAAGCAAATATACACAGGCCTCAGCCCAACTAGAGACGCTATAGTTTGGATCGCCGTTTATTATTTGTCTTCTATCATTATTTCATTTGGCTGTTCATCCGCAAAACTGAAATATCGTTTTAATGACGTGCCAAGAGATTTCTATCGGCGAAAATAATTTTTAATTTCAGGGTAAACTTCTCCTGTTGACATAGGATTTTGAATGCAAATAAACTGATATAAACTACTGTTGCTTCATCAATGAATGCAGTTGCTAGTTTGTGTAGCAATGCTGTTTGTGATGGTTTTTTACCTTCTGAAGATTATTCATCTTATTTATTGAAATCTTGCTGTGTATTTTTGAACATTTCAAATTGTATTGAATTTCTATGTTTTGCAAGTTGGGCTGATAGGATCTTGTTCCACTCCAATGAGATTTGAGGAAAAAAAATATTTATTTGGTTTGTTTGCTCTTGTTTCAAATAGAATATTTCCTCTTGTACATGTATGTGCAAGGATTCAGGGTTCTTTATTATTTGCTAAACTGGGTTCATATTTTTACAGCATGGCTTTGCAAAATATCTTTAACCTTTGAACAATGTAATGTATAAAATTGGCTCCTGTTACCTTAAAATCCCCTCCAATCTCAATTTATTTCTTAGTACCCCCTCCCGCACTTTAGTTTTGCAGTGTGTTTTCTCTTCATTGTGTGAATGGACAGGTTGAGCTCTGCTGGTGTTACTTCATTGCCCCAGATGAGATTGTCTAAGATTATCTTAAGAGAGTGATTCATCCTTATTTCAAAACCCAACATGGATCAGATAAGGATAGGCTGACACAAACCAAATGCTTACTAACGACGATACTGCTTGCTACTGTACAGTCCATTGGGTCGCTTCCTGAAAGAAGTCAGAAAAGTTTTTTCTGTTGTATAAATTAGTTGAGTTTAGTTTAGTTTAGAGATACAGCGTAATGGAAGATGGGAATAAATTGAACACATCTCAAAATCTATTCCTTAACTATGGTTTAATAATAGCAAAAAAATTAATTCTTAAATTTTGGAAGGGTACATCAATACCAACGCTTAAAATGTGGATTGCAAGTATGTTGGACACCGCTCATCATGAGGAAATGCGATTCCTCCTAATCGATAAATCAGACCAATTCATAACGAGTTGGTCTCCATTCGTCGTTTTTTTGGAATCATATGGTGCAACACAATTGTAAAAAATAACTGTTTCAGGACTGGACGCGGGCTGGTCAAGATTATAAATAATGAACTCCTTTTCTTTTTTATTTTATTTTCTTTTCTCTATTTTCTCTCTCAACTTTCTTCATTTACTCGTTTTCTTTTTTCACACACTATATATTTCACATCTTTCTATCCTTTACTATCTAACTTCTTTTTCTTATTCTAATCTTTTTTCAATGTAACAAAAAAAAAAAAAAAAAAAAAAAGAAAAAAAAAGTTTGTACATAAAATGTATTATGAAAATATATATTAGGCACTTTGGTGCCATATGACTGTACTTACTTCTAATAAAATAAAATATTTAAAAAAAAGAAAAAAAAGAGATACAGCATGAGAACAGGCCCTTCGGCCCACCGAGTCCACGCAAATCGGCGATCTCCGCACACTAACACTATCCTGCACACACTAGGGACAATTTACAATTTTACATAAGCCAATTAACCAACAAATCTGTTCATCATTGGAGTGCTGCAGGAAACTAAAGAGGGAACCCACGCGGTCAAAGGGAGAATGTGCAAATTACACACAGACAGTACCCGAGGTCAGGATCGAACCTGGGTCACTGGTGCTGTGAGGCATGTGTTCTATCAGCTGCACCACTGTGCCACCCTTGCAAGTTAAACATTTGGTAGTAGGTTTACTGCAATGGTTCAGCAGATAACTTTATATGTCTCAAGCTATTCTCAGTGGTGCAAAATAAGTGTAGTTTGGTTTAGTTTATTGTCACGTGTACCAAGGTACAATGAAAAGCTTTTATTCATCTGCGGACCTGTCAGCGGAACGACAATACATGATTACAATCGAGACATCCACAGTGTTCAGATACATGATAAAGGGAATAACGTGAATAATGTATAGTACAAGATGAAGCCAGTAAAATCTGATCAAAGATATTCTGAGAGTCTCCAATGAGGTATATGGTAGTTCAGAACTGCTCTCTAGTTGTTGGTAGGATAGTTCAGTTGCCTGATAACAGCTGGGAAGAAACTGGCCCTGAATCTGGTTGTGTGCATTTTCATACTTCTATAACTTTTGCCTGATGGGAGAGGAAGACGAGGGAGTGGCCAGCATGCGACTCGTCCTTGATTATGCTGCTGGGCTTCCTGAGGCAGCGTGAGGTGTAAATGGAGTCAATGGAAGGAAGGTTGGTTTCGTGTGATGTTCAGGGCTGCTGCTATAATTCTCTACAATTGGCAGTGCCTCTCTCAATCTCACGAGAACATTTCTGCCTTTCCCATTGCCTGGATTCTCCAGCTTCCCTTAATGGTCCTCCAAT
Source organism: Amblyraja radiata (assembly GCF_010909765.2). Lineage (NCBI taxonomy): Eukaryota > Metazoa > Chordata > Chondrichthyes > Rajiformes > Rajidae > Amblyraja > Amblyraja radiata. Next base: position 14,962,392 of record NC_045981.1, on the reverse strand, counting down.
ACAATACAATACAATACAATCAGTTTTATTCGTCGCATTGCACATAAAGTGCAAGTGAAATGAATTTGTCAGCAGCGGTACAATGATAAAGAACACACAATACACAATAAAAATGTAACACAAACATCCACCACAGCATTCATCACTGTGGTGGAAGGCACAACATTTGACCAGTCCTCCTCCATTTCCCCCCGTGGTCGGGACCAGAGTCCAGAGTCAGTCCAGGATCGGCTCTTCCTCACCGGAGACCGCGGCTTTAGGTTGGTGTAGGCCGCAGGCCGGCGGTCGAGATTTAAAGTCCCCGCCGCAACCAGAAGTACCGCAGACCGCAGGGCCGGCGGTCGAAGCTCCCCTCCAGGGGTGATGTTAAGTCCACGCCGGGTCCGCGGTAGAAGTTGGTCGCGGGCCGGCGGTGGAAGCTCTGTCTTCTCCCGGACGCCGCGCCAGCTGAAACTCTGCAGACCGCGGCTTCAGGCTGCCGGCTGCCGCGGGCCAGCGGAATGGAGTGCTCCCCTCCAGCGAGCCCCAGCGAGGGCTCGCCCACTCCACGCCGAGAGTCCACGCTGTACCCGCCGCTGAAGCCCCGGGCGCGTCTCCGGGAAAAGCCGCCCGATCCTTGTTGTTAGGCCACGGGGGAGGCGACCTGGAAAAAGTCGCCTCTCCGTGGAGGAGGCGACCGAAAAGGTTTCCCCCTCACCCCCGCACACCACCCCCCCCCCCCCCCCCCCACACAAGACACACAAAGAAACACAAAAAACATACTTTAAAACGTACTAAAAAAACAAAAAAAGTTGAAAAAAACGGACACGCTGCTGACAGGGCGCCGGCTTGCAGCGCCCCCACCGACCGACTCCAGCCAAGAGCCATATTCTGACTCGTACATAGAAACTAGCTTAGCGTAGTTTAGAGATACAGTGCAGAAACAGGCCCGTCGGCCCACTGAATCCGTACCGACCAGCGATCCCCGCACATTAACACCACCCTACACACACTAGGGGCAATTTTTACATTTACAACAAGCCAATTAACATTCAAACCTGTATGTCTTTGGAGTGTGGGAGGAAACCAATCTTGGAGAAAACCCACGCGGTCACAAACTCCGTACAGACAGCACCCGTAGTCGGGATCGAAACCGGGTCTCTGGCCCTCTCTACCGCTGTGCCATCATACCACTCAGCTAATGATCAGTTGTGCTAACATAATCTGATGCAGCCAGTTGCCGTATTATAAGGAAAAAAGAGTGGGATGGTGGTATTGAAGAAATGCCCCGTCTCTCCATCCACATAACATCTCTGGATTAAAATTGTATCAGACAGGTTTTGCTTTTTAAATCCGAAAAAAATCAGTTGATGTTAAGACGAAATCTGCTGTTTTAAAACTGTCAAGATTTAGATAAAAATCACTGCTGTTAGGAGATGCTGTTATACATTTTATAGGGTTTGTAATGTGAAATTTCCATTTATATGTAGAACCTTGTGTACTAGAGTTGGCCCCTTTTTACACAGAGCTGGAAATGAGTGCTTGCCATCGGTAAATGCAAAACACGGACTGGTTGGATAAAGCCTGCATGTGTTAAGAGAAGGTTGAAGTGTTTCATTACAGGAGTGCATGGCACAATTTAGGCCTGTTAAATTATTAAATTATACAAGTTTAGAAAGGTCTAGATAGACAACAAATGCTGGAGTAACTCAGCGGGGCAGGCAGCATCTCTGGACAGAAGGAATAGGTGATGTTTTGGGTCCAAACTCTTCTTCAGACTAAGAGTCAGGGAAGGGAAAATTTGAGATATGGAAGGGCAAGGTGTGAAAAGGACAGATCAAAGCAGAAGATGTTCAAGGAAATGTAGAACGGTTCATTGTTGGCTGAGGGAAAGCTGATAACGAGGCATACAAACAGTAAAATTAATCAGGAGATAGTTTAGTTTTTTGTCACGTGTACCGAGGTACAGTGAAAAGCTTATCTAGTCAGCAGAAATACTTTACATGATTACAATCGAACCGTCTGCAGTATACAGATGCAGGATAATGTATAGTGCAAGATAAAGCCCAGATTAAAGATAATCCAAGGGTCTCCAATGACCAATGAGGTAAATTGTAGGTCAAGATCACTCTTGAGTTGGTGGTAGGATGATTTAGTTGCTTGATGACAGATGGGAAGAAACTATCCCTGAATCTGGAGGGGTGTGAACTTGTGTGGAAAAAAAAGGGACTGGATTGGAAACTTTTATTTTATTTAGAAGAACATTTAAGACATGCACACCAAATCAAAATAGTGGATTGTCACCTTGTCACGGTGGGGAAGCTTGTGTGGTCCTGAGAGTGATGCCGTCTGGAGCTATGCTCCTGGTCGGGCCACCCATGGCAGTAAGGTCGAGGGGGTGGTCTCTGACATGAGCAATCCAACCAAGACCTCAATGGTGGAACAGACAGAGGATGATGGCTGACCTTAGTGGAGCGTCACAACGGCTGGGAAGGCGGATGAAGGCTGCAGCAGAAAAGGGTCTCCGGTCGTCTTGGACTCCATGCCACTGGATCCTGACCCAGATCTGTCAAGGATCGTGTGGTGGCAGTCTCTGCACCAGTCTCCCCACGTTAAACAAAGTCACGCACTGGCCTCTCCTCCAACTCTGGGGACGCCCATGGTCAGCCATAACGGAAGGGGGCTTAAGAGGTTAGGAGAATCCAATGGTGGCTTTTAAAGATCCAGAATTTCAAATGGTAAAAATTGTGGGGAAAATACAGTTGACTGGTATTGAATAGATCTTTTGGAGTTAGTACCCCTGTGTGAAGCGCAGAGCCCAGGTCACTGGCACTGTAAAGCAGCAGCACTACCAGCTGTGCCACTGCGCCACCGCCTCATGTTTATTGAAACACATTTGCTTTATGAAGAAAAATGCCTTTCTTACCCAATGTTGTCAATATGCAACATTGGACTCACAAATAAATTAATTCTTAATTTTACTCAGAACTGGTAGAACAGGTCCATTCAGTGGCAATTTAAGATGGGCCCCACCTAAAGAACAAGTAAATAAAATAACACAGGGGAACAAGACTGATGGGATTCCTTTACAATGAACTTGTCTGGACCAATTGGCTGAATGGCCACTTGTTTGTTGTAATAGTTCTACAATTTTTTTGGTCTCTGAAATATCTGAACATATGTGCTTAATGTTGGTCACCAGGTAAAATCTTTATTCATAAGACCATAAGACATCGCAGCATAATTAGACTATTTGGCCCATCAAGTCTGCTCCGCCATTCGATCGTGTTCGATTAGTTTACTTTTGTTTATAGACACAGTGCGGGAACAGGCCCTTCGGCCCGCCTAGTCCATGCTGTTCAGCAATCCCCGTACACAAACACTATCCTGCACACTCGGGACAATTTACAATTTCACCGAAGCCAATTAACGTACAAACTTACAAACATCTATGGAGTGCGGGAGGAAACAGGAACACCCAGAGAAAACCCACGCGATCATGGGGGGAACGTACAAACTCTGTACAGACAGCACCCATTGTCAGGATGGAATCTGGGTCCCTGAGTCTCAGCTCTACCACTGCGCCACTGTGATGCCCGCCCTGATTATTTTTTCCTTCTCAACCCCAATTTCCTCCTTCTCTCTGTAACCTTTATCCCATGCTGTTATTCCTTGTTTTGAAGCAGTTTGCAGTGGGCATTGCATTTTCTCGGCAGTGGCAGTAATTTTTTATGTGGCATGATTTTAATGCCCAGTTTAGGCAGTAAGTGTGATTATGATTTCAGGAGGAAAGAAAACAGATGCACTCATATCGAGTCTTTCACAACTTCTTCAGCATATTTGCAAAGGATTTACAAACAACTAAATAATTTCTGAGCATAGTCACTGAGGTAATATAGGAAAGTGCGAAGCCCATTTATGATTCAACAAACAACTCTGTGTCGCAATGACTGGTTTTAGCATTTTATTCAGCTATAAATATTTTCCAAATAACATGCATTGGCTCCTCTGCCTTTCTTTGAAATAGTGCCATAGGAATGTTTAGCATCCATTTGAATGAGTAGATAGAATCTCTTGACATCTGAAAGATGGCATCACTTACAGTGCAGCATTTCTTTAAACTCTGGATTTTAGAGATGCAGCATTGAACAGGCTCCTCCGACCCACCGTGGCCATGCCAACCAGCGATCACCCCCTCCACGAACACTATCCTCCACATTAGGACAATTTTGCAATTGTCAGAAGCCAACTAACCTACAAACCTATATGCCTTGTGAGAAAACCAGAGCACCTGGAGAAATCCAACGCGGTCACAGGGAGAACGTACAAACTCCGAACAGACAGCACTCGTAGTCAGGATCTAACATGGGTCTCTGGCGCTATATGGTTGCAACTCTACCGCTACCCCACTGTGCCGTCCGTTGTACCATTTTCATAGTGCTGGAGTGTTTTACGCAAGTCTGAAATATGTTTGAATGGGTACCTCGTTCCTGCAGAATACTGGTTTCTTCCTGATCCAGGAGCTGTGAGATCATGGAACAAGATCTACAAATGTATTCACATGGGACATTTGTTAACCTGTACAACCAATGATTCATTGGATGAATTTTTTATACATTGATTAGCCTCCTATGGTTACCAAATACCCTGGTCTCATGAACATCCATTTTTTTTAATGTGCAGGATGAGTTCCTCTCAGTGAGAAACAGGGCATTGTTAAGCATTTAAGGGGACATGCACTGTTCATTTTGACTCATTTCTGCTCATCTGACCTTCTGCATGTTTTTAGTGATGGTCATCATCCTTTTGACCTCTTGGACAATTTGTTTCTACAGATAGTTTAGTTTTAGTTTAAGTTCAGAGAAGCAGCATGGAAACGGGTCCATCGACCCACCGAGGCCACGCCAACTACCAATCGCTCATTCACACAAGTTCCATTATCCCACTCTTGCATCCACTCCCTGCACACCAGGGTTAGTTTTACAGAGACTAATTAACCTCCAAACCCACAGGTCTGTGGGATGTGGGAGGAAACCGGAGCATTCGGAAGGAACCCATGCGGTCACGGGGAGAATGTGCAAACTCCACACGGACAGCACACAAGGTCAGGATCGAACCAGGGTCTCTGGAGCTGTGAGTAAGCAGCTCTACCCATTGCGCCACTGTGCCACCCTTTTTATATTTTACATTGAAGTACATTATTCAATTGTGTGAAGGAAATGCGACAAAATAATCTGGTAATTTTATAAAGTTCTTTTATTTCATAACTTGAATTGGTGGCTTGGCTTAAAGGAGAGACTATTATTTGTTTTGGGAGGATTTTTATTCACCCCTGTTAGTGTTGCTCCATCCCTTGATTGCTTCTGTAGTATTGAAGGCAGAAAATAAATTACTGATTCATCAAATTCTTGTCAGCTTGTGCCAAACCGTTTATGAGGTTGGGCATGTTATGAAGTGCTCAAGGGTTTGTAGTAAGAGTGGAATAGGTCAATTAAAACAATAACTTCCATTTAAAAAAAATGCATGTATACACTTGATTGCTGCAGAAATGTGGTCGTTTTTAGTTTATAGTTTAGTTTAGAAATACATCGTGGGAAAAAAGACCCTTCAAAAAGACCGAATCCGACATTTCTGTCCTGGGCCTCCTCCATGGCCAGAGTGAGTCTCACCACAAATTGGAGGAGCAGCACCTCATATTTCGCTTGGGTAGTTTACACTCCAGCAGTATGAACATTGACTTCCAATTTCAGGTAGTCCTTGGTTTCTCCCTCCTTCCCCTCCCCTTCCCAGCTCTCCCACAGCCTACTGTCTCCGCCACATCCTTTCTTCTTCCCGCCACCCACCCCCACATCAGTCTGAAGAAGGTTCTTGACCGGAAACGTCACCTATTCCATCCCTCCATAGATGCTGCCTCACCCGCTGAGTTTCTCCAGCACTTTTGTCTACCTTCATGTTATTATTGGGTTCAGTTCAGAAGTGATAGGAGCAGAATTAGCCCATCAAGTCTACTTCACCATTCGATTATGGCTGATCTATCTCTCCCTCTCAAACCCATTCTCCTGGTTTCTCCCCATAACCCCTGACACCCGTACTAATCAAGAATAGTAAGATTAAATGAGAACTTACCAGTTTGAAGTTTGATCGTTATTTTATGAGGAGTAACGTTGAGGGATTACGTGAAGAACCCCGCTAGGATGCATGCGTGTCATTCTTCAAAGCAGCGGTGTGAAATCACAGATAACTGTAATGACTAAACATAGTAAGATTTGAGAAGAGATACCAGTTGAGTATATGATCAAGGGTGGGAGCGGAGGGCACGTATTCCCTCAACGTTACTCCTCATAAAATAACGATCAAACTTCAAACTGGTAAGTTCTCGTTTAATCTTACTATTTTACTTTGGAGTCACGTGAGTGACTACGTGAAGATTTTAAAGCTCTGTGATTTCATGCCGTGGAAACGAGTCCATGCATCACATCTGCCTTGATTATGGGGAGAATAGTGTTAACATCATTAGACATCAATTCGATATTGAAAAACAACGATAAATTTATTAACACCAAATTATAGCCCCTATTTATGGGGTAAAATTATATTACAGAACTTAAAATTGTTTCTGCAAATGTTCCAGGTTCAATTACTGGTTTGTTATAAAATCGTTGGAAAGTTTTCTCCGTTGACCATCCTGCTGTCTTGAGGATTTGGTCCATAGGAACATCCAACTTCATAGCTGCCGATGTAGCTGCAGCCCTGGTGGAGTGAGATTTAAAAATGTTAGTGTCTACTCCAGCCTTTATTAGGACCTGTTTTAGCCATCTAGAGATGGTCTGGACTGTCACTTTTTTGTGTGGCTGTTTGTAGCTGATTAAAAGTGCCATTTCTTTGCCTCTGATGATCTTAGTATACTCCATATATAATAGTAAGTGTGTTACAATACAGAGACGATCATCTGTCGGGTAGGCCTTGAATTCTATTTGTAGGCCTGCTGACCCCTGTCTGTTCTGTTTGACTAATTCATTGATGTGAAAAGTTAAATTTCCAGATTAAATTAGTCATGTTGTCCAGCCTTAGTTTCTGTAGCGACTGGACTCTTTGTGCCGTGACCAAGGCCATCAGCATGACTGTTTTCATAGTCAGTTTCTGTAGGGACAGAGCTGTAGCTGGAGACCAGTTTCTTAACATGGTCAGTACAATGCTCACATCCCATATTTGGGAGTACCTGGTTCTTGGGGGATTAACATTAAAAATGCCCCTCATGAGTTTGGTTACCAGGGGGTGTGTCCCAACATAATGCCACTCTGTTCCTTGCCACAGATATGTTGACAGAGCACTTCTGGCGCAGTTGATGGCACTATAACTGAGCCCCTCATCGTAATGGAGGCTTGCCAGGAATTCCATAACAGACGGGATGTTCATAGATCTGTGGGTGATGTTATTGTTGTGACAGTACATTTCCCATTTCTTGATGTACACCAAGTACTGTTTTTTGGTGGACTGTCTGTGGGCCGCTGAAATAATATCCACTGTTCGGTCCGTCAGTCCCAGGTGCAGTGGAGGTGCTTTCAAACTCTACAAATTAATAGGTTTGTATGATTATGACATGGGTGACTTTCCCTTGTTACGGGATGAACCAGTAAATTAGGTCTATGATGGATGGTGATGCATGGTTCTAATACCATGTCGAGTATCACCGGAAACCATGGTTGAGTAGGCCAATCGGGTACTATCAAAATACCAGACGCAGAGTCTTGCTGTATTTTCCTTAATACCTGACTGATGAGGCAGAAAGGAGGGAATGCATGAATAAACAATTTCCCCCAATGCTGCGAAAATGCATCTATTGCCGCTGCCCCAGGGTCTGGTTCCCATGAAACATAATTCGATAACTGGTGATTGAGCCTGGATGCGAATAGATCGATATCTGGTGTTCCATACCGTGCTGTAATTTCAGCAAATACATTTTTATCCAACATCCATTCAGTGTTTTCATTGAATTTGCGTGACCTGGTGTCTGCCACTAAATTTAGTTTACCTGGTAAGTAGGTAGCTGATATCCAAATATCTCTCTGGATACACCATTGCCAAATTGTGTTGGCCAGATTGTCACATGATGTCGATTTGTTTCCACCCATATGGTTGATATATGCTACCACGGTGGTGTTGTCAATTTGTAGTCTAACATGCTTGTGATATAACCCAGAACAATATGACTTAAGGCCATGGAATGCACTTAACATCTCCAGGTAGTTTATGCCCAGTGTTTGTAATAATGATGCCTCCTGTGCATTCCATCTCCCTCCACAGCTGGAGATGGAATTGGTAGCACCCCAACCAAGTGCACTGGCATCAGTTTGTAGTACCATAGACGGGTTGCTGATAATGATTGGATTGGAACAATGCCTAATGTTATCTTTCCACCATTTTAATTCCATTATGGTTTCTGTTGGTAGCTTCATTGGTCTGTCAAAATGACCACCATAATTTTGAGTGCTCGTATTTTGCCCTCTGTAAATTTCGATAATGTAAAGGTCCGAATTGTGTGGCTGGAAATGCAGCCACTATTTTGCCAATTATTCTTGCTACCAGTCTGATGGATGGTTTAGTGATGTCAATGATTTTGCTGCAAGCCTCCATTAAGGCTGTAACCTTTTCTTTCGGCAAAGTCACTGACATGTGAACTGAGTTAATGGTGAACTCCAGATAATCCATTGTGGTTGAAGGCGTTAATTTAGATTTAACTGGATGGATGATAAAACCCCAGTTTTTCAAATAATTGTTTTGTGGCTGTTACCGCTTGTTTAGCCAATTCCAAAGTTTTGCCCACAATAAGTATGTCATCTAGATATGCCATTACCATGTCTTTTCGTTTCCGCAGAAACGCTAGTGCTGGTTTCAAAATTTTAGTGAACAGCCTGGGGGCTGATGTTATCCCATTAGGTAGTGCCCTGTCCTGTCAGTGCTGACCCATCCAGTTGAATTTTAAATAACATCTGTGGTCACCTCTTATGGGTACTGTATAGTAAACATCTTATAAATCGATGCTTGCCATGTAGTAACCTTTGGAAATCAATTGCTTAGCAGTAACAAAGGTTTCCATCTTGAAATTAATATATTGTACGAAAGTATTCAAATTAGTCAAATCTATGATGATGCGGCAACCACCATCTTTCTTGTTTTTGATAAAGATATTGGACACGAATTCCTGTGATTCGTGTTGGGTTTTCTCAATCACTCCTTTTTTATAAAGCCGCTGTAGTTCAGCATGTGCTTTTGATTTTTCTTTGCCTGTAAGCACGAACATTCGGTTCGGTACATGCTGAACTGGAGGGTTATGTTTTTGTATAAATTCTATGGTATAACCCTGGATGCTGCCTAAAATATAAGTGTCGGTAGTTAACTTATTCCATGCATCCAGATAGAAGTGTAATCTCCCACCAACCTCCATGCTCCCTTCAATTCGTAAGGAACCAGACCCACCTACCTCCATGGTTACCAGTGGTAGGTTTGTTACTTTTTCGGCATCCTCCGTGGACGTTGAGGCGCCGGTGTCTGGGTCTGTAGTTGGGTCGGTGTTGAGGGTTTGCGCATTTTCCAGGAAGGCCGGTCTGGGCCATGGCCTAAAAAAGACCGATGTTGAGTGTTCCTGTCCTTCGAGCTTTCACCAGTTTGTCTTGGCCGACTGGTGGGTGCGTAGGGGTGCTGTTTCTGGCCGAAGTAGTTTTTGGACGTTGCTTTAATGAGCCCCAGGGTTTTAGCCTCTTCGTCAAGTTCTTTTACCTATTTAGATAAGTCACCTCCAAATAGTAATATTGGTGGTTTGGAGGTTCCAGGTTTGCAGAGGCCTGCAAATTTGGGGTCTAAAGCCGGTTGGATGGCACTCTTCCTAATACTATTTAACTCGTATTGGGAGTTGCAAAATAAAGCCAGTGCATCTTGGTGATCTTGTGTCATGTCTTGTTCGTTTAATGTGCGGGCGAAAGCCGTAATTCCCGCTGTTAGGACTTTCAGTACTTTTTGTATTTTCAAGTCTCTGGCTCTGATTGATGCTCCGACATGTTTCCAAATACACTGGTTGACACTGGGAACATTTAGTGATTTGCAGTTCCCTGGTGGTAAGTGTCTTGCTGTGGTGTCCAATAATGCCTGTCCTTGTAGCTGGGTGAATGACATGTAGTCGATACTTGCAGCTATTTTGGGCTCCAGGTTTTGGCCAGTTTGGTCGGGTTGAATAAACTGGGACACCATATCCAATAGGTTTTCTTGCACCCCATGCACACTAGGAGTATGTTCTGCACACCCCACTTCAGGGTCAGCCCAGAATTGACCCCCGTACTCCCCTCTGATGAGGGAGAAACACTGTGCAGCCCTACAAGAGGTACTGCTGTAGGACTTACTAGCTGCCCACTGTGGCTAGGCTCCCTCTCCCGGAGCCTGCCACTTTGGAGTATTTGCTCCAACAGCCGCTCCAACTGGCTCCTATGCTCTCGGGCACAGGCCACTCGTGGCTGCTCCTGTTCCTCCAGCCGCTCCAACTGGCTCCAATGCTCTCGGGCACTGGCCGCTCGCGGCTGCTCCTGTTCCTCCAGCGGCTCCAACCCGCTCCAATGCTCACGGGCACTGGCCGCTCGCGGCTGCTCCTGAAGCCGCTCCAACCGGCCCCAATGCTCACAGGCACTGGCCGCTCGCGGCTGTTCAAAGTCGGACTCATCGGAGTCAACGACTCTGTCTGTTTTTTGCTTCGCTTTACCGCCCGGCCGTGATGTTGATTTGGCCGGTGCGGGAGCAAAGTCGGGCACAGCTGTTCCCATTACGGGAGATTGGTGTGCCGTTGGCTGCTGCTGGCTGCCCGCAACTCCGCGGTTCTCCCCCGCCAGCTTTTTCGCAGCCTTCTTGTTTCTCGTGGATCTGTCCATGCCTCCGCCTGTAAAGTAAGTGGAAAGAACGCAGAGTCTCCTTACCTGCTGTTCCCGGCTTTTAAATTCTGCCGCTAAGGGGAACGTCATTCCCCCTGCTGTGACTCGTTGCAATGCGTGTAGCGATATACGACACGCATGCGTCCTAGCGGGGTTCTTCACGTAGTCACTCACGTGACTCCGAAGTAAAATCTATCTATCTCTGCCTTAAAAATATCCATTGACTTGGCCTCCAAAGCCCTCTGTGGTTGTTCCACTGTGACGTGTGAAAATGTGATCTAGCATTTTGTCCTAATTCCTCATTCCTCCACTTGTTCCTGTCCCTGACCCCCTGACCTCAATGCGGATGAATCTCACCTGCGATGCTAATTCTTTGGTAAATAGAAATGCATCTTAGGAGTTATTATGGGATGCGTCATTAATTGTTACCTGGGCTATGAGAACACCGGGCTATAATTAGCAAGAACATTCTGTAACTAAAAGAAGTAATCGGCCAGGTTTTACTGGTACTTCTACTGATAGTTTATTAGATTTATTATTAACTCAAGTACTGAGGTACAGTGAAAAGCTTTCGTTGGTCTAAAATGGCAATGAGAGATATCTTGTAGCATATATTGTGTTGTTCAGTTTGGAGATACAGCGCGGAAACAGGCCCTCCGACTCTGCATCGAACAGCGATCCCCACACATTAACATTCTCCTATACATACTAAGGAAAATTTACATTTATATTAGGTCAATTAATCCACAATCCTGTATGTCTTTGGAGCATGGGTAAAAACTGAAGATCTCAGAGAAAACCCACGTGATGACGGGGAGAACGTGCAAACTCCTTACAGACAGCACCTATAGTCAGGATCAAAACCAGGTCTCTGGCGCAGTAAGGCAGCAACTCTACCGCTGTGCCGCCTAACATATTTTCTAACAATTTCTCCCCGTGACCCGCGAGGGTTTTCTCCGGGATCTCCGTTTTCCTCTCACACACCAAAGACGTACAGGTTTGTAGGCTAATCGGTTCGTTATAATTGTAAATTGGCCCGATCATGTGTAGGATAGTGTTAATGTGCGGAGATCGCTGGTCACCGTGGACCCGGTGGGCCAAAGGGCCTGGTTCCACACTGTATCTCGAACTAAATTAAACTAAACTAAACTCCCTCCGCCTTAGGCTCCATGCTTCCGATTTTCTGTTGGGACCTGCACTCCCATTCTACCAATGTTCAAGGTCCTGCTGTCCTCATTTCTTACAAGGTCTCATCCTCTTTTGTAGATGCCTTTCCTTCCCTTGGTCCATCTTGAAGGCTGTTTTGTAGAAACAAGGAACTGCAGATGTTGATTTCCAAAAAAAGACATGAAGTGCTGGAGTAACTCAGTGGGTCAGGCAGCATCCCTGGAGGGCCTGGATTGGTGACGTTTCGGCTACGGATCCATCCTCAAACGCTACTGGATGATGGATATAACCCCCTTTCTTTCCCTGCCCGCCCCCCCACTCCTGCTACCCTATCTCGACTCACACCGTTTCTCCCTTCCCCCTGTTTCAGGTCGGGATCCTGACCCTGATGATCCAAAGAAGGGTCCCAAACTCAAACATCCCTTATCTATGTTCTCCAGAGAAGCTGCCTGGCCTGCTGAGTTACTCCAGCACTTAGTGCCTTTACTTGAAGACCATTTTACCCCATCATCATTTTCAGTCAATTAACTTTCGCAACCTGAATCTAGGGCCTAATTGTAATGATCTATCCACTGGCTTGTCTTCCTCTCATGGTCCTCCTCAATCCATCCATTTAGCCTCAGTCTTAGCCAGCAAATGTTCCAAGTAAAATCATTTGTCAAGTCACTTTTATTTCTATAGCACATTTAAAAAACAACTCTCGTTGGCCAAAGTTGGTATTGGTATAAGAATAGTATAACAAACAACAGTGGCTCATAGATTAAGTACATACATAAATACATATGTACAGCCCTCCCTCAGAGGACATCAAGAAAGGCTTGAGAGTAAAGATGAGTTTTAAGTCTCGACTTAAAAGAGTCGATGGAGGGGGCAGTTCTGATGGGAAGGGGGATGCTGTTCCACAGTCTAGGAGCTGCAACCGCAAAGGTGCGGTCGCCCCTGAGCTTATGCCTAGACCGCGGGATGGCCAGTAACCCCAAGTCGGCCGATCTGAGGGACCTGGAGGAGGTGTGGTGGGTAAGCAGACTTTTGATGTAGGTGCGGGCAAGCCCGTTAGCAGAGTGCAGCAGAGACTCCGTGCACATCATTGAAGAAGACCCAGAACCAAACAACTTCTTAATATCTCACTGCATTTCCTAGCCACTGCACAAACATGCATGAATTAGAATGTCTTGGCAAGTATTCAGTAAGTTTGGCACTGTTGCTTTTGAACGTTTCATATAAACTACTTCGCCTTACGGAAGAAAAAAAAAGTACAAATTGGAAAATCATAAATTATAGAGAGAAAAAAAATCAAAGTTACACGTTGGTGATTCTGTTTAAAGATTCACGCCAAAACTCGTAAGTCTTTTTTCATCTTCAACATTGCTGTTTATCCTGTGGTGCCAGCAATCTTTATTGTCAAAGTGTAAATTATTTTGAGGTGTCCCAGGATATAGTGGATGTTTTCAATTTGTAATGCACCAAATGCACAATACTTTAATTGTTATTAAGTTAATTAATGCGGTTTCTGGCACCGAAGTCGACCTTTCTTTCTCCCATTCGATATTCAGTGACTGCTCATGCCTTTGATGGCAAAACAATGAATGCTGTTTATTATTTTAAATTTGGTTCGGCTGGTGTCAGTGTGAAAACACGACTGGAGATTGACAGTGCCCAAGATATAAATCACCGTTGCAAGTTATTATTAAGATGTAAATCATAGCTTTAAGTTAGCCATCAATGACTGTTTAAGAATAAAGAGTAGTGAGGCATGTATTTTGCTCTGAATTTACAGCTATTACTAGACATTTATGAAGGATAATAAACAACTCTTCCTGTGTGTTGTGGTCTGCATCACATGGGATCTGTTTTGGGTTCAGGCCGAACTTTAAACTGGTTCCTTGTGTGTGATGTTGAAAATAAATGATCATGTTCATTCCTGCTATTTAAATTGCAGGCTTCCCTTTTCTTAAAAAATAATTTCTGCATGGTTCAATTGCACAACTCCACAAGAGTCAAACAATTGCCGCAGTCAGTCGTGCCGTATATTTCAGACATTGAGAGCAGACTTGGGCCTGACGATATTTATTTTAACTTGTTTCGAGAAGATTATTTTCTGATTGGCATTATTCACCCGTTTAACGTAGCACAAAATGGCACCTATCAGTCGGTTGAAGCCCAGCTCCCTCCTGCAGTGTTAAATCAATCCTCCTGCCAAGACTTTAGTGGAAAGTTACAGGTCAATTGGGTTGGACGAGTCACGTATTTGCAAACGAGGAACTGCAGGTGCTGGTTATCAAAAAATTCCAGGAAGTGCTGGAGTAACGCAGCGGGGCAGGCAGCATCTCTGAAGAACATGGATCAGTGACATTTCGAGTCTGGACCCTTCTTCAGAGCATCGGAAGTGGTATTCTGGAGAAGGATCCCGACCCAAATTGTCACCTTCGCCAGAGATGCTGCTTGACCCAATGAGTTACTCCAGCACTTTGTGTTCCTTTCTGTAAACCAGCATCTGCTGTTCCCTGTTTCTACACTGTTCTGGCTATTTGCCTAACACATTAACATTGATATTGAGTTAAAATAGGTATCCACAAGATTTTGATTTTAAAACTAGTTTAGTATAGAGGCACAGCACAGAAACAGGTCCTTCGGCCCACCGAGTCCATGCCGACCAGCGATCCCCATACACTTACACTATCCTGCACACTAGGGGACAATTTACAATTATACCAAGCCAATTAACCTACAAACCTGTACGTCTTTGGAGTGTGGGAGGAAACTGGAGATCCCGGAGAAAACCCACAAAATTTCAAGGGGAGAACGTACAAACTCCATACAGGAAACACCGACAGAAAGGATCAAACCCGGGTCTCTGGCGCTGTAAGACTATAATGGGCCTGTCCCACTTAGGCGACTCTTTAGGTGACTGCCAGGAACTAGTTTTAATGGAATTCACCTACGACACCTGGCGACAACCTACGACAGCACCTACAACCACCTATGACAACCTACGACAGCAAAAATTGTCACCACTGTCGCCAAATTTTCTTTCAACATGTTGAAAATTTTGTGGCAGTCGACCAAAAAATCGCCTAAGTGGGACAGGTCCATAAGGCAGCAACTCTACTGATGTGCCACTGTGCCACTGTGCCACCCAATTATATTTTACTAGGAATGGAGTGAAACCTTATTTATGTGTTAATAGTGATCTCACATTAATTCTATTAAATTGATGAATGGTCAGATACCAAAACTCAAATGTTTGTTTTTTAATTACCTATTTGAATTCTATTGTGTAGATTGTTTGTACAATGTATTAGATGTTGAGGCTTTGAGATGAGTAATATTTGTGATTACTTTGGCAAAATTAATATTGGACATCAGACAATACAAATACAGAAAGAGGTGTGTTAGGCAGGAACCTTGTGTATAAAATCATGAGAGGAATAAGTCGCGTAGATGCACAGAATCTCTTGCCCAGAGCGAGGGAATCGAGGACCAGAGGACACAGGTTCAAGGTGAAGGGGAAAAGATTTAATAGTAAGATTAAACGAGAACTTACCAGTTTGAAGTTTGATCGTTATTTTATGAGGAGTAACGTTGAGGGATTACGTGAAGAACCCCGCCAGGACGCATGCGTGTCATTCTTCAAAGCAGCGGTGTGAAATCACAGATAACTGTAATGACTAAACATAGTAAGATTAGAGAAGAGATACTAGTTGAGTATATGATCAAGGGTGGGAGCAGACGGCACGTTACTCAACGTTACTCCTCATAAAATAACGATCAAACTTCAAACTGGTAAGTTCTCGTTTAATCTTACTATTTTACTTCGGAGTCATGTGAGTGACTACGTGAAGATTTTAAAGCTCTGTGATTTCATGCCGTGGAAACGAGTCCATGCATCACATCTGCCTTGATTATGGGGAGAATAGTGTTAACATCATTAGACATCAATACGATATTGAAAACCCAACGATAAATTTATTAACACCAAATTATAGCCCCTATTTATGGGGTAAATTATATTACAGTACTTTAAATTGTTTCTGCAAATGTTCCAGGTTCAATGACTGGTTTGTTATAAAATCGTTGGAAAGTTTTCTCCGTTGACCATCCTGCTGTCTTGAGGATTTGGTCCATAGGAACATCCAACTTCATAGCTGCCGATGTAGCTGCAGCCCTGGTGGAGTGAGATTTAAAAATGCTAGTGTCTACTCCAGCCTTTATTAGAACCTGTTTTAGCAATCTATAGATGGTCTGGACTGTCACTGTTTTGAGTGGATGTTTGTAGTTGATTAAAAGTGACAATTCTTTCCCTCTGATGATCTTAGTATATTCCATATATAATAGTAAGTGTGTTACAATACAGAGACGATCATCTGTCGGGTAGGCCCTGAATTCTGTTTTTAGACCTGCTGCCCCCTGTCTGTTTTGTTTGACTAATTCATTGATGTGAAAAGTTAAATTTCCAGATGAAATAGTCATGTTGTCCAGCCTTAGTTTCTGTAGTGACTGGATCCTATGTGCCGTGAGCAAGGCCATCAGCATGACTGTTTTCATAGTCAGTTTCTGTAGGGACAGAGCTGTAGCTGGAGACCAGTTTCTTAACATGGTCAGTACAATGCTCACATCCCATATTTGGGAGTACCTGGTTCTTGGGGGATTAACATTAAAAATGCCCCTCATGAGTTTGGTTACCAGGGTGTGTCCCAACAGAATGCCGCTCTGTTCCTTGCCACAGGTATGTTGACAGAGCACTTCTGGCGCAGTTGATGGCACTATGACTGAGCCTCTCATCATAATGGAGGCTTGCCAGGAATCCCAGAACAGACTGGATGTTCATAGATCTGTGGGTGATCTTTCTTGTGTTACTGGATGGACCAGTAAATTAGGTCTATGATGGATGGTGATGCATGGTTCTAATACCATGTCTAGTATCACCTGGAACCATGGTTGAGTAGGCCAATCGGGTACTATCAAAATACCAGACGCAGAGTCTTGCTGTATTTTCCTTAATACCCGACTGATGAGGCAGAAAGGATTGAGCTTGGATGCGAAAAGATCGATATCTGGTGTTCCATACCATGCTGTAATTTCAGCAAATACATTTTTATCCAACATCCATTCAGTGTTTTCATTGAATTTGCGTGACCTGGTGTCTGCCACTAAATTTAGTTTACCTGGTAAGTAGGTAGCTGATATCCAAATATCTGTCTGGATACACCATTGCCAAATTGTGTTGGCCAGTTTGTCACATGATGTCGATTTGTTTCCACCCATATGGTTGATATATGCTACCACAGTGGTGTTATCAATTTGTAGTCTAACATGCTGGTGATTTAACCCAGAACAATATGACTTAAGGCCATGGAATGCACTTAACATTTCCAGGTAGTTTATGCCCAGTGTTTGTAATAATGATGCCTCCTGTACATTCCATCTCCCTCCACAGCTGGAGATGGAATTGGTAGCACCCCAACCAAGTGCACTGGCATCAGTTTGTAGTACCATAGACGGGTTGCTGATAATTATTGGATTGGAACAATACCTGATGTTATGTTCCCATCATTTTAGTTCCATTATGGCCTTTGTTGGTAGCTTCATTGGTCTGTCAAAATGGCCACCATTAATTTTGAGTTCTCTTATTTTTGCACTCTGTAAATTTTGATAGTGTAAAGATCCGAATTGTGTGGCTGGAAATGCAGCCACTATCTTCCCAATTATTCTAGCTACCAGTCTAATGGATGGTTTGGTGATGTCAATGATTTCGCTACAAGCCTCTATTAAGGCTGTAACCTTTTCTTTCGGCAAAGTCACTGACATGAGAACTGAGTTAATGGTGAACCCCACATAATCCATTTTTGTTGAAGGCGTTAATTTAGACTTAACTGGATGGATGATAAACCCCAGTTTTTCAAACAATTGTTTTGTGGCTGTTACCGCTTGTTTAGCCAATTCCAAAGTTTTGCCAACAATAAGTATGTCATCTAGATATGCCATTACCATGTGTTTTTGTTTCCGCAGTAACGCTAGGGCTGGTTTCAAAATATTTGTGAACAGCCTGGGGACTGATGTTATACCATTAGGTAGTGCCCTGTATTGCCATTGCTGACCCATCCAGTTGAATTTTAAATAACATCTGTGGTCACCTCTTGTGGGTACTGTATAGTAAGCATCTTTTAAATCGATGCTTGCCATGTAGTAGCCGTCGGTAATCAATTGCTTAGCAGTAACAAAGGTTTCCATGTTGAAATGAATATATTGTACAAAGGTATTCAAAGTAGTCAAATCGATGATGATGCGGCAACCACCATCTTTCTTGTTTTTTATAAAGATGTTGGACACGAATTCCTGTGATTCGTGTTGGGTTTTCTCAATTACTCCTTTTTTATATATCCGCTGTAATTCAGCATGTGCTTAAGATTTTTCTATGCCTGTGAGCACGAACATTCGGTTCGGTACATGCTGAACTGGAGGGTTATGTTTTTGTATAAATTCTATGGTATAACCCTGGATACTGCTTAGAATATAAGTGTCGGTAGTTAACTTATTCCATGCATCCAAATAATATCGTAATCTCCCACCAACTTCCATGCTCCCTTTAATTCTTAAGGAACCAGACCCACCTACCTCCATGGTTACCAATGGTAGGTGTGTTACTTCTTCGGCATCCTCCGTGGACGTTGAGGCGCCGTTGTCTGGGTGTGTAGTTGGGTTGGTGTTGAGGGCTTGCGCATTTTCCAGGAAGGTCGGTCTGGGCCATGGCCTAAAAAAGACCGATGTTGGGTGTTCCTGGTTTTTGCGCTTTCTCCAGTTTGTCTTGGCCGACTGGTGGGTGCGTAGGGGTGATGTTTTTGGCCATAGTAGCTTTTGGATGCTGCTTTTATGAGCCCCAGGGTTTTCACCTCTTCGTCAAGTTCTTTGACTTGTTTTGATAAATCCCCTCCAAATAGTAGTGTTGATGGTTTGGAGGTTCCAGGTATGCAGAGGCCTGCAAATTTGGGGTCTGAAGCCGGTTGGATAGCACTTTTCCTAATATTGTTTAACTCGTATTGTGAGTTGCAGAATAAAGCCAGTGCATCTTGGTGGTCTAGGGTCATGTTTTGCTCTTTCACATTCGTGCTGTTAGGACTTTTAGGACTTTCTGTATTTTTAAGTCCCTGGTTCTAATTGATGCCCCGACATGTTTCCAGATGTACTGGTTGACACTGGGAACATCTAGCGACTTGCACTTCCCTGGTGGTAAGTGTCGTGCTGTGGTGTCCGATAATGCCTGTCCCTGTAGTTGGTTAAAAGACATGTAGTCAATGCTTGCCGCAATTTTCGGCTCCAGGTTTAGGCCAGTTTGGTCGGGTTGGATAAACTGGGACACCATATCCAACATGTTTTTTTTCACCCCAGGCATACTAGCGGTATGTTGATCACTCCCCTCTTCAGGGTCAGCCCAGAATTGACCCTCCGTGCTCCCCTCTGATGAGGGAGAAACACTGTGCAGCCCCACAAGAGGTACTGCTGTGGGGCTTACTAACTGCCCACTGTGGCTAGCCTCCATCTCCCGGAGCCTGCCACTTTGGAGTATTTCCTCCAGCAGCCGCTCCAACCGACTCCAATGCTCACGGGCACTGGCCACTCGCGGCTGCTCCTGTTCCCCCAGCCGCTCCAACCGGCCCCAATGCTCACGGGCACTGGCCGCTCGCGGCTGTTCCTGATCCTGCAGCCGCTCCAACCGGCTCCAATGTTCTCGGGCACTGGCCGCTCGCGGCTGCTCCAGCTCCTGCAGCCGCTCCAACCGGCTCCAATGCTCACGGGCACTGGCCGCTCGCGGCTGCTCTTGATCCCCGCTCCCAGCCGCTCCAACCGGCCCCAATGCTCACGGGCACTGGCCGCTCGCGGCTATTCAGAGTAGGACTCATCGGAGTCAACGACTCTGTTAGTTTTTTGCTTCGCTCTACCGCCCGGCCGTGGCCGGTGCGGGAGCGAAGTCGGGCACAGCTGTTCCCATTTCGGGAGATTGGCGTGCCGTTGGCTGCTGCTGCCGGCTGCCCACAACTCCGCGGTTCTCCACCGCCAGCTTTTTCACAGCCTTCGTGGATCTGGTCCATGTCTCCACCTGTAAGGTAAGTGGAAGGAATGCATAGTCTCCTTACCTGCTGTTCCCGGCTTTCAAATTCTGCCGCTAAGGGGAACGTCATTCCCCCTGCTGTGACTCGTTGCAATGCGTGTAGCGATATGACACGCATGCGTCCTGGCGGGGTTCTTCACGTAGTCACTCACGTGACTCCGAAGTAAAATAGGAATCTGAGGGGTAACTTTTTCACACAAAGGATGGTGGGTGTATGGAACAAGCTGCCAGAGGAGGTAGTTGAGGCTGGGACTATCCCAACGTTTAAGATACAGTTAGACAGGTACAAGGATAGGACAAGTTTGGAGGGATAGGGACCAAGCGCAGGCAGGTGGGACTAGTGTAGCTGGGACACTTTGGCCGTTGTGGGCAAGTTGGGCCGAAGAGCCTGTTTCCACACTATCACTCTATGACTCAAATTGCAGATGCTGGTTTTCACCAAAGATAGACAGAAGAAGCTGGTGTAACTCAACAGGACTGGCAGTATCTCTGGTGAGAAGGAATGGGTGACGTTTCGGATCGAGACCCTTCATCAGATTTAATATCTCAGGTTGATAAAACTCGGTTTCTCTCGTCTTAGGTGTTACCTGACCACTTTATTTCACCTTTCTGCCTTCAACATACAGAATAGTTGGTAGGTTGCAGAGAAGGGGCTAGAAATTGAGTACTTATTTGTACCATGAAATAATCATAGATAGACACAAAATGCTGGAGTAACTCAGTGGGTCATGCAGCATCTCTGGAGAACGTGAATATATGGCGTTTTGGGTTGGAACCCTTCTTCAGACGGATTATGGGAGGGAAGGGGTGGGAAAGAAATCTAGGAGAGAGAAAGGACAGGACAGAGCAAAGGTGATGGTAATGGTGGCGCAGCGGCAGAGTTGTTGCCTTCCGGCATCAGAGACTTGGATTTGATCCTGACTACGGGTGCTTGCTGTGCAGAGTTTGTAGGATCTCCCTGTGACTACATCGGTTTTCACCGGGTGCTCCGGTTTCCACCCACACTCCAAAGACGTGCAGGTTAATTGGCTTAGGTAAAAATTGTAAATTTTCCCTAGTGTGTTAGATTGTGCTAGTGTGCGGGGTGATCGCTGGCCAGCGTGGACTCAGTGGGCGGAAGAGCCAGTTTCCATGCTGTATCTCTAAAGTCTAAAGGTGAACACTGGTGAGGGGATTATTTGATGGGCAGACCGTTGGAAAAGGCCAGAGATAAAGAGAAAAGTGTGAACCTGAATGGATAAAGAGTTCGGGGATAGAAAAGTTGCAAATTGTGTATCCAATGTTTAGTTTAGTTTGTTTATTGTCACCAGTACCGAGGTATAGTGAAAAGCTTTTGTTGCGTGCAAAGCAGCCAGCAGAAAGATGATACATGATTACAGTCGAGCCATTCACAGTGCAAGATACATGATAAGGGAATAACGTTTAGTGCAAGGTAAAGTCCGATCAAAGGTAGACCGATAGTAGTTCAGGACCGTTTACTGGCTGCAGTAGAATGGTTCAATTGCCTGATAAAAGCTGAGAAGAAACTGTTCCTGAATCTGGAGGTGTGGGTGTTTTCACACTCCTCTACCTTTGGCCCGAATGGAGAGGAGATTAGAGGGAGTGGCCAAGGTGCGATTCGTCCTTGATTAGGCTGCTGGCCTTGCCGAGGCAGCGTGAGGTATAAGCCATGAGGGGAGGGGAGGATGGTTCTATGGGAGGGGGAGGAAGCTGTTTGTGGGTCTGTGATTTAGAATTGGAACATTCACTGTTCCTACCATCGGGCTGTAAACTACCCAAGCGGAGTATGAGCAATAATCATGCATTTTCCTCACCCCTAAACACACCGACAATTTGAAAAGACGATAGTTGGAAAAGGGATTGACTGTTGGTTGACGAATGTTAAAAAAGTAACTACTGTTTCCACACCATACATATGGTGCAAACCCAAGTGAATAATTTTAATGGAACACAAGAGAGACCATGTATCATAAATAATTACCTTAATAGCTTATTTAGTAGGACACATGCATAACAGAACTCAGGGTTATAATTAACTGGAACACTCTGTAACTGAGGAAGTAACCAACCAGGTTTTATTACAGCCACTATTAATAGTTCTTTAGCTACAGAGAGCAACACACCATCAAACACAACTTACAATAATGCAATAAAGATAACACACAGTATAATCCCAAACTCCATTTGTCGTTATTGATTATACATCTTTTTAGGCAAGGCAAGGCAAGGCAAGGCAAGGCAAGGCAAGGCAAGGCAAGGCAAGGCAAGGCAAGGCAAGGCAAGCAAGTTAAGTTTATTTGTATAGCACCTTTCAACAACAAGGTAATTCAAAGTGCTTTACACAAAACATTAAACGCATTGGAAAGAAACACATATAAAATGACATTTAGATGTAAAACGATTGTTAGATTATTCAGATAAAATAATTACAAAATTAAAAGCAATCAAATAAAATATTTAAAATAGAATAAAACCAGGAATAGAAGTTACAGTGCAGTATAGGTAATTAATAAATTGTATTGTTTACTGAAAGGCAGCGGCAAACAGAAAAGTCTTCAGTCTAGATTTAAAAGAGCTGAGAGTTGCAGCAGACCTGCAGTTTTCTGGGAGTTTGTTCCAGATATGTGGTGCATAAAAACTAAATGCTGCCTCTCCATGTTTAGGGAATGTTTAGTTTAGTTTAGTTTAGAGATACAGCGCGGAAACAGGCCCTTTGGCCCACCAAGTCCGCACCGACCAATGATCCTACACACACTGGGGACAATTATTTTTTCATTTGTACATTTATACCAAGCCAATTAACCTACATACCTGTACGTCTCTGGAGCGTGGGAGGAAACCGAAGATCTCGGAGAAAACCCACACAGGTCACGAGGAGAAGGTACAAAACTCCATACAGACAAGCACCCGTAGTCAGGATCGAACTCGGGTCATTGGTGCTGCAAGGCGGTGGATCTAGCGTTTCGCCACCATGCCACCCAATTATTGCTTTCTGCTATCACTTACATATACAGTGAAGCTTTGTGGCCCCCAAGTTTAATAAGAATGTGCGGTCCTGCAAATACACTGACAAAGCTCACACTATACATTTGCGTAGAAAGTCGGAACTTACGAAGAGGGGATCATTAGCAGAATGGGGTAAAAGGCATCAGTTGAATTGTAAATGAAAGAGGATGAAATTCCTTAGGAAACGCCACTTGGACTATTGTTGCTTGCTATGCATGGGAATGATTTAGATTTTGTAATGAAAACCAGAACATCGTGTTGCATTTATTATCCACTGGTATACCCATTCTCAAAGTTTATTGATAGTTCTAAATTTTGACAGCTCCTTCTGTGTTGAATATTCTCATCATTTGATGTCTCCTAAAAATTGAAAAATAAGAAAGCAAATCAGACGTCGAACCAAAGAGATGTGGCTGCAAACATCCACACGTCCTTGAAAATCACAACAAAAAGTAAACAAGCCATTACACATGAAAATCAAACAATTGGATGTAATTTTGGAGAGTCTGAATTGTAAACTGCAAAGTTATGCCATAGTTGTGCCCAGTCATGGTTGGTGTACACTTTGTACAGTTATTCTATAAGAAGAATATAGGAGCACTAAAAAGATTTAAAATTTACAAGGAATGGGTGACGTTTCTGGTCAAGTCCTTTCTTCTCCAGGGTCTCGACCAGAAATATCATCCATTCCTTCTCTACAGAGATGCTGCCTGTCCCGCTGAGTTACTCCAGCTTTTTGTCTATCTTCCGTTTAAACCAGCATCCGCAGTTCCTTCCTACACTTTAAAATTTACAAGATTGGTACTGGAAATGTTGGACTATATGTTTAAGCAGAGGATTAACCCTTTATTCCTGATAGCGAAGTGGTTGCAGGGGGGCCATCTAATGAAAGTCTAGATGTTGTGTCTATCTGAGGTTTAAACTAGCATCTGCAGTTCCTTCCTACACATACAAACTTAGTACTCTGTTAAACTGTCATAAGCAACAACAAAAAACGTTACTTCAGATGGATGGATGGACACAAAACAAACGGAAATAAATAAACGATAATAGCGCAAAGTAAAAAATAATGCCCCCAAGTCTATACAGTTCAGAGTCCATCTGGAGTTTGTAGTGTTTAAATACCTTGATGGATGTCGGGAAGAAGCTGCTCCTGAACGTGGACGTTACAGTATATCTCCTTCCCAATGGCAGGAGTGTAATGAGATCGTGGCCAGGGTGGTGTGGGTCTCTGATGATGCTGGTTGTCTTTATGAGCACCCTTCGATGGTGGGGAGGTGAGTATCCGTGATGGACTGGGCAAGGTTCACCACGTTTTGCAGTCTCCTTTGTTATCTTAGTCTCCAGCTGTCCAACACATAGCCAAGTCCGGGATTAATACACAGCTGCCCGCTTTATTGCCACCAAGCACAAAGTCAGGTACTTCAACCCTTGGGGGACTGAGTCGGCGAGCTTCAGGAAGTGGAGCTAGGTGCAAAAAGTGACACAAAGGAGCAACTGGTAGAGGGGACCCAGGATAATTAGCTGCTGTCTGCAGGGTTGACTTATGCCTCACTTTGTCAGATGATGGGGATCTAAAGTTGAAATAGTTTGATTTCTAAGTAACCGTGAAAAAGCCTTTCTTCATCTTACTGGAACTTGTTGTCCAAGAACCAATATGTCCATAAAACATAGGAGCAGAATTAGGGCATTCAGCCCATCCAGTCTACTCAGCCATTCAATCGTGACTGATCTATTTTGCCTTCTCGACCCCATTCTCCTGCCTTTACCCTGTAACCTGTAACGCTCTTCCTAATCAACAACCTAAAATTTTTGCCTTAAGAAATACCCAATGTCTTGGCCTCCGCAGCTGTCTGTGGCAAAGAACTCCACAGATTCACTACTCTCTGGCGAAAGAAATTCCTCCTCATCTCCATTTTGAAGGCACTTCATTCTGATGCTGAGCCCTCTGGTTCTGTCCCAATACTGGAAACATCATTTCCATGTCCACTCTACCAAGGCCTTTTATTATCCACTAGGTTTCAATGAGATCCCTCACATCTATCTAAACTCTAGCAGCCGGACGCCTACAGCCTTCAAACACTCATCGTATGTTAACCCAATTATCCCTGGAATTATTCTCGTAAGCCTCCTCTGGACTCTTTCCAGAAGCCAGTACATCCTTGCTCAGGTATGGGGCTCAAAGCTGCTCATAATTGTCCAAATGTGGCCTCACCAGCATCTCATAAAGCCTTAGCATTACATCCTTGCTTTTCATATTCTAGTCCCCTATATGGCTTGCTTACCGCAGACTCAACTTGCACATTCACCTTTTGGGAATCCTGCACCAACACTCCCAAGTCCAATTCTGGATGTCGAAATGGATGTTGATTTTTCTTTGTCCCTTCTGTGACATGAATTAGTTTTTATTCATAAATACGGCACGGTGGCACAACAGTAGAGTTGCTGCCTTACAGCACCATAGAATGAGGTTTAGTCCTGACTATGGGTGCTGTCTGTACGGAGTTTTTATCATTCTCCCCATGACCGCATGGGTTTTACCCAGATATAAGACATTAGTGAAGATAGACACAAAAAGCTGGAGTAACTCAGCGGAACAGGCAGCATCTCTGGAGAGAAGGAATGGGTGACGTTGAAACGTTTGGTTTAAACCAGCATCTGCAGTTCCTTCTTACACATTAAGACATTAGTGAACTGGATGACATCATGACTGATGGTAGATTTTTATTCCAGGTTTATTTAATTAACTGATTTAAAATTCTTCACTGTGGCTGGTTTGCAATTCAAATCCTAGATCAATAGTTTGGACTCCAGTTCTCCTCAATTGGTTTTGAAAACTACAGTACTCGTATATAGAACAGATTTTTAACATTTAGGATGGAATATAAGTTTTTGTTACCAGCCGGGACAAGAATAATTAAATGTCTGTTGTAAAGAAACCTAGCGGTATGAATATTAATTTCTCCAACTTCAAGGAACCCTTGCTTTCCCTCTCTCTCCATCCCTCTCCATCCTAGTTCTCCGACTAGCTTCATTGTCCTCCTGATTAAATATTACAGATTGTATGCCTCATTGTCACCTTCCCCTCCGCCAACAATGTACCATTTTACATTTCCTAGAACAACTTCTCCTTTGATCCGTGTTTTCACACCTTGCCCTTCCATATCTCTATGTCTCCCTCTCCACTGACTCTCAGCCTGATGAAGGGTCTCGGCCCGAAACGTCACCCGTTTTCTTCCCTCCAGAGATGCTGCCTGTCCTGCTGGGTTACTCCGGCACTTTCTGTCGATTAAAAAGCAAAGCGATAATGGAACACCAAAAGAAACAAAATATGGGATCACAGTCCACTGTGACCCTTAACTTTGTTAGGACTATCTTTTGTTATTGTCCCATGGTCACCTCCATTTGCTTGTTATTATTCATCTCACTGTATCTGGTTTTGTCAGATTGACTGCAGAATTGCAATATGTAGTGTTTTTTTTATTTTACCAGTGTGTTGAAATATCCATTTTGACATGGTCAAAGGAGCAGTGTAACCTAAAGCTTTCTGCCGGCATTACCCGAACACTGTTTGTGTGTTCGCATAACATTTTGTTATCCTCCCTTCTAGCTGAGGTGCTAACCCATTTAGGTTGAATGAAACATCTCTGTATGTGACTGTCGAGCAGACTGCTGGTTAGAATTATTGCAGGCTTCACTTCATGGGTTTAATGTGATGCATCTGTGGTTAGATTCACCAGAGAAGAAACTAGGCCGTGTTAGATTTCTGCCGCTGCTCTTATTTTCTTGCAATTTAAGTATCTGTGACCCTTCCAGGAAGAAGGAAAAAAATATTTTTGGCCCGAAAGGTCATCTAGCATTAGGCTTAGAAATGATACAAAACTGGCTGGGAACAATTGGCAAAGATTAAAATTATCTGAGGGGAACTGAGGTGTCCTGGACCTGCTAGAAAATAAATCTTCTGCCTTTGGTGCTTACGTTCCTCATCATTTCTGAATCCACCAGTGCAGAAAGCTGCATTTCCCCCCCCCCGGAATAAAAATGATCGTGTGTTGAGTATAATCACGGCTTAAGTTATGGCAAGATGTGCTCCTCTGTATTCCAACTTCATGCATTATAAAGCCTCCATTTAGGCCTGTGTTTTTATATAATTAACTTTTTTCTGTCTCTGGGTACTGCTGGCAAGTGGACAGCATTCATTACCCTTCCCTAACGAGGAATGTTTCTTTATGACAATGCTGCCAAGACTCGAGATCCTAAGCTCCAGGGGAGTTTGAACAGGCTAGGACTTTATTTCTTGGAGCGCAGGAGGATGAGCTTAGAGGTGTCTAAGATCATGAGATGAGTTTCACCCAGAATACCAAAATCAAAAAACAGGGGACGTGGTATAAGGGGAGCGGGGAAAGATTAAATATAAACCTGACTGGCACCTTTTTCACACAGAGGAAGTCATAGTCATCAGTCATTAGTTTATTGTCACATGTATCGAGTTACAGCAAAAATCTTTTGCGTGCTAACCAGTCAGCGGAAAGACAATACATGATTAAGACAATACATGAGGGTGGTGAGTAGATGGAACAAGTTGCCAGAGGAGGTAGTTGAGGCAGGAACAAAACTACATTGTCTTTTTTTTAATGATCAACGAGAAGTAGATTGAATGTTCCTTCGGACGTTGAAGAATTAGCACGGGGGTTGTTGAGGCAGGTACAATAACAACAGTTAAAAGAAATTTGGACACGTACATGGGTAGCACGGTGGCGCAGCAGTGAAGTTGCTGCCTTACAGTGCTAGAGAACCGGGTTAGATCCTGACTACGGGTGCTTGTATGGAGTTTGTACGTTCTCCCCATGACCTGTGTGGGTTTTCTGTGAAATTTACAGTTTCCTCCCACACTCCAAAGACATACAGGTCTGTAGGTTAAGCAGTGGAGTCTGCCTCCGGAGAGAGGAGGAGAACTTCTTCAAAGTAGGCAAAGTAGCAGGTCTGAAGAAGGGTTTCGACCCGAAACGTTGCCTATTTCCTTCGCTCCATAGATGCTGCTGCACCCGCTGAGTTTCTCCAGCATTTTTGTGTACCCAGGTCTGTAGGTTAATTGGCTTGGTACAATTGTAAATTGTCCCTAGTGTGTGCAGGAAAGTGTTAATGTGCGGGGGTCTGTTACCGCCCTGTATCTGTAAACTAAACTAAACTTTTGAAGGATATAGGCCAAATGCAGGCAAGTGGGACAAGTGCAGATGGACATCGTGGTCAACATGGGCAAGTGGGCTGAAGGGCCGGTTTCTGTAATGTGTGACTCTATGACTTTCATCAACTAATCGCAAACCTCCATTGTGTTCTGGCTCTTCCGCATTTTATTTTGTGCATAAACGTTCCTTCATTTCAGCCTGACTCCACCAACGCTGCTTTCTGGAATGGAAATGGGGTGTTGGGGAGCACTTGTACACAAAGGCAGCACGGTGGCACAGCGGTAGAGTTGCTGCCTCGCATCGCCAGAGACCGGGTTCGACCCTGACTACCGGTGCTGTCTGAACGGTGTTTGTACATTCTCCCCGTGACCCATGTGGGATTTCTCCGGGAGCTCCGGTTTCCTCCCACACTCCAAAGATGTACAAGTTTGTAGGTTAATTGGCTTGGTATAATTGTAAATTGTCCCTAGTCTGTATAGGATAGTGGTAGCGTGCGGGGATCACTGGCCAGTGTAAATTGTCCCTAGTGTGTGTGGGATAGAACTAGTTTACAGGTGATCATCAGTCAGCACGGACTCGGTTGGGCCGAAGGGCCTGTTTCCGCGCTGTATCTCTAAACTAAACAGCAGGCCACATCTGTCCATCACTCAGATTTATATGACTCGACATCTTTGAGAAACTGCATGTTAGAGAATCTTTTCCTTTGTACAAATTAAACATTTTGGTGCTTTCATATGCAAAATGAGCTCCCAATTTTTATTGGGTAGGAAGGAACTGCAGATGCGGATTTAAACCTAATGCCCCTGTCCCACTTAGGAAAACTGAACGGAAACCTCTGGAGACTTTGCGCCCCACCCAAGGTTTCCGTACGGTTCCCGGAGGTTCCCGGAGGTTTTTGTCAGTCTCCCTACCTGCTTCCACTACCTGCAACCTCTGGCAACCACCTGCAACCTCCGGGAACCGCATGGAAACCTTGGGTGGGGCGCAAAGTCTCCGGAGGTTTCCGTTCAGGTTTCCCAAGTGGGACAGAGGCATAAGGTAGACACAAAAAGCTGGAGCAACTCAACGAGTCAGGCAGCATATCTGGAGGAAAGGAATAGGTTACTTTTTCTATCACTGCTTTCCAACAAACATAGAAACATAGAAACATAGAAAATAGGTGCAGGAGGAGGCCATTCGGCCTTTCGAGCCAGCACCGCCATTTATTGTGATCATGGCTGATCGTCCCCATTCAATAACCCGTGCCTGCATTCTCCCCATATTACTTGATTCCACTAGCCCCTAGAGCTCTATCTAACTCTCTCTTAAATCCATCCAGTGATTTGGCCACCACTGCCCTCTGTGTCAAGGAATTCCACAAATTCACAACTCTCTGGGTGAAAATGTTTTTTCTCACCTCAGTCTTAAATGGCCTCCCCTTTATTCTAAGACTGTGGCCCCTGGTTCTGGACGTCCAACATTGGGAACATTTTTCCTGCATCTAGCTTGTCCAGTCCTTTTATAATTTTATATGTTTCTATAAGATACCCCCTCATCCTTCTAAACTCCAGTGAATAAAGCCTAGTCTTTTCAATCTTTCCTCATATGACAGTCCCGCCATCCCAGGGATCAATCTCGTGAACCTAAGCTGCTCTGCCTCAATCACAAGGATGTCCTTCCTCCAATTAGGAGACCAAAACTGTACACAATACTCCAGATGTGGTCTTGCCAGACATCTATACACCTCAGAAGAACCTTTTTACTCCTATACTGAAATCCTCTTGTTATGAAGGCCAACATTCCATTTGCGTTCTTCACTGCCTGCTGTACCTGCACGCCAAGCTTAAGTTATTATGTGGAAGAAACAATAGCAGTGTATATTGTTTAAGTCAAGGAAATGGTCAGCTATACGCGCTGGCCCTAATTAAAAAAAAGTTGCATTCTGTAAAAAAAATGAAAAGGGTATTCTTATGACTTTATGCTTTAGTTCATTTTATTTTTACGAGACTTCATCAAGCATCCCGAGGTTTGCAGTATTTTCATAGTTTATTTTTGGAACGTATTTATGATCCTTTCAGTATCGCAAGCCTACAGTGTGTGTGTGTAAAAAAAAAGCAGCAAACTGACCAGTCCCCTGTGACATCCCTGGCAGCACTCCTGGGTGGTACAACAGGGCTGGAATGTGGCAAACAGCTACGACGGTGGTAGAAATAAAATGGTGCCTTTGAACTGCCGTGAAGTTGACTATTTTCACAGCAACAGGAGCCTGAATGTTAACGCATTTGATGTGTTTTGCAAGCCCTCGGAAAAGTAGGCTTTATAAAATTAACCTTTGTCTGCTTCTCTTGGTAAACTGAGATGATGTGTTTCACTTACAGGCAGATTAGCCACTGACTGATGCTCAGGTAACTGCGAACAGGAAAGACAACTTTAACCAGCCAAAGTCGCAGGGAAACACTGGCCGATTATGACAGTCTGGGTTGTATAGCTTTCCCTGAGATAAATGAGCATCTTGTTGATATTGTCTTCTGTTTCAAGTGTTGCATTTGCCAATATAAACTGAAAGTTGGAAGTGTTTGGATGATTCTGTTTAACTAGCTTTGGTTTACAGAGTATTTTGGTTGTATGCAACTGGGGACAGAGCAAAGTGGTCAGAGTTATTTTTTTTATCGGTATGGTTTATTGTCACGTGTACCGAGGTACAGTGAAAAGTTTTTGTCATCTGCTAACCAACCAGCGGAAGACAATACAGGATTACAATCGAGTCATTCACAGTGTGCAGACACATGATAAGGGAATTGTGTTTAGTGCAAGGTAGAGCCAGTCAAGTCCAATCAAAGCTAGTATGAGGGTCCCCGATGAGGTCGATAGTAGTTCAGGACTCCTCTCTGGCTACGTTAGGATGGTTCAGTTGTCTGATAACAGCTGGAAAGAAACTGTCCCTGAATGCCATGGTTTATTGTGTCACAATCAGTTTAGTTTAGTTCAGAGCCGCAGCGTGGAAACAGGCCCTTCGGCCCATCGGGTATGCACTAGCGATCTCCACACATTAACACAAGCCTACACACACTTGGGAACAATTTACACTTGTACCAAGTACACAAATCCAAGCCAATGAAAGATGGGTCTCGACCCGAAACGTCACCCATTCCTGCTCTCCAGTGATGCTGCCTGTCCTGCTGAGGTACTCCAGCTTTATGTGTCAACCTGCAAACCTGTACGTCTTTGGAGTGTGGGAGGAAACCAAAGATCTCGGAGGAAACCCACGCGGTCACGGGGAGAACATAGACAGCACCCGTAGCCGGGATCGAACCCAGGTCTCTGGCAGTGCAAGCGCTGTAAAGCTGTAACTCTACCGCTGCTCCATCGTGCCGCCCCATTTTAATATTAGAAGCACCTAATATACTGATTGCAAATTGCTTTATCTTACCAATCAATGAAGTACAGTCTTTGAATGTCGTGCTATTAAGGTTTGCGGGGCAGAGAGCACAGCGGAGGGGAATACTTAATTCCTTCCCTTGGTACAAGAGTAACCAAACCCCCAACAGGAGAAAGCTTATAACAGCTGGCAAATCCTCAAGAACATTTTTGATGCTCATTTTACACTTGACTATCAAGATAAATTTGTCACGCTAATTTTGAAATTTACTTTGCGACTACATATCTGGTAGAGTTTATTTTTACTTTTCACTGTGTTGCTTAAGGGCAGACGTTGAACTGGATATGGGAGTGTGTATATCTGTCAACATTTGTCCATATACCTTATGAGACTAAATTAAAATGTGTCCCACTATGCCTATACAAGTTCCTATTAAATACAAAATAATACTTACAATTAATAACTTTTCTAAATGTAATCTGTTTTTGATTAATTTAAAAGCAAATTAAACTAATTTCCCAAAATGTAGCATAAAATCTATTTTAACAAATTGTAGCCTCTTTCGGTTTTTTTCTCAATTGAGGTCTAATTGATTGAGGATTACATCTGTAGTTATGTAAAATTTATTATCCTTTAGGGGATAAAGTATTGACTTTACTGGGGTTTGAAAACCATGATAAAAGTCTCTGTGCTGTCCATTGTACTTTTAATAGGTTTAGAAACTAATGTATATACTATAAGCAAATGCGATTTTATGAAGCAATTCCAATGTTTAAAATTTCCTTTTTTGAAATCTCAGCTATTTAAATAATAATAATTGACAGCTTCACAAGCAACAATAGCACTTGCAAAAATATTTTCTATAAACTTATATAAAAAGCATTCTAAATTTGGACTGAGCTTTTACTCAGCTTATACTCATAGAAAAAAAGACAGTTCCGTGCAGTGTTGGCATATTTTAATTTTTATGTTCATGTCACAGAAGCAGAATTAGGCCATTCGGCCCATCGAGTCTACTCCACCATTCAACCCTTCTGAACCTTCTGAATTTTGTAGTCGGCAGGGCAGTACTCTGCTTATCGCCAACTTGGACAATTTTACATTTTTATCAAGCCAATTAGCCAAATGTACATCTTTGGAGGGTGGGAGGGAACCGAAGACATCAGAGAAAACCCACGCAGATCATGGGGAGAACGTACAAACTCCATACAGACAGCACCCGTAGTTGGGATCGAACCAGGGTCTCCGGCGCTGCATTTTGTTGTAAGGCAGCAACTCTACCGCTGTGCCACCATGACTGCCCGGTGATCTACCTTTCCCGCTCAACCCCCTTCTCCTGCTTCTCCCCATAATCCTTGACACCCTTACCAAGCAAGTATCAGCCCATCTCCACCTTAAAAAATACCCTATGGCCTGGCCTCCACTGCCGTCTGTGGCAAAGAATTCCACGGATTCACCACCCTCTGACCAACAAGTTTTAGTTCATGGGTTGCCTGAAGTTTTAATGAGTTATGGATTTCTTTCAAGTAATCAAACGGGAGCATTCTACATAGCAGGTTAACGTTTAGGGTTGCAAACATACAAAACAATGAAACTCTGTGGTGAACTGCAGTCAAATGGAAAGTGAGGAAGACCCAATTGAATGTTACTGACACCCACCATCTGAGTTTCAAGGTGAATACTTTTATTTTTTTCCTTGGGACATTTGGCTCTGTGCCTCCTCACAGAGCAATCCCATCAGTCCTGTTCACAGACAGCTTCTCCTCTTACATGCATACTCTCCCTCAGAGTGTACACTCTCTCAGTCTGAAGAAGGGTCCCAGCCCGAAACGTCACCCATCCAGGTTCGACAGAATTACTGCGTGACCTGCGGAGTTACTCCAGCACTTTGTGTCCTTTTTGCCACAGTGAGGGGTAGTGGGTGTGGGGGTGCAAAGGAATGAGGGGAGGGGGGGGGGGGGGGGGTGGGGAGAGGTGGAATAGATCGCATGTTTTCTAAAATTGCTGAATTCAATGTTCCTACTGTTGGATTTCAATGATTGCTTGAGAGACAAACAAAACGCTTCAAATAATTTTTAATAGAGTTAATTAAATTACACGCAGGTTAATTTAAAGTGCATCGATGCAAATTGAAACAAAGAGACATCGTTCAAAACCAAAGCCTGAACTTACCTTTTAATGAAAGTTGGCAAACTGTTTTGAATAGGCCCAGCGAATGTAGAGTTGAATGCAGTGTCGAATGCAGCGTTGAATGCAGTGTCGAATGCAGCGTTGAATGCAGCGTTGAATGCAGCGTTGAATGCATCGTTGAATGCAACGTTGAATGCGGTGTCGGATGCAGAGTTGAAGGCAGAGTTGGATGCAGAGTTGGATGCAGAGTTAACGAGGTTGATACAAAGTGTGCTCAGTCACTCAGTATACTTTGGAACCACTTTTGGATGGGTGGATGTGCGCTGGGATCTGATCTCCATCTCTGATCTATGCGTGGTACTATTTTACACAGTGCATGTATACATTAGAGATGTGCTGCACATTGAAGATCGACACAAAACGCTGGAGGAACCCAGCGGGTCAGGCAGCATCTCTGGAGGAAAGGAATAGGTGACGATTCGGGTCGAGACCCTCCTTCAGACCGCAACTCGTCTCGACCCAAAACTTCACCTATTCCTTCACTCCAGAGATGCTGCCTGACCCTGCTGAGTTACACCAGCCTTTTGTGTCTGTCTTCAGTTTAAACCAGCATCTGCAGTTCCGTCCTCCGCGATCTTCCAACGTTGTCTCGTTATTCATCCAATCGTGCAGAGAAACATCGATCCTCATCAACATTTGTTCTCTGCTTCCCAAATTGTTGCAGATTTTGGATTTAACTGCATTTAATACAATTAAATCAAAATATGTGCGAAATTAAAAACAGCTTGATTTATGAAAACAGGGACAGGATTGTGACTCTCTGCCCTCGTTCACCCACACCACTTAATCTCACAATTATGCAAGGTTTTGATTTCCTCTGTACAACAACATAGGAGATAAACTGGTCCACAAACATCTGTAGTGTTGGTAATACGGCCAAGCAATTGACATGACAATCATTTTAAAGTATGCTGCTTGGGCTAATTCAATGCCAGCATTTGCAAGCAAGTTGGAAATAATATTTCAAAGTTTTCCAAATGAAACACACCCAAAGTTATGCAGTCCTCCAAGTTGAAAAGACTTTCCCTGACACTTTCTGATGATAAATTGCAACTAATCACAAAGATTTTCAGAAATAGTCCTGAGTGTAGCCTGTCCATTCTATTCTCCTTTCTGTATCCATCATCTTTCTCTGGCCACCATCTCCAATGGTGCTGAGATTGATTATTTTAGGCAGTTTGGTTTAGTTTAGTTTGGACAACAGGCCCTTCAGCCCACCAAGTCCATGCCATCCAGCGATCCCTGCACACCAGCACGATCCCACACAATTTACAGTTTTTACCTAAGCCAGTCTGAAGCAGGGTCTCGACCCAAAACGATACCCATTCCTTCTCTCCAGAGATGCTGCCCGTCCCGCTGAGTTACTCAAGCATTTTGTGTCTGTCTGATGTTAGATGATTGTTCTACAATGCCGTCACTGGCAGAAGGTCGTACCGTTGCAATGTTTACATAGGAATTTCTCATAACACTTTGAACAGGGGGAATTTGAAAACATTTTCCCACATTCATCGCGGAAACAGGTCTGCCTTTGGAATGTGGGAGGAAAGTGGAACACCCGTGGAAAGCACACGCGGTCACAGGGAGAACGTACAAAGCCCATACAGGCAGCACCTATAGTCAGGATCGAACCCGGGCCTTGCTCCGTAGGCAGCGCAGTAAGGCAGCAACTCTACCGTTGCACCACCATGCCGCCTATATAGATGATGGAAACAACAAGCAGGTCAGTTAGCATCTGTGGTGATAAGAAGACAGACATATAGTTTCAACAAGAGATGCACAGAGTCTCTTGCCCAGATTAGGTGAATCGGGGACCAGAGGAGATAGGTTTAAGGTGAAGTGGAAAATATTTAATAGGAATCTAAAGGTTAACTTTTTCACACAAAGGGTGGCGGGTGTATGGAACAAGCTGCCCGAGGAGGTAGTTGAGGCAGGGACTATCCCAACGTATTAAGAAACAATTAGACATGTACAAGGGTAGGACATGTTTGGAGAGATATGGACCAAGTGCGGGCAGGTGGGACTAGTGTAGCTGGGACATGTTATGCTGGTGTGGGCAAGTTGGGCCAAAGGACCTGTTTCCGCACTGTGACTCTATGGCTATAATTCCGGGATACTTCATCACTGTATGAATATAAATTGGCCTTCCTTCCCCCTGTTTAACGTGGTGAATAGACCCAGAGTATTCTGTTTTTATTCCATTTTGCCAGCATCCACATTGAATTGCTTTTTGTTTGATTGTGTTGGCTGGTCTAAGTATTTTTAAGTCTCAGCTCACTCCATCATGTGCCTTGTGACCTTACCCAGCCAAGAAAGAGGCTTGGAGGCAGGCTAATTTAGGTTTTAACACACCCACCAGGAGGAAAATTGGGTATCCAGCCATACTATCATTTAATTTTTTTAAAAGCCACAAAGTGCTGGAGTAACTCAGCGGGTCAGGCAGCATACTCGGAAAACATGGATAGGTGACGTTTTGGTTCAGGACCCTTCTTCAGTCTGAAGTAGGTCCCGATCCAAAACGTCACCTATCCATAATTCATAAGTTCATAAGAAATAGGATGAGGCCATTCGGCCCATCGCGTCTCCTCCGCCTTTCAGTCATGGCTGATCTATCTTTCCCTCTCAACCCCAATCTCCTGGCTTCTAATGCTCTTAGTAATCAAAAACCTGTCTACCTCTGCTTTAAAAATACCCAACGACTTGGTCTCCACAGTCATCGTGTGTCAATGAATTCCACAGATTCACCACCCCCTGGATAAAGAATTCTGACTCTCAGTCTGAAGAAGGGTCTTGACCTGAAAGAACATCTATTCCTTTCCTCCGGAGATGTTGCCTGACCCGCAGACTTTCTCCAGTATTTTGTGTCTATCTTCAGGGATACTGCCTGATCTGCTGGTTGTTACTGCAGCACTTTGTGTGTTTTTTTTTGTAAACCAGTATCTGCAGTTCTTCATTCCTAATGTCTAATTTGTTTCCTTCCGTGCTTACAACATCTTGCTGCTACTCAGTGTCAATCCTGGGCTCTAGCAAAGAAGAAAGAACTTAAATAAATGGAATATGTAGCCATGGAAAAGAAGCAATTGGATTGCAACTGGACTTTATCTTGCACTAAACGTTATCCCCTTATCATGCATCTGTACACTGTGGATGGCTCAGTTGTAAGCGTGTATTGTCTTTCTCCTGAGGTTAGCATGCAACAAAAGCTTTTCATTGTACTTTGGTACACGTGACAATAAACTAAACTCAATTCAACTCAACTTAACATCAAATATTAATGTGATGTTTCACCAAGCCATCTAAATCTTAACTCTGCAGTATAATTATGAATAGAAAATGTTTTATAACGTTTTTCAAGAACTTTACCTGTTCATAATCTAATAGTTATCTAATAGTTATATGAGACCATAAGCATTTGCTCCTTAGTTCACCAGGAAAATAGCTAATAGAGTCATATACAAGCTCACTTTCTGAATAAGGAATTGGCGTGGAAGTAATAGAATAGAGAAGTAGGGCCCAACCTAAAAAGTCACCGATTCATGTTCTCCAGATATGCTGCCCTGACCTGCTGAGTTACTCCAGCACTTTGTGTCTTTTTTCTTTTGTAAACTGGCGTCTGCAGTTTCTTGTTTCTACAAACTAGAGATAGAATTGTCTGCTCCAACAAATCTCTGAAAATAAACACTGAATTAGTTGAATCTCTTTTATCACCCAAATCACTTTAAAAAATAAGTGCATTTCCAATTCAGTTCAAAACAATTTCTCTCTAGAAAGTTTAAAAAAAAGTAAAGGGTGTAACTACTTGGACATGAAATAATTTAGTACGAAGGAACCGCTCCCCTTAACAAATTGCCCTGTAAGTTGGCTTACGTTTGTTCTTGAGATCGACATATGATATGACCACATCAGAATTTGGATTCACTGCTATGAAATTGACCATTGGAACCAGTTTAAAAATATCACATTGACTTATTGCATCAGTAAAGTGTTTGACCACTGTGTAACAACGTGAAACTTTTAGATCAATATGTTGGAAACTTTTTAATGGACAATTGGTCGCAAAATTACAATTTACAGTTTGGTTTATTGTTACTAGTACCGAGGTACATTGAAAAGGGTGCTAACCAGTCAGCGGAAAGAAAATGCATGATTACAATGGAGTCATAAACAGCGTATAGATGCATGATCAGGGAATAGCGTTTAGTGCAAGGTAAAGCCAGCAGAGACCGATCAAAGATAGTCTGAGGGTCACCAATGAGGTAGATAGTAGTTCAGCACTGGTCTCTGATTGTGGTGCAGTGAAAGCCATAACACTGTTCAAGTAATAATGTCTGATCACACTAGGTGAATGACGTGCTGACATTTTTTATTTCATAAAGTTTATTGCAAATATTTTAATATTAAGCAAAAGCTTTGGAGCTATAGCAAACATGTAGTAAAAAAAGATATCCATTTTGCACAGAGCGATCATAGACTGGGGCTGTCAACTCTAAACGTGTTGGAGTTAAATCCTTGTATCAGAAACACCACTCAAGCCTCTGCTAACAAGAACTTCCCCCAGTAAGCAAAGGACGGGGTTTCTTCTTCATAATTCAGTTCATACTTGAAATTATATACATTTAAAAGGTATGTGTGATCGATGGTAATCGTAGTCATTTTTACGTGAAACAGATGATTTGCATTGAAGTGCTTGTCACATTTTAACAATGAATAATCTGTCCTGACATATTCTCGGTTATGTAGACCAAATCATGTAGGAGTCAACTCGTTCAAGGATTAACGTCAGAAAACTTCAGAATTTGGTGCCAAATTTACTTGCCAGGATGTAATTGTTCCCATGTTTCGCCACAATTCCTTTTCCATCTGTGCGTTTGAGCTAAACTACCTATTTCACACTTGGTCTCCAAAGGTTTTCATTTATTTTCCAACCATGCCATTGGCACGATCATTATTATTGACATAGAAACATAGAAACATAGAAAATAGTTGCAGGAGGAGGCCATTTGGCCCTGCGAGCCAGCACCGCCATTCATTATGATCATGGCTGATCATCCACAATCAGTAAGCAATGCCTGTCTTCTCCCCATATCCCCCTGATTCCGCTAGCCCCTAGAGCTCTATCTAACTCTCTTTTAAATTCATCCAGTGAATTGGCCTCTACTGCCTTCTGTGGCAGAGAATTCCACAAATTCACAACTCTCTGGGTGAAAACGTTTTTTCTCATCTCAGTTTTAAATGGCCTCCCCTTTATTCTTAGACTGTGCCCCCTGGTTCTGGACTCCCCCAACATTGGGAACATTTTTCCTGCATCTAACTTGTCCGGTCCTTTTATAATTTTATATGTCAGAGGTAAATGTTTCTGCTGTGAATCTTGCGCTTCAACGTTGCTTTATACAGCCATACTCAAGCACTCCCGTCCCTGTAGACACATGTTTGGCTCTGGTATCTTGGTTAACCCAAAGAGGTGTATGTTAATCAATTGTAATTGAGTTTCTGGTTTTTGGGGCCTGCTTTAAAACCAAACACTGCTATGAGGTTCTGCAGATACTTAACGAGTTTTGTCGAAGCATGCCAACCACTAATCTAATCTGTCAGCAAATTCAATTGGTATGTGATCTGCACATATATTAAAGGCAGTCCTTCCATTTGGTTATATGCCCAACTTGGAATGGAGATGAGGAGGAATTTCATTTTTGTTTAGTTTGGAAATGCAGCACGGAACCAGGCCCTTCAGCCCAACGATTCCGTGCCGACCCGCGATCCCCATGCACTAGCACTATCCTATACACTAGGGCCAATTTATAATTTTTACTCAATTAATTTACAATTTTGACCAATTAACCTACAAACCTATACGTCTTTGGAGTGTGGGAGGAAACAGGAGCACCCGATGAAAACCCACCTGGTCATGGGGAGAACGTGCAAACTCCGTACAGCCAGCACCCGTAGTCAGGATTGCACCTGGGTCTCTGGCGCTGTAAGGCAGCAACTCTACCGCTGCGCCACCGTGCCATATTGCCATACCCATTTGCCATATCCATCCTGATTTCACGGTAATGGAACTTCACAAAGTGCGGGGCATTTTCATTATATAGACTCAAAAGCTGCCTTTTGAGATTAACTAATGGCACAGTTCGGGATCTAGAAATATTAAATGGAACTTCCATGTAAACCCTGAAAGTGCGGGTCAATATCCAACATGTAGACACAAGGAAGTGCAGATGCTGGGCTTCCAAAAAAAAGTGCTGGAGTAACACAGCAGATCAAGGCAGCATCTCTGGAGAACATGGTCTGAAGACATTAATTAGTTCTTTATCTCTCTATATCGCCATCTATAGCTCTTGTTTCCCTTTCCCCTGACTCTCAGTCTGAAGAAGAGTCTCAGCCCGAAACGCCACCTACTCCTGTTCTCCAGAGATGCTGCCTGACCCGCTGAGTTACTCCAGCTTGTTGTGTCTATGCTGGACGCTTTGTTCTTTTTGGCTCTCTCTCCCTCTCTCTCTCTCTCCCACTCTACCTCCCTCCCTCTCCCCCACTCTCCCCCTCTCTTTCTCTTCCCTTTTTCTCCCCCCCCTCTCTTTCTTCCCCTTCTCTATGCCCCCTCTCTGT
The DNA here is from genome assembly GCF_010909765.2 of Amblyraja radiata. Taxonomy (NCBI): domain Eukaryota; kingdom Metazoa; phylum Chordata; class Chondrichthyes; order Rajiformes; family Rajidae; genus Amblyraja; species Amblyraja radiata. The sequence goes on along the minus strand of NC_045981.1, from coordinate 14,921,883 downwards.
CTCCCTTCCTCTTTCTCCACATCTATCCTTCTCCCCCTCTCACCCACTCTCTCTCGCACATCTCACTTCACCCTCTCTGTCCCCTATCTCTCTCCCCCCTTCTCTCTCCCCCCCTCTCTCCTCCCCCTCTCTCTCCCCCCTCTCTCCCCCCCTCTCTCTCCCCCTCTCGCTCCCCCCACCCTCTCTCTCTCCCCCCTCTCTCTAACTGTGCGTTCCAGTGCATGCAACTGACCAGGGGCAAACTTTCTGCTGCTTGTTTCTGAGATTAAGTATTGCTGAAGGTAGACAAAAATGCTGGATAAACTCAGCGGGTGAGGCAGCATCTATGGAGCGAAGGAAATAGGCAACGTTTCGGGTCGAGACCCTTCTTCTTTAAATATTGCTGACTTCAGTTGGGTTGGCTTTCTTCAGCATATTGATGAGGAGAACAGATGAGTTTTCTTTGGTGCACCTATAATCTCATTTATTAGCTTCCCAGTTGAGTCAATAGATGATAAAAGTTTACTCACCAGATGTGAATTATATGGCACATAGCCACCACAAAGCTATCAGAAACTTATTGTGAGTTGCTTAGTCAATACCAGTAAATGATTAGTGCTCTTCCATTTTACACGTTACATCATTCTGCATGAGTGATAAGTACTTTCATGACAATCTGTGTGCTATTAATGTTTTATTTTTCTGAGCCCTATATTCCTGCAGTGGATCTTATGATTCACCATTCTGAAGAAGTGTCTCGACCCACAACATCACCCATTCCTACTCTCCAGAGATTCTGCCTGTCCTGCTGAGTTACTCCAGCATTTTGTGTCTACCTTCGATTTAAACCAGCATCTGCAGTTCTTTCCTACACATTCACTGTTCATTATACTTTTAGACTTTGAGGTACAGCGTGGAAACAGGCCCTTCGGCCCACCGAATCTGCGCCGACCATCGATCACACTGGCATTATCCTACACACTAGGGGCAATTTACAATTATTACCGAAGCCAAAGAACTGACAAAGCTGCACATCTTTTGGATGAGGGATGAAACCGGAGCACCCGGAGAAAACCCACGCGGTCACACGGAGAAGGTGCAAAGTCCGTACAGATAGCACCTATAGTCAGGTTCGAACCCGGGTCTCTGGCGCTGTAAGGCAGCGACTCAACCGCTGCGCCATCATGCCACCCCACTGTACATGTTTGGCTCGTTCAATACAGGGGCCCATTGATTGGCATGTAAATCAATTGCAATGTTGTGATTGGGGCGTATTGCAATTTCTCATTATGATAAGTAAAAGAAATGCTGTATGGAACATCGCCAGTGATTGAGATTTAAACGGGTTAATAGAACTTTATCAACCCGTTTAGAAAGTGTGCTTATCTTTACAATACACTGCTGTGGAAACATGTGTTCAAGGTTTCTGTTTTGGCTGGCTGGCGAAGGTCACAGAGCTAGAATACACACTGGTGTGACATTGACATGTACGCTGTGACATTTTTAGGAGCAGTTTCAACTCTTTTTTTTAATAAACGAAAGAACTGGCAGCTGCCGCTGTGATAACTTCACTCATCGAGCTGCATCTCTCACTCCCTTGTGTACAAATATGTCCTGAAAGCCGACTTATCACCGAGAGACAGTCTGGGGGAGGAACCCAGCACTGTACGGATGTGAGACTGTTGGCAACAGGTTGTACTGGACTCCCTTCACACCAGTACAATCCAACGTCAGACAGTGGGGCGACACGGTGGCACAGCGGGTAGAGCTGCTGCCTGCCCCACAGCGCCAGAGACACGGGTTCGATCCTGACTACGGGTGCTGTTTGTGCGGGCTTCATACGTTCTCCTTGTCACCGCGTGGGTTTTCTACGGGTGCTCCACTTTCCCCCCACAATCCAAATAGGTGCAGGTGAATTGGCTCCTGTAAATTGCCTCTCGTGTGTAGGATTCAAAAGTGGGATAAGATAGAAGTGTGTGGGTGATGGAGGATCGACGTGGGTTCGATGGGCCTGTTTCCATGTAATATCTCTAAAACTAAAACTAAAACTAGTTGTAACTATTTGGAATTATTTAAACTTGTTATTTGGGGCGGCACAGTGGCGCAGCGGAAGATTCACTGCCTCACAGTCGCCAGAGACCCGGGTTTGATCCTTACTACGGGTGCTGCCTGTATGGATTGGATTGGATTGGATTCAATTTATTGTCATTGCACTTTTCAGTTTGCAAGTTCTCCCTGTGACCGCGTTGGTTTTCCTCCGGGTGCTCCGGCTTCCTCCCACATTCCAAAGGGCCACGGATTGGCCACGAAAGGGCCGTAGTTGATTGGCTTCTGCAAATTATCCCGAGTGTGTAGGATAGAACAAGTGTGAAAGGGTGATCACTGGTCAGCATGGACTCAGCGGGCCAAAGGGCCTGGTTCCATGCTGGATCTCCAAACTAAACAAAAACAGCAAGTCTGATCAGTGAGGGGGAATATGCAAACTCTATACAGACAGCACCCGTGGTCAGGATCGAACCCGGGTCTCCGGTTCTGTGAGGCAGCAGCTCTACCCGCTGCACCGCCACAATCTTCTCTTTCAAAGGTTTTCCACTGTAGTCTTTGTGACTTGCAGACAAGTTTCCTTTCTGTGTTCATGGTGAACTGAGCACACAGCCTGCAAGAAGGGCCATGACCCGAAACGTCACCTATCCATGTTCTCCAGGGATGCTGCCTGACCTGCCGAGTTACTCCAACACGTTGTGCCTTTCCTTGGTAAACCAGCACCTGCTGTTCCTGGTTTCCACACAGTCTGCCTTCTTTTGCAGTGCACAATGTTTAGCTTCGGCATAAGATGATGGCCTCAGCTCATCACAGAGTAATTCACACAGATCTTGCATTACTGTGCAAATCATGTTGTGAGGAGCTGGTTAAAGTGCACAACTTGCATTTGCAAATCCAGCTCATTGTTTATTGGGTTCTTACAGTTTGTAAATCCATCTGGCCCAATATATGAGGGAGTGCAGGCCCTCTCATGGCACTTGTCTATTGCAAAATTGCCTCAAGACATTGTTTTAAGCCTTGGCACAGGAATAAAATGTATGCTTGGTTGCTTCTCGATCCCCAACTCCAAGCCAGAGAACACGGATCATTTTCACATCCTCAGTAGCAGCCGAGCTCGGTAGTAGTGAGAAAACATGGTCACACCTACTTTACTTTACTTGAGACAGGCAGTGCGGAAACAGGCCCAAGCAGCTTCAGCCAGCGATCCCATGTACGAGTGCCATCCTACACACACTGGGGACAATTTACAATTTACAGGAGCCAATTAACCTACAAACCTGTACGTCTTTGGGGTGTAGGAGGTAACCGGAGCACCGGTAGAAAGCCCACGTGGTTGTTGAGTCGCTGCGCTTACAGCGCTAGAGACCCGGTTTCGACCCCGACAACAGGGGCTGTACATTCTCCCTGTGACTGCGTGGGTTTTCTCTAGGTGCTCCGGTTTCCTCCCACTCTCCCAAGACCTACCATTCGATAGATTTTTTATATTTTATATTTATACCAGGAGGGAAATCAGTCTGCCAACGGTCATAAAACACAACAAGAAACATGAAATTAAAGTGACCTGGATGTATTCCAGGATTCCAGAACGTCCAGGATTGGGGATGTGCAAGGATTGGAGGGGAAGGATGAGGAGTCAGTCTACACCACGACAGAAGGGGGAGGGGTTGTACGGTTTGATAGCCACAGGTAAGAAGGATCTCCTGTGGCGTTCTGTGCTGCATCTTGGTGGAACCACTCTGTTGCTGCAGGTGCTCCTCAGGGTTGACCAGTGTGTCATAGAGATAGTGGGCTGCATTGTCCAAGATGCTCCACAGTTTGTTAATTGGCTTCGGTAGAAATTGTAAATTGCCCCTAGTGTGTAGGACAGTGTTAGTGTACGGGGATGGCTGGTCGGCGCAGACTCGGTGGGCCGAAGGTCCTTTCTCCGCACAGTATCTCTAAACTAAACTAAGATCAATGCAGCCGGAGAATGAACTTCATAAACATTGCAGCTGTGTTACGGTCAAGGCAGAAAAAACTGTGATAAAGTAATATGGTCTTTTTTCCTAATGGCAGTAATTTGCAAAGGTCAGCGCGTTTCAGGGGAGAGGAACAGACAGCTTAAACTACATCAGCACATTGATATATTTTACAAAAACAATATATGCCGTCTAATAATGTTATTGTCTCATGGCTCCTGTGGAGAACCGGTTTGCAATCTCCCCTCAGCTAAACTATGTGAGTTAGACCACAGGAAAGTGCACATAATGTGCGTCTGAAGAATGTAAATGATAAAATCAGAAGAGAAGGCAACCTGGACTGGTCTTGGGTATGGAGCCAACAGCTGGGGAAGGGAAATGTTGGTAAAACCCTAAAAAATTGTGAAATTGTGCTGAAAATGCAGGAGGTACTTGGAATTTGAGAAATGAACATTGATACTTGTGGGCTGTAAACTACCCAAGCGCAATATAGGAAAGATGTTGTCCATCTGGAAAGGGTACAGAGAAGATTTATAAGGATGTTGCCAGGGCTAGTGGGTCTGAGCTATAGGGAGAGGTTGAGTAGGCTGGGAGTTTATTCCTTGGAGCGCAGGGGGATGAGGGGTGATCTTATAGAGTTATATAAAAACATGAGAGGAATAGATTGGGTAGATGCACTTCATTATCTCATATGTTTGCAAACTGTATAAAAATTAAAAAATTCTGGGTAAATATTTTTAGTATAATATCTAAAGTAACCAGCACACAATTGGACCCAGATCCAAAATTAATAATACTCGGAATATTAGAATTAAATCAAACACTTAGAACAACACAAAGAAACTTTATTGATTATAGTTTAATAACAGGAAAAAAATTAATTCTAAAATTTTGGAAAGGCCCTATGGCCCCCACAATCAAAATGTGGATTATAGAAATGACAGAGACCTTAAACGTGGAAAGAATCAGATTTTCCCTGTTGGACAAACAGGAATTATTCGTTGGAACATGGTCTCCTTTTATTGATTACTTAAAGGGTCAGAATGGTTCAGCACAGGAACCTGACTAGCACGCGGGCTAAAGAATGGATTAAATACTATACTCTGAAATGTACGAATATATCTCGAATGAAGTCTTTTTTATTTTAATAAATTTTTCCATTCTTCTTTAACTATCTTTCTCCTTTTTTTTTTTGTTTTTGTTTTTGTTTTTCTTCTCTTTCTTTTCTTTCTTTACTTCATCTATCTCTTTAGTTCTATCTAGTTTAAAAAAAAAAGGCAAAAAGTATTGGAGACAATGTAATAATAATTGACAATATTATCAATTTAAAAATGTAAGACTATGTAATGATGTAATGATGTAATTAGGTTATGTACCTATCTCCAATAAAAAATATTTTCAAAAAAAAAAAAAGAGTTATATAAAAACATGAGAGGAATAGATTGGGTAGATACACAGAGTCTCTTGCCCAGAGTATGGGGAATCGAAGACCAGAGAAAATGGGTTTAAAGTCAAAGGGAAAAGTTTTAATAGGAATCTGAGAGGTAACTTTTTTACACAAAGGGTGGTAGGTGTACTGAACAAGCTGCCAGAGGAGGTAGTTGAGGCATGGACTATCCCAACGTTTAAGAAACAGTTAGACAGATATGATAGAGTTAGATAAGAGACAGAGGAGTCAAGGGATATGGGGAGAAGGCAGGAACGGGGTACTGATTGTGGATGATCAACCATGATCACAGTAAATGGTGGTGCAGGCTCAAAGGGCCAAATGGCTTACTCCTGCGTCTATTGTTTATGGATAGGACAGATTTGGAGTGATTATGGAACAAACGCTGGCAGGTGGGGCTAGAGTAGATGGGACATGTTGTCCAGTGTGGGCAAGTTGAGCTGAAGGGCCTGTTTCCACACTGTACAACTCCATGACTCTATGACTCTATGCGGTACTGTTCCTTCAATTTGCATGTGGCCTCACTCTGCAACTTGTAACAGCATATTTGTTTGAACTGTTTTAAACCCATCTGATGCAAATAAGTGAGATTTTCACAGCACATTAATCAAGACAGTCAATATACCCCTAACAAATGATCAATCAGAAATATTGAAGATTCATTGCAGCCATTAATGTTTAAATTTCATATGAATTTAAAACTTGACACTTCTACAGTGGGAGTTTCTACTGTTGAACCAGACATCCGGGTGACGGGGCAACTTAGAATTTTTTTTTTAAGAAGATCTGAAACTACCTTCAATAATGCAAGCTGCAGAGTGATAGAGAGAAGCAAGTGTCCAGTAATGGATTTTCAGATAAACAAATTTAGTTTGTGAATCGGGGACCAGAGGATATAGGTTTAAGGTGAAGGGGAAAAGATTTAATAGGAATCTGAGGGGTAACGTTTTCACACCAAGGGTGGTAGGTGTACGGAACGAGCTGCCAGAGGAGGTAGTTGAACCTGGGACTATTCCAACATTTAAGAAACAATTAGACAGGGGCATGGATTGGACAGATTTGGAGGGATAAGGTCCAAATGCGGGCAGGTGGGACTAATGTAGCTGGGACATGTTGGTCGGTGTGGGCAAGTTGAGCCGAAGGGCCTGTTTCCATGCTGGATGACTCGAAGAAATCTTCCAGACTAATTGTCAAATTTGATAATTGCAGTTAAGCTATTATTCCCTCCGTGTACCACACTAAACAGCAATTATTTTTTTGTTCAGTTGATACGACATTTCATTCATTGTCTTCTATGTGCACCTCACCCGGACTTCCATTTGGAATTAACTTCCCATTCCCTTCCGGTTAGCTCCATCTTTACATTTTATATTCAGTCTCTTCAGGTCTCCTGGTAAAATCAGCTCAAAAATAGATTAAAACATTAAAATAAATTGAAAAGAATCAATGTACCTTAAATGCTTTTCCATCGGCATGGTGGCACAGCGGTAGAGTTTGTACGTTCTCCCCGCGACCGTGTGGGTTTTCTCTGAGATCTTCAGTTTCCTCCCACACTCCAAAGACATACAGGTTAATTGACTTGGTATGAATGTAAATTGTCCCTAGCGTGTGTAGGATAGTGTTAATGTGCAGGGATCGCAGGATGGTGCGGACTCGGTAGGCCGAATGCATGTTTCTGCGCCGTATCTCGAAATCTCCCCTATCCAGCTGAGAATTCCCACTTCAGTGGATACTCTGTGACAATGCCAACTAGTGTCGGAAGGAACTGCAGATGCTGGTTTACACCGAAGGTAGACACAAAATGCTGGAGCACCTCAGCGGGTCAGGCAGCATCTCTGGAGAAAAGGAATAGGTGACATATCAAGTTAAACCCTTCTTTGACCAATAAATGATTCTCTGAGCAAAGTGTATCAACTGCAATCTCAGACATATGATGCTGGTTGTGTCTTTAATGAGTATTGTTTCAACAAATTGATGTTGAAAATTAATCCTACTCCGGCTGAAATTATTGGTGTCTTTCTTGCTGAAATGTATTAAAAATTATGGAATATGTGTTACTTATTGTTCACGTCGCGGCCCTGTTTCCACCAATCTTTCCTCCACCACGCACAAGAAGCGACAAGACAGACACCATTGTATGCAGATGCCGAGAAGTGTGTTCAGCTCTGTCTGAGTAATTTCTAATCTTGTGTGTGGACTCAATAAGAAGAAGCATTGTTATTCAACAGCATATTCTTGTGTGATTGTCTTTGTAACTGTCTGAAGGCAGACTTACATAGAAACATAGAAAATAGGTGCAGGAGTAGGCCATTCGGCCCTTCGAGCCAGCACCGCCATTCAATATGATCATGGCGGATCATCCAAAGTCAGTACCCTGTTCCTGCTTTCTCCCCATAATCCCTTGATTCCATGAGCCCTAAGAGCTATATCTAACTCTCTTGAATACATCCAGTGAATTAACCTCCACTGCCTTCTGTGACAGAGAATTCCACAGATTCACAACTCTCTGAGCGAAAAAGTTTTCCTCATCTCAGTCATAAATGGCCAACCTCTTATTCCTAAAGTGTGACCACCCCCCCCCCCCCCCCCCGCCCCTGGTTCTGGACTCCCCCAACATGGGAAACATTTTTCCTGCATCCAATCCCTCAAGATTTCTTTTTGTTTCTATAAGATCCCCTCTCAGCCTTCTAAATTACAGTAAATTCCAGTGACTTCACACTTTATCTCAGACACCTGCAGACTGTCTGAAATGCTCTTTATTGTCCTTCATATTTGAACAATCCTGTTGTTTGAATGGATTAATTATCAGCCGCCTTTTGATTTGTGCATGTGTGGGTGGGTAGAAAGTGATAATGTCACTCCCGTAGTGCGTGGGTGGTTGGTAATAGTTTTGCTGATATGATTTCCTTTTGAACGACGTCGCAGTAATTTTAACTCCTCAAACTTGTATGATCAACCTCGTTTCACTTGTTGGACAAAGAATTGCTAACTGGGTTATTTGTATGTTTTGGGGAAAAAACTCCCCAGAATTCAAGATTAAATGCAAGAGTAACTCAGCGGATCAGGCAGCATCTCTGGCAAAAATGAATAGGTGACGTTTTGGGTGGAGACCAGACATTCTTACAAATGTCACCTACAGCTGAAGATAGGCCTCGATCCGAGACGTCACCTATTCCTTTTCTATGGAGATGCTGCCTGTCCCGCTGAGTTACTCCAGCTTTTTATGGCTATATTCAGTTTAAAACAGCATCTGCAGTTCCTTCCTACACATTTCCCCAAAAATTCAGCTCATTTGAACTTATCAGAAAAAAATTTTCCCAGGATGGAAAAAACATTTGCCGGCCATAGGTTGAAGGCAAATTTAGAGAAGTTCTTTGCCCAGAGGGTGATGGGGGGGAAGCGCTGTTTGGGATGGTGGTGGAGGCAGATACGATAGTGGTGCTTGAGGCTTATGGATGGGAACATGGATGTGCAGGGAATAGAATGATATGGATTATGTCCAGGCAGATAAGAATGTGTCTCGGCTGTATGTTTGGCACAGATGGTGTGGGCCGAAGGGCCTGTTCCTGTGCTGCACTGGTCTATGTTCCATCCAATCTGATGTTAATGTGTGCGTGGCTTTGAATGATCTTTTCCATCTGATCTTAGGAATTGACATCATTGGTAGGGCCACACTGATTGCCCACACCTAATTCAGGTACAGTTTCTTCTCAGCTGTTATCAGGCAACTGAACTATCTTGTCACCACCTAGAGAGCGGTCCTGACCTCCCACCTACATCACTGGAGACCTTCAAACTTTTAAAATCGGACTTTAGTGGACTTTATCTCGCTCTAAACTGTATACCCTTTATCCTGTATCCATACACTGTGGACAGCTTGATTATAATGTGTCAGAAGGAACAACATTTGCTGGTTTCAGGTGGAGAAGGGTCTCGACTCAAAACATCACCTATTCCTTTTCTCCAGAGATGCTGTCTGACCCGCTGAGTTATTCCAGCTTTTTGTGTCAACCTTTGGCTTGTTTATAACCATGTATTAGAATATAGACAATAGGTGCAGGCAAAGGCCATTCAGCCCTTCAAGCCAGCACTGCCATTCAGTGTGATCATGGTTGATCATCCCCAAACAGTACCCCGTTCCTGCCTTTTACCCATATCCCCTAACTCTGCTTTCTTTAACAGCCTGATCTAGCTCTCTCTTGAAAGTATCCAGAGAACCGGCCTCCACCGCCCTCTGAGGCAGAGAATTCCTCAGATTCACAACTCTCTGTGTGAAGAAGTGTTTCTTGGTTCTTGGTTTCTTGGTCCTCCAAAATATTCCAAATGGAATTCAAACTGGAGGTGGTGAAGGGAGGGCTTAAGCCAGAAAGGGTTGTTGGGAAGAAAGAGCTACTTTAAATGTAGTTGCATCTGGTTGGGTAACTATAGTTGGGTGGAGATTATTCCATGCTTTAATTGTGCGTGGGAAGAACGAATTGCTGTACACATCTGTCTTTGTAGCTGGGATCACAAATTGGATCGAATGCCCTCGTCTGCTCCTAATTGGTTTGGGTTTGGTGTAGGTCTTGTAATCTATGTCAAGCTGACCATTTAACATTTTGTAAAAACAGGTCAAACGGTGAGCTGTTCCACCCCAGAGAATTCAGAAGTTTGGTGACACTCGCTTCTCTCTCATAGGTGTTAGTAACAAATTGAGCTGCCTGTCTTTGGGCAGGCAGCTCGTCTCTGTTCTAAATGGCTTACCCCTTATTCATAACTTGTCTTTTTGCTGACTGGATAGCACACAACAAAACAGCTTTAAAAATTATAGTTCTACGATAACTTTCACATTGATGCTAAACATCCTTGGAAGAGTCTTGATGCAACATAGAATCATAGAATCATAGAATCATAGAAAGTAGGTGCGAGAGTAGACCATCAGGTCCGTCGAGCCCGCACCGCCATTCACTCATGGCTGAACACTAAACAGACACACTTACCCACAAACAGTAGACACAAGACACAGAACACAAGACACTACCCTCCCCTCTATACCGCTATCACCCCTCTCCACCCCAAGAACCGCATGATCTCCTGGGGGAGGCAAAAAACCGGATAAAAACCCAGGTCCAATTCGGGAAAAAAATCCGGGAAATTCCTCTCCGACCCCAATCCAGGCGATCGACACTTGTCCAGGAGATCACTCAGGTCTACTATACTAACCATACCTAGGTCCATATCCCTGCCCTCTCCCCGTAGCCCCTTATCCCCTTGGCAGCTAAAAAACCATCTATCTTTGACTTAAATAAATTTAACGTTTCTGCTTCCACTGCTCCCTGGGGCAGTGAACTCCACAAACTAACCACCCTCTGGGTGAAGAAGTTCTTCCCCATCTCAGTTTTAAAAGAGCCCCCCCTCACTCTGCAACTATGTCCCCTAGTTCTAGCCTCCCCGATCATTGGGAACATCCTCGGTGCATCCACCCGATCAAGGCCCCTCACGATCTTATACGTTTCAATGAGATCGCCTCTCATTCTTCTAAACTCCAAAGAGTAGAGTCCCAGCTTACTTAACCTTTCCTCATATGTCAATCCCCTCATTGCAGGAATTAATCTTGTAAACCTTCGCTGCACTGCCTCCAGGGCTAGTACATCCTTTCTTAAGTATGGACCCCAGAACTGTACACAGTATTCCAAATGTGGTCTCACTAATACCGTGTACAGCGCATTTAGATAAAGCACTTTCAGATGATTTTTACTACCCTTCCTTCCGTTTTTGCCCCTTTTACATCTAGAGCTTTATCTTCACACATTCTGGATCCTCCTGTCACATTTTGATTTTCCGCTTCCCTAGCCTCCCTTAGCTCACTGTACCCTTACTAAATCACTGTACCTTTAACCAAAAAGCAGAAATGCTAACCTGAGGTTGCACCCAATCAGCTGCTTCCTCTAGTCTGCTCCCACCAATCAGCGGCTTCCCCAGAAACCCTCCCTATGGAGTGTGGAACGTCACGGGATTTGGTAAGCCCTGACCCTCCACCGCTGTCTCCAACGGTCCTGGGTCTCCGCGAGAACAAGCCCCGTGCCCGATTCAAGCCCTCACCGCTCTGACCCTCCACCGCTGTCTCCAACGGTCCTGGGTCTCCGCGAGAACAAGCCCCGTGCCCGACTCAAGCCCTCACCGCTCCGACCCTCCACCGCTGTCTCCAACGGTCCTGGGTCTCCGCGAGAACAAGCCCCGTGCCCGACTCAAGCCCTCACCGCTCCGACCCTCCACCGCTGTCTCCAACGGTCCTGGGTCTCCGCGAGAACAAGCCCCGTGCCCGACTCAAGCCCTCACCGCTCACTGCATCATATGGGTTATTTGGTTTTAGTTTAGAGATACAGCATGGAAACAGACCCTTCGGCCCAGCGAGTCCGTGCCGACCAATGATCACCTGTACCCAATTTCCGTGTTATCCCAGTTTCACATCCAACACACTAGGAGCAATTTGCAGAAGTCAATTAACTTACAAACTTGTATGTCTTTGGAATGCGACAGGAAACCCGAGCACCCAGAGAAAACCCACACGTTCACAGGGGAGAACATACAAACTATATACAGACATCTCTGTGGTCAGGATCAAACCTGGATCTCTGGCGCTGTGACTTTACCGCGTGCCACAATGCCAAGGCTTTGGATTTTGATGATTCACTTCTAAGTTTTGTCACAAATTTTGTAAGGCGGCACAGTGGCGCAGCGGTAGAGTTGCTGCCTTAAAGGGCCTGTCCCACTTACGTGATTTTTTCGCGGGGTGACGCCTGTTTGGTCGTGATTAGTCGCCGAAAGAGTCGTACCTTTTTCTGGTCGCTGCTGAATTTTCAACATTTTCGGCGACCTGGTGCAACTATGACGGGTGCCAGCAAGTCGCCGAAAAATCGCGTAAGTGGGACAGAACCTTTACAGCGCTTGCAGCGACGGAGACCCGGGTTCGATCCCTACTGTGGGTGCTATCTGTACGGAGTTTGTACGTTCTCCCCATGACCACGTGGGTTTTCTCCGAGATCTTCGGTTTCATCCCACACTCCAAAATCGTACAGGTTTGTAGGTTAATTGGTTCGGTACAAGTGTAAACTGTCCCTAGTGTGTGTAGGGTAGTGTTAATATGCGGGGATCACTAGTCGGCGTGGACCCAGTGGACTGAAGGGCCTATTTCCACGCTGTATATCTAAACTAAACTAAACTAAACTAAACTAAAGACTTGAACCATGCAATGCACTAAATGGAGCAAAGCTGCATTAAACAAAATCACCAAATTATAAATGTATTCATGACTCGTATATTAACATGAAAGAATCAATACTCCTAGGTATTTAAAAAATCTACGAGCCCCGCAACAGAGCTTCACATCTGTGTCCAGTCACAGAGACATAATTCCTTATATTGACTAAGCTTGTTCTTTGAAACAATTTGTCCTGCACTTCTGGTTTTGACAGCAAAGAATCCTGCTGCATAGATCAAGGCACGATGATCCCTATCATAACTGTAGTGAGGAACAGTGTGCAGTGCACAGAAATTAGCCTGCATGCTCACTCTGTTACTACAAGGTTAATTCCCGGGATGGCGGGACTGTCGTATGCTGAAAGAATGGAGCGGCTGGGCTTGTACACTCTGGAGTTTAGAAGGATGAGAGGAGGTCTTATTGAAACATATAAGATTATTAAGGGTTTGGACACGCTAGAGGCAGGAAACATGTTCCCGAAGTTGGGGGAGTCCAGAACCAGGGGCCACAGTTTAAGAATATGGGGTAAGCTATTTAGAGACGGGGAAACACTACTTCAATCAGAGAGTTGTGAGCCTGTGGAATCCTCTGCCTCAGAGGGCGGTGGAGGCCGGTTCTCTGGATACTTTCAAGAGAGGGCCAGATAGGGCTCTTAAAGATAGCGGAGTCAGGGGATATGGGGAGAAGGCAGGAACGGGGTACTGATTGGGGATGATCAGCCACCATCACATTGAATGGCGGAGCTGGCTACTCCCAGGATAGTGTTAGTGTGCAGGGATCGCTGGTTGGCACAGACTCGGTGGGCTGAAGGGCCTGTTTCTGTGCTGTATCTCTAAAGTAAACTAAACTAAACTAAACTAAATTAAACTAAACTAAACCCACCTTGTGGTATTAGCCACAGACCAGAGAAGGGGAGCAGATGTCTTTGCATCAACAAACAGGAGTCAGCAGGGTGATTTCTTCCTTGATTTCTTAGTTTACTTGTGGGGAAGATGAGAATTCTTGCTTGCGGATGACTCATAAGATTGCCAATAATTCAATGATGGGCATTAAATGCAAAGCAAATGCTATCCCACTAAGGAGACGTCCAATTACAAAATGACTTGATCACACTCAATTCATTTTCTGCCATGATATTCGCAATATGGGTGGCATTCTGTTTTCGTTGCTGACTCTGTTTTACATCGCGGTAAATAACATTCCAAATGGACTGTTATTGTGGGCGGATTGATAAAGAAGTTATTCTCAGAATCATTGCCAAGCCATTGTTTACCCCCCCCCCCCCCCCCTCCCCACCCCCCCAATGTGCCAATGTGTGACAGAGCTTCAAGCTTCCATCGACCATGAGGTACAAGGAGCTGAGTTAGACACAAAATGCTGGAGTAACTCAGCGGGTCAGGCAGCTTCTCTAGAGAGAAGGAATGGGTGACGTTTCGGGCTCAGACCCTTCTTCACACTGAGTTGTTAGCTCACATATCAGCTATGTATTTCTTGTATTTTAGCAATAATGTGCGTGCACGTATACAAGAGAGATGATGATGCTGCAAAATACGTGAATTGCAGAGTATGACTTTGCGTGGAGCTCTGTTAACAATGTACCTGATAACCACTCTGTAAATGGGCCCCCATCTCAGGTTTACAAAAGCCAATCCTCTCCTGTCTGCCAATGCACCTTTTTTTATTTGAAGTCACAAGAAACTGCAGCATTTAAAAGATAGGAAAGGTTTCAGGAGGAAGATCCACAGCCTCAGAATAAAAGGCCATACCTACAGAACGGAGATGAGGAGGACTTTCTTTAGTCAGAGGGTGGTGAATCTGTGGAATTCATTGCCACAGACGGCTGTGGGGTCCAAGTCAATGGATATTTTTAGGCCAGTGATTGACAGATTCTTGATTAGTACGGGTGTCAGGGGGTTATGGGAAGAAGGCAGGAGAATGGGGTTGAGAGGGAAAGATCGATCAGCCGTGATTGAATGGCGGAGTAGACTCGATGGGCCGAATGGCCTAATTCTGCTCCTAGGACTTAAGTATCAGGGTGGCCATGAGATTCAGATGTAACAAAGAAAGAAAAACTCATGGACAAAGAGGATCCAACCAAATGTCACCATAGAAATCCGGCCTAATGTGGGTAAAATGTAAGGGCCGATTTACAGTTTTGGAGATTCTGTTCTCAGTAAGATTACAAGCATTTTTGTTTTGTCTTGATTTCCAGATATCTGATTAAAGACCAAATTTTCCTGGTGTCATACACCATCTGTAATACCTCAAACCCCTCTGATTTTTCATATAAGCTCTTCAGCCATGGTCATTATATTTTTAATATCCCTTTCTGCAACCACAGGTATCCGTGGAGAAGGAGAGTGATTAAACAACCATAAAAGCCTAATCAAAGTAAGTCATTTGTAAAATGCAGGCACCTTGCTTAGTCGGCTTGGAGTGCGTCAAATCAGTTTAGTTTAGTTTAGAGATACAGTACAGAAACAGGCCCGTTGTTCCACTGAGTCCGCGCCGACCAGTGATTCCCACACATTAACACTATCGTATGCACACTAGGGACAATTTGTAATTGTTACCACACCAATTAACCTATAAACCTGCATGTCTTTGGAGTTGGGGAGGAAACCAGAGATCCTGGCGAAAGCCCACGCTGGTCATTGGGAGAATGTACAAACTCCGTCTCGACAAGCGCCCGTAGTCAGGATCGAACCTGGGTCTCAGGCGCTGGGAGGCAGCAACTCTATGCAGCACCACTGTGCCACCCAGTCAAGAGCGGAACTCGCTATCAAAACATGGAGGGGACGGGGGGACACAATTTTTTGGCGGCCACGCGGGCATGCGCACACTCACACACACGCGCAAGGCTTCTGAGGCTCAATCCAGCGCTAAAAGCGGAGATTTTAAAATCGAGATCACAAAAACTTGGGGGGGATGTCCCCCACCTCTCAAAACATGGGGGGGGGACGTGTCCCATCTGGCCCCCCTGGGTTTTCCGCCCCTGCGCCCAGTTGATGGCCTCAACTCGCCATGTTGCGTGAAGTAATTTTGAAATTAATGACATATTATTGCCAAGACTTGCCTTGCCAAAGTATCAAGCAAAAAAAGCATTGAAAGGAAAGATGTCACTCTCGCTTCAGAGTGCCAACCCATTGCACCACATTCCCATACCTGGTCAACATTCCAATATTCTGATCAACTACAGTCTCGCCCACTTCCTGTCTGGTATTTAACAAAGAATCCACGAGGAAGTTAAACTGTTTTCTCTTTGAAAGCCGTGCTATGAGTTAATGACCTAGTGCAAGGTTAAAATAACTGCTGTCCCTACCGCCTCAATTATGGCCAAGTTAAGACTCTGCATTTTACTTGAATCATACAAAATGGCGCCGGAAACGTGGCGACTCTAGTGTACGTTCTCATTTTAATCCACTATTACCACACGGGCGGCACGGTGGCGCAGCGGTAGAGTTGCTGCCTCACAGTGCAAGAGACGTGTGTTCGATCCTGACATCAGGTGCTGTCTGTGTGGCGTTTGTACATTCTCCCTGTGACCACGTTGATTTTCCCTGGGTGTTCCAATTTTCTTCCACTTTCCAAAGATGTGCAAATTTGTAGGTTAACTGGCTCCTGTAAATAGTCGCTAGGGTACAGGATAGAACTAGTGTATGGGTGATTGTTGGTCGGTGCAGACTCAGTGGGCCAATGGGCCTGTTTCCATACTGCTTCTCTAAAACTAAAAATCTAAAAGTCTTATATTTATGATTGTGCTCTTGTATAATGAGATTTTTTTCGAAATGAATTTTGCTGGTTTGGACCTGACTATGGGCGATAGTCTGTACAAAGTTTGTACGTCCCCCCCGTGACCTGCGAGGATTTTCTCCTGGGTCTCTGGTTTCCTCCCACACTCCATAGCCGTACAGGTTTGTAGGTTAATTGGCCTGGTATAATTGTAAATTGGCCCTTGTGTGTGTGGGATAGTGGTAGTCTGTAGGGATCACTTATGGTGCGGACTCGGTAGGCCGAAGGGCCTGTTTCCGTGCTTGGTGCATGTGATCATTGAACCATTAATTCTAGTTTCTGTACAACCTTGGAAACCGATGCGGGATGATCTTTGGTAGGGCACTCCTTGTGCGACTTATGTCAGGAATAGGAAATATCCTGCAGCCACCAGAACGTCCTCAGCCATTAAACTAAACTAACGCTAATCTCTTTCATTAACTATATGTTCCATTCCTGTCACTTATTAACAAATCTATTGAGTTCAGTCTTAAACAGACTAAATAACATAGCCATAACGTAGAAACAAAGAACTGCGGATGCTGATTCATACCCAAGATTGACATAAAGTGCTTGAGTAACTCAACTGGTCAGGCAGCATCTTTGGAGGAAGAGGATAGGTGACGTTTCGGGTCGGGAACCTCCTTCAGACTCAAGAAAGAAGGGTCCCGACCCAGAACCTCACCTATCCTTTTCCTCCAGAGATGCTGCCTGACCCTTGTTATCACCTACCCCGCAGCCAACAATGGACCATTATGAGCTCCACCTTTCCGCGATCATTTTTTGCATATCTTTCATTTATTTGTTCTCCAACACCATCTATATCGCTCATTTCCCTTTCCCCTGACTCTCAGTCTGCAGAAGGATCTCGACCCGAAACATCACCTATTCCTTTTCTGCAGAGATGCTGCCTCACCCGCTGAGTTACTCCAGCTTTTAGTGTCTATTTTCCGCTTAGTTACTCCATCACTTTGTGTCTGGCAATGGCTTAGCCCTCTGAGTCAGAGAATTCCTGAGATTCACAACCTCAGAACAAAGAAATTCTTCCTCATCTTGGTCTTGCGATCAATTCCTAAGTTTCCCCACCATTTCTGGGTTCCTTTACCAACGGAAAGAGCTTCTCTGTGTTCATCCAGAACGTAGCGAGTCCTTCCAAGCCTAGCCTTCTACCCCTTCATACGCTGAAGTCATCCTCTCAGATGCTTCATCACAAATTCCCCAAATGCCCAGTAGCGCCAAACTTCAGCCAAAATCTTTATCGCTTTTAAAGCCAGCTGCACTGTTTAGGAGCTGTTGATTTGACTGGCTGATTTTTTTTCCCTTCCCTGTTGGTATTCAGCCAACACTGAAGCGTGTGTGTGTTTTTTTTTCCTTTGCAGGAAGCCTATTTTAATGCAGAGAGGAGCTGAAATTGGAAAATGCAGGGTGGCCCATTATCCATGGACTGGGCATGCGGAGGTTGGTCTTTGTAACTCTTAATGCCCCTGAGCCAGTCTTCGAGTACTTCAGCACTATATGGAGTATTATCTCAGTCGAGTATCTTAGTTAAAAATAACATCCACTAGGACATTCCAATATAGTACTGTACTCAGATCCGATTACAAATGCTTTACAATTCCTTTCAAGCTGCACTTGGCAAATTTTCATTGTAATGATTCAAATTATTCGTTTTAGTTTAGTTTACAAAGAGGCCCTTCGGCCCACTCAGTCTGCGCCGACCAATGATCACCCCCACATTAACACCACCCTACACACACTAGAGACAATTTTACATTTTATATCAAGCCAATTCACCTACTAACCTGTACGTCTTTGGAATTTGGAAGGAAACCGATGATTGCGGAGAAAACCCACGCAGGTCACGGGGAGAACGTACGAGCTCCATACAGACAGCACCCGTAGTCAGGATCGAACCTGGGTCTCTGGCGCTGTAAGGCAGCAACTTTACCGCTGCTGCCATGTAAGGAAGATGGTGCAGTGATGCAGAAACAAAATGTTGGAGTTCCTCAGCGGGCCAGGCAGGATCTCTGGATAGAGGGAATGGTGACGTTTTGGGTTGAGACCCTACTTCAGACGCTCATGGAGACTACACATGCCCATTCACAACTAGCCCCTGGCACCATCATATTTATCTCTCTCGTATTGAGCATCCAATGCAAACCGGTGTCGCTCTAGGTTATCACCAAGGGCTTTTCACATCACGAGAGCAGTAAATCTGGCCACATCTTTCAGAAGCGCTTGTACTTTGAATGACAAATACATTTAATTCAATTCAATTCAATTTATCGGACTTCAATGTTATATCTTCGCTTGTGTAGGAAGGAACTGCAGATGCTGGTTCAAGCCGATAATAGACACCAAAAGCTGGAGGAACTTAGCGGGATGCTGTCTATCCCGCTGAGTTACTCCAGCTTTTTGTGTCTATCTTGTGTTAACATCGTTACTTTTTTGCATATCTTTCAATCATTGTTTTTTATCTCTCTACATCATGGTCTTTATCTCTCATTTCCCTTTTCCCTAACTAGTGTGAAGAAGGGTCTCGACCCGAAACGTCACCCATTCCTTCTCTCCAGAAATGCTGCCTGTCCCACTGAGTTACTCCAGCTTTTTGTGTCTATCCTCGGTTTAAACCAGCATCTCCAGTTCCTCCTACACATTATATCTTGCAATAAATGTTGTGTCCTTTATCTGTGCACTGTGGACCGCTTAGTTGTTTTGCTGTATAGTCTTTATAGATCGACACAACATGCTGGGTCAGGCAGCATCTCTGGAGCAAAAGGATTGGTGATGTTTTGGGTCGGGATCCTCATTCAGACTTTTCTTTGACCTGAGAGCACACAGACAAAAGCTTTCCACTGTGCCCTGGTGCACGTGAAAATAATATACTAAATTAAACTAAAATAAAAAACATTACTGTGCAAGATTATGAAAATGCCTGGTGTTGTTTTGTTGGATGGGTGCCCTTGAGAATCCTCCTTGCATTAATACCAACCAGAAACTCCTCCACTTTGCAATCTAACGTTTATTTGTAAGATGCAAATATCTATGCCTTGGCAATAGCTTGGCTTGGAACGTATTGCACCAATCCCAATCCCTTTATTGCAACTTTCACCTTCAATGTAGTCATTGAAAACCCAGACACACCTACTGTACACACCACAGACAAACACGCACACACTTTTTTTAATTCCTTGAACTTTAAATTTTTGTTTATTATATTATTTATTGGGCCGTTTGTTTACAAATCGACTGTGTTGCTGCAAGTGGGGATTTCAGAGTCCCGTTTCGGTACATGTGACACTAAGACATTCTTGACAAAGGCACCACAGCCAAACACAACGTGGACAAACTCACACACGTACACTGACAGGCAAACGCACACACACACACACACACACACACACACACACACACACACACACACACACACACACACACACACACACACACACACACACACACACACACACGCACACGCACGCACACACACACACACACAAACACACACACACACAAACACACACACACAAGTGGCACGGTGGCGCTGCGAAAGAATTGCTGCCTTGTCCCACTTAGGCAATTTTTTAGGCGACTGCGGGTGATTAGGCTGTCGCCACACGGTTGCCGGGGTGTTGCTTGTATGGTCGTGAGTAGTCTCCTCAGTCGCCCAAAGAGTCGTAGCATTTATCTGGTCGCCGCTGGATTTTGAAATGCTCAAAACTTTTCGGCGACAGTCGGCGACTGTGAGCTTGCCGTAGCTTGTCTTCTCCTGACGTAGGGCACTGACAGGTCAGTAAAACCACTCACAGTTTAGTAGACATGTGTTCAGTGTTATTCACAGCTCAGACTGAGAATTCTAACCTCTCGCTCCCCCATCTTGCAGAGAACTGAGGCACCTCCACACTTCCGGGTTTTATAGTCCCTCCGGAAGGGGCCTGGCCTTCAGGAGAGAGAATCTCAACATTTTTAAAACACTAATAACTCTTTTATTTTTCATCAATGGGAAAAATCCTCTTGTCCTGTCCAGTGGAGGAGGACTCCGAGTAAGATGGCCAAAAATCACAGCCATAAGTGGCAGCGTTTTTTTTCCTAAAATCAATATACAGAACAACAGGAAGTAGTCAAGATCAGACTTTTAGTAATATAGATAATATATACTAGATGACCCATGGACCTGTTGAGTCCTCGTTGTGACACCTCCCCCAACTGCACAGGCATGGATATCGGGCCCGGCAACCCTCCCACAACTGCGCAGGTGCTGCTGACTGGGCCGGCAAGTGGGAGCGCAGTTAACGGTAGAAAGTAAACAAAAGTTTATTAAGGGAATAACTTAGGAATTATTTTGTCAAATGGAATGAAACTTACTAGTGCACACTCCAGACGAATGGCGAGTAAGGCGTCCCTAAAATTGTAGCGCTATCGTGTACCGTTTTCGCTGTATTTTGGGCATATACAGACATGCATCAAATATGACCCATTTTAGATATATTTTTAAAGGTATTCCATTTAGTCCTCAATGGACCATCTTTGTTCTTGCCCCCTCCCCCTACCCTCGCCGTGTCCCGTCTTTGTTCTCTCGGCCCTTTGACCCAACTTGCCCACGCCGATCAACATGCCCCATTTACTCTAATCCCATCTGCCTGTGTTTGGCCCATATGTCCCTCTAAACCTACCTGTCTGAATGTTTCTTAAACATCGTGATAGTACCCGCGTCAACTACCTCCTCCGGCAGCTCGTTCCATACACCCACCACCCTTTGTGTTTAAAAAAAAATGTTTTATTCATTAGAATAATACATTCTCTCACGCCTTACATGTTCTCAGTAAATTAGCGTAGATTTGATCAGACCTGCCCCTCGGAGGTTCCTATTAAACCTTTCCCCCTCACCTTAAACCTATGTCCTCTGATTCTTGATACCCCGACTCTAGGGAAAAGACTGTACATTTACCCAATCTATTCACTTTAGTTTATTGTCACATGTACCGAGGTACAGTGAAAAGCTTTTGTTGCGCTCCTTCAAGTCAGCAGAAAGACAATGCATGATTCCTCTCGTGATCTTATAAGAACTGACCAATTTTCTATTGATAGAAGCCTTGAAAATACTCATAAACCGGGCTTCTGCAGCCTACTTGAATGGAGCATTACATAGAACCATAAACTCCAGGTAATTAAATTTATCCTCATCTCACAAATGGCTGACCCCTTATCCTGACCCTCTGGCCCCTGTTCCCAGATTGTTCAGGCAGAAACAAAAACAGCCTCCAGCATCAGCCCTCTCAAAGAATTGATTGTTCCACTGCGTTGCTTCTCCATCTCCCGTACGCCAGTCAGCTCAGCAAGGAGGAGGTGTGGAGAGAGGTCAGAGGTGGCACGCGGTCATGGTTTCCCGACCCTGTGACCCATCTCACTTTTGTTCATCCTACCTCCAAGGGGCATCACCCACTCCGAACTCAGAAATCCTCGGACACTAATAGGAATCCGAGGGGTAACTTTTTCACACCAAGGGTGGTGGGTGTATGGAACATGCTGCCATGGGAGGTAGTTGAGGCTGGGACTATCCCACCATTTAAGAAACAGTTAGACAGGTACATGGATAAGACAGGTTTGGAGGGACATGAACCAAGCGCATGCAGGTGGGACCAGTGTAGCTGGGACATGTTGGCCAGTGTGGGCAAGTTGGGCCGAAAGGCCTGTTTCATTCTATGACCATGACTCTAAACCTATGTCAGGATGCTTAGTTTAGTTTAGATTCGCGATACAGCATGGGAAACAGGCCCTTCAGCCTTCTGAGTCCACGCTGACCAACGATCACCCGTACACTAGTTTGCTCCTCTACACCGAGCTGTATTCACCTCACAGAAGCCAATTCACCCACAAACCCGCACGTCTTTGGGATGTCGGAGGAAATCGGAGCACCCGGTAAAAAACCAACGCGGTCGAAGGGAGAACGTGCACACTCCGTACAGACAGCACCCGTGGTCAGGATCGAATCCGGGTCTCTGGCGCCATAAGGCAGTAGCTCCACCGCTGCACCACCGTACCACCCAGTGAAATGATGAAATGATTTGGAAAGGGAAGGAAGGGAAAAGACTTCAACATTGCCGTATTGAAACCTTCTGATGAATTCAAGGCTAATTTACTGAGAACATGTAAGACTTGAGGCAATGCATTGCTTTTATGACTAAAATTAAAATGTTGTCAGATCCTGCTCTTTACTTGTCACAGGCATAGAGAAAGGTCCCAGAAATGTCTTGCACAAAAGTTGGCAGGCACTAGTTTATGCTGCTTCCAATTATGTTTACTCATTACACAACAGTGGCAATTTCTGAAAGATCCGAATCATTAAAAGAATGTGCTTTTGCTGAGTGTGTAGGAAGGAACTGCAGATGCTGGTTTACACCAAGGATCCACACACAAAATGCTGGGGTAACTCAGCGGGACAGGCAACATCTCTGTAGTGAATGAATGGGTGACATTTCGTCCCGAAGCGTCACTCATTCACTCTCTCCAGAGATCCTGCCTGTCCCGCTGAGTTAATCCAGCATTTTGTGTTTACCTGTGCTGTTCCAGATTTCAGTATCCCCATACATGCTGCTTATTGTGGCATTGCTTGGCTTTTGAAGACAGAAAATTTCTGATCACAGTGCTCAATTAACATGCAATAATTTTGCTTTAAACTTGCATGTTCTACACGTTTGTTAAAAACAGTTTACTCTTGTCAGAGTTCTTGGGTCTCAACGTGATACAACAACAAGCGAAGTTTCTAATAGTGATGCTGTCGTACTGTTTCAGGCCACATTTTATATATCATTACAGATGTTTAAATACAGCCTTTTTTTTTGACTGACCCGCTAAAATTCTCTGCATGTCGATGTCAACGTGAATAGTTTAATTGCATTTGCTGAGTTGGGTGAAACTTGGTCGGATAATCTGTCGTTCTTCTACCTGTTTATAAAGTTGTGGTCAAGTTGTCAGCAAGGTAACAGATGAGTTCTTTGTTCGATGCTACTGAACTGAGGACAAAACTTAATCAAGAATTAGAAAACGTACACTGGTCGAAATCAGCGTCAAGCCTGGATAATCTATCACAAAGTTATTAACTTTTCATGTTCGATCTAAAAAGATTTTAAAAAGTCGTCATTCATAGCTCGGGTTTCGCCGATGTTGAATGTGAGATGTGCCAGAACTTTTGATTAAATTTAGCTGGATCTGTCAATCTACATGTCATCATACTTTCGAAGGATCGTGATGCCTGCATTTGACACTTTTAAGATTGCACTGTGCAAAATTAATTTTTCATATCCTGTCAAAAGAATTCTCTTTCGAAAACAGCATGAGGAAAATTGACAAATGCACCACATTTCCACGTGGGAGAGTCTAGGACTAAAGGTCATAGCCTCAGAATTAAAGGACGTTCTTTTAGGAAGGAGATGAGGATATATATTTCTTTACTCGGTGGTGAATCTGTGGAATTTTTTGCCACAGAAAGCTGTGGAGGCCAAATCAGTGGATATATTTAAGGCAGAGATAGATAGATTCTTGACTGGTACAGGTGTCAGAGGTTATGGGGAGAAGGCAGGAGAATGGGGTTCAGAGGGAGAGACAGGCCAACCATGATTGAATGGCGGAGTAGACTTGATGGGCCAAATGGCCTAATTCTACCCCTATCACTTATGACATAATCTGATCTAAGTAAAGTCTTGCATTGCTGAGGAATGAACTGCAGATGCTAGTTTAAACATAAGATAGACACAAAAAGCTGGAGTAACTCAACAGGTCAGACAGCATCTCTGGAGAAAATGAATAGGTGACGTTTCGGGTGGAGACCCTTCTTCATTGCTGATCTGAGAATCAATAACAAACTCCAGTTGATCCATTTGATTCCTTTACTTGAATTTCTTTGTGTACCCAGTAGAGGGAGCATAACAGGAGATACCTGAGCTGGGTTTTTTTTGGGGGGGGCAAAAATATGTTGGGTGAGTAGTCTTGTTCCACGTCTTGTTGAACAGTCCGTAAAATAGCATTGAAATGGTGTTGTAAAACATCATTCATGTTTTATTATTATTATTAGTATTAATGTTTAGTGTTTTCTGAGTCATTCGTAACTGTCACTGTATGTCATGTTGTTACTTGTGGGTGGAGCACCAAGGCAAATTCATTGTATGTGAATACTTGGGCAATAAACTTACTTACTTACTTACTTACTTAAATGGTGGTGGCTTCACTTGGCTGACGCATGATGTGAAATGGCAAATATGCAAAGGAAAAGTATATGAGACCCTCGAAAAAAAAAGCGCAGCTGGAGAGTGTGTCATTTAAACTACAAATGTGTAGAATTTAATTGACAAGTATAAAACTTCTTCTTTCGTGTCCTTATGCTATCTAGTGGCTCGCCACGGATGTACACATCGTTGCGCTACTAGTGTGTTAAGTGCAAGGTCTGCAGTAGTACATGGATTAAGGGCCTGTACCACTTTCACGACCTAATTCACGACAAGCGCACACACACACACACACACACATATATACACACACATGTACACACATGTACACACAAACACATGCACACGTGTGCACACACCACATGCGTGCACACACTACATGCCTTCTCCACCACCAGTCCCACCTGCACTCATGCCATTCTATCTCTCCTGCTCATGGCAGACCTTTACTTTTGCTCTCTCTATTCTTAGCTACCTCTGCAGCTAAAAACAATGCTTTATCTGTAATATTTCCCAGTTCTGATAAAAAGATCATTGATTGGAAACATTATTCTCCTCCCACAGATGCCATTTGACCTGCTGTACATCTCCAGCATTGTAAAGCAGTTGGGTTTTTGATACCAATTTAAGATTATCCTAAACTCTTCTGCCCAAATCCTGATTGATCTAACTCATTCGGTACCATTCCATGTTGACCCACATTGTCTCCTGGTTAATCCATGGTTTAAGGTTACAATTCATACCCTTGGTTTTGAATTACTTTCAGATCTTGCACCTCTCAACCTCTACAATTTTCTCCAACCCAACAACCCTCTGATACATCTATGCTTCTACAATTCCAGTCTCTTGGTAACCCTGAATTTAATCGTTTCACAATTGAATGCTGTGTCTCCACAAGTAATGTTATAAGCCTTGAAAATCATCCATCCCTCTATCCTCCCTGGACTGTTGCCTCTTTGAATAAGATTTTTTATCACCTATCCTGGTATCATTTTCTGGTGGAGGTAGACACAAAATGCTGGAGTAACTCAACGGGTCAGGCAGCATCTCCAAAGAAAAATATTAGGTAATGTTTCTGGATCGGAACCCTTCTTCAGACGGAATAGTCTTCACCCTGTTTTCAGTCTGAAAAAGGGTTCTGACCCGAAACGTCATATATTGTTTATCTCCAGTGACGCTGCCCGACCCATTGTTACTCCAGCATTTTGTGTCTATCTTCGGTATAAACCAGCATCTGCTGTTCCTTCCTACATATCTTCTTCTGATGGTAGGCATTAGTTTTGTGTTTGGCAACAGTCTTACGTAGTGCCTTGGGTAGTTATGCTGTGTCAAAGTTACAGTTTAAATGGCAATTATTGCTGCAGAAGGATAATTGATATTGTGTCACATAAAATTGGAATTAACTTTATGAGATAATGTGCGTTCTTTGAAATAACGACAACATTTATCATTGCTTTACAGAAGAAAAACGGAAATAGGGCTTATCAAAGATGTTACAGGTGGAAAAAAGAAAAGTTGTAATCCACAAATCAGAAGAAAGTTTCTGGTTTTATTTCAGTGGAAATAAGAAAAGATGCAATTTTAAAATTGGAAGAGAAGAAAAATCAAATTTTGTCCATAATTTCATAATCTCCCTTGATGTATTTCATCTCATCAGAACCAAATACAAATACCGCGTGCGCTCATACTTTTTTACCCTGGAGGTTTGGGGGCGCAGCGGTAGAGTTGCTGCCTTACAGCGCCAGAGACCCCTGTTCAATCCCGACCACGGGTGAGGTTTGTACGGAGCTGGTACGTTCTCCCTGTTTTATCCAGGTGCTCCGGTTTCCTCTCATACTCCAAAGACGTATAAGTTTATAGGGTGTGTAAGAAAGAACTGCAGATGCTGGTTTAAATCGAAGGCAGACACAAAATGCTGGAGTAACTCAGCGGGTTAGGCAGCATCTCTGGAAAGAAGGAATGTGCTGATCTGTCTAAAGGAGGGTCTCGATCCGAAATGTCGCCCTTTCCTTCTCTCCAGAGATGCTGCCTCACTCGCTGAGTTACTCCAGCATTTTGTGTCTACCTTAAGTTTGTAGTGTAAAAAAAATTAAATATTCCCTAGTGGAAAGAATGGCGCTAGTGTATGGCTGATCGCTGGTTGGTATGCACTCAGTGGGCCGAAGGGCCTGTTTCGTCACTGTATCTCTGAAGTATTTTTATCTCACTTTCACATGTAAATTGTGGTTGTACAATTGTTGTTTTTTGAAGCGTGTAGTTTTATACCTGTTTTCTGAAGCATTGCTGTACATTTTACTCAGATTGCAATTCCATTCCGCATTGACAACTTTACTACCAGTTTATGAAAAAGTAGTTTACTAGCGAATAAGGAGAAATGACCTTATCTACTATAGTTGCACTTGCAAATCACAGACAAATTACAAATACAAGAACAAAATAAGTTTGTAGTGACAAACGATGCATTTGGAATCACCAGGAGACATGTTATTTATATTTCATAGAAGATAGAACAGTACAGCACAGGAACAGGCCCTTCGGCCCACAATTCTCCATGTCGATTGTGATGCTGAGTTAAACTAATCTCCTTGGCCCGCACATGATCCATATCCCTCCACAAGATGCATTTCTTTGCCCGCTGTTAAATAAATGCTAGCAAATAGATCGACTTCAAATCTATTTGCTTTGAGTATTAGGTCACAAAGAGCCAGAGTAACTCAACGGGTCAGGCAGCATCTCTGGGGAACATGGATAGGTGACATTTCAAGTCGAGGCCCTTCTTCAGACTCAGTCAGACCTTCTTCAGAGAAGGGTCTTGACAAGAAACATCTCCTATCAATGCTCCCCAGAGATGCTGCCTGAACCTGCTGAGTTACTCCAGCACTCTGTGTTCTTCAGGGCATTAACCAGCATCTGCAGTTATTTGTTTCTGCATGCTTACAGTTTTATCTGGCTTTTGAAAACCCATAATTTACTGTTGGCATTTTTTTTAACCAACATTTAAACTCTATCTGTGTCTTTTAGTTCAGTTTAGAGATACAGCACGGAAACAGGTCTTTCGCACCATGGGTCCGTGCCGACCAGTGGTCCCCGCATGCTATTCCTACACAAACTAGGGACAATTTTCAATTTTACTGAAGCCAATTTGCCTACACACCTGCACGTCTTTGGAGTGTGGGAGGAAACCGGAACTCCCATGCAGGTCACGGGAAGAAAATACAAACTCCACACAGACAGCACCCCCGTAGTCAGGATGGAACCCGGGTCTGTGGCGCTGTAAGGCAGCAACTCTATCGCTGCCCAGATTTCTCGAATCTTCAAAATGATTTGCCGCTTATTACTTGCAAATGTTGTTTCGTGGGTTGCCAGAGCACTCGGAGATAACAAAGAACATTGCAGGCGATGGGGCTTCAGCGAATCACTTCGTTTGGTCTCTGTTACGGGAGCAGCTGAAAATTGTTTTTAAGCGTTACTATGTGAACGATCTGCACCAGCAATCATGGCAGATCCCCTGAAAATCGAAGCTTTGACCCCAAGAGCGTGGAGCACATTGAAAAATTATCAATAAATTGTAACCAAATGCGCATAGTCACTCAACCATGACACTGGCCAGCTTTCTTGAAAATGTTTCCAATATGTTAGATCATCCATCAATCTGTTGATTCTATAATTCTATTCCTTTGGGCCTCACATATATTGCCTCCTGCCCAACAACCCCTGATGTATTGCAATTAATTATGAGAAAAGAGATTTTGGAGTTTTCCATTCAATTAGGCTAACAGATCGTTTTCTTTTGAGTGAATCTGCTCGGGATAATGTTGATGGAATGAAATGTGAAGTATTTTGGCTTGCTTTGAACTGTGAGTTCTCCTCCCGCGATCTGGGTGAAATATGAAGAGAAACACAGTGGTGGCTCGGTGGTGGAGTTGCTGCCCTACAGCGCCAGAGACCCGGGTTCGATCCTGACTACGGGTGCTCTTTGTACGGAGTTTGTACATTCTCCCTGTGACCGCATGGGTTTCCTCCAGGTTTATAGGTTAATTGGCTATGGTAAAATCATAAATTGTCCCTAGTGTGTGTAGGATAGTGTTAGTGTGCCGGGTGATTGCTGGTCAGTTGTTTTAAGAACACCATGATAGTGATATCGACAATTCAATCAGAGGGTGATGAATCTGTGGAATTCATTGCCACAGAAAGCTGTGGAGGCCAAGTCAATGGATATTTTTAAGCCAGAGAGATAGATTCTTAATTAGTATGGGTATCAGGGGTTATGGGGAGAAGGCAGGAGAATTGGGTTAGTGCTGATCAATCACTATTGCTGATTTGATCCATGTCTGGTTTTGCTATTGTTGACCCGATCCGAAATCCATGTCGGGTTTCTACTATGCCATCTAGTGGAATGTAAGCAACCATACTTTCAGTTTAAACTACGACTTCGAGCCTACAGTACCTATTTATATGGTTCCTGTATGTATTCTTATTAAAGTACTTATTATAAAGTGTTTTGACTCAGTGTCAACAGTACTTTATACAGTTAGGAGGGAGAGATGGATCAGCCATGATTGAATGGCGGAGTAGACCTGATGGGCCGATTGGCCTGATTTGCTCCTATCACTTATGAATTAATTTTGTGTGAATGAATCCCCATCTTCCTGCATTTCCCACCACTATCCATCTTGCCTTCCTCACTTCCCCCCTAAATACACTGAGAAACTTTCGATTCAATTGGGTTATATTTCAGATCTTGACTGAAGTCCACCGTCTGAGTCGACTGTTTGTCTAAGGTTGTGACAATTTTTGTTAAATTAACTGGGAGTTATTTTTGTTACAAAATCCTGCACGCACACATTTGCATCTGTAATGCCATCGGCTGAAAACTATTTTCACAAAACTGAAATGATATCTGTAACACTGGCTTGAATCCCCCTTTTGTGCTGTGAGCTGATTTACCCTCTTAAAGATTTACGTAATGCTGCTTAATTGTAACAGTATAGGAGTCCATTGGTGTTAGATTGCCAGCATTTGCACTATTTAATCTGTTCTATGTTAAATCGTTCTTGATTTATACATGATTTCATTTATGGATGAAATTGAATCTAACTATTGAGCAATATTCCTGGACTAATTTAGATGCATCTTGTGGTGTCATCGAGAGATACAGCGTGGAAACTGGTTCTTTGGCCCAACTTGCCCACACCGACCAACATGTCCCATCTACATTCGTCCCACCTGTCTGCGTTTGGCCCATATGCTTCCAAACCTGTCCTACCCATGTACCTGTCTTAAACATTGCGATAGTACCGACCTTAACCTTAACTACCTCCTCCGACAGCTCGTTTCGTACACGCATCACCCTTTGTGTGAATTGGTGTATTTGAGGAGATGATGGTGACATGTATCAAAAGCAGCTACACGACCCAAAGTGGAAAGAGGGTTCCGCCATGTAGTCAAGATCCATGACTGACTTTTCAACTTGGGGTGAAGAGATAGATCGAAGTTGAAAGAGGGAACTGTGGGGAAGCACAGTGGCGCAGCGGCAGAGCACCTGAGACTCGGGCTCGATCCTGACTACGGGTTATGTACGGGCCCCCTGCTGAAAGACCCCAACATGGAGATGTGTTTGATGTAGCTGGACCTCACATTCTGTTGTTAGTCTGTCGTCATGGAGTTAGTACGTTCTCTCGGTGACTGCGTGGGGTTTCTCCGGGTCCTCTGGTTTCCTGGGCTGAGGGAGAGCTGAGCCCCCCCCCGACGAAGGGTTTTCCTTCGCTCCATATATGTTGCTGCATCCGCTGAGTTTCTCCAGCACTTTTGTCTACCTTCGATTTTTCCAGCATCTGCAGTTCCTTCTTAAACGCTGTGTTTCTCATCTTTACTTTGTGACTTTACCTCAGAACTCCTGCGAGCCAACTCCTCATTTCGATGGTTATCTCAAAACATATTTACCCTTGTTGGCTTTTGGAGGCAAAACCCGTGGAACTGTCAATCTGTTTAACATTACACTCGATTTCCAGATTGCAGTTGGTGCGTAATGAATTTTTCGAAGAGGCTGCCATTTCAAAGGGAATTCTGTTTTCGAAACCGAGAGACATTCTTGGGTCTTCAGTAGCCTGCGTGCAGCTTCATTTCTGAGTGAGTTGGTTATTAATGTCTCACCGGAGACTCGTTTCCTGAATAACATACCTAAAAAAAAAAGTTGGTCAGACAAGGAGTGATAAACAGTGTGGACTATCACCACGCTTGCTTCTTAAGTGGCCCAGGAACAATGGAGTGCATTTCCTTGCAGCCAGGGATAGATTAAAATGACGAACATAATTACACAATAGCTGTTCAGCCTTGCAGTTGTTGCAAAGATAATTCAGCATCAACATTTCATAGTATCGCAAGCAAATGCTCAAGCTCCCTTTCAAACTAACACCAAAGCAAGCATGGTTCTAGAGGTCAACATATCCAAATTTGTGATTTTTGTTTAAACTGCCTGAAAATGTTGGTTGTTTAGAACTTTTCCAAAGGAAAGATGTTCAGGTAAGTAAACAAAACAAAAAAACGTGCTGCTATTAGTTTGAAGTGAACACACGACGCTACATACAGTACAGTTGCTGGTGAATCGTTTGTCCTCCACCAAATCTGTTATTAATAGCTTTGAAGGGTTGCGTTGAAGCGAATGATATTTGCACATGTGTGGTGTGGTGTGGCGGGCATCGACATGTCTGTCAACAGTTGGACAGGCACAAGACGGGGGACTCTGCTGAAAGCCCCCAACATGGAGATGTGTTTAATGTAGCTAGACCCCACAGTCTGTTGCAAAACCTGTGTCAAACATATGTCCAGGAAGTCAGAATGTTGATTTAGCAACTCCTAAATCTCACATTTGTGAGCGAAGGAACATGCTGCCGCTCCTTTTGAGAAAGGACGGTGTAGGTTGTGAAATATTTCCAACATAATTCATCCGAAAACCTTGCAATTTGTGCGGCAAGTTGATGTACTTCGGCATCAAGTCAGCGAATTGACAGGGAGTGATTTGTTGGGAGATGTAGCACTGATTCCATCCAGTTGCAAGGAACAGCACTGAAACAAAATCTCAATCTGCGGCTGATGAAATGATTGAATCAGTGTGCTTTTACGCTACTGGGCGGAGTAGGTTTATTTTTCTTTCGTCACACCTCCTTTTCAAAAAGCATTTTATTTTCTGCACAAATCACATTGTTGAAAGCTTGTAGTCACGGTTCGGCAATAAATCGCTTCCAGCGCAGGGGGGAAAACTGTTTCAAACTCGTGCGGTTTCCTGTGGTGGAATTTCGGCAGACACTGGGAAGTAACATCCTAATATAAAGTCAACTTTCTTTCCATTTAAGCTTGCTGGTGATGTCTGGTCCTTTTAAACCCGGTTGCATGTTAGAGTAAATCAGGGAGGATACGTTCTGCCGTTGTTTACACAATGACTCATGCGTAAGCCCAGACTGTTATTGGGTTTGCCTTCTTGATCCAGGGATGTTAAGACAAGAACAAAAAGTATTTATAGTCATTGAAAATAAATTCATAGGTTTTAATTTCATAATAAAATGGTGACCATGCACTTACCCTCAAAGGCAAAGAATGCCCTCGTGAACATTTGTCGAAGTCCCTCAATTACTTTCGGGTTGCCACGCTTCGGTTATCTTGTTGGAAAAGGGCACACATTTATCCGAGTCGTGTTTAAGAAGGAACTGCAGATGCTGGAAATATCGAAGGTAGATAAAAATGCTGGAGAAACTCAGCGGGTGAGGCAGCATCTATGGAGCGAAGGAATATGTGACGTTTCGGGTCGAGACCCTTTCCTCAGATGGACACATTTATCTGAGCCCATCTCCCACAATTTCTTCTAGAAGTTGGCCTCACCACAGACTGACATGGTCCCCGCTGCATTCAAAACCCGCTATAAACATGTACCTTGTGCGTTGTTGCCAAAGTACGCATTTCATATTAAATGGAAAAGGGCAGACTGCCTGTTTGCAACGTCCAAAAAGTTTCAGGCTTTAAAGAAGAGTCATCCTTTGTACCGAACAGTGATCATTTGTTAATGGGAGGGAAGGCTGGCTCGGTGCACGATGTTGGGGCATACACCCAAGTGCTTTCACGTAAACTCTTGAAATAAACGGGTGAATAATTCGATGAGCAATGCTTTGGAAGACACGTTCTGATGACAATAATAATAAAAGCAGGCATTGACATGTGAAAGATAGACACAAAATGCTCAATTAACTCAGCGGGGCAGGCTGCATCTCTGGATACAAACATAGAAACATAGCAAAATAGATGCAGGAGTATGCCATTCAGCCCTTCAAGCCAGCACCGCCATTCAATATGATCATGACTGATCATCTAAAATCAGTTCTCCGTTCCTGCTCCAGTTTCTTCTTCCCAGCTGTTATCAGATAACTGAAACCATTCTGTCACAACCAGTGCTGAACTATTCATCCACCTGAACTACTATCCAAGTACTGGAGCCTCCCCTGATCCAGATAAGCCCCAGACTGCTGCAGCCACTCGACCCAACGTCCCACTCGTTGCCTGATAGTTACAGACTGGCAAATTTACCATTATTTTCCAAAGTTTCCATTATAAATATGAATATATAAAAAATACTTATTACGGAGAAAGTTGACATGAAATGAGACAGAACATTTTTAACCGATTTGTCCTTTCTTTGTTTGGCGCTATTGTATCTGTGGTTAGAACTTGCGGTTAATTTCCTTCCTGACTCATTTGTTGGTGTTTAAGGTGTTGGTAATGATTTTCACTCTTAACAGAATGCATATTTCCTTTCTTGTCATATAAATATTGCCCAATTAAAATTTCCCGAGGTGTCCAAGACAGGGACATGAACTAAATATTTGATCAACTCGAGTAAAAATTCTCAAAAGTAGCGGTGTGAAGATCATCATTTGGGCGGCACGGTGTCGCAGCGGTAGAGCTGCCGCCCTACAGCGCCAGAGACCCGGGTTCGATCCCGACTACGGAAGCTGTCTGTATGGAGTTTGTACATTCTCCCCATGAGTGACCTGCGTGGGTTTTCTCCGAGATCAGTGTGTGTTGCGTAGTGTAAGTGTGCGGCGATCGTTGGTCGGTGTGGGCTTGGTGGGCCGAAGGGCCCGTTTCCGTGCTGTATCTCTAAACAGTGAGATAAACAACTATATCAGTGAGTTTCCCGCTAAAGTGTCACAGCATTGGTTTCTGGACGTCTGTGGTCTTTGTGTACAAGGCATCTCTTTTGTACAACAATTCTACAAAACACTTCAAATGTTACAATGTTGAATATATGTAGCTGTGTTAATTTGGAAGCAATTTAGCAGCTCAACAGCATTTATTAATCTAGTCCATAGTCAGTATATTTTATGTATTATGACTGACTAATCTTTTTGGTGCTAACATTGCTGACCAGATGCAGCAGTTCTGAAGAGTGCTTTGCCTTAATGCATGGTTACTTTTCAAGGTCAAAGAGCAATTTCTGAGACAACAAAGGTGAAATTAACTTTGAATAGAATTGTGTGAGATTTTGTTTTCAACGATTCATTTAATTACTACTTGTAGCTCCTCAATTTTGAACTCAATTGTGGCTTATTGCTTTTGCTGAAATGTTCTCCCCTTTATTTTGACGGTGTTGAAGAACCTTCTTCCCACCCCCCACCACCCTCTCTCTCCCTCTCTCCCCCCTCTCTCCCTCCCCCCCCTCTCTCTCTCTCTCTCTCTCTCTCTCTCTCTCTCTCTCCGATTCCCTCTCTCCCTGTCCCTCTAACCCCTCTCTCCCTCTGATCTTCCTCTCCCTCTTCTCTCTCTATCTCTCGCCCACACTCTCCCTCCAGCTCATTCTTCTCTCTACCCCCTCTCTCCCTCCCCCTCCCATCCTCCAACACCCCTCTCCCTCTATTCCTCTCTCCCTTCCTCTCTCCCTCTCCCCATCTGATCCTCTACTAACCATATCTAATCCTCCCTCTAATCTCCCTCCCCCTCTCTCTCCCTCTCTCCCTCTTCCTTTCCTCCCTCCCTCTGTCCCTCTCCCCTCCCCTTTCACTTTCCCATCACTCTCCATCCCCCTCACCCTCCACACTCCCCATTCCTCTCCCCCTCCTTCCCTCCCCTCCACCGTCACTTTCCTACCACCTTGTCTCCCTCTCCCTCTCTCTCTCAGCACATCCCCTCACCCCTTATTCCGTACACCCAACTAAAGCTGGGCGATGTGTAATGTGTACAGAGAGGAGAAACAATTCACCGTCATATAGATGAGAGGCAGAGCTAAGACTCAATAAGGTGGACTTGTCAACCTCTTTCCACAATGAAGATCTGATTCAGGGACAAAGCCTTTGATAATTGATTCATGGGTGAGACTGTCAAATATCATAACCTGAGGGGTGACTTATTTATACAATGGGTGGTAGGTGTATGGAGTATGCTGCCGGAGGAAGTAATCGAGGCAGGTACATAATTTTGTTTTATTTAGTTTAGTTTAGAGAAGCAGTGCAGAAACAGGCCCTTCAGCCCACCGAGTCCGCCCCGACCAGCGGTCCCCGCACATTAACGCAAGCCGACACACACTAGGGACAATTTACACTTATACCAACTACACAAACCCAAGCCAATTAACCTTACAAACCTGTGCGTCTTTGGAGTGTGGGAGGAAAAACCGAAGATCTCGGAGAAAACCCGCGCGGTCACGGGGAGAAAGTACAAACTCCGTACAGACAGCACTCGTGCCGCCCACTATCACAACGATTAAGAAACACTTAGGCAGGTGCATGGATAGGATCGGTTTAGAGAGATATGGGCTAAAATCCGGGCAGATGGGCCTGGTGCAGATGGGACATGTTGGTCGGTGTGGGCAAGTTGGGCCAAAAGACCTGTTTCCACACTGTATTACTCTAACAGGACATTAGCAGTCAGATTGTTGTATGATGTTACTGTGAATGATATATGATTTGTAACTGTGGAGCTTTTGCTTAATATAGAGCAAACTTGAATTTCATGAGCATTCCAAAATGTGATCCATGAAATTTGGTTAAAAAAGCTGCAGTGTGTTTAGTACTTGATGAGCCGACATTTGTTCAGAGGGTATTTTTAACTGTGTTTATTGATTTGGCATGAACACCCAGGAATTGCATTTGTTCTTTCCATGGCACAGTGACACAGCGGTAGAGCTGCTGCCTAACAGCACCAGAGACCCAGGTTCGATCCTGGCTACGGGCGCTGTATGTATGGAGTTTGCGCGTGGGTTTTCTCCGGTTGCTCCGGTTTCCTCCCACACTCCAAAGCTGTACATGTTTGTAAATTAATTGGCATCGGTAAAAAAAATGTCAATTGACCCAGTGTGCAGGACGAGGTGCTGGCGTATGAGGTGATCGCTGGTCGGCGCGCACTCGATGGGCCGAAGGGCTTGTTTCCACACTGTATCTCTCAAGTCTAAAGTAAAGCAACTCTGTATTCTTTTAATAGTGTAAACAGCGATGCAAGGTGTGGTGTAGTTGATGAGGGGGACATTAAGGAATCCAAGATAAAGTTCATGTGATAGAAGCAGAATTAGGCCATTCGGCCCATCAAGTCTACACCGCCAGTCAATCATGGCTGATCTATCTTTCCCTCCTAACCCCATTCTTCTGCCTTCTCCCCATAACCCCTGACACCCATACTAATCAAGAATCTATCTATCTCTGCCTTAAAAATATCCATTGACTTGGCCTCCTCAGCCTTCTGTGGTAATGAATTCCTCAGATCCACCACCCTCGTAAAACAAGATATTCAGAGTGTATAGAAGGATGTCCAACAGGGGTTTGCAAAGGCATCAGGGAAATACTCAATGTGTAAACTATTTCATGTTCAAAAGTTCTAGGAGCAGAATTAGGCCATTTGGCCCACCAAGTCCACTCCGCCATTCATTCATGGCTGATCTATCTCTCCCCTTCTAATCCATTCTCCTGCCTTCTCCCCATAACCTCTGACACCCGTACTAATCAAGAATCTATCTATCTCTGCCTAAAAAGATATCCACTAACTTGGCCTCCACAGCTTTCTGTCGGTGTACCCACACGGCAAAGTTTTTCCCACCCATATCACTCATCTCCACTTGACCTCGGGGAATGTGAATTAAATGTCATTAGGGATCAAGTATCTGCCAATTAGACCTGGAAGGAGAGCGGGTCGTCACCAGTTAATGTGGCAATTTCCCTGTCCAAAGATTTCATTTGCAATGGTATCTGCCTTCTCAGTTTTAAATATCACGCTGAAAAGCCTGTGATACTATCTAGTAAGTCCCTGGGACAACACAATATAATGTTTGCTCTTTTGTTGATCCAAGCTGAGGGATCGCCGAATTGTTTCGGCCGCTGTGTAGTACCGACTGAATTACTTTGGACAATATCGCAAGCCTTTTTGTTTTGCTTAGTGCCATAGTGGCGGAGAGCTTTTGACTCTGTGTGAAATATTTTGTCCTTTATCTCTTGTTGCCTCTGATTTCTCCCCTTGATCGTATCCATATTTTTCGTCAGGCACAGAAAGTAATCAAATTGCACAAGCAAAAGAAGCCACCATATCTGATCTATTCTGCAAAGAGGATTTGATTCCCCCACCGAACAATTATATATTCTTATACCATTCAGGTTTAAAGCATTATCAGCGGTGACCAGTTATCAGCTGCAATCCCTTTATATTGAACTTGGTCCTGTTACAAGTGAAAAGATGAATGAGTGAAAAAAGAAAAATTTCAGTCTTTGATTATAAATGGTTACTTGAGTAGAATTTGCAATGTGCCTTCCATAAAAATGATACCCTGTCGATAGAAATACAAGCACAAGAATTACCCAGGCTGCATGTAATCTGTTCCTCCAGAAAGTTTACTGGCAGTCACTAAAAGAACACTGCATGGCATCGGGTAAAGTTAAAGTTAACACATTATCATGATATACTTGGCTTCCTATTTCAACATTCAGACAAAGACTGCAAAAATATCTGAGGCCCCTTCCACAAATTTGTCCATAAACTTTGGGCTGGATAGCGAGAATTGCTCACACATCTTCAGATGAAAGCTGATTTAATCTAACTTTGCTGCAAATTAATTATTTTGATGGGTGTTTTTGTGGCTTGAAGTGGAATAAACATTGAAGTCTTATTTTAATGCATTCAGTCTAGGACCAGGGGGGAGTATACTAGATTGAATAAAGCAGGAACTGAAGTCAACCTCCGTCTAATGTAAAAATTCTTCTTCTCACATTGTACCAGTTTTAATGTTGGCCTGGTGACTTTCATTGTCTGTAACTCGTTTTCACCAAGCCCACAGCTAACATTGGCCTGTTTCCTTTGTCATTGTTAATTTTCTGCATGTCTTTCATTTATTTGTTCCATCTCTCTCTACATCACCGTCTATATCTCTCCTTTCCCTTTCCTCTGACTCTCAGTGTGAAGAAGGGGCTCGACCCAAAACGTCACCTATTCCTTTTTTCCAGAGGTCCCATCTGACCCGCTGAGCTTTTTATGTCTATCTATGACTTGAGACAACTCGGAAAGATGTCATGGTGAATTAAACCTTGTCTTATCATCACACAGCCCACACCTCTTCAGAATTACACGAGCTTGCCAGCTGAGCTACTGAACGGCAGAATAGATGAGACAGATTGGCCAAGTCAAATATATTTTTCACAAGTCTAAATATAACTAACTACTGCATGAATAAAAGGAATCCAACTCGACAAGAACATGGAAAATTCATTATTATTGCACGGCACTTTTATTGTTTGTTTTTTGTGTGTACGTATGTGCGTATGTGTGTATATGTACAGTGCATTCAGAAAGTATTCAGACCCCTTCACTTTTTCCACATTTTGTTACATTACAGCCTTATTTGAAAATGGATTAAACTCATTTTTGTTTTATCATCAATCTACACACAATACCCCAGAAGGAAGAAGCGAAAACAGGTGTTTAGAAATTTTTGCCAAGTAATTAAAAAGTAATAACTAAAATATCACATTTACATAAGTATTCAGACGCTTTGCTATGACTTTGATTATCCTTTGATTACCCTTTGATTATCCTTGAAATGTTTCTACAACTTGATTGGACCCACCACAGCTGCCTGTGGGAAAGAATTCCACAGATTCACCACCCTCTGGCTGAAGAAATTCCTTTTCATCTCCTGCCCAAGGGTACGTCCTTTTAATTCCGAGGCTATGGCCTCTGGTCCTGGACTCTCCCACTAGTGGAAACATCCACTCCTTTCTATATCCACTCTATCCGGGCCTCTCACTATTTCCTCTCATGCACACTATCTTTAATAATTGCACATTACAATTTTTTGTCAGTTAATGCTTGCTGAGTCAGTCCAAGAATTTATAGTTGCGGCTTAAAAATGTTGTTTTGTCTTTGTTCCACACTATGGAGGCCAGCGTATGAACCTGCTGCTTCCCGTGCACAGTTTGAGAGAGAACTATTGCTCTCCAGAGTCTGTTTTCCTGCTCAAATATCGTGGCTACACAGCGGATCCAATGTCTGTCAATAAAGATAATTTCTGTAACAGTCCAACTGCATGAAATACGTGGATTTCAAATCTGTAGGACTGATTGGGGTAAGATTCTGTAAATTGCCCCTAATGTGTATAAAGCACAGAAACCGGCCCTTCAGCCCACCGAGTCCTCACCATCCAGCGATCCCCGTACACTAATGCCCCTGTCCCACTTAGGAAACCTGAACGGCAACCTCTGGAGACTTTGCGCCCCACCCAAGGTTTCTGTGCGGTTCCCGGAGGTTGCAAGTGGTTGCCGGAGGTTGCAGGTAGTGGAAGCAGGTAGGGAGACTGACAAAAACCTCCGGGAACCGAACAAAAACCTTGGGTGTAAACCAGCATCGGCAGTTCCTTCCTACACAAAGGATCACGGAGACAGAATCTCAACGGTAACGCTGAATGAAATCAGTGCAGCGTTAGTTCACAAGGTTAATTCCCTGGATGACGGGACTGTCATATGTTGATAGAATGGAGCGGCTGGGCTTGTATATTCTGGAATTTAGAAGGATGAGAATGGATCTTATTGAAACATATGAGATTATTAAGGGATTGGTCACGTTAGAGGCAGGAAACATGTTTCCGATGTTAGGGGAATCCAGAGCCAGGGGCCACAGTTTAAGAATAAGGGGTAGGCCATTTAGAACAGTGATGAGGTAAAACATTTTCACCCAGAGAGTTGTGAATCTGTGGAATTCTCTGCAGTGGAGGCGAATTCTCTGGATGTTTTCAAGAGAGAGTTAGATAGAGCTCTTAAAGATAGTGGAGTCGAGGGATATGGCGAGAAGGCAGGAACAGGGTACTGATTGTGGATGATCAGCCATGATCATATTGAATGGCGGCGCTGGCACGAAGGGCCGAATGGCCTAATCCTGCACCTATAGTCTATTGTCTATTCTATGTTATCCCAGTTTTGCTTTATACACATTAGGGGCAATTTACAGAAGCCAATTAACCTACATGTCTTTGGAGCGTGGGAGGAAACCAGAGCACCCGGAGAAAACCCACGAGGTCTCAGAATGTGCATACTCCGTGCAGACAGCACCCGTGGTCAGGATCATACCCAGTTCTTTGGCGCTGTGCTGCCTGGAAAATGGGTAAAAAAATATCAAAGGAATTGTTGGCATGTCATTTGTTTAGTAATTGATTCCCATAACGTGCACTTAAATGATCGCAACTATCCTCATTCTTCCATCGTGGATGTCAGCGATGGTTGGAAAACATTTTTTAAAAATTTGAATGAAATGGTTTTCTTACTGGTTAGCTTATTTTGATTTTGATTCATATCTACAGTGGCTGTAACATCAGCCGTTTATGACCACATTTTCCATTCTAAATGCAAAGATTCCCCAACCTTGCTGTAATTCCTACGGTCTATTCTGCCGCTACGCCTCAGTGACTTGGAGAAACCCCCTCTCTTCAACACTTGAGTGAACTCCAAAGAAGTTATTTT
Organism: Amblyraja radiata; assembly: GCF_010909765.2. Classification (NCBI taxonomy): domain Eukaryota; kingdom Metazoa; phylum Chordata; class Chondrichthyes; order Rajiformes; family Rajidae; genus Amblyraja; species Amblyraja radiata. The sequence goes on along the minus strand of NC_045981.1, from coordinate 14,881,252 downwards.
GATCATCTTTGCTGATTAGCTGCCGAGAAACCAGACCTCCGTAAGTGGTTAAACTGAAAAGAGAAGGCTTCTTCAAAGCTGAATAATAATGGCACAATTTCCAAACCACATGAAGTAGTTAAAGACGCCAGTCATGACAGCAGAGATTTTCTCTGGTGACTCCGTTTATTAAATTGTCCTTTCTTGACATCATTGCGGGTTTTACTAGTACACTATATTTTTGACTGCATACTGCGCTGACTTTTTTTGCACTGCATTCAAAATAACAATTGTATATTTTTTGTTTCTTCACAAATATACAGCATGCGACTTGCATTTTATTTTCTTCGATGTGATTCTTTGTTGCACACAAGAGTGACATTTCTGGCATACACTTCAGAGCAGGGTTCTAAGGTGGTTTTCCTGAGTACGACCACAGTGCAGCGCGCCACACCGCAAAATTACGTACTGTCGCGACTGCTAAACTTCATCCAGGTAAAACAATTATACACACACACACACACACATCATGCCGATCAGTATAAGTATGTGAAAAATATTGTGACTTCTATCACGTGAGTTCATTCCCCAATTTCATTCTTTCACCAAATGGTGAGCGTTGCTGGCAAGTCCAGAGATTGGTATCTGTCGTTATTTGGCCTTGAAGACTTGTGGCTTGCTGGATCAGGTTGAGACTAATGAAGCAGTGCGAGGGAGAGTCTAAGACCAGAGGTCATATCCTCAGAATTAAAGGGCACTCTTTTAGAAAGGAGGTAAGGAGGAACTTCTTTAGACAAAGAGAGCAGTTAATCTGCGGAACTTATTGCCCAGCATCTGCAGTTCCTTCTACACACCTAAGATGAAGAGGTTACCTGATGAAAAAGCATAGAACAGTATAGCATAAGGGACAGGCCCTTTGGCCGACCATTTATAGGCGAAACATGATGCCAACATAAATTGATGGTAGCTTGATCGTGTTGTGCTGCTTTGAACAAAAAAATGAAAGTTAATATTATAAAGATGTAATATGCAGAGGAGGCTTAATGTAGTTAATGAAGTCATCGCTTAATAGGCCACTTGCCCAGAGTAGGTGAATCGAGGACATAGGTTTAAGGTGAAGGGGAAAATAGGAATCTGAGGGGTAACTTTTTCACACAAAGGGTGGTGGGTGCATTGCAGAACTACAGAAGGTCCTTGTTTTGTATTTGCTAATTTCAGTAATGCTCCAGCATATAGTAATATCTTGGTAAAGGTTCGGCCAACCTTTCCAAGCAATTCAGTGAGAACATGCATGATTATGAATCCACACTTCATATTAATGTCACTTCATATTAATCGGATCAAAATAAAATTCATGGAACTGGGCAGTTGGCTTCCATCCGCTCTGACGAGGCCCGTTTCATCACCCTTGCGGCATGATTATTTTTAAATACAAGCTCATATTGGGCCCCGGTTACACAGTGTACCTGGAGTACCTCCAGGTAATTCCAGTTCAGTTCAATGGAAGCAATTTATGTCAGTAGGTTTGTCCTTTTATAAAATCATGAGAGGAATAGATCGGGTAGATGCACAGAGTCTTTTACCCAGAGTAGGGTAATCGAGGACCAGAGGACATAGGTGCAAGGTGAAGGGGAAAAGATTTAATAGGAATCCGAGGGGTAACTTTTTCACACAGAGGGTGGTGGGTGCATGGAATTAGCTGCCAGAGGAGGTTGTTGAGGCTGGGACTATCCCACCGTTTAAGAAACAGTTGGACAGGTACATGGATAAAACAGGTTTGGAGGGTTATGGACCAAGTGCAGGCAAGTGGGACTAGTGTAGCTGGGACATTGTTGGCCGGTGTGAACTTACAGGGAGAACTTACAAACTCCATACACATGGCACCCTTAGTCAGGATCGAACCTGTGTCTTTGGAGCTGTAAGGTAGCAGCCCTACCGCTCTGTGCCGACTGCTTTATAATGTATGCTGAACTCTTTCTTCAATTAATTGTACTGAATTCTTTAGGGCAATCTTTAATCAGAAACGGCATGGGTCCTTGTCGACAGGGTTAAGTTGCTGCCTCACAGTGCAAGGTGAAGGGGAAAAGATTTAATAGGAATCCGAGGGGTATCTTTTTCACACAGAGGGTGGTGGGTGCATGGAATAAGCTGCCAGAGGAGGTCGTTGAGGCTGGGACTATCCCACCGTTTTAGAAATAGTTAGACGTACATGGATAGGACAGATCAGAGCAGACAAAGAAAGATAGCAGGTACACAAAATTGCTGGGGAAACTCAGCGGGTGCAGCAGCATCTATGGAGCGAAGGAAATAGGCGACGTTTCGGGCCGAAACCCTCCTTCGCTCCATAGATGCTGCTGCACCCGCTGAGTTTCCCCAGCAATTTTGTGTACCTTCGATATTCCAGCATCTGCAGTTCCTTTTTGAACAAAGAAAGATAGCAGTCAGGGGATATGGGGAGAAGGCAAGAACAGGGTACTGATTGGGGATGATCGGCCATGATCACATTGAATGGCGGTGCTGGCTCGAAGGGTCGAATGGCCTCCTCCTGCACCTATTGTCTATTGACTGGTTTGGAGGGATATGTGCAAAATGCTGGCAGGTGGGACTAGTGTAGCTGGGACACGTTGGCCGGTGTGGGCAAGGGCCGGTTTCCACGCTATATAGAAACATAGAAACATAGAAACATAGAAAGTAGGTGCGAGAGTAGACCACCAGGTCCGTCGAGCCCGCACCGCCATTCGCTCATGGCTGAACACTAAACAGACACACTTACCCACAAACAGTAGACACAAGACACAGAACACAAGACACTACCCTCCCCTTTATACCGCTATCACCCCTCTCCACCCCAAGAACCTCGTGATCTCCTGGGGGAGGCAAAAAACCGGATAAAAACCCAGGTCCAATTCGGGAAAAAAATCCGGGAAATTCCTCTCCGACCCCAATCCAGGCGATCGACACTTGTCCAGGAGATCACTCAGGTCTTACTATACTAACCATACCTAGGTCCATATCCCTGCCCTCTCCCCGTAGCCCCTTATCCCCTTGGCAGCTAAAAAACCATCTATTTTAGTCTTAAATATATTTAAAGTTTCTGCTTCCACTGCTCCCTGGGGCAGTGAATTCCATAAATTAACCACCCTCTGGGTGAAGAAGTTCTTCCTCATCTCAGTTTTAAAAGAGCCCCCCCTTATTCTGCAACTATGTCCTCTAGTTCTAGTTTCCCCGATCATTGGGAACATCCTCGGTGCATCCACCCGATCAAGGCCCCTCACGATCTTATATGTTTCAATGAGATCGCCTCTCATTCTTCTAAACTCCAAAGAGTAGAGTTCCAGCCTACTTAACCTTTCCTCATATGTCAATCCCCTCATTGCAGGAATTAATCTTGTAAACCTTCGCTGCACTGCCTCCAGGGCTAGTACATCCTTTCTTAAGTATGGACCCCAGAACTGTACACAGTATTCCAAATGTGGTCTCACTAATACTGTGTACAGCTGCAGCAAGACCTCCGTGTTTTTATACTCAATCCCCCTAGCAATAAAGGCCAAAACTCCATTGGCCTTCCTGATTGCTTGCTGCACCTGCATACTAACTTTTAGTGATTCATGTACTAATACCCCTAGATCCCTTTGCGTTGCATTACAACGCAGCTCCTCCTCATTTAGAAAATAACTTGCCCTATCATTTTTTTTCCCAAAGTGAATGACTTCACATTTATTAGTATTAAATTTCATCTGCCAAGTTGTTGCCCACTCACCTAGCTTATCTATATCCTTTTGCAGACTCTTCCTATCCTCCTCATCCCCTACTTTTCCTACCATTTTTGTATCGTCCGCAAATTTTGATATATTACACTTGGTTCCCTCCTCCAAATCATTTATATAAATTGTGAACAACTGGGGTCCCAGCACCGACCCTTGCGGAACCCCGCTAGTTACCGGTTGCCATCCCGAGTATGAACCATTTATCCCCACTCTCTGCTTCCTATTTGTTAGCCAATCCTCTACCCATGCTAATATATTACCCCCAATCCCATAATTTTTTATTTTTAGCAATAGTCTCTTATGTGGCACCTTGTCAAAAGCCTTTTGGAAGTCCAAGTATACCACATCCACCGGTTCCCCTTTATCCACCCTGGTTGTTACTTCCTCAAAGAATTCGAGCAGATTCGTTAAACAGGACTTCCCCTTCACAAAACCATGCTGGTTCTGTCCGATGAAGTCATGTTTATCCAAGTGCCCCGTTAGTGTTTCTTTAATAATTGTCTCTAACATTTTACCCACCACCGATGTTAGACTAACCGGTCTATAGTTACCCGCCTTCTGTTTACTTCCTTTTTTAAATATAGGTGTTACATTGGCCATTTTCCAATCCACTGGGACCGTTCCTGCCTCCAGGGAGTTTTGGAAAATTATCACCAATGCATCCACAATCCCCACCGCTATCTCCCTCAAGACCCTTGGATGTAATCCATCAGGCCCAGGGGATTTATCCTCCTTCAATCTCATTAATTTCCCTAATACCACCTCCTTGGTGATCTTAATAGTATTTAGCTCCTCCATTCCTACCGCCCCCTGTTTATCCAGCGTTGGAATATTTTTTGTGTCTTCTATGGTGAAGACTGATACAAAATACTCGTTTAATGCCTTTGCCATTTCCATGTTCCCCACCAACAACTCTCCAGTCTCACCCTCCAATGGACCAACGTTCACCTTAGCCACCCTTTTTCTTTTTATATAGCTATAAAAACTCTTACTATTAGTTTTTATGTTGTTCGCTAAATTCCTTTCATAGTCTATTTTCCCCGTCTTAATTAATCTCTTAGTTATTTTTTGCTGACCTTTAAATGCTTCCCAATCCTCTACCCTCCCACTATCTCTGGCTACCTTATATGCCCTTGCCTTCAGCCGAATACTATCCTTTATAGTTTTACTGAGCCATGGCTGACTGTTCTTACCCTTACCCCTTTTTTTCTTCATAGGAATAAATTTTTCTTGAAGGTTATACAGTATACCCTTAAACGTACACCACTGCTCATGTACCGTCTTATTCTTGAGTCTGCTATCCCAGTCAACTTTGATCAGCTCAGTCCTCATACCTTCATAATCCCCCTTATTTAGACTAAGCACCCTAGCCTGAGTTTCAACCTGCTCCCCTTCTATTTGAATATGGAATTCGACCATATTGTGGTCACTTGTTCCCAACGAGTCCCTAACTATGACATTTTTAATTAATCCTGCTTCATTACACAGGACCAGATCCAAGATTGCCTCCCCCCTTGTCGGTTCTGTGACATACTGTTCTAGGAACCCGTCTCTAATACATTCTATAAACTCTTCCTCTAGTCTACCCTGCCCAGTTTGGTTTGCCCAATTAATATGAAAATTGAAGTCCCCCATGATTACAGCAGTTCCCTTTTTACATGCGTCAACTATTTGCAGATTTATGTTCTGACTAACAGCGTCACAGCTATTTGGAGGTCTATAAATTACACCCACTAGTGTTTTTTTCCCCTTATTATTCTCTATCTGTACCCAAGCTGTTTCACTATCCTGATCCTTCAACGCAATATCCTTCCTCTCTATTGCCGTTATTCCCTCCCTTATTAAAAGGGCCACCCCTCCTCCCTTTCTTTCCTGTCTATCTTTCCTAATTGTCGAGTACCCCTCTATATTTAACTCCCAGTCCTGATCCCCTTGCAGCCATGTCTCCGTAATGGCCACGATATCATAACTATATATACTTAATTGCACCGTTAATTCATTTATCTTATTACGAATACTCCGTGCATTTAGATAAAGCACTTTCAGATGATTTTTACTACCCTTCCTTTCCGTTTTTGCCCCTTTTACATCTAGAGCTTTATCTTCACACATTCTGTCTCCTGTCTCATTTGGACTTACCGCTTCCCCACTGATACCCTGCTCTATTTCCTCTACCCCTGCCGTTATTACCCCCCTTGATACCTCCCCCCCGCTACTTAGTTTAAAGACCTCTCTACTGCCCTAGTTATATGATTTGCCAGGACCCCAGTCCCAGCACCGTTCAGGTGAAGTCCGTCCTTACAGAACAGATCCCCCCTGTCCCAGTACTGGTGCCAGTGGCCCAAGAAACCAAACCCATTATTCCCACACCAGTCTTTGAGCCACGCATTTAGCTTTTTAATTTTACGTACCCTCGCCGATTTGGCCCGTGGCTCAGGTAGCAATCCGGAGATCAGTACCCTCGAGGTTCTGCTTTTTAATTTATTCCCTAACTGCTCAAACTCCTTCAGCAGATCCTCCTTCCTCGTCCTTCCTATGTCATTGGTCCCCACATGGACCATGACCACTGGATCCTCCCCCTCCCACTGCAAATTTCTCTCCAGCATCGCAGAGATATCCTTAACCCTAGCACCGGGTAGGCAACACAGCCTTCGGGACATGTTCTGCTGGCCGCAGAGAACCTTATCTACCCCCCGAATAATACTATCCCCTATCACTACGGCATTTCTTCTAACTCCCCCCTCTTGAATGGCCTCCTGATCCACGGTGCTGCAGCCAGGTTGCTCATCCCTCCCACAGCCCCTGATCCCGTCCTTACATTGAGTAAGAGCCTCGGTCATGCTCGTCAGGGACAAGGGCTGTGGCTCCTGCCGCATCTCCTCCTGGTTCCCCCTACCTGCCTCGCTTATGGCCACACCTTCCTTTCCTTGCTCACTGCCTACTGAATTAGTTAAACTGGTCGGTGTGACCATCCCCTGGCACAAAACATCCAGGTAATACTCCCCCTCCCTGATGTACCGCAGCGTATGAAGTTGGGTCTCCAGCTCATCAATGCGGAGCTGGAGTTCCTCTAGCCTCAAACACTTACTGCAGCTGTAGGGATCTTCTACATCAATGGTGTCGACAAATTCCCACATCTCGCAGTATTGGCACATCTCCTGACCGCCCATCTTATATAAGTAATTAACTGGTCCTATTTAAGAATCCCCTACTGTATTGATACACCCCTTATTTATATAATCCTACCTCCTATAAATGGGAAAGTACTCACCCCAGCCGTAAATTACCTACTGGTTTGGCTGTCTAGTGGTAATTCCTTCCGCTCTTCCTATCTGGTCCACTGCTCCCTTGCAGTGCGTGGCAAACCTCTTTGCCTCTGTTAGTCTCTGTTAGTCTCTCGAGTCTCTCGAGCCGCGGCTCCGTCCGTCCTCCCTCGGCGACAGCACCTGTGGCACCGCGGTCGTGACGTCCCTTCCGTTCCTGCAAAGCCTTCCTGTCCTGGGCGGAGTCTGCAGCTAACTGTGTGCTCACGTCCGGTAGGTCAACCTTCGATATTCCAGCATCTGCAGTTCCTTTTTGAACAAAGAAAGATAGCAGTCAGGGGATATGGGGAGAAGGCAAGAACAGGGTACTGATTGGGGATGAGCGGCCATGATCACATTGAATGGCGGTGCTGGCTCGAAGGGTCGAATGGCCTCCTCCTGCACCTATTGTCTATTGACTGGTTTGGAGGGATATGTGCAGAATGCTGGCAGGTGGGACTAGTGTAGCTGGGACACGTTGGCCGGTGTGGGCAAGGGCCGGTTTCCACGCTATATCCCCATGACTCTATGAGTAAGAAAGAAGAGGCATAGATTTGGAATAAAGAGATTCAGCAGAAAATATCACCCAGTCAAGAACGAGATGAGGAGAAATTTATTTTCTCGTGCAATCATGAATCTTTGGAGTTCAGGAAATTCAGCCGACTTATTATATTGTCAGTGGATGACGTTATTGGAAAGGTTGTCAATTTGACCATGAATTTTCCTCAAATTAAAAACAAGTACTTTTATTGGTTTGGTGATGCAATTAAATTGTGGATTATATCTTTAAGAAGAAAAATATCTACATGCATTGACCTATAACTTGCAAAACAAAATTTGAGGTTTTAACCACTCCAGTCTAATGTGAAGGATTGTGGAATATTTTACGTAAATTGGCACGCTCAATTATTATGAAAATATTTTGCTTTCCGTTCTCCGAAGATGAATTGGACTTGCAGCATGACCCAGTTGTGTTGACCTTGAGAACGAACATCCTGAGCCAGTGGAGACGGGAGCAGAATTAAGCAGTCAGGATAGTCAGGGAATGGGTTCCAACGCCAGAGAAGGGAGGGGGAAAAATGTCTCCCTTTCAAGCAAATACTCGGGTCTCCCCTGTGGTGCTCTGCTTGAAAGAGAAGTCATGCAATCACATAGGCGGCACAGTGGTCGAGTGTAGGAAGGAACTGCAGATACTGGTTTAAACCGAAGATAGACGCAAAAAGGCAGGAGTAACTCAACGGGACAGGAAGCATCTCTGGAGAGAAGGAATGGTCGAGACCCTTCTTTGACCAGTCTGAAGAAGGTTCTCGACCCGAAACGTCACCCGTTCCTTCTCTCCAGAGAATTTGAGTTACTCCAGCTTTTTGTGTCTATCTACAGTGGTAGAGTTACTGCCTTACCGCACCAGAGACTCGGGTTCGATCCTGTCTACGGACACAGTCTGTGTGGAGTTTACTGCAGTAGATAGATAATGAGCAGGTTTAGGTTGACACAGGCAAGAGAGGTATGAGGCAGATGGTTGGAACAACTGATTGTTCTTTATTCCTTTGTGTGATCCTGACTACGGGTGCTGCAGCATGGGTTGATGTGTGCAAAAGGTGAACAAGTTTTGTTTCGTTTCTGGCTGCGCAGTGTTTCAGTTGCTGCCTTACAGCGCCAGAGAACCGGCTTCGATCATGACTACGAATGCTGTCTACACGGAGTTTGCACGTTCTCCCTGTGACTGCGTGGGTTTTCTCCGGGTGCTCCGGCTGCCTCCCACACTCCAAAAGCATGCAGGTTTGCTGGTTAATTGGCTTCTGTACATTGTCCCTAGTGTGTAGGATAGAACTCGTGTATGGATGATCGCTGGTCAGAGTGGACTCAATGAGTTGATAAACCTGTTTCCATGCTGTATATCTATACTAAACTCAACAGTCTACTATGATGAGAACTTTCCACCAAGCCTCTCACAATGTATAATGCAATGCATTGCTCTTATGCATTAAACTGTATGTAACCAAACAACAATATGCACATATTTTCCTGAGCATAAAATCTCCCCTTGACAATGTAGTTTGTAGCCAAGGTGTTTTTCTTGGATGTCCTGCTTGTTCTAGTTGTTCAGTGGGCATTGTCAGAGACAGCCAATATTCTTACCCTCCTTCCTACCTTGCTTCTAGGATATAGGGGCCTCAAAGTCTTCCCCTGCCAATATCTGTATTAGAATCCCTCCCCAAAATCATCTTACAAATAAACAAGATACGTAATGTATGCACAAGATGAAGAAGTTTAGTTTAGTTTATTTTTGCGATAAAGCACGGAAACAGGCCCTTCGGCCCATCGAGTTTGTGCCAACCAGTGATCACCTCATACACTAGGACTATCCTACACACACTAGGGACAGTTTACCATTTTTACCACAACTCCACAACTCCACAAAGCCAATTAAACTACAAATCATCTTTGAAGTGTGGTAAGAAACCGGAGCATCCGGGGAAAGCCCACGCGGTCACAGGGAGAACATTTAAACTACGTACAGACAGCACCCATAGTCAGGATCGAACCCGGGACTCTGGCGCTGTAAAGCAGCAACTCGTCCGCAGCGCCACCGTTACAGCAGCATGTTTTTGAGTTATGAATTCAGAAATTTATTTGAATCTTAAATCTTTGAAAGGATCGCATAAGCACGTGCTGACTGGAACGGTTTGATCTTCTACTCATGTTCATAGTAAGTGGCATCTTGCTAACTGTTGCAGACAGTAAATAGAGGCCGAAATGTTCCCAAATGGCGAGATCTCCTCGGTCAAAAGGAAAGCAATTCCTGGAAGCGAGTAAGGCAGTAGCCCTGAGCTACAGAGAAACGATTAGGTCCCCTGGAGAAAACTAGTTACAGGGAATTCTAAGATAACTTTACATATCAGGTGATATCATCAGTGGCTGAAAAGTAAACAGAGGCGTCAGAAGTAATTTGGCAAATATTTTGATCACTGCGGTTGTTGGTTTTGCATTGCTACCATGTTTTGCTATGGCATTTTTTAAAAATAAATGAGAATGATTAACCATTTTGTTAAAACTAAATGATTTCATTGTTGTGTTCTGGCCATCGAAACAATTTACTGGATAATGCACACTTGCCCTGTGCGCTGTGCATCCCCCACCTGCTTTATTTTTGTTGCAGGTGGTTACATACTGTAGTTGGACATTGTACAACCCCATGCAGTAATTAATGCAGAACGCACCATCTAAAGCCTCTGGTACAGAGTGAGGGTTAAGTTCATTGCTATAGACACAGAAATGTAGAAACATAGAAAATAGGTGCAGGAGTAGGCCATTTGGCCCTTCGAGCCAGCACCACCATTCAATATGATCATGGCTGATCATCCAGAATCAGCACCACCATTCCTGCTTTTTCCCCATATCCCTTGATTCCCTTAGCTCTAAGATCTAAATCGAACTCTCTCTTGAAAACATCCAGTGAATTGACCTCCACTGCCTTTTGTGACAGAGAATAGTAAGATTAAACGAGAACTTACCAGTTTGAAGTTTGATCGTTATTTTATGAGGAGTAACGTTGAGGGATTACGTGAAGAAGCCCGCCAGGACGCATGCGTGTCATTCTTCAAAGCAGCGGTGTGAAATCACAGATAACTTTAATGACTAAACATAGTAAGATTAGAGAAGAGATACCAGTTGAGTATATGATCAAGGGTGGGAGCGGAGGGCACGTAATCCCTCAACGTTACTCCTCATAAAATAACGATCAAACTTCAAACTGGTAAGTTCTCGTTTAATCTTACTATTTTACTTCGGAGTCACGTGAGTGACTACGTGAAGATTTTAAAGCTCTGTGATTTCATGCCGTGGAAACGAGTCCATGCATCACATCTGCCTTGATTATGGTGAGAGTAGTGTTAACATCATTAGACATCAATACGATATTGAAAACCCAACGATAAATATATTAACACCAAATTATAGCCCCTATTTATGGGGTAAAATTATATTACAGAACTTAAAATTGTTTCTGCAAATGTTCCAGGTTCAATGACTGGTTTGTTATAAAATCGTTGGAAAGTTTTCTCCGTTGACCATCCTGCTGTCTTGAGGATTTGGTCCATAGGAACATCCAACTTCATAGCTGCCGATGTAGCTGCAGCCCTGGTGGAGTGAGATTTAAAAATGCTAGTGTCTACTCCAGCCTTTATTAGGACCTGTTTTAGCCATCTAGAGATGGTATGGACTGTCACCTTTTGGAGTGGCTGTTTGTAGCTGATTAAAAGTGACATTTATTTGCCTCTGATGATCTTAGTATACTCCATATATAATAGTAAGTGTGTTACAATACAGAGACGATCATCTGTCGGGTAGGCCCTGAATTCTGTTTTTAGGCCTGCTGACCCCTGTCTGTTCTGTTTGACTAATTCATTGATGTGAAAAGTTAAATTTCCAGATGAAATAGTCATGTTGTTCAGCCTTAGTTTCTGTAGCGACTGGACCCTTTGTGCCGTGACCAAGGCCATCAGCATGACTGTTTTCATAGTCAGTTTCTGTAGGGACAGAGCTGTAGCGGGAGACCAGTTTCTTAACATGGTCAGTACAATGCTCTCATCCCATATTTGGGAGTACCTGGTTCTTGGGGGATTAACATTAAAAATGCCCCTCATGAGTTTGGTTACCAGGGTGTGTCCCAACAGAATGCCGCTCTGTTCCTTGCCACAGGTATGTTGTCAGAGCACTTCTGGCGCAGTTGATGGCACTATGACTGAGCCTCTCATCGTAATGGAGGCTTGCCAGGAATTCCAGAACAGACGGGATGTTCATTGTTGTGACAGAACTTTTCCCATTTCTTGATGACACCAAGTACTGTTTTTTTTTGTTGTTGTTTTTTTTGGTGGACTGTCTGTGGGCCGCTGAAATAATATCCACTGTTCGGTCCGTCAGTCCCAGGTGTAGTAGAGATGCTTTCAAACTCTACAAATTAATAGGTTTATATAATTATGACATGGGTAACTACCCCTTGTTGCGGGATGAACCAGTAAATTAGGTCTATGATGGATGGTGATGCATGGTTCTAATACCATGTCGAGTATCACCGGGACCCATGGTTGAGTAGGCCAATCGGGTACTATCAAAATACCAGACGCGGAGTCTTGCTGTATTTTCCTTAATACCCTACTGATGAGGCAGAAAGGAAGGAATGCATAAATAAACAATATCCCCCAATGCAGCGAAAATTTATCTGTTGCCGCTGCCCCAGGTTCTGGTTCCCATGAACATAATTCGATAACTGGTGTGAGCCTGGATGCGAATAGGTCGATATCTGGTGTTCCATACCGTGCTGTAATTTCAACAAATACATTTTTATCCAACATCCATTCAGTGTTTTCATTGCATTTGCATGACCTGGTGTCTGCCACTAAATTTAGTTTACCTGGTAAGTAGGTAGCTGATATCCAAAATCTCTCTGGATACACTTTTGCCAAATTGTGTTGGCCAGATTGTCACATGATGTCGATTTGTTTCCACCCATATGGTTGATATATGCTACCACGGTGGTGTTGTCGATATGTAGTCTAACATGCTGGTGATATAACCCAGAACAATATGACTTAAGGCCATGGAATGCACTTAACATTCCCAGGTAGTTTATGCCCAGTGTTTGTAATAATGATGCCTTCTGTGCATTCCATCTCCCCCACAGCTGGAGATGGAATTGGTAGCACCCCAACCAAGTGCACTGGTATCAGTTTGTAGTACCATAGACGGGTTGATGATAATGTTTGGATTGGAACAATGCCTAATGTTATCTTTCCACCATTTTAGTTCCATTATGGCCTCTGTTGGTAGCTTCATTGGTCTGTCAAAATGACCACCATAATTTTTGAGTGCTCGTATTTTGCCCTCTGTAATTTTTGATAATGTAAAGGTCCGATTTGTGTGGCTGGAAACGCAGCCACTATTACAAATTATTCTTGCTACCAGTCTGATGGATGGTTAAGTGATGTCAATGATTTTGCTGCAAGCGTCCATTAAGGCTGTAACCTTTTTTTTCGGCAAAGTCACTGACATGTGAACTGAGTTAAGGGTGAACCCCAGATGATCCATTGTGTTAAATAACATCTAATGGGTACTGTATAGTAAGCATCTTTTAAATCGATGCTTGCCATGTAGTAACCTTAGGAAATCAATTGCATAGCAGTAACAAAGGTTTCCATCTAGTAATGAATATATAGTACGAACGTATTCAAATTAGTCAAATCTATGATGATGCGGCAACCACCATCTTGTTTATGATAAAGATTTTGGACACGAATTCCTGTGATTCGTGTTGGGTTTCCTCCATTACTCCTTTTTATAAGGCCACTGTAGTTCAGCATGCGCTTTTGATTTTTATTTGCCTGTAAGCACGAACATTCGGTTCGGTACATGCTGAACTGGAGGGTTATGTTTTTGTATAAATTCTATGGTATAACCCTATACTTCTGAAAATATAAGTGTCGGTAGTTAATTTATTCCATGCATCCAGATAGAATTGTAATCTCCCACCAACCTCGTAAGGAACCAGACCCACCTACACCCATGGTTACTATTGGTAGGTTTGTTACTTTTTCGGCATCCTCCGTGGACGTTGAGGCGCCGGTGTCTGGATCTGTAGTTGGGTCAGTGTTGAGGGTTAGCGCATTCCCCAGGAAGGCCGGTCTGGGCCATGTCCTAAAAAAGACCGATGTTGAGTGTTCCTGGCCTTCGAGCTTTCACCAGTTTGTCTTGGCTGACTGGTGGTGCGTAGGGGTGCTGTTTCTGGCCAAAGTAGTTTTTAGACGTTGCTTTAATGAGCCCCAGGGTTTTACCCTCTTCATCAAGTTCTTTTGCCTGTTTTGATAAATTGCCTCCAAAGTAATATTGGTGGTTTGGAGGTTCCAGGTTTGCATAGGCCTGCAAATTAGGGTCTAAAGCCGGTTGGATGGCACTCTTCCTAATGCTGTTTACTCGTATTGGTAGTTGCAAAATAAAGCCAGTGCATCCTGGTGATCTTGTGTCATGTCTTTTTCGTTTATTGTGCGGGCGAAAACCGTAATTCCCGCGTTAGGACTTTCAGAACTTTCTGTAGTTTCAAGTCCCTGGCTCTGATTGAGGCTCCGACATGTTTTCAAATACACTGGTTGACACTGGGAACATTCAGTGATTTGCAGTTCCCTGGTGGTAAGTGTCTTGCTATGGTGTCCAATAATGCCTGTCCTTATAGCTGGTTGAATGACAAGTAGTCGATACTTGCAGCTATTTTAGGTTCCAGGTTTTGGCCAGTTTGGTCGGGTTGAATAAACTGGGACACCATATCCAATAGGTTTCTTTGCACCCCATGTGCACTAGGGGTATGTTCTGCACATCCCTCTTCAGGGTCAGCCCAGAATTGACCCCCTGTACTCCCCTCTGATGAGGGAGAAACACTGTGCAGCCCTACAAGAGGTACTGCTGTAGGACTCACTAGCTGCCCACTGTGAACAGTCTCCATCTCCCGGAGCCTGCCACTTTGGAGTATTTGCTCCAACAGCCGCTCCAACTGGCTCCAATGCCCTCGGGCACTGGCCACTCGCGGCTGCTCCTGCCCTCAAGCCGCTCCAACCGGCTCCAATGCTCTCGGGCACTGGCCGCTCGTGGCTGCTCGAGTTCCTGCAGCCGCTCCAACCGGCCCCAATGCTCACGGGCACTAGCCGCTCGCGGCTGCTCTTGTTCCCCGCACCCAGCCGCTCCAACCGGCCCCAATGCTCACGGGCACTGGCCGCTCGCGGCTGCTCCTGAAGCCGCTCCAACCAGCTCCAATGCTCACGGGCACTGGCCATCGCAGCTGCTCCTGTTCCCCGCTCCCAGCCGCTCCAACCGGCTCCAATGCTCACGGGCACTAGCCGCTCGCGGCTGCTCTTGTTCTCCGCTCCCAGCCGCTCCAACCGGCCCCAATGCTCACGGGCACTGGCCGCTCGCGGCTGCGCCTGAAGCCGCTCCAACCGGCTCCAATGCTCACGGGCACTGGCCATCGCAGCTGCTCCTGTTCCCCGCTCCCAGCCGCTCCAACCGGCCCCAATGCTCACGGGCACTGGCCGCTCGCGGCTATTCAGAGTCGGACTCATCGGAGTTAACGACTCTGTTAGTTTTTTGCTTTGCTCTACCGCCCGGCCGTGGCCGGTGCGGGAGCGAAGTCGGGCACAGCTGTTCCCATTACGGGAGATTAGCGTGCCGTTGGCTACTGCTGCTGGCTGCCCGCAACTCCGCGGTTCTCCCCCGCCAGCTTTTTCACAGCCTTCGTAGATCTGGTCCATGCCTCCACCTGTAAGGTAAGTGGAAGGAACGCAGAGTCTCCTTACCTGCTGTCCCCGGCTTTCAAATTCTGCCGCTAAGGGGAACGTTGTTCCCCCTGCTGTGACTCGTTGCAATGCGTGTAGCGAGATGACACGCATGCGTCCTGGCGGGGTTCTTCACGTAGTCACTCACGTGACTCCGAAGTAAAATTGCACTGTGGCAGTTATATTGTTATAAAACACTGTTCTTGATTTGACTAGGATCACAATTCATCCATGCCCAAAGACACCGGCATGGTTTGGGCAGCATGGTGGCAGAGTTGGCGGTAGAGTTGTTGCCTTACAGTGCCAGAGACCCGAGTTCGATCCTGACCACGGCATGCTCATTTGTACATTCTCCCTGTGACTGCTTGAGCTAACTCCAGGTATTCCAGCTTCCTCCCTCACTCCAAAGATGTACAGGTTTTCTAGGCTAATTGCCTTGATAAAATTGTAATCTGTCCCTAGTGTGCATAGGATAGTGTTAGTGTGCGGAGATCGCTGGTCGGCGTGGACTCGGTGGGCCGAAGAGCCTGTTTCTGCACTGTATCTCTAAACTAAACTAAACTGAACTAAACACCCTACATTAACTAGCCTGTCAATGTTTCTCTTGCTGGTACGGCAGCTTTCATGTATTAGATTGTATGTGATTATTTGTAGAAACTCAACAGATGTGCAAAGAAATACTCAATCATAGTTCGAATTGGTTCTTGAAAGGGTGCTGTGACATATGCATTGTAGTGTTGAGTGCAGTTGTTATCGCAAGGTCAGTGGTCAGTCGGACAGAAGAGTTGGTTGTTGATCTTAGCAAGCAGGGCCGAGGGTGAACACCACCCTCTCCTCATCAAAGGAGCTGTTGTAGTTACCAGCTCCAAGTTCCTCAGCATCCATATTCCCCTGCAACCTAACCTGGTCCCGTCACATTGGTGCAGTGATCAAGAAAGATTATAGACGATAGACTATAACTATAGACATTAGGTACAGGAGTAGACCATTCAGCCCTTCGATCCAGCCCCGCCATTCCCTGTGATCATGGCTGATCATCCACAATCAGTACCCCGTTCCTGCCTTCTCCCTATATCCCTTGGTTCTGCTATATTTAAGAGCTCTAACTAACTCTCTCCTGAAAGCATCAAGTGAATTGACCTCCACTGCCTTCTGAGGCAGAGAATTCCACAGATTCACAACTATCTGGGTGAAAACGTTTTTCTTCATCTCCGTTCTAAATGGCCATTCTTAAGCTGTGGCCCCTGGTTCTGGACTCCCCCAACATCGGAAACATGTTTCCTGCCTCGAGCGTGTCCAAACCCTTAATAATCTTATATGTTTCAATAAGATCCCCTTTCATCCTACTAAATTCCAGTGTATAGAAGCTCAGTCGCTCCATTCTTTCAACATATGACAGTCCCGCCATCCCAGGTAATAACCTTGTGAACCTTCAAACTTCAAGTTCCCAGGAGTAAATATCACCAACAACTTGTTCTAGACCAACATTGATCTTTACTATTTGATCTTTACTATAGGTGATCTTTACTATTTAAAAAAAACACCACTTGAAATCCATTTGTCAAACACTCTCAGATCAATCTGAGGAGGGGTACCGACCCCTCAACGTCCCCTATCCATGTTCTCCAGAGATGCTGCCCGACACGCTTTGTTACTCCAGCATTTTGCGTCTTTCCATGCCAAACGCTGTTGCTATTAAACCAATCCCCATTCCTGTTGGCATTCCTGAAAATCGAGTACGTGGTCTGAAGAAGGGGCTCGACCCGAAACGTCACCCATTCATTCTCTCCAGAGATGCTGCCTGTCCCGCTGAGTTATTCCAGCATTATGTGTCTACCTACGGAGTTTACAATATTAGGAGCAGGAACTTTAACACGGATATTTTAGCTGAACACATTTATGTTTTCGTATGTTCAGTTCTTTGATGTGACAAATGTACATTGAAAGGCTGTTTCAAGTCTTCTGGAGAGCAGCACGGCAGGGAAGGGCACTGAGAGCGGCATGGTGGCACAGCGGTAGAGTTGCTGCATTACACTGCTTGCAGCACCAGAGACCCGGGTTCAATCCTGGCTTTGGGTGCTGATGTATGGAGTGTGTACGTTCTCCCCATGACCGCGTGGGTTTTCTCTGAGATCTTAGGTTTACTTCCACACTCCAAAGACATACAGGAATGTAAGTCAATTAGCTTTGTGTATGTGTAAGTTGCCCCTAGTGTGTGTAGGATAGTGTTAATGTGCAGGGATCGCTGGTCGGTGCAGACTCGGTGGGCCGAAGGGCCTGTTTACGCGCTGTTTCTCTAAACTAAACTAAAGCAGAAACAGTAAATTTTGCTAGCTATAGGTTAGACCAGGAACAGAATAGAATAGAATAGAATAGTTTCTTTATTGTCATTGTAACATGAACCATGTACAACGAAATTGTAAAATGTCAGCCAGTCAGTGCATCATTCAAACATTTCTAAAAGCTAGCGATACATACAAGGTAAAATATTTAAAAAGATAAACAACTAAAATAAATATCATAAAAATAGCACTCATAAACACCCAGCCCTACATCCTTCTGTCGATTTCACAGTCTCTTCGTATGTATCGCCCCTGCGTTCCTTGGCGGCTACATTTAGTGCCTTTATAGCAGTGGGGTAAAAACTGTTTTTAAGTCTGTTTGTCCTTGTCCTTGTAGATCTGTACCGTCTGCCTGACGGTAACAGTTCAAACAGGGAGTGTCCGGGGTGGGAAATGTCCTTTATAATAGTCTGGGATTTTTTGATGCAGCGGGAACTGTGTAAGTCCTCCAAGGTAAGGAGAGGGCATCCGACAATCCTCTGGGCGTTGTCAATGGCCCTCTGGAGCGCTTTCCTCTGAGCCGCTGTGCAGCTGGTGTACCATACGCATACACAGTATGTTAGGAGGCTCTCAATGGAACAGACAGCCGTCCTGTTGAATTTAGCTGTAAGATTTGCCTGCATTGTCACATTATTCATCCGGAGTCAGGATCGAACCCGTGTCTCTGGCGCTGTAAGGCAGCAACTCCACCGCTGCGTGGGTTTTATCCCGGATACTCCGGTTTCGTCCCACGTTCCAAAGACTTACAGATATGTAGGTCAATTGGCTCTGATCAAGGTTGTAAATTGTCCCTAATGTGTAGGATTGTTACAACAGAGCTCCAGCAGCGGCGGGACAGCGCTGTAACATCACGAGGCTGGCGATGCCTTACCGGGGGTCGCCGTCTGGAGCCCGGAGTGCTGGACCTGCTGCACCGACATCATGGAGCTGCGGTTTGCGGAGCTCCCAACGCGGGCGGCGCTGATCAACAACGCGGGGTCTTGCGACTCCGCCCGGCTCGGCCTGCGGACTCGGGAGCTGCGGACACGGGAGCTGCGGACTCGGGAGCTGCGGACTACGGCTGCGGGAGGCGGCTGATCAGGAGGTCCGGGCCGCTGAGGAGGAGGATGTTCGCCGTCGGGGTTCGGCGTCGGCGTTCCACCGGCCCGGCGTGGGGGCCTGAACATCGGGCCACCCGGGGCGGCGACTGCGGGTGCTAGGAAGGCCTCGAACACGAGTGGACATCTGGGAAGAACGGAGGGGAGGCTGGCTGGACTATGGTGCCTTCCTCACCTTGGTGCCACTGTGTTATGTTGTGTCGTGGACTTTCAGTGTTTGTGCTTTTTTTTGAATTCTATTTTATTTTTAATATGTTTTATTATTTATTATTATTTATTTATTTTTATTTTCATGATACTGCCTGTAAGGGAAATTCATTTCGTTGTCTCTAACTGAGACAATGACAATAAATTTGAATACAATACAATACAATACGATAGTGCTAGTGTACGGGGGATTGGTGGTCAGCGCAGACACGTTGGGCCAAAGGGCCTGTTTCCACGCTGTATCTGTAAACTAAAAAACTAAAAATCTGGAATAGTGGAAATGTTTTGTTCTCCAACTGGGTAACATTTATCTTGCGTGCGATAGTTCTGGATATGCAAAAGAAATGTATACTATACTGGCACGTTCCAAACTGTAAGTAGTTTACAGTTCTCAATATAATGACAGAACATCATTAATTGAATGTTGCCGCTGCTCTCGTTTGTCTAGCCAGCACTTCATCTAGAGTGAAGTGAGATTTCAACTGACTGCTGAAAGGTTAACTAGTCTCCCTTCCCTGCGTGGGTCGGGCCCATAGAAAAAAAAAAGGATCAGGGTAGGCTGATAAAGCTGGTGATTTACTGTGCAGAGCTGCGGCTGCACACAGGACTGTTAAATCCCCAGACTGAATTCTCACAGAAACTACTGCATGCATGTTGCCCATAGAGGCGGCATGGTGGCGCAGCGGGTAGAGCTGCTGCCTTACACCACCGGAGACCTGGGTTCGATCCTGACTGTGGAGGCCATCGGTGGATATTTTTAAGGCAGATATAGATAGATTCTTGATTCATACACGTGTCAGAGGTTATGGAGAGAAGGCAGGAGAATGGGGTTAGGCGGGAAAGATAGATCAACCATGATTGAATGGTGGAGTAGCTTTGATAAGCTGAATAGCCTAATTCCACTCTTATCATATAACCTTATGACCTTATGACTCGGTGGGCCGAAGGGCCTGTTTCCGTGCTGTATCTCTAAACTAAACTAAACCACTGACTAATAAATCCAATCAATTACCTCATCTGAGATCTAACTTTATCTTGAACCCGTCATGGGAACAGTGATGCCTCTTTAAGTTCTTCACTAACTGGCAACAGTAGGAATAGTAAACAAGGCCAGTTTCAGTGGTTTCAGTTTCAGTAGTTTATTGTCACGTGTACTGAGGTACAGTGAAAAGCTTTTGTTGCATGCTAACCAGCCAGAGGAAAGGCAATGCATGTTTTCAATTGGGCCATTTACAGTGTATGGATACATGATAAGGGAATAACGTTTAGGGCAAGGAAAAGCCACTAAAGTCCAATCAAGGATTGCCCGAGGGTCACCATTGAGGTAGATAGTAGTTCAGCTCTGCTCTCTGGTTGTGGTAGGATGATTCAGTTGCCTGATAACAGCTGGGAAGAAACTGTCCCCGAATCTGGAGGAGTGCGTTTCCACACTTCAGACTGGAAGAGTATGTTCTTTACAAGTGAGACAAGGAGCCTCACAAAGTAAGCTTCTGCCTCCACTGGTGCTGCCCTGACCTTCACCCTATATAAGAATACAACCATGTTATGTCAAATATAACCATTGCTCACAGCTTCCAGAAGTTAATCTTACCACCGACCTTGTATTAGCTTGTGGCTGCATTGTTCTCCCATGGAGTTGAACTGGAGCCTGTGGGTTAGTTGAGGCCCCGTTCCCAGCGCAGCACACAGATTTCCCACTCTGCTGCCAGACATCTGACCGAAGCTAGTCAGACTTAACATGGGGGCTCAGTCTTTCCACCCTCATCAAAGCCCACCACCCATTGTTCAAACTGCACTAACTCCAATGGAAATCTCAGTGATTCGCACATGAAATTGGACCAGGAATAGACTTAACAGCCCGTTGAGCCTGCACTACCATTTAATCAGTGCCTGGCACATCAACACCCCTCAGTATGTTGGAAGGAACAGCAGATGCTGGTTTGCACCGGAGATAAACACAAAAATGCTGTAGTAACTCAGCAGGGCAGACAGCATCACTGGAGAGAAGGAATAGGTGACGTTTCAGGTCGAGACCCTTCTTCAGGCAGGCAGCCTGAAGCCTGACCCGCTGAGTTACTCAAGAATTCAGTTACTCAAGAATCAAAAATTGATTTCTCTAACTTAAAGTGACCCTTGCGTCCCCTCTCTCTCCGTTCTTCCCCCACCCTAGTCATCGTACTAGTTTCACTGTTGTCCTGTTGAGTTTCACTGTTTGTATCACTCGTTATCACCCAGCCCACTGCCAACAATAGCCCATTGTGGGCTCCACCCTTCTTTGATCATCGTTTTACTTTTTGCACACCTTCAATTCATTTGTTCCGTCTCTCTCTATATCACTGTCAGTATCTCTCGTTCCCTTTCCCCCCCCCTGACCCTCAGTCTGAAGAAGGGTCTCGGTCCCAGGCGTCACCTATTCCTTTTCTCCATAAATGCTGCCTGACCCGCTGAGTTACTCCAGCTTTTTGTGTCTAACATCCGCACAGTGCATTGACTTTAACAACTGGTGCCTTTCATCTTGATTTTGCTGAATCTCTCCATCTTATATCAGCACCTCCGCTGACTATGTAACCTTACCTTCATCCATCTGGTCCTTGGTGACTTGTTGCACGGACATCTCTCCTTGTCTGCCATCCATGATCATCCCTCGTGTGTCTTTCTTCTTGAGCCTCTCTCCAGCTCTCAGCCTCGCCAGCTCTCAGCCTCTCCGGCCCTCACCCTGCATCTATAAAGCCTCTGCCGCCCTTGTTCCTCTGCGAAACCCCACGAGATCGTGTTCGCCCTGGTCGATATTATCCTTGTCGCTCCGTGGAAGTGTTCTAAGGGATAAGAAAATGTTGTTGCAGAAGTAAAAGAGTTTAAAGTGGTTTCCTCCCGTCTGCAATGAATATTAATCACGTCCAGTGAACTGGGCTTGATAATTTTAGTTTTATTTGCGTTGGTGAAAATTGTAGTTATATTTGCATTGGTGAAAACCTTGCATCATGTCTGCAGACTCTAGCAAAAATCGAGGTCTATTTTTTAATAAAAATCAGGTTTTGTTCCTTCTATAAAAAAACTTTTTTTTAATAGACAACTGGGGTAAATTCTGAGTGTACGCAGCGTCATATACCAGGGATTTCCACGGTGTATCATAAAAAGTGCAGCGGTCTCTGGCTGTGCATAAAGTCTACAGTTGGACAAGAATTACTTGTGTACATGCTCCTGAAAATGATGTTGCTTTCTCAGATGTCTGGAGCCTGTGGTAAGAAGGTATGCAGGACCTCCAAAGCTATTAAATTTTAATGCACATATGGTTTCTAGGGAAAAACAAAATACAAATGTCGGACCCAACCTCCTGACGTTAAATATGTTCCATGGTTAAGATTCTCAATATCATGATAAAAAACGCATTCTTTTGCATGATATTTTGTCATTTACTTGCAGCATCAGTCGATGGTCATCATCCTCGGACTGAAGACAAACAGACCCTCTTGTTTGCTTGTAAGGCAGAGTGAACAAACACAGTGTAAAGAAGATGCCCATTTAAATTGTACCAAGTTCGGTAACATGCCAGCATGAATTCCTGATGCATACTAAGACTCTGTTGCATAATGCTGTGCAGGGAGAACCATCCTGTAGGTTCGGTTTCAAAATTGTGTTTGTACTTTGAGCTGCATTTACATAATAGACATGATGTAATTAAGTTTACTTGAATTTTCCACCATCTCTTCCCTTGTCGGATTCTCAGTTGATCGGGCTCGGAGGCTGGACGTTTGCCTTTCCAGCAGAGAACAACTCTGTGCTTTGCTGTTCTTTGGCATCCCAGTCACTCTAAAGATCTCAATAAAGATTTGCCCCGCAATTGAAACAGCCTGTTTTCAGTGCAGATCTCTGGAAACTGGCTGAAGAAGCCGGTCACGAGCAGCTCTTTCCCAAAGTTCAAAACGTTTTATTCACCTTGCGGTTAACAGCTAGAAATATGCGGGCACAGACGGCTGTGGAGGTCAAGTCATTGGGTATTTTGAAGGCGGAGATTGGCAGATACTTGTTTGATAGTACGGGTGTCAAGCAAGCAGGAGAATGGGATTGCGAGGGAAAGGTAGATCAGCCATGATTGTGTGGCACACTGGTGCAGCGGTAGAGTTGCTGCCTTGCAGTGCGAGAGACCTGGGTTCGATCCTGACAACAGGTGCTGTCTGTATGGAGTTTGCACATTCTCCCCGTGACTGCCTAGGTTTTCACCGGCTGCTCCGGTTCCCTCCCACGCTCCAAAGACGTACAGATTTGTAGGTTAATTGGCTTCTGTAAATTGTCCCTAGTGTGTAAGATAATGGTGGTGTACGCGGTGATCGCTGGTCGGCACGGTCACGGTGGGCCGAAGGGCCTGTTTCCACGCTGTATCTCTAAAGTCTAAAGTTTAAAGAATGAATGGCGGAGTAGAATGGATGGGCCGAATGGCCTACTTCTGCTACGAGCTATGAACTTATGAAGATTATACTACCTCTCTGCCAAAGGGGTGCCAAATTTGCAGATGTAGAATGAAGTCGATCCGGAGAAGCACATGGCCTGTGCACACGGGAGCTTCATTGGGAAGTTTCTGGCGGTGCTGAGACATGGTGCTGCATATATTAATGTGGACAGAATGTCAAGCAGAGGTATAAAAGACTTGTCCCACCCTAGACGCTTCTTCTTCTCCCCACTCCCATCGGGCAGATGATACAGAGAAGCTTGAAACTGAGCACCCACCAAACTCAGGAACAGCTACTTCCCCTCTTGATATCGTCTGAACGGTCCTTCCATAAGCCAGGATACTGTCTGGTTCACTTCTACCCCATTGCGGCCATTGGACCTTTTTCTCTGGAACTGGTGCGTTACAATGCAGAGAACCATATTCTGCACTCCGATTCTTTCCCTTTGCTCTACCTTCTCATGTAGGAGCTGATTCGATCGGATAGCATGTGAAGTAGAAGACACAGAAACTTGAAACTGTACACCACCAAACTCAGGAACAGCTTCTTCCCTTTGTTATCAAGCTTCTGAGTGGTCCTTCCATAAGCTAAGGATACTGTCTGATTCACCTCTACCCAACTGTGGTCATTACACTTTGCTTCAGGAACTGGTGCTCTACAATGCTGAGAACTATATTCTGCACACTGTATTTTTCCCTTTGCTCTCGCCATTGTGCTTGAGTTTGGCTGGATTGTATTTATGTACTGTATAGTATAATCTGATTTGTGTCGGAAGGAACTGCTGATGCTGGTTTACACCAAAGTGCTGGAGCAACTCAGCAGGTCAGGCAGCATCCCTGGAGAGAAGGAATAGGCAACGTTTTGGTTCTTCTCCAGAAATGCTGCCTGACTCGTTGAGTGACTCCAGCATTTTGTGTCTATCTCCAGTATGATCTGATTTGTTTGCATAGCATATGGAACAAAGCTTTTCATTGTACTTTGGAACACCTGTTCGTGGCATAAATCAGAAGCTTAATACATTCGGGAACTCGTTTCTCAACTCTGAAAGATCAACAGATAACATGCTATCTAGGGGTTTCAAGTTGGTGCAGGTTTTCTGTTGGGGGGGGGTGTTGGAGGAAATATTATCAGCAGAATTTTTGATCTTGAGTTATTAATTAAGGTGCATGAAAAGGATACTACCAGCTAGTCATCATCCACAGTTCATCTCTAATTTCCTTTGAATTTAATGGTTTACGTAGCTTAGTGTTTGAAATCACACATAAAGCAGAAGTTTAGCAGATTTTCAGGACATCAGTTTATTAATTTATTATGTTCACCCGTGCCGAGGCACAGCGAAGAGCTTTAGTTTGTGTGCGATCAAATCAAAGAAAAGAGTGGACACGAATACAGCCCGAAGAAGGGTCCTCGACCCGAAACATCATCCACTCCTCCTATCCAGAGATGCTGCCTGTCCTGCTGAGTATCTCCAGCATCTTGTGTCTATCGTCAATCCAAACAAAGTCGTTTACAGGAATTTGGTGAATTGTATTTGTTGGTCTGCTATCATTCGAACTAGTTAACTCCAGATTTATGTAAGACTCGTATTTAAATTCTTTCTGATCGGATTAGAACTGGTGGTCCTCTTTCAATGGGATACCAATGAAATGGGCTGCACTGAATTGGTGCGGTGGTGTTGTGGTGAAGTTAGTTAACCAAACCACAATGCCACTGCCCCCCAATTCAGTGCAGCCTCTCTCATTGACCAAACCTCATAGATCACTGGAACAAACAGCAACACTGAAGACTACCGCTCACCAAGAATGGTTTTGGGCTTCAGTGTACAGCTCAGCAGTGCTCTCCGAACCACAGGCGCGTGAGCTGTGCACAGGGAGGCCGGTTTTTCACGTGACTCCAATCCTCTGTCAGAATCTGAGATAAGCACGCGACAGTGGTAACATTTCTTCGCTAACTTATTGGCAACAGTAATATTTTGCAAAGATTTTGTGAATTTTTAAGGACAAATAATGATTATTTTTTCATATCGCTCTAACCTATGAGATAAATTAATGTTTGAAATCAACATCCACCCAGCTATCATTGTGGGAGCACCATAGAAATAGTCAAGCACAGAGTCTTTTATTGTTAATATTTATTTTATTTTTAAACAGAGGGAGAGGTTGGAAAATGTTTTTTATTTTCTCTCACCGAACAAAACGAATCAATTCATTTCATTTCGGCATTTGTATGTATGTATGTATGTGTGTGAAGGAGTGAGTGAGAGATGCCAGCACAGTGGCGCAGTGGTAGAGTTGCTGCCTTACACCGGCAGAGACCCCAGTTTGATCCTGACTGCGGGTGCTGTCTGTACGGAGTTTGTACGTTCTCCCCGTGACCATGTAGGTTTTCTCCGGGTGCTCCGGATTCCTCCCACATTCCAAAGACATGCTGGTTTGTAGGTTGAAGACAAAAAGCTGGAGTAACTCAGCAGGTCAGACAGGATCTCTGGAGGATCCTTCTTCAGAATCTCTACCCGATACGTCACCCATTCCTTTTCTCTAGAGATGCTGCCTGTCCCGCTGAGTCACTCCAGCTTTTTGTGTCTATCTGCGGTTTAAACCAGCATCTGCATTTCCTTACTGCAGGTTTGTTGGGTAATTGGCTTCGGTAGAAATTGTAAATTGTCGCTAATTTGCCAAAATATCAATCTGCCAGTAATACAGTCTGGGTCGAAGCCATGATTATCATGTTGCTTAACCAGCTTTTCACTCTGGTGAGGACTGTGCCTGGTGTTCGGACAATGCAAAAAAGCACAGACCACCACTCTCCCTTTTATTAAATTAGGAGTAATTGCTCAATTTTGCCGCAGTGGAAGATATCCTTTTATAAAGGTTTAACTATTAAAATAGATCGATAATAAGCAGTTCATTAGCTAACTGATTTATGAAAACAAACACAACCCTCTTCCAGTTTATTCTGCAATAGCGATGACCAGAAATCATTGCAACTGGTGAACAAATCGTTGCCAAAGAAAAGTGTGAAGAAAAAAAAACAAACAGCCAAATGTCCTTATTTTCTTCTTGCGGTAATGAAGCGACACAGTTTGTGTTCGGCCGGTTCAGAGATGAGGTCGGTAGCTCGGGAGTGCGGTACCACCGCTCGATGCATCACCTGTGTTTGCCTTTCGGAGATTACTTAATGAAGAGTGCACAATGAGAAAAAGATGTGAGGGCTGACCTGCTAATAATTTAGTCTTTTTTTTCCTTTCTTGGTGATTACAGGTGACTGCTTCAGGGGGACCCTGACAGATGGTTTCTATTATCCCTGGGAACTTGCCTCCAGTAAAGCAGTGTGTATAATTAAGGTCATGGGTAGAAATAGTTGGGTAAATTGGACGTCATTTCCTGTGTTAGCAACCTACATCTGGAGGCTACTGCAAAAAAATAAAATGATTAAAAGCAAAGCGTACGGTTAGCAAGGTGGTCAGATCGTTGGATTGGTATCCAGAGACCTGGATGACTGATCCAAAGACCTAGGTTCAAAATTATGTTGTGGCAGCTGGGGACTTCAAATTCAAATCAATAAATTTTGAAGTAGAATTCTAGTGACCATGAAACCACCAAATTGTTGCAGAAACACTTTGCTTCCTTCCCTGATGTTCTTCCTTGGTCCGATATATATATATGTAGCTCCACATCCCATCTCTCTGGTTTCCCTCACCCCTGACTCTCAGTCTGACGAAGGGCCTCGACTGGAAAGGTCACGTATTCATTTGGTTAGGTCTAGTTTAGTTTAGAGATACAGCACGGAAACAGGCCCTTCGGCCTGCCGGGTCCGCGCCGACCAGCGATCCCTGCACATTAACACTATCCTACACCCGCTGGGGACAATTTGTATATTTACCAAGCCAATTAACCTACAAACCTGTCCGCCTATGGAGTGTGGGAAGAAACCGATGATCGTCGGAGAAAACCCACGTGGGTCACGGGGAGAACGTACAAAATCCGTACAGACAGCACTCGGAGTCGGGATCGAACCCGGGTCTCCGGTGCCGCATTCACTGTAACGCAGCATTTCTACCGCTGCGCCACCGTGATGCTGCCCGACCCGCTGAGTTACTCCAGGTTTCAGCGTCCAGCACCAGATCCACAATTTTAGTTTAGTTTAGTTTTGAGATACAGCATGGAAACAGGTCCTTTGCTCCTCTGAGTCCACGCCGAACACCGATTACATTCACAAACACTAGTTCTATGTTATTCCACTTCCTGATCCACTCCCTACACACGAGGGGCCAATTGACCTACAAACCCTGCAGTTAGTTTTAATTTTAGTTTAGTTTATCTGCACATCTTTGGGGTGTGGGAGGAAACTGGAGCACATTGAATTTGAATTTTTTAAGTCGCAGTGAAATTCTTTGCTGACATACTGTGTGCCAAGGTATTCCAATAGTCTCCCACAAAGGGCGTTTCACAAAGTTACAAATTTTCCCCCCACGCCAGTTCCCCCTTGTTCTTCCCCTCTCTCACAGCGGTCCCCCCCCCACGCCGGTCCTCCATTGTCCATTGCATGACGGTTTCCACAGGGAACCCACATGGTCACAGGGAGAACATGCAAACTCCATGCAGACTGCACCCAAGGTCAGGATTGAACCGGGGCCACTGGAGTTGTGAGTCAGCGACTCTACGAGCTGCACCACAGTGCCTCCCCAAAGTTAGTCTCCAAAGTGATGCTCACATCCCATGAATAAATAGCCCAAATAAATCACTATTATCTAATTGATAATTTGAGCGAAATAAATTTCAACATCTTGGACAGACAGATCTGCAAATTGGTGGGCATGGTTCCATCTCAGAAGAGGAGGGATGAAAAATTGAAAGCTCTGTGACATGAAGCTGAGATGAATGACTCTGCCAGCATATAATCTGATCGTCGTGAAGCTGGGTCTGGCCATTCTATTTGTGTCAGCTCTTTATGCCCAGAGTTAACATTTTAATATTTAGAGGGCGGCACGGTGGAGCGGCGGTAGAGCTACTGCCCTACAGCGCCAGAGACCCGGGTTCGATCCTGACTACAGGCGCTTGTCTGCACGGAGTTTGCACATTCTCCCCGTGACCTGCGTGGGGTTCCCTCTGGGTCCTCTGGTTTCTTCCCACACCCCAAAGGATTTGTCGGTCAATTGACTTGGTATAAAATGTAAAATTGTCCCGTGTGTGTGTAGGATAATGTCAATGTGCAGATATTGCTGGTTGGTGCGGACTTGGTGGGCCGAAGGGACTGTTCCCGTGCTGTATCAATAAACTAAACTAATATTTGTTTTCCATAACCATTCACAAACACAGATGTTTCCATAAATCACGGTGGTGCAGCGGTAGAATAACTCAGTGGACACAGCATGTCTGGAGAGAAGAAATGGGTGACCCTTCTTTTGCTTGTCCCGCTGAGTTTACTCCAGCATTTTTTGTCTATCTTTTACATCTTACCAAGTTAACATCTGGGTACTCTTAGGTACCTTTGCTAGAGGTGAATACTGCTAAAAATGCTTGAGACATTCTTGATTAGTGAGGGGGTGCCAAAGATAATGGGGAGAAGGAAGGAGAATGGGGTTGAGAGGGAAAGATAGATCAGCCATGATTGAATGTCAGGTCGGCTTGACAAAAGAAAGCACTGAGAAAGATAAATGTCATAATTAAATGTGTGGAAAGGCATCGACCAGTGGTTCTTTTGTGGGCATCCTGTTAACGCTCCCCGTTAATTAAAAGTCAGGCAACGTCTCGGTGCGAGAAGTATCTTTGGCAGAGATAATGAAACCTGTTTCATCAGTTGGTGCTCAGGGCCTTTCTTTGTCAGAAAGTGTCTGAGTGCTCCTTTGCTCGTGAAGAAATGGCCTTGAATTTCCTGGGGAGGATCTCAACAGCTGGGCCATTGAACCGGCATTGCGATAAACAACATTGAGTCAAACTACTGTTTCTGGAACTTGCAGCCATAGCAGCCAGCCTCCAAAATACATACACTTTGTCGACTATTAATCTTGTGTTGGCCAATCTAGTTTCTGACCAAGGATACATGAAACAGCACACTGGAAGTCAGAGATGACCTTTTACTGCTCGTTACATGAAGAATGAGTGGACTTTTTGTCTACATTATGTTTCAGGATGCAGAGCCCTTTCATTCTTCTGATGAAATTAATTGTTTCATCTGAGGCCATCAGAAATAATGTGGTTTAGTGTCGGCTGGCCTTCAAAATGTGCAACAGAGCAGTTTTCCTCCATTGAAGTCACGTAACAATATATTGAAAATATATTGAGAATAATATTATTATTATATAATTTATAAAATAATTTATATATATTAGAAATAATTTATATATCATGAATATAATTTGTAATTATTTATTTATAATAATCACAATAAGTAAACATTTTGGAATAAAAGACAAATTTCCTACAATGAAGTCACGTAAAATATAGTGAAAATATATTGAATAATATTATTATAATATAATAAGTCGAGAATAATATTATTATAACATAATTTACATAATTTATATACTTTATGTGATTTATATATCACAAAATTGTTTGTAATTATTTATAAAAATCATAATAAGTAAAAATGTTGAAATAAAAGGCAAATTCTCTCTTTCAATGTCAGATCTGCAGTGTTGTAGACAACATTAACTTTGAGCCATATGGTTCTATGAGTTCTTCTATGAATCATTTGAATGTTTGTGGAAGTTCATCTTCAAGTGAAAACACTCGATTCTCAGTGGTTACTCAATCAGATAGACAGGGCAGCAGGGTGGCACAGCGGGAGAGTTGCTGCCTTACAGGGCCAGACACCCAGGTTCGATCCTGTCTATGGGTGCCGTCTATACAGAATTTTTACGTTCTCCCTGTGTCAGCGTGGGTTTTCTCCGGGCGCTCCGATTTCCTCCAACATTCCAATTACATGCAGGTTTGTCGGTTAATTGGCCTCTGTAACTTACGCCTAGTGTGTAGTATAGAACTAGTGGACAGTGATCGTTGGTCTGTGTGGACTCAGTGGGCAGGAGGGCCTATTTCCACGCTGTATCTCTCAAACTAAACACAAAAATTAAAGATGGTTTTAATAGTGATAATTACATAGGTGCCTTATGCCCCTGTCCCACTTAGGAAACCTGAACGGAAACCTCTGGAGACTTTGCGCCCCACCCAAGGTTTTCGTGCTGTTCCCGGATGTTGCAGGTGGTTGCCGGAGGTTGCAGGTAGTGGAAGCAGGTAGGCAGACTGACAAAAACCTCCGGGAACCTCCAGGAACCTCCGGGAACCTCCGGGAACCGCACGGAAACCTTGGGTGGGGCGCAAAGTCTCCAGAGGTTTCCGTTCAGGTTTCCTAAGTGGGACAGGGGCATAAGGAACAGAGAGAGGAGCATGAGTCCAATGGTAAACATCTCTGTTTCTGTCAGGCTGCTAATCTTTCATTTAGTTTAGTTTAGTTTAGTTTAGTTTAGTTTAGTTTAGTTTAGTTTAGTTTAGTTTAGTTTAGTTTAGTTTAGTTTAGTTTAGTTTAGTTTAGTTTAGAGACAACGCAGACCCAGGCCCTTTGACAAGATGAGTGGAGCAGTTTATTTGCCAATTGAGTCTGAAGAAGGGTCTTGTCCCGAAACATCACCCGTTCCTTCTCTCCAGAGATGCTGCCTGTCCCGCTGAGTCACTCCAGCTTTTTGTGTCTACCTTCGGTTTAAAAACCAGTATCTGCGGTTCCTTCCAACACAATTTATTTTCCACCTGCCACTTCTGAATTCAAACGAGGTGGAAAGGAGAGAAATTGTGACCTGCATCTCTTTCAGTGACTGTAGTGAACAATGACAAATTATGGGTACCACCGTTTAGTTTAGTTTAGAGAAACAACGCAGAAACAAGCCCATCGACCCACCGAGTCCGCACCGACCAGCCATCCCCGCACACTAACACTATCCTACACACAATTTACGTTTATACCAAGCCAATTAACCTACAAACCTCTACATTTTTGGAGTGTGGGAGGAAACCGAAGACCTCTGAGAAAACTGATGCAGGTCACGGGGACAAACTCCATACAGTCAGCACCTGCAGTCGGGATCGAACCCGGGTCTCCGGCTCTGTAAGACAGCAACTCTACTGCGCCACCTAAAGATGTTCTGTAGGCTTACACCAGCTGGGTTAGCTCATCACCAGCACATATCACACAACATCCTCGTTGGTGACAGAGAGAGGGGACATTGTCTTATCAGTTATAAATTCCAGATTTTCACATTCACTCTTGGCGTCTGCTACCTGTTGTCACACAAGCTCAATTGAATCCCATGGTAATAGTTTGTCACTAAGACTGGCCTTTCTTTAGAAATACAGCCTGGAAACCGGTCCTTCGGCCCACCTTGACCGCTTCCAACCAATGACCACCTGTTCACGCTAGTTCTATCCTGCACACTAGGGGTAATTTACAGAAGCTCATTAACCTACAAACCTGTACATCTTTGGAGTGTGGGAGGAAACTGGAGCACCCGGAGAGAATCCACACGGTCACAGGGAGCTCGTACAAGTTCCACACAGACAGCGCCTCTAGTCAGGATCGAGCCTGGGTCTCTGGCGCTGTAAGGCAGCAACTCTACCGCTGCGCCATCGTGCCTTAGCGTGATGAGTTTGCAAAAGTCAGTACTGCATGGGACGAGCAGAGTCTGAAGGTAAAGATGGGTCTTTAGAGATCTCCTTACAAATAGAAACATAGAAACATAGAAAATGGCTGCAGGAGTAGGCCATTCGGCCCTTCGAGCCTGCACCGCCATTCGATATGATCATGGCTGATCATCCAACTCAGTATCCCATCCCTGCCTTCTCTCCATACCCCCTGATCCCTTTAGCCACAAGAGTCACATCTAACTCCCTCTTAAATATAGCCAATGAACTGGCCTCAACTACCTTCTGAGGCAGAGAATTCCACAGATTCACCACTCTCTGTGTAAATGTTTGGTGATTTGAGGTACCAGGGCTTTACGAGATATATTGTATAAACCAGGAGGTGGAAAACTGATGTCACGTCTGAGGCTTTGTTTGGAGAAGTTGTAGTACAATTGCCCCATGCTGATTGGAACCACCCTGTGGTTTTCCAGATTGCATTACAAGTTCTCTAGTCCAAACAACCTTCCTCTTCGGCTTTTCAAATCCTGTCAAAACCACTCTCTCCTGAGCCGGACCTGACCTGACCTGCGCTGGTCAAAGGTTTAATAGGAAAAGATGTCTTTGCTCATTTTGCGACATCTTATTTTGGTATTTTGAATCAAACTTTAGCTGAACAAGTCGTAAAAATGTTCAACATGACAGGGCAGTAAAACAGAAATATTCCATAAGGAAACTGAACATAGGACATAGAACAGTACAGCACAGGAACGGACCCTTCGGCCCACGCCCTGACTTCAGGTGCTGTCTGTGCGGAGTTTGCACGTTCTTCCTATGACCCAGGTGCTCCGGTTTCCTCCCACATTCAAGACATACAGGTTTATAGGTTAAATGGCTTCGGTAAGATGCAAAATTGTCCCCAGTGTGTGGGATAATGTGAGCGTACGGTGCGATCGCTGGTCGGCACGGACTCGGTGGGACGAAGTGCCTGTTTCTGTGCCGTATCTCTGAAGTCCAAAATCAAAAGGAAATTGTGACTCCAGCCTAAGGCCCCACCTTTCCCACCGCAACAAGCATGTATGAAGCACAGGGCAATGTGTTGGGTCGACACCCCTTCTTCAGTCTCTCAGACTTCAGACTGAGAAGAAAGGCCTCGACCCGACACGTCACCCATTCCTTCTCTCCACCTGTCACCGCCTGTCCCGCTGAGTTACTCCAGCATTTTGTGTCTATCGTCGGTGTAAACCAGCATCCGCAGTTCCTTCCTTCACATGGAAGATGCACTGCTGAATATCAGACCATGAAATCTGTCATTGCTGAAACTTCAAGCAGAATTTTATTCCAAGTGAGGAAAAGTTTAAACTTTTGACTTCAGAATGTCAGAAGTAATCAGCTACCTACTATTTTATGTACAATCCATCGGTAGGCGTATTTTGGCAAAATAAATTAAATTTCCAGATTCGAGCTGGGTGCAATGTGTGGCATGGTTGCTGCCTTACAGCGCCAGAGACCCGGGTTCAATCCTGACTACTGGTATTCTCAGTGTGGAGTTTGTACGTTCTCCCCGTGACCTGCGTGTGTTTTCTCCGAGATCTTCAGTTTCCTCCCACACTCCAAAGGCGTACAGGTTTTGTAGGTTAGTTGTCTTGGTATAAATGTAAAAGTGTCCTTGGTGTGTGTAGGATAGTGCTGGTGTGCGGGATTCTCTGGGCGGTGGGAACTCGGTGGGACGAAGGGCCTGTTTGTGTGCTGCATCTCTAAACTAAACTAAACTGAACAATAGCCAAGGTCGGCAAGGTTTGGTCCTTAGATACGTCACTTTTTACCAGCAATGCATCCAAAGATAAACAAACAAGGAATGACCTGGGTTGACTGAACATCTGTGAGAGGTTATGTTTTGATTTAATCTCTGTCACCATGTGTCTTGAATTCCAATAAATATACAGAGTGCCATTTGTGCTATTCCAAATATTTTACATCGGCTGTGCCTACTGACAGTCATCACTTGTGCATTGCAGCTGATCTTTTAATAACATAACTCTACATGCGATGTAATGCCAAAGGAATGGAAATACAAAATGGCGTGAGGCCTTTGAGTCCTGAGATGGTGCTATGCAGGTTCTGCTTGTGTTGTGCACAGTTGAGCAGCAGTAGAGTTGCTGCCTTACAGCGCCAGAGGCCCGGGTTCGATCCTGACCAAGGGCGCTGTCCGTAGGGAGTTTGTACATTCTCCCCGGGACCTGTGTGGGTTTTCTCCAAGACCTTCGGTTTCCTCCCACACTTCACAGACGTACAGGTTTCTAAGTTAATTTGCTAGGTATAAATTTAAAATTGTTCCTAGTGTGTGTAGGGTAGTGTTAATGTGCGGGGGTCACTGGTCGGCGCGGACTCGGTGGGCCGAAGGGCCTGCTTTCATGCTGTAACTCTAAACTAAACTAAACTAAACTAAACTAAGCATTTGCCCGTCACAATTGATGTTTTTGTTCGAAACACTTCAGTAATGAGAATGTTGCCATCTCCAAGCCTGGCTGTACTGCACAAAAGTGTATTAGAAGCCTTCGTTCCAAAATCTGGGATTCATCAAGTTGATAAATGAAGCCTTGGTCTGCCAGTAAATGTTGTAGATTATAAAATTCGCCTGTACCCTGTTTCATCATGGCATTTAGCAAAGTCACTAACATAGGACAAATCTGTTTTTCTGACTGTCTCCAATGAAAGGCGTAATTCTAGTCTACCCAAATTCAAGATGGCTATCTATGTGCTAAAGACGGGATGTCCAAGTCGGTATGCTGGAGAAATCAGGGTTGAGGCAGCAATGAAGTCATCAACATTATTCTCCATTTTGTCCCTAATTGTGGACTAATTGTGCCAAAGTGCCATAGTTGATGTGCAAGTCAGAGAAGCATTTGCAACCAATTACCTCAAGAGAGAAGCCAGCGTTAATTTGTTTCTTCGCAAACATCACTCAGGTGAATGTTTCTCGTTTATTATTGCTGTGTTTACTGAGGTACCGTAAACTGCTCAGTTTTGCAAGCTGAATCATGTAACACTGCAATGCAATCAAATTGAATAAGTCCTAAATCTACCCTTGACAGAATAAAATAATTGAGTTCCTGTGGATCATATGAAGACCATTTGGCCAATGCACACTTGCCAGCTCCTAATAAGGGAAGCTGCTCTGTTGACATTCCCCCTCAGCCCTCTCTGTTTTCTTGCAGGCAGGAGTGTGTCAAATTCCTATCCCAATTGTCTCTTGAAACCCACAAATGACTCTGTGTCATGGCTCTCGCAGACAGTGGAGTCCTGACTACAGTCACTTTTAGAAATTTTTAAGGCAGAAATTGACATATTCTTGATTAGTACGGGTGTCAAGGGTGACAGGGAGAAGGCAGGAGAGTGGGGTTGAAATGGAAAGATAGATCAGCCGTGATTGAATGACGGAGTGGACTCGATGGGCCAAATGGCCTAATTCATAAGTTGATAAGAACCGGGTCCGCGCCGACCAACAATCCCCGCACATTAACACTATCCTACACACACTGGGGACAATTCTTACATTTACCAAGCCAATTAACCTACATACCTGTACGTCTTTGGAGTGTGGGAGGAAACTGAAGATTTCGGAGAGAACCCACATGGTCACGGGGAGAACGGACAAACTCCTAAGAGACAGGAGCCGCAGTCAGGATCGAACCGGGTCTCCGGCGCTACAAGTGTTGCAAGGCAGCACCTCTATCACTGCGTCACTAACATACAATACAAGCCCACCACCATAAGACAAAATCACCAAATTATCTAAACAAGTTGCAATCACTCTTCCATCACAGCCCAATGATGTACGGCAGAAAACAAAAGCTGGCCATGAAGGGGAAAGTCGAACACTGAGAGACCGACTCATTGATGATGAAAATTAAAGCCACTGGGTCCTAAAAATGTAATCAGACCCAGACTTCTGTGGAATAATGTTTCCAGAGTGACTGATAGTTTACTAAATCAAGGCGCTTTTGAAAATCACATTGACAGGGCATCAGTTGGGGGGTTGCAGGGGGAGGAGGTGGGGAGAGCTGCCAGGAAGTATATTTCATTATTCCCCTCTCACTGCAGCATTATTCAGACTGAAAAATGGGGAGACGGAGAAACAATAATCAACTCATGTCATTTACTCCATTGTTACTTCTAACTTTTGTGCTCATTTTTTTACCGCAGTTCTTTTTAAGCATGCTACAATTTCTTTTTTTGAAGTAAAAATGTAAAGTGATGCAAAAGAGATAACTTTGTTTTAATTTAAAGCACAGTTCTATTCAAAAATATATTTCCGACGGACTCAATTCTGTGAATCAGTGCATAGATACTTGGGTCCAGGCAGCTGCAGGTACAGGAAGTTCCTAATGGTAGCAACAAAAGGCATGTTTGCAACTTAGGAAAAACTTTTAGACTTTACTTTAGAGATACAGCGCAGAAACGGGCCCTTCAACCCACTAAGTCCGTGCCGACCAGTTACCACCCCGTACACTAGCACTATATTGGCAATGTTACAATGTTACCAAAGCCAATTAACCTACAAACCTGTACATCTTTGGAATGGGGGAGGAAACCGGCACATATACACCGTGGATACAGGCCCTTCGGCCCACCGAGGCTACATAGAAACATAGAAACAGAAAATAGGTGCAGGAGTAGGTGCAGGATTCAGCCCTTCGAGCCTGCACAGCCATTCAATATGATCATGGCTGATCATCCAACTCACTATCCTGTACCTGCCTTCTCTCCATACCCCCTGATCCCTTTAGCCACAAGGGCCACATCTAACCCCCTCTTAAATATAGCCAATGGACTGGCCTCAACTACATTTTGTGGCAGGGAATTCCACAGATTCACCACTCTCGGTGTGATTTTATTTTTTGCTCATCTCGGTCCTAAAAGACTTCCCCCTTATCCTTAAACTGTGACCCCTTGTTCTGGACTTCCCCAACATCGGGACCAACGATCACCCATTCAAACTAGTTCTATCCTACACACTAGGGGCAATTTACAGAAGGCAATTTGCCTACAAACCTGCATGTGTTTGGAATGTGGGAGGACACTGGAGCACCCGGTTAAAAAACCCACGTGGTCCAGGGAGAACGTACAAACTCTGCACAGACAGCACCCGTAGTCAGGATTGATCCCGAGCCTCTGGCACTGTAAGGCAGCAACTCTACCGCTGCGCCACCAATATTTGTAAAGCGATATTTGCTGAGAAATGCAAAAGTAGCAATTCTAAGAATGAAGTGATATATATTGCATGGACATTTGCATATCAGGCATTATTAGCAGAGCTACTCTGTATATTTCCAATGCTACTTTTCAAAGCCTTCAGTGTGTTCTTTCTGGTAATTTTAGCATTTCAATTTGCGCATCAACTGGGCATGGTGGCGCAGCAGTAGAGTTACTGCCTTACAGCGCTAGAGACCCAGGTTCGATCCTGCCTATGGGCGCTGTCTGTGCTGAGTTTGTACATTCTCCCTGTGACCGCGTGGGTTTTCTCCGGGTGCTCCGGTTTCCTCACACACCCCAATGGCCTGCAGGTTTGCAGCTTAATTGGCCTCTGTAAATTGTCTCTATGTGTAGGATGCAAAACTGGGATAACACGGAACTGGTGTATGGGTGGTCGCTGGTCGGCGCGGACTCGGTTGGCCGAAGGGCCTGTTTCCACGCTGTGTATCTAAACTAAACTAAACTCCTGTTTAAGCCACATTAGTCCTGATCCGTGTCTGTTCCAGAGAATTTGGCAGATGCACTGAATTAGAAAAGCAGAGAGATGGATTTATGGGAATGTTCTAATGAGAACACAGGGCAGAAAACGAAACTTCCAAATCTTAAAGGCCATTGAATAATTTCACAAACATTATCGGTGTGCATACAAAAGCAGTCCTTATTGGGTACGACATGGCCTTTTCTTTTCTGTTTACCTTCTCTTAAAATGTAGTTGCAAACATTTTTACGAACATTTTTTTTTATAGAGTCCCATAAACATGTGTAATTCAGACACTGAATGTGTCTGTGGAGATGTTCAAAAAGGCAGATTTTGAAAAAAAACCCCACAAAGGAGCAAAATGTCCCTTAGCTCAGTGGTGCCTCTGTGTATATTTTATACATGCAAGTCTTTTCTTAGTATTCCTCTCGCTTGCGATGAAGCTATGTCTGTTTGATGTCTGGAGATGGATTTGCACAAAGGAATTGATATTTGCTAGCGATGGTTTATTCAATATACATATCTGTTTCCCCGTCAGATATTAGTTGCCTTTTATAAAGAGTGCAATTATTACTGAGTAGATGAAAGTCAATGCAGTAAAGTTTGTTCCATCCCAACTTATCTTAAATGTGTTTTATAAGTGCTGCATACCCATTGAACGTTTTAGAACTAATTTCAGCATGTGGATCAAGGAGAATACTGCGTCACGTTTAATGAGAAGAAACGAGGATTAATTTGTATCCCAAATACTTTTTTCAGAGATTTGCTGGTAAGAAACAAAGGCATTTATTTTAGTTTAGTTTAAAGGTACAGCGCGGCAACAGGCCCTTCGGTCCGCCGAGTCCATGCCGACCAGCGATCCCCGCACACCAACACTATCCTACACACACTAGGGACAATTTACAGCTTTGCCAAGTCAATTAGTTTACAAACCTGTACGTCTTTGGGGTGTGGGGGGGGAAACCGAAGATCTCGGAGAAAACCCGCGCCAGTCACGGGGAGAACGTACAAACTCCATACAGACAGCACCCCTAGTGAGGATCGAACCCGGTTCTCTGGCGCTGTCAGGCAGCAACTCTACCATTGCGCCATCATGCCGCCATCTGTTATCTGTTAACAAAATCAGCACAGCTTTCGAAACCCATCTTGTCCAGCTTTGAAGGGGTTAACTATGCTTACTTATCTTGTATAATGCCATTTGTGATGTTATTGAGGATGCATAACACAAAACATACTAGTTGGCTAGTAGGCTTCCATTTTGTATTTGGGTTAATGACTGTATAACATCAGAAATTTAAAAAAAAAATAGTTTTTTGATAAAGTTGACGGGCGAGATGAAAGCCAGATGCCTAGAGGATTCAGGTCCTTGCAAAACCAATGAGGTGTCTGCTTCACTGCCTGGGCTATAAACTTTGATAAGAATGAACATCTTGGAGGCCCAGACTTGTGTGCGTGTGTGTGTACACACTGCCAGATGTTAACCAGATGCGGTTACCCAAGGGAAACCTGCAGCACTGATAATGTCATACAGATGAGATCACTAATAACTGCAAGTGAGTTTGAAAACCCTCTTCCTGTGCCAACCTAACCCAAACAAATACACTGCATCATTCTCGCAGCGGCTACGTTTCAATTAGCAACAGAGAGAATAAATAGATGTCTATCATTTGAACTTGCCTATGAGGAACAGTTGGCTCAAAACCAAAACCTGGTGTGGGTAGGCAACCCGAAATGTCACCTATTCACTTTTGTTTCATATTTATTTTGTTTTGAGATACAGCGCGGAAACAGACCCTTCGGCCCACCGTGTCCGTGCCAACCAGCGATCCCCGCACACTAACACTCGTACACATACTTGGACCGATTTATAATTTTACCAAGCCAATTAACCTAGAAACCTGTATGTTTTTGGAGTGTGGTAGGAAACCGGAGCTCCCGGAGAAAACCCATGCAGGTCAAGAGGAGAACGTACAAAATCCGTGCAGACAGTACCCATGGTCAGGATCAAACCCGGGCCTCTGGCATTAGGCCACCATACTGCCATTCTCCAGAGATGCTGCCTGAGTTACTCCAGCATTTTAAATCCACATCTGTGGATGACACAAAGCTGAGTGGCAGTGTGAGTTGCAAGGATGATGCTATGAGGCTCCAGGGTGACTTGGATAGGTTGGGTGAGTGGGCAGATGCATGGCTGATGCAGTTTAATGTGGATACATGTGACAAGGACAAGAAGGCAGATTATTATCTGAATGGTGTCAGATTAGGAAAAGGGGAGGTGCAACGAGAACTGGGTATCCTTGTACATCAGACACTGAAAGTAAGCATGCAGGTACAGCAGGCAGTGAAGAAATCAAATAGTATCCTGGCCTTCATAGTGAGTGGATTTGAGTTTACGAGCAAGGAGGTCCTACTGCAGATGTACAGGACCCTGGTGAGACCGCACTTGGAGTATTGTGTGCAGTTTTGGTCTTCTAATTAGAGGAAGGACGTTCTTGCTTTTGAGGGAGTCAGCATAGGTTCACCAGGTTAATTTCCGGGATAGCGGGATTGACATATGATGGAAGAATGGATCGACTGGGCTTACATTCACTGGAAGGATGAGAGGGTATCTTATAGAAACATATACAATTCTTAAAGGATTGGGCAGGCTAGATGCAGGAAAAATGTTCCTGATGTTGGGGGAGTCCAGAATTAGGGGTCACAGTTTAAAAATAAGGGGTTGTGCCATTTAGGACTGAAATGAGGAAAAGCTTTTTCACCCAGAGAGATGTGAATCTGTGGAATTCTCTGCCACGGAAGGCGGTGGAGACCAATTTACTGGATGTATTCAAGAGAGAGTTAGATTTAGCTCCGAAGGCTAACGGAATCAAGGGATATGGGGAAAAAGCAGGAACGGGGTACTGATTTTGGATGGTCAGCCATGTTCATATTGAATGGCTGAATGGCCTACTCCTGCGCCTATTTCCTGTTTCTCTGTTTCTATGTTTCTACCTTCGGTGTAAACCAGCATCTACAGTTCTTTCTGTTTAATGTGCCTCACCCACTGAGTTTCTCCAGCACTTTTGTCTACCTTCTGCAGTTCTTTCGTACACTTGTCTTATTATGTAATTGTCTTTGGAAATAATTATAACTATATATTCACTGCATTGTTTAAAAAACAAAATCCACATAGTTATAACATAGGACTTCCATTAGTGAGAGAGTAAACTGTACTTTGTATTCCCCACTTTATGAGGAGCCAAGTGGAAGAATTCTCACTGTTGTGATATTAGTCGTTCAATGGTATTTTTTGGGGGAAATTAAAATTGCTGGAGTTAATTACACTTAGCAAGTTAATGATTGATTTCTATAATTGGGGAGTGTTTTTTTTGTGCTCCAGTCATATTGGCAAGTTTATCAGTGGCTGCTGTTTTTCTTTATAGGATAATCCTTGACAGCATTTTCTGCAGTGATCTCATGCACACTTGAACAAGTAAATCCAGAGGTCACTCTCAAAGGAATCCTGCTCTATTCATATGGCGCACTGATGCTTTCCAAAGCTCCAGACATGGCACCAAACATGAATCTTGCAGGAATAAGCAAGATTTCAGTGGCTTGTAAGTGATAATTATGGTATTTGATGCCTCAGAGCCTAAGTAATTTCATGAATACAAATCCTCGATATCACTGGAGACAGTTCGTGTGGGTTTTCTCCGGGTGCTCCGGTTTCTTCCCACACTCCAAAGACGTACAGGTTTGTAGGTTAATTGGCTTGGTATAATTGTACATTGCACCCCGTGTGTGTGGGATAGCGTTAATGTGCGGGGTCCGCGGTCGGCTCGGATTCGGTGGGCCAAATGGCCTGTTTCCATTCTGTATCTCTAAACTAAACAAAACTATACAAAACTAAAAAGTACCTGTTGATATATATTTTTGAAATTAAATTATATTTATTCCTTTTCTATTTTATCCATCTCCATTAACCATATCTTCATTTTGAAATCTGCAATTTACTTTCTTGCATCAATTATTTCTAATTTCTTTTAGTTTAAGGTATATGAGATACGTTTAGTTTAGTTCAGAGGATCTCCAAATGAGGTGGATGGCAGCTCAGGACCACTCTCTAGTTGATGATAGGATGGTTCATAGAAACATAGAAACATAGAAATTAGGTGCAGGAGTAGGCCATTCGGCCCTTCGAGCCTGCACCGCGATTCAATATGATCCTGGCTGATCATCCAACTCAGTATCCCGTACCTGCCTTCTCTCCATACCCTCTGATCCCCTTAGCCACAAGGGCCACATCTAACTCCCTCTTAAATATAGCCAATGAACTGGCCTCGACTACCCTCTGTGGCAGAGAGTTCCAGAGATTCACCACTCTCTGTGTGAAAAAAGTTCTTCTCATCTCGGTTTTAAAGGATTTTCCCCTTATCCTTAAGCTGTGACCCCTTGTCCTGGACTTCCCCAACATCGGGAGCAATCTTCTTGCATCTAGCCTGTCCAACCCCTTAAGAATTTTGTAAGTTTCTATAAGATCCCCTCTCAATCTCCTAAATTCTAGAGAGTATAAACCAAGTCTATCCAGTCTTTCTTCATAAGACAGTCCTGACATCACAGGAATCAGTCTGGTGAACCTTCTCTGCACTCCCTCTATGGCAATAATGTCCTTCCTCAGATTTGGAGACCAAAACTGTACGCAATACTCCAGGTGTGGTCTCACCAAGACCCTGTACAACTGCAGTAGAACCTCCCTGCTCCTATACTCAAATCCTTTTGCTATGAAAGCTAACATACCATTCGCTTTCTTCACTGCCT
This sequence comes from Amblyraja radiata, assembly GCF_010909765.2. Taxonomy (NCBI): domain Eukaryota; kingdom Metazoa; phylum Chordata; class Chondrichthyes; order Rajiformes; family Rajidae; genus Amblyraja; species Amblyraja radiata. The sequence continues at coordinate 14,838,649 of NC_045981.1, read as the reverse complement.
GCTGCACCTGCATGCCTACTTTCAATGACTGGTGTACCATGACACCCAGGTCTCGCTGCATCTCCCCTTTTCCTAGTCGGCCACCATTTAGATAATAGTCTGCTTTCCTGTTTTTGCCACCAAAATGGATAACCTCACATTTATCCACATTATACTGCATCAGCCAAACATTTGCCCACTCACCCAGCCTATCCAAGTCACCTTGCAGTCTCCTAGCATCCTCCTCACAGCTAACACTGCCCCCCAGCTTAGTGTCATCCGCAAACTTGGAGATATTGCCTTCAATTCCCTCATCCAGATCATTAATATATATTGTAAATAGCTGGGGTCCCAGCACTGAGCCTTGCGGTACCCCACTAGTCACTGCCTGCCATTGTGCAAAGGACCCGTTTACTCCTACTCTTTGCTTCCTGTTTGCCAGCCAGTTCTCTATCCACATCAATACTGAACCCCCAATGCCGTGTGCTTTAAGTTTGTATACTAATCTCTTATGTGGGACCTTGCCGAAAGCCTTCTGGAAGTCCAGAAACACCACATCCACTGGTTCTCCCCTATCCACGCTACTAGTTACATCCTCGAAGAATTCTATAAGATTCGTCAGACATGATTTACCTTTTGTAAATCCATGCTGACTTTGTCCAATGATTTCACCACTTTCCAAATGTGCTGCTATCCCATCTTTAATAACTGACTCTAGCAGTTTCCCCACTACCGATGTTAGACTAACTGGTCTGTAATTCCCCGTTTTCTCTCTCCCTCCCTTCTTAAAAAGTGGGGTTACGTTTGCTACCCGCCAATCCTCAGGAACTACTCCAGAATCTAAAGAGTTTTGAAAGATTATTACTAATGCATCCACTATTTCTGGAGCTACTTCCTTAAGTACTCTGGGATGCAGCCTATCTGGCCCTGGGGATTTATCGGCCTTTAATCCATTCAATTTACCCCACACCACTTCCCGTCTAACCTGGATTTCACTCAATTCCTCCAACTCCTTTGACCCACGGTCCCCTGCTATTTCCGGCAGATTATTTATGTCTTCCTTAGTGAAGACGGAACCAAAGTAGTTATTCGATTGGTCCGCCATATCCTTGTTCCCCATGATCAACTCACCTGTTTCTGACTGCAAGGGACCTACATTTGTTTTAACTAATCTCTTTCTTTTCACATATCTATAAAAACGTTTGCAGTCAGTTTTTATGTTCCCTGCCAGTTTTCTTTCATAATCTATTTTTCCTTTCCTAATTAAGCCCTTTGTCCTCCTCTGCTGGTCTCTGAATTTCTCCCAGTCCTCCGGTATGCTGCTTTTTCTGGCTAATTTGTACGCATCATCCTTCGCTTTGATATTATCCCTGATTTCCCTTGTTATCCACGGATGCACTACCTTCCCTGATTTATTCTTTTGCCAAACTGGGATGAACAATTTTTGTAGTTCATCCATGCAGTCTTTAAATGTCTTCCATTGCATATCTACCGTCAACCCTTTTAGAATTAATTGCCAGTCAATCTTGGCCAATTCACGTCTCATACCCTCAAAGTTACCTTTCTTTAAGTTCAGAACCATTGTTTCTGAATTAACAATGTCACTCTCCATCCTAATGAAGAACTCAACCATATTATGGTCACTCTTGCCCAAGGGGGCACGCACAACAAGACTGCTAACTAACCCTTCCTCATTACTCAATACCCAGTCTAAAATAGCCTGCTCTCTCGTTGGCTCCTCTACATGTTGATTTAGATAACTATCCCGCATACATTCCAAGAAATCCTCTTCCTCAGCACCCCTGCCAATTTGATTCACCCAATCTATATGTAGATTGAAGTCACCCATTATAACTGTTTTGCCTTTGTCGCACGCATTTCTAATTTCCTGTTTGATGCCATCCCCAACTCCACTACTACTGTTAGGTGGCCTGTACACAACACCCACCAGCGTTTTCTGCCCCTTAGTTTTTCGCAGCTCTACCCATACCGATTCCACATCCTCCAAACTAATGTCCTTCCTTTCCGTTGCGTTAATCTCCTCTCTAATCAGCAACGCTACCCCACCTCCTTTTCCTTTCTCTCTATCCTTCCTGAATATTGAATATCCCTGGATGTTCAGCTCCCAGCCTTGGTCACCCTGGAGCCATGTCTCCGTGATCCCAACTATATCATAGTCATTAATAGCTATCTGCACATTCAACTCATCCACCTTATTACGAATGCTCCTTGCATTGAGACACAAAGCCTTCAGGCTTGTTTTTACAACACTCTTACCCCTTATACAATTATGTTGAAAAGTGGCCCTTTATGATTTTTGCCCTGGTTTTGTCTGCCTGCCACTTTTACTTTTCACCTTGCTACCTATTGCTTCTACCCTCATTTTACACCCCTCTGTCTCTACGCTCACACATTTAAGAAACCCTTTCCCTTTAACTCCATCCTCCAGTTGCCTGATAACTCTATGCACAAATATAATGCGGGAATACGAAATTCAGATCCAACCAAACATTTTCTAATTAATAATGTAATTAAAGTTCAATCTATCAACAGGTTTGTCCAAGTTTCAAACAGAAACACTTCACATTTTACAATTCTCATTACCTCCCTATAAAATATCGCTTGTTAAAGGTTTACTGTTGTTTTTGTTTAGACTCAAACTTTAAATGACTGCTGCTGAGACATGACAAACCCCATCGAGTTGATGGATAACTGGCTTGTCTATGGAGCAGATGGACACAAAATTCTGGAGTAACTCAGCGGGGCAGGCAGCTAGAGAGAAGGAATGGGTGACGTTTTGGATTGAGACACTTCTTCAGGCAGACGTCAGGGGAGACGCATTTTGTGTCTATCTTCTCCATAGACGGCAGTTGTCCATCAGCTCAGTGGGGTTTGGCATGTCACGGCAGCATTCATACAGAGATAAGGAAGTGTAAGGTGTGAAAACAAGACAAATGGAATGGAGTTGAAGGAAAATGTAGAATAGATCATTGTTAGCTCGGAGAAGGTAACAACAAAGCAAACAGAGATAAAATGCAAATGAGGACAGTCAGTCTGTTCAGAGAACTGGGAAGGGGGTAGGGATGGAGAGAGAGGGAAAGCAAGAGAAGTCAATGTTCATTTCGCTGGGGTGTAAGCCACCCAAGCGAAATACAGTATATGCCTATAAAGAATGCGTAGGAAGGAACTGCAGATGCTGGTTTACACCAAAGATAGACACAAAATGCTGGAGTAACTCAGCGGGACAGGCAGCATCTTTGGAGAGAAGGAATGGGTGACGTTTCGGGTCGCGACGCTGAAGGATAGGTCACCCATTCCTTCTTTCCGGAGATGCTGCCTGTCCCGCTGTGTTACTCCAGCATTTTGTGTCAATAGAGATTGGTCAGCTTGCTCTGGAACGAGTATCAAAGTGTCCGGGACTTCCATGCCTCTGGCGTGGAAATAGAGAACAACTGACCATCCACAGTGTGTCTGGATTCATCGTTAAAGCTGGAGCGCTTTACCATGGCCCAAGACAGAAGTCGGATACACTTAGTATTTGGGCTCTCCGTTTTGTCGTGGTCAATGCCTGGAGCAACATAATGTGATCCCAATCAAGTAAGTGAGACTTCAAAGGGTTGGTTAGAATGGAAGCGGAGAGGATGTTTCCACTAGTGGGAGAGTCTAGCAATAGAGGCCATAGCCTCGGAATTAAAGGACGTTCTTTTAGGAAGGAGATGAGGAGGAATTTCTTTAGTCAGAGGGTGGTGAATATGTGGAATTATTTGCCACAGAAGGCTGTGGAGGCAAAGTTAAGGGACATATTTAAGGCAGAGATAGATAATAATAATAATAATAATAATGTCTTTATTTATATAGCACATTTTTAGTCAACTTGCATTGACCCCAAAGTGCTTCACACAATTACTTCCATACAGACAGGCAAAGGTGGGTGAAGTGTCTTGCCCAAGGACACACACAGGCAAAGGTGGGTGAAGTGTCTTGCCCAAGGACACAACGACAGTATGCACTCCAAGCGGGATTCGAACCAGCTACCTTCCGGTTGCCAGCCGAACACTTAGCCCATTGTGCCATCTGTCGTTTAATTGATTGATGGCTGTCAGAGGTTATGGGGAGAAGGCAGGAGAATGGGGTTAGGAGGGAGAGATAGATCAGCCATGATTGAATGGCGGAGTAGACTTGATGGGCCAAATGGTCTAATTCTGCAACTATCGCTTATAACTTTATGACATTTGAATGAGAAAGATTCTTCTTCAGGCTGATTGTAGTAGAGGAGAGAAATCACGAAGGGGAGGTTTCTCTCACATCCAGCTTTCTCCTCGCTAACAGAATTAGTCCCAACCCGAAATGTCGCCTATCCTCGTCCTCCTGAGATGCTGCCTGACCCGCTGTTACCCCAGCATTTAGTGTATTTTGCTCAAGAATCCAGCATCTGCATTTCCTCGCGCTAACTCTTCTAATATGAGCAGTGTCAATTCAATATACAGCTGGAATATCAGAAAACGTGAGATAGAAAGTAAACATGTTTGTTCAACACACAAAGAAGATAATTGAACTGCCAGGGTGTGCAGTGATGCATTTAGTTATCTATCTATAAAGGATCTATCTATCTATCTATCTACCCTAGAAGGGTTTCGGCCCGAAACGTCGCCTATTTCCTTCGCTCCATAGATGCTGCTGCACCCGCTGAGTTTCTCCAGCAATTTTGTGTACCTTATCTATCTATCTAGTTTAGTTTCGTTTAATTTAGTTTAGTTCAGTTTAGTTTAGAAATACGGCGCGGAAACAGGCCCTTTGGCCCACCGAGTCTGCACCGACCAGCGATCCCCGCACATTAACACCATCCTACACTTGGGACAATATTTTACATTTATACCAAGCCAATTGACCTACAAATCTGTACATCTTTGGGGTGTGGGAGGAAACCGAAGTTCTCGGAGAAAACCCACGCAGGTCACGGGGAGAACGTACAAACTCCGTACAGACAGCACCCGTAGATAGGATCGACCCCGGATTTCTAGTGCTGTAAGCCCTGTAAGGCAGCAACTCTACCGCTGCGCCATCGTGCCGCCCTTAACTGCATACTTTGAGCTGCGGATCCCTAATGCACAACACTGCAGGGTGACATTATTTTATTTTATTATTAATGTAATTATCTTGCTCTGTCAGTGTAAATTTGATTCTTGGGATAGCTTTGGAAGTTGCTGCTGATAATTTGAAAAGAGCTGCAGGGGGATTCTGCTTGGCAGTCCCGGAGTGCAGATTACAGCAGGGATAATGACTAGTTGCTTAATGAAGGAAAATTGCTTAATTGTGTTAATTTGTACAATTTTCAGGCAGCGGACGAGAAGAAGCTTTCTGAACTTGCCTCACGTTGCAGATCGATAATTGCAGCAAACACGGTGAAAACCAAATGAATAATGAACAGCGATGGTTTTCTAACAACCTTAGTTATCTGGCTTAGTGAAAAGTGCTTATGTTTTCTGTGCCACTCTGAAACTCTAATCTCAATTTCCCCTGGCAAGATGTTGCCTTTTTCCAATAGATTTCCATGCTACTGATACCTGTGGGAAGTGCGGTAAGTTATGCATGCACAGTACATCTCCTATTCCGCACAAACTCGGAATTGGCAAATTTGCAGGTAGCGCATTGAAATCTTTATCCTAAGAGAGACACAAAATGCTGGAGTAACTCAGCGGGATCGGCACCATCTCTGGAGAGAAGGAATGGACGACGTTTCATGTCGAGACCCTTCTTCACACGAGATATTTCTCCTCACCGTGTTGTGAGGTTGGTCTTGTCATGGAGTTCAACACTGAAGTGCAACTTAAGGTAAGTGCCAGTATTTTAGATTTTGTTTTAATTATTTGAATTTACTTAAACAGACTTTTTTGGTTCACTTTATTATTTTAGTCACTTAAACATTTTTTTTTAGCAAGTAGAAGAGTTTTAACAGTGTCTGAATGCCAGAGACATTCAAAGGTTTTGACAGCATGCTAAGCTGTCAAAGGACAAGTGAAGTAAACACAAAATACTGGAATAACTCAGCGGGTCAGGCAGCATCGCTGGGAAAAAAGAATAGGTGACGTTTCGGATTGAGACCTTTCTTCAGTCTGACCTGAACCAAAACGTTATCAAGTACTATTCTCCAGAGATGCTGCCTGACCCGCTGAGTTACTCCACTATTTTGTGTCTATCTATCGTGTATAGCAGTACCTGCATTTCCTTCCTACACAAAGGACAAATGACCTTGTAGGCTATTGAAAATGTTTGCAGCTGTTTCGCGGGAGGTGCATGCTAAAAATACCATGCAATACACATCACAAAATGGTTCAATGGTGCTTTAATTTTTATTTAGTTTAATTCAGTTCAGTTGAGAGATACAGCACAGAAATAGGCTCTTCAGCCCAACGGGTCTGGGCCGACCAGCGATTTCCGCACGCTAGCACTTTAGCCAGGTATCTTTTAAATCAGTTAAAGTTTCTTTCTCCACCATCCTTTCAAGCAGTAAGTTCCAGACCTCTACTTCTCGTTGCCTCCAAACTATTTTTTAGTTTAGTTTAAAGATACAGAGCGGAAGCAGGCCCTTCGACCCACCGAGTTCGTGCCAACCAGCAATCCTTGCACACTAACGCTATCTACACAATAGGGACTATTTACAATTCTACCACGTCAATGAACCTACAAACCTGTACGTCTTTGGAGTGTGGGAGGAAACCGGAGATCCTGGAGAAAACCCAAGCAGGTCACGGGGAGAACGTGCACACTCCGTACAGACAGCACCCGTGGTCGGGATTGAACCCGGGTCTCTGGCGCTGTAATGCAGCAACTCTACCGCTGCGTCACCGTGCCGCCCTTTCTTATTCTTAATTCCCCACTAACTCGCCCACCAATTAGCACAAATTGATGTACCCTGGTTAGCGACCTTTCCATTCCTATTCACAGGACAGCTTCTGTATTGAAAGTTAATCTCTTTCAAACAATGGAGAATTGCTGGGTTATTTTTACAGATTTAGTTAACTTTATTATAAAGATACTGTTACAGCCTTCAGACAATATCTTAAAATGTTGGCAACCTCAAATTTCCCTGAACTGTAATAATCTGCCAAGATAGAATGAAGATTGAATGAAATTATAAAACTATTAAAGTCCTCAAGCATTTCTATTGTGGACTGTTCTTCCTGAGTTAGCTATGCTGTACCTTTGCGGTTAGAATAAAATGTGACTGAACTTAGAAGGAGCCAGCCTCCATTAGCGTGTGTGTGTGATCATAAATGTATCAGGGTTATGACCCCACCACTTATGATGCCATGATAGGAACCAAGGATTAAACTAATGGTGAACAAAATGATACTATTTGGGTTCTGTGGGTTGCATTTATCGGAAATATTTAGTAAGGTCTTTTCAACTCATCAGCCGTTCTTTAATGGTTATCTTGAGCTTATACCGACCTAGGTTGCAGACTTTAGAGATACAGCGTGGAAACTGGCCATTCTGCCCAACGAGTCTGTGCCGACCAGTGATCACCCCGTGTATTAACACCATCCCATGCACTAGGGACGATTTACTGGTCTCAAATCAACCAGAGGATGAAAGGGTAAGGGATCCATTTCTGAATAGAAAATATACACAGGGTCTTTTATACAGGGGAAGGGAATCAAGAATCAGATGATGAGAGGTGAGGAGGGCAAGATTTAATTGGAACTTTTCCATTCCCTGGGCTCGTGTGGGTTTTCTCCGGGTGCTCCGATTTCCTCCCAGACTACAGGTTTTTAACTACTTCCTCTGGCAGCTCATTCCATATTCCCGCCATCCTTTGTGTAAAAAGTTACCCTTTCAGGTTCCCATTAAATCTTTCCCCCCCTCGCCTTAAACCTATGTCCTCTGGTTCTTAATTCCTCTTCTCTGGGCACGACTCTGTGTGTCTACCTTATCTATTCTCCTCATCATCTTATAAACCTCTATAGGATCACCTCTCATCCTCCTACACTCATAGATAGTTTCTCTGAAAGTGAGCTTAAGGAGTTTAGAGATACAGCGAGGATCCATTTCGAGCCGTGCAGACCAGTAATTTCCATACGCTATTTCAGTTCTAGACACTACAGACAATTTACAGAGGTCAATTAACCTGCAAACCATGTCTTTTGGAATGTGGGAGGAAACTGGAGCACCCGGAGAAAACCCACGCGGTCTCAGGGAGAATGTACAAACTCCGCAACAGACAAGCATGCGTGATCAGAATTGAACCCGGGTCTCTGGTGCTGTAAGGCAGCAACTCTACCACTGCGCCACCATGCCACTGAGTCAGCATGACTTAAATATATCGAGGGAAAAGATCTAACAATTTGTAACTCCACATCGTTGCAAACCTTCAGAATGCAATATTTATTTGTGTGCATCATAAATTGAAAATTGAATGGAAAATACTCAGTATTCCATTTTATTTTGTGTTAATGAGAACTTTGTTGAAGTTTGGATGTTTGGGGTTTATATTTTTGGTGATCACTGCCAGTTTTAGCTTCAACACCATGGATATCTGCCACGGTAATGTTTGCTTGTGGACATTTCCATGAGGTAGCAAGAAGGAGAATTGTACAAGCCACGATCAAAAGCATAATCGTCCAGATCTTGCAGTCAGAGTTCATAGGTTTATTGGCTTTGGGGTAAAATTGTAAATTGTCCCTCGTGTGTAGGATAGTGCTAGTGTACGGGGTGATCGCTGGTCGGCACTGATTCGGTGGGCTGAAGTGCCGGTATTCGCGCTGTATCTCTAAAAAAGCCACACAAAAAAAAAGAATTGACAGCTCAAGGTGCTCAACTTGAGAAATCTGTCCACAAATGTCTTGCAAACTTGCGGAGTACATGTCAACTTTCTGAGTCTTTAGCCATTAGAACTTTATTCAAAAGGACCTCTGGTGTCAGTAGGGGAATCAGTCCTCGATTCCCCTACTCTGGGCAAGAGACTGTGCGACTACCCGTTCTATTCCTCTCATGATTTATATGTTAATTAGCTTCTGTAAATTGTCCACCATTGTAGAGGGGAGTGGATGAGAAAGTGGGAACACGTGGAACTAGTGTGAAAGGGCGATTGATGGTCAGTGTGGACAGTGCACCTCTTCTTCTTGCGTATGGCGTGCACAGCCTAAAGTTGCAGATCAAGTGGCGTGAAAAACACTACATCTATTTGTTTGTGCACGTCAGGTTGATTGCATTAGTTGAAACAGGGTGGACCATGTGAAGGTTGCAATCTCTCACCCCGTGGTGCACTGAAGAGCCTACTTCCATGTTGCATTTCTAAACTAAAGAGATCTTAACCAAGAAGCAAGTTTAGCTCATTGGCCTTCACACTTGGTGAGGATGATTAAACTGCTCCCCAACATCAGTTGCAAAGTAAAATTTGATGGTCTAATTTAGTTTAGTTGAGAGGTACAACTAATGGGCCTGTCCATTAGCTGATAGACCAGCAGCCTCACAGTGCCAAAGATCCAGGTATGATCCCGACCTTGGGAGTTGTCTGTGTGGAATTTGCACGTTCCGCCTGTGACCACATGGGTTTTCACCCACATCCCAAAGACGTGTTTGTTAATTGGCCTCTTGAAGTTGCCTCTGGTGGGTCAGGAGTGGATGAGAGTGCGGGACAACATAGCACTAGTGTAGTCAGCGTGGACTCGCTGGGCCGAAGGGCCTGTTTCCATGCTGTATCCGACAATGAAAAGTGGGATAATATAGAACAAGTGTGGTCAGCATGGACCTGCTGGGCCGAAGGGCCTGTTTCCATGCTGTATCTTAAGGGCCTGTCCCACTTAGGCGACTCTTTAGGTGACTGCCAGGGACTAGTTTTAATGGAATTCACCGACGACACCTGTTGACAACCTACGACCTATGATAGCAAAGATTGTCACCACTGTCACCGAAAAATTTTCAACATGTTGAAAATTTTGCGCAGTCGCTTGTTAGTCGCCCAAAAAATCGCCTAGGTGGGACAGGCCCATTACAATTTAAAAACTGCTTGTTTGAATGGTTCCTCTCACATTTTTGGTGATCTGCACATCGAAACAAATAGCTTGCACACAATGAGCAACTGTGTTTTGTATTCATGTGATTCCATTTGTTGAACCGCCAAGGATCTGTCACAGAAAGAGACATTTCGGAAATGCAGTACAATGCGTGTATGTCAGGATGATGCTACAGATGGCATATTCACTGCTCAGATAGGCACACTATTGTTCAAAAGCACTAACCCCACCATTTGTCCTCAAAACCAAACCTTCGCCCAACGAGCTATTAAAATGTTAATATCATTTTATCCTATTCTGCATTCATTATCACCGCTGCGATTGTGTTAACGTTATTCCTGCCGGAAACAAAACTGAAATAAATATTGTTAAAAATTCAAATACAGATAAATTAATCCCGACCTGTTGTGCTCTTTCATAGAGTAATGATACTGATAGAAAAATAGACAGCTCTCGAACATCTTGGAAAACAGCAAAGGATAACTTGTGTCGAACGGAACTGCAGATGCTGGTTTAAACCGAAGACAGACACAAAAAAGCTGGAGTAACTCAGTGGGTCAGGCAGCATCTCTGGAGTAAAGGAACAGGTGAGGTTTCGGGTTGAGACCCTTCTTCGGACTGAGAGTCGGGGGAGTGGGAAAGGAGAGATACAGATGGTGACAGAGAGCAAATGAATGCAAAACAGCAACGGTGATCAGCTCACGCTGGTCCATTTTTGACCACAGGTTAAAGGCCAATCGTTTTGTTTTTCATTTGGACTTGGCTTCACCTCACGGCATTGTTGGAGGGGATAATAGATGGGGGATACATCGAAGTTCCATTTGACATCTGGACGTTTCAAGAACGCCCAGCTCAATGTTTTCCTCATTTTTTTTCTCCTCGGGAGAGAGAGAAAAACAAGAACTGTTGCAGCTGTAAATACTGTCAGCTTCTCCCTCCCTTCATTCAATTGCCCTCTCCAGACACGCGGCCCATTACATCAGTGGCTGCACATCTTGTTGGCCCTTGTTATACAAATGAGGAAGGGTGGGTGGCGGTGGGATAGGGCACGTGACTAGGCCAGAGAACGATGAGCAGTGACAGTCCCACCAGTTCCACAGCTCCCCTCATTGTCCGCGGAGACAGCGGAGTGGAAATAAAGAGATTCCTATTAATTAGCGACGTGTCGCTTTGGCGGGGAGGGGGGGGGGGGGACTTCCGTGACCAGCTGTCAGCTGTCCGAACAGTGGGAGGAAACTTTGCTGTTCGGGCAGCAGAGAGCACAAAAGCCGGGGATAGACAATCATGCGGATCCAAAAATTTCCAAACAAAAATGCCTCACTTGTGACTTGAGTACGGCCCAGGAATAATAATAACTTGATGCCCGCATGATTACTCTACTTCCATTGTTTCTCCTGCACGAATTTCAAAACAAGATCATTTGGCATGAATAGGATTTGTCTTCATTAACTCCACACACCCTACATAGGCCCGAGTGCAGTCCCGGCCTGTCAGTATTTTCTGATAGAGCTGTAATCCCCGAAACCTTGGATACAGCAAGTGAATCTTGTGTAGGAAGGAACTGCGGATGCTGGTTTACACCAAAGATAGACACAAAATGCTGGAGTAACTCAGCAGGACAGGCAGCATCTCTGGAGAAAAGGAATGGGTGACGTTTCGGGTCGAGACCTTCTTTATTGGGAAGTCTGGCCTTGAATCTATCTTACACTCCCAGACAGAACTGGGAGCAAACGATTGAAATACAAGACGAATGGCCATCAGTTGCACCTCCAAACTTCATACTTTAGAGATACAGCGTGGAACAAGGCCCTTCGGCCCAACATGTCCATGCCAACCAGCGATCATACACTTATTCGAACCTACACACTAGGGTGAATTTACAATTTTTTATCGAAGCCAGTCAACCAACAAACCTGTATGTCTTTGGAATGTGGGAGGAAACCGGAGCACCCGGAATAAACCCACGCGGACACAGGGAGAACGTACAAACCCCGTACAGACTGCACCCATGGTCAGGATTGAAACCTGGGTCACTACTGCAGCACCTCATAGAATCACAGTCAAATAATTTGAATGTTGCTCTTTCATAACAGATTATCAGTACACATAACCGAGAACGCATAAGGAAGATGGGCAGAATGGTGGCGCAGCGTTTGAGTTGCTACCTTACAGCGCCAGAGACCCTTGTTTGATCCTGACTATGGGTGCTGTCTGTATAGAGTGACCTGACAGACAACCCTGCTTGCGACTGCGGACATCCAGACCAGACCACCCCACACATCGTGAATGTCTGCTCGCTGAGGCTTTTCTTGTAGGCATCAAAGCCATCTACCCAGTAACTGATGCTGTCCTGCCCTGAATGTCTACCCTTGACCTACAAGTTTAGGCTGTGCACGCCATACGCAAGAAGAAGGTTAATGGGGTTAATGTGGTTTTGGTGCAAATGAATGCTTGGTGGTCACCAAGGACTCTGATGGGCTGAAGGGTCTGTTCCCAAGCTGTATAACTTCCAGCACTGCAGCATCCATGAGATCCTTTGCTCAGTATTCGACTCTCTGGAATGGGATCTGGACGTTGTCAATGAGACCCCACCAAGCAAAGTATGAGGTGCCATTCCTCCAATTTGCATGTGGCCTCACTCTAACAGTGCAGGAGGCCGGTTGGGCAGCTCACAAACCAATGGTTAGAACATTGATTTCTCTCATTTCAAATAACCCTTGCATTCCCTCTCTCTCTACGTCCCACCTCCATCCCAGTCGTTCTGCTAGTTTCACTGTTTATTTCATTTCATTATCACCTCTTCCACAGCTAACGATGGACCACTCTAGGCTCTTTGGTCATCTCTGATCTGTTCTGAAGGTAGACAAAAATGCTGGAGAAACTCAGCGGGTGAGGCAGCATCTATGGAGCGAAGGAATGGGTGACGTTTCGGGTCGAATGACGTGCCTGATCTGTTCTGGACCTTTTCATAATTCCAGTTTCCCTCTCCCCTCCCCTGACTCGCAGTCTGAAGAAGGGTTGCCTAACCTGCTGAGTTACTCTGGCATTTTGTGTCTATCTTCGGTGTACAGCAGCATCTGCAGCTCTTATCACACAAATTGGTCCAATGCCGCCTATCTGCCTGAATTCCTGGTATCGATAGCGAATAAGCAAAAACAATAATCAAAATTCAATGTCTTGTATGGCAGATGAGAAAAAATAACTGGTGCTTTCAGTGTTTATATGTGATAGGAGAAGAAATAGGCCATTCGGCCCATCAAGTCTACTCCGCCATTCAACCATGACTGATCTCTCCCTCCTTACCGCATTCTCCTGCCTTCTCCCTATTGCCCCTGACACCCGTACTAATCAAGAATCCATTGACTTGGACCTCCACAGCCTTCTGTGGCAATGAATTCCACAGATTCACCACCCTCTGATGAAATAAATGTGTCCTAATTTCCTTGCTAAAGCCTTTAATTCTGAGCCTATGACCTCTTGTCCTAGACCCTCCCATCTGTGGAACCATCCTCTCCACATCCACTCTATTGTGTTATTCCTTCTGCAGAATATGTGTAATATATCAATAACACCATCTTTATTGAGTGACCACCTTCCATGCACACTTTCAATAAATTAATTTTTTTACACCTCAGTAATGAACCCTCTCTTTCTGTTATTATGACCTTGCGCCCAGCGTTGCAAACTAACTACAGGTGCATCGCCACTATTACCAACTCTGCTCTGCGTCTGACTACTATTTTTCAGTTGTTACCTGATTTGCAGGGCTCCTGGAAGTTTACCAGATAATTTAAAACTCTTCACACCAATTTAAAATGTTCCTGCGATAGTTTGTGCTGGGTCAGCTGAATGCAATAAAGCAACATCGGCATACAGAGTACACAGTGTCTCTGCATCAGTAGCTGTAAAAATTTCACCTCTGCTCAGAGCAGAGCGACTATAAAATAATCATATTAATTCCCCCAGTGGGCAGAGAGCGCTGGTTATTGCGGGTAAGTGTTCTTGAATGAAATGAGACTTGCAAGTGCAGCTACTTCCATTAAGTCCATTCCATTCGTTTTAACCACAAATAAAATAGGAAACAGAATCTCCGTTCAATTTGACTCTCAATACTTTATTAATAAATTTATGGCAAGTGTTCAGAAATAAAACAAAAGCTGTTCCCGTTCCGATGGTGGATTTCTTTAAGTTTGGAATTGACATTTTAGTATTAACAGGGAGGCACGGTGGTGCAGCGGTAGAGTTGATGCCAGGGACACAGATTTGATCCTGACTACGGGCGCTTGTCTGTACATCCTCCCCATGACCTGCGTGGTTCTTCTCCAAGATCTGTGGTTTCCTCCGGCACTACAAAGATGTCCAGGTTTGTAGATTAATTGGCTTGGTGTAAATGTAAATCGTCCCTAGTGTATGGTGTGCGGAGATCGCTGGTCAGCGCGGACTCGGTGGACCGAAGGACCTGTTTCCGCCCTGTATCCCTAAACTAAAAAAACGAAACTGCTGTTTAAGGAAGATTAGATTTTCCCCCTCCTTGACAACCTAGTCAATGTACTTCAACTTGAGGGCTATTATCTTAAGGCAATAAATGCAGTAAGCCATTTGTCTTTGATTGAAATACAGTACAACTTTGTAACAATGAATTTCACCACCTCACTGAAACGAGGAGCTGAATCGTGTTGAATTGAGACTGGTTGTTCTGAACTTCCAATGGGCGGCACAGTGGCGCAGCGGTAGAGTTACTGCCTTACAGCGCCAGTGACCCCGGTTCAATCCTGACTATGGGTTCTGTCTGTACGGAGTTTGTCCATTCTCCCTGTTTGTACATTCTCCCTGTGACTGTGTGGGTTTTCTCCGGGTGCTCCAGTTTCCTCCCACTCTCCAAAGACATGCAGGTCTGTGGGATAATTGGCTTTGGTTAATGAAATTTGTAAATTGTCCCTAGTTTGTACGATGGTGCTAGTGTACGGGGGGGGGGGGGGAGAGGGGGGGGGGGGGATGGCTGGTCGGTGCGAACTCGATGGCCAAGGGACTGCTTTCGTACTGTGTCTCTAAAGACTAAAGATTGCCCATTCAGGTTGAATTAAGTCCTGGACATGTCTACCTTTCTCCACTCTGAGCCCAGGGACTTGCAGAAAGTTCGGAGGGACCAGCTCTGCCAACACCCTTGTTATGCTAAGGAATCACCTCTTAAATCTTGTGCCTGTCAAACCTAGTGTGAGATCTGAAACCCCATTACCTTCAACGGCAATTCCACATCTACAAGTTAGGAGGCAAAGGACTAAGCATGTTTATTTTTCTTCCTATTATGCTTTAATTTCATGTTTTAAATTATTTTTAATTAGCTTTATTTAAACTTTTTTATATAGTCACACAGCACGGAAACAGGCCCTTTGGCCCATCTTGCCCATGCCAACCAAGGCGTCCCATCGACACTCGTCCCACCTGTCTGCTGCCTTTGACCTATTTCCCTCTAAACCTTATTCACAGGTAATTCAATAAATTGTTTTGTCTCTGAATATCAGAGGCATTTCAAAACTCTTAACATCGGTAGGAAGGAACTGCAGATGCTGGTTAACACCGAAGATAGACTCAAAAATCTGGAGTAACTCAGCGGGCAGACAGCATCTCTGGATAGAAGGAAGGGGCGACCTTTCAGGCCGAGATCCTTCTTCAGACCTATCGAGAGATGCTGTCTGTCCCACTGAGTTACTCCAGCGTTTAGTGTCTATCATAAAACCAGTAACAGCTTTGGCAGAAGGCACCACACTCTGTCTTCAGTTCAGTTTAGTTTAGTTTAGAGATACAGCGCGGAAATAGGCCCTTTGGCCCACCTAGTCCACGCCGACCAGTGATCCCCGCACATTAACACTATCCTACGCACACTAGAGACCATTTACATTTATACCAAGTCGATTAACATACAAACCTGTACGTCTTTGGAGTGTGGGAGGAAACCGAAGATCTCAGAGTAAATTCACGTGGCCACGGAGAGAACGTACAAACTCCATACAGTCAGCACCTGTAGTCGAGATCGAACCTGGGTCTCTGGGGCTGCAAGCTCTTCCGCTGTGCCACCGTGCCGCCCTTCATTCAAAGCCTATTAAGGGCATTTAGCGCAGAGCCACAGTACTATACTGCCTGATGCCTGTTTGTGTCTCACTCTTCATTGGCCAATTTGAGGGGTCGGAGGGTCAATGTGATATCAAAGGGTCAATGAGATATCAACTCTGTGCAGTGGATCAGGCGTGCAAGTGCGCTGGGCTAGCAAGATCCAGCCACTCAAGACTTCCTTCCAAACTGGAAATGATCAATACATTAGGGCATCACAGTGGCTCAGCGGCAGGTGCCTCACAGCAGTAGATGCCTAACAGCGGCAGACACTCACACTCACACTGGAGAAGGGTAGGCACGTCCAGGACTTAATTCAAGTTGAATGACCGATCGTTGCAAGTCCAGGACAACTGAACATGCAGCCCACTGTTTGCTGTGCGGGCGGCACGGTGGCGCAGTGGTAGAGCTGCTGCCTCACAGCGCCAGATACACGGCTTCCATCGTTGACCGAATTACTTTCAGAATAATTTTGAGCCTTTAACTCTGCAACTACAACAGCATTTCAAACTCACGGTCAAAGCTATGTCGTGATCTTCTTCTCACCACTAAAACAAACACAGTTTTAACACTCTATTGGTGCTTGAAGTCAGTAGAATTCCTTCTGGGTTATGAAGCTTAATTTTTTTTTTTAGAACTAAAAATCAAAACTGTTTGCTGGGCCTCATGAATTAACATCAATGAAAATCGTACATCGAGGACAAACTTATCATTTCATTTGCAAGGCTTATTGCTCAAGTCATTCCCAGCTTTACGGTGACATTTTATGAAACTCACAGTTTTGGCGGGCTCATTGCTGGTGTCACCCCAAAGGTCAAAGTCTTCATTGGCGATTGAAGACTCTTTTATTCACGGGGCTTGAGTGCAAAGATGCCTCAGTCATTTTCTCCTCAAACAAAGCAGAACAGCGCTCAGAGTTGTTGCTGACAGCAGGCTGATGTGGGATGTCTGCCCCCTTGTGCTTTGATGGTTACTCTGTTTGTGTACGGCAGAGCATCATTACTCTGTTTAGGAAGGAACCGCAGATGCTAGTTTAAACTGAAGATAGGCACAAAAAGTTGGAGTCACTCAGCGGGACAGTCAGCTTCCCTGGGGAAAAGGAATAGGTGGCGTTTCTGGTCGAGACCTTTCTTCAGACTGAGAGACAGGGAAAGAGGAAGGAGAAATATAGGCGGCAATATAGAGAGATATAGAACCTAGCTCCAGCTAACAGTGGCCTGTTTCCTTTATCATTGTACTTGTTTGTATATCTTTCATTCATTGCTCTATATCTCTCTACATCATCGTCTGTATCTCTCGTTCCCCTTTCCAACAGCCAACAAGGGACCGTTGTGGGCTCTTTGGTTATCAGTGCTGGAACTGCTCTGTTATGACTTCTTCATATCTCTCTGTTCCCTCTCAGTCTAATTTGAGGAAGGACATTCTTGCTATTGAGGGAGTGCAGCGTAGGTACACAAGGTTAATACCCGGGATGGCCGGGCTGTCGTATGCTGAGAGAATGGAGCGGCTGGGCTTGTATACTCTGGAATTTAGAAGGATGAGAGGCCATCTTATTGTCTTTTTCATTGCGATGCTTGCAAGAAAACCTGTCGTACGGACATTTTGCTGGTTGATCAGCGCAAGATATTTGTACATGTATTTATTACAAAACAAATGTCACCAGCTTTTGATGAGTCAGAATGGCGTTGTTGCTTCAAACCTTTCCATGTCATCCTATGTCATCCTGTAGAGAGTTGGGAGGCCATGTTGCAGTTGTATAAGACGTTGGTGAGGCCGCATTTATAGTATTGCGTTCAGTTCTGGGCACCATGTTATAGGAAAGATGTTGTCAAGCTGGAAAGGGAGCAGGAAGGATTTACTTGGATTATGCTGGCGGCCTTGCCGAGGCAGCGTGCAGCGGAGCTTTCCCGGGAATCAGCTCCAGCAGAAACAGGAGTTCTTCACTCAAGCACAAGCGGACGTAAATAATTGAGATTAGTATTGGGTGTGTGAGGAGTGTGAATGTGGCAGTGCATGCATTGCCTGTCCCATAATGGCTCATAAAAACAGCGGGAGGCTAGCAGTAGATACAGGAAACTCCTGTGGGTACAATGCACAATCCATACTTTGTTCTGAGGTGCCAAAATATTAACTTACGTGACGGATTACACTAGCGATCTGTGACATACAATCATTGTTTTACAATAATTTAATTGTTTAAGTTTGCCAAGGTAAGTTTTTTTAACAGTTTAGGATAAACACTCTATATGCAGTGTTAAACGAAGCCATCATTGTTGATATGCATGTACTTATATCAGACAAAGATAGACACAAAAGGCTGGAGTAACTCAGCGGGTCAGATAGCATCTCTGGAGAAAAAGAATGGGTGAGGTTTTGGCTCAAGACCCTTCTTCGACCCAAAACGTTACCTATTTATTTTCTCCAGAGATGCTGTCTGACCCGCTGAGTTACGCCAGCTATTTGTGTCTATCTTCAGTTTAGGCCAGCATCTGCAGTTCCTTCCTGCACATAAGATGTTGGTGAGGTCACATTTAGAATATTGTGTTCAGTTCTAGGCAACATGTTATAGGAAAGATGTGGTCCACATGGAATGAGTGCAGAAATGATTTACGAGGATGTTGCCAGGACTCGAGAGTCTGAGCTATAGGGAGAGGTTGAGTAAGATGGGACTGTATTCATTGGAGCGCAGGAGGATAAGGGGTGATCTTATAGAGGTATATAAAATCATGAGAGGAATAGATCGGGTAGACACACAGAGATTCTCGCCTGGAGTAGGGGAATCGAGTACCAGAGGACATAGATTTAAGGTGAAGGGGGAAAGATTTAGTAGGAACCTGAGTAACATTTTCACGCAGAGGGTGGTGGGTGTATGGAACAAGCAGCCAGAGGAGGTAGTTGAGCCAGGGACTATCATAACATTTAAGAAACAGTTCGACAGGTACACGGGCAGTACAGGTTTAGAGAGATATGGGTCAAATGCAGGCAGATGGGTCTAGGGTAGGAAGGACATGTTGGTCGGTGTGGGCATGTTGGTCCGAAGGGCCTGTTTCCAATGCTGTGTGACTCTGTGACTCTACTCCACTGCGAGATTTCCATTAGCGCTTCTCCAGTTTCCATTCCTCCTGATATTTTTGCACAGATTTGATAGCTTTGGCTTTGTATTTGCATTCTTGCAAGATGCTGTCTCAAATGTTTGCTAAAGTGGAAATATAGTTTCTTTCTTTTCTTGGAGTTGTTCCTTGTTGAACTTCCCAAACAAACAAATGTGCTTCCTCATGGAGTAAGATCTCGCTCCATCTCCCTGTCCAAAGGTTTCCAGCGTACCTTTGATTGATCGGAAGTCTGACCTTTAAGTATTTACATTAGACGATTTTACGGCAATAAAAATGTCAAATTCCATTCCACTCAAAGAACCACACAACAGTGATGTAAGAATATGGCGTAAATCCCATGCTCAAACCCAGGTGAGAAGACTATGATCCATTCCTGCGTTGGTTGCAAAGACTCATCTTTGTTTAGTTCAGTTTATTACTGTCACGTTTAGTTTAGTTTAGAGATACAGCGCGGAAACAGGCCCTTCGGCCCACCGAGTTTGCGCCGACCAGCGATTCCTGTACATTAACTTATCCTACACATACAATTTACACATACACCAAGCCAATTAACCTGCACACCTCTACGTCTTTGGTGTGTGTGAGGAAACCGAAGATCTCGGAGAAAACCCACGCGGTCATGGGGTGAACGTGCAAACTCTGTACAGACAGCTCCCATATTCAGGATAGAACCTGGGTGTCCGGCACTGCAAGCGCTGTAATGCAGCAATTCTATCGCTGCGCCACCGCGCCCCCCTACGTGTATAGAGGTGCAATGTACAGAGGTTGCGTGCTATCCAGTCAGCGGAAAGACTATACATGATTACAATCGAGCCGCCCACAGTGTGCAGATGCAGCATGAAGGGAACAATGTTTAATGCAAGATAAAGTTCAGAAAATTCAGCTTAATGATGGTCCAAGGGTCTCCAATGAGGTGGATGTTAGGTCGGGACCGCTGTCTAGTTGTCGATCGGATGGTTCAGTTGCCTGATAAAAGGTGGGAAGAAACTATACTTGAATCTGGAGGTTTACATTTTCACACACAAGCAAAACTCTTGCCTGATGGGAAAGGGGAGAAGAGGAAGTGTCTGTGGAAGCCAAGTCATTGGGTATTTTTATAGCAGAGATTGACAGACTCTTGATTAGTAATGGCGTCAACTGTTACGGTGATAAGTCAGGAGAATGGGGTTGAGAAGGAAGGATAGATCAGCCATGATCGAATAGCGGAGTTGACTTGATGGGCCGAATGGCCTATTTCTGCTCCTATCACAAATAAACACTGAAAGACACCAGTTATTTTTTCTCATCTGCCATACATGACATTGAATTTTGATTATTGGTTTTGCCTATTCGCTGTCGATACCAGGAATTCAGGCAAATAGGTGGCATTGGACCAATTTGTGTGATTAAAATGGCTCAATTCTGCTCCTACGTCTAATGGTCCAAGTTGTTTAAGATAAGGCAGCCGATCTTTAGTCCTCTGGGCACCTCAGTGTGTGACTCACACAGCCTCCAAATGTTTTGTGGTGATTAATTTGTGAAATTGTGGATAATTGCAAGGGCCTGATTAGAAGTGTGTGGTGGAACCAGATGATGTTTGAATCCAAGCCAAGCAAAGATGTCTTCCCCCTTGAAGCTGAAGCTTACGCTGAATTAATTATTTAGTAAAAAAAAGTAAAAGAGGAAAATGTCAAGATGTGAAGTATCAGACAAAATAATTTGTGACTATTATAATGCAATACACTTGGGACCAGCAGTTTGCATACTGAATTTGATTGAGATATTGAGTGTGGAGAAACTGAGTTCTCTTTATACCTTCTGCAACCAAAATAGTATTAATCATCTAATATGTTTGCATTATGCAAATACAAAAATATTCATAGTTTCCCTTGTAATCGTGCCGTGGGTATAATTTGTGTAAGATTTGGAAGGTGCAAAAACATTTTCAGTGCTTTTTCATTTCTTAAGTAAATTAATCTAATGATCCTTGGAAAAACATTTAATATTCATAAGGTTTTTGTAGCTCGCTGGCTTGCGTAAGATCTGTAGGGAGGAACTGCAGATGCTGGTTTAGACCGCAGATAGACACAAAGTGCTGGAGTAACTCAACGGGTCAGTCAGCAACCCTGGAGACAAGGAATAGATGACGTTTCAGGTCGAGACCCTTATGGGGCTGTCCCACTGTACGAGCTAATTCAAGAGTTCTCCCGAGTTTTCCCTGATTCAAACTTGGAGAATTACGGTAATGGCCGCTCGTAAGTACTCGGGGCTCTCGTGGACATTTTTCAACATGGTGAAAAATCTTCACGAGTCTTCACGAGCTTACCATGTTTCCCAGGTACCTGCCGTTAGCGTTATGAGCCGCTAAGAGACGTCCCGAACTCTGACGTACCCGCAACGTACATTCTATGTGCTTACCAGGAGCTTAATTTTTTTTTAAACTCGGGAGAGCTCTTGAATTAGCTCGTACAGTGGGGCAGCCCGATTATTCAGACTGAGAGCCAGGGGAGAGGGGAATGAGAGATATAGACGGTTCTTAGGAAGAATGAATGGAAGATATGCAGAAAGCAACGAATGCAGGCAAGCACCGGGAAAACACACGTGGCTGTGGTAGCGAATTTGGGTTAAAACGTGGTCGTAGAATTGGAGAGCAGGAGGAATAACAGAGTGGGAGCAGCGAGAGAGGGATGATGAAGAACTCTCGTCGGAGAGAGGAGGAGAACTTCTTCAAAGTAGGTATACCTTGATGAGATTTCACAATATAGCAGACAAAATGTGCAGGAAGGAACTGCAGATGCTAGTTTAAACTGAAGACAGACACAAAATGCTGGAGTAACTCAGCAGGACAGGCAGCACCTCTGGAGAAAAGGAATAGACCCTTCTTCAGACTAATGAGACCGGCAACATTCATAAGTGCAGTGTGTCTTCACCGGTGGAGTCGGCACTGATGTGTTTCTCTCTGTGTAAATTGCTGCCCGATTATTTTTACAGGTTCGATCCACTTTCACTCCGGCCGTTAATCAGATCGCTGCACTTTCCACTGGCTGACCTAATGGGTCAGCAACTTAACACTTAGCTTTGTAATCATTCTGGCATGTCTACACTCTTCTAGTAGGCACCCCGGCTGATAAAATATTTTATTTTAATTCAAAAGATTTTGGCCCGGTACTCCAGATAATTGCATTCAAAGGCATTCCCATCCATTTGTTCAGACATTAAAACCCAGTAACTGTTTAGTGTCACTGGGTAAATAGCACCTAGTGGGAGCTTTAGAGAGATATCTGCTCTTAATCTGGCAGTAAAGGGCAAGGTAGGTCACCTTGGCCTAACGTTATGCGGTGCTAATTTTAGGTTAAATTGAGGTTAAGACTCCCCTGTATTATCTAAGTGATTGGCCCTATAAAATAATGGACCTCTTGTCTTAATGATTAAGTACGTGCCTGAAGATTGACACCGGTCGTAATGAACAACCTCAAGTGAACGTAGTCACCAAAGTGCTGGAGTAACTCAGCGGGCCTGGCAGCATCTCTGGAAAAAAAGGATGGGTGACATTTCGAGTCAGAACCCCTTCTTCAGACCTCTGGTGAAAAAGGTACGGGTGATGTTTTGGGATGGGCCTTCAGAGTCTTCAGAGATGCTGCCTGACCCGCTGTCTCGGATTGTACACGCTAGAATTTAGAAGATTGAGGGGGGATCTTATAGAAACTTACAAAATTCTTAAGGGGTTGGACAGGCTAGATGCAGGAAGATTATTCCCGATGTTGGGGAAGTCCAGAACTAGGGGTCACAGTTTAAGGATAAGAGGGAAGTCTTATAGGACCGAGATGAGAAAATCATTTTTTACACAGAGAGTGGTGAATCTGTGGAATTCTCTGCCACAGAAAGTAGTTCTTCTTCTTCGAGTCCGTTGCAATCTCAGATGTCGTTCTGCCAGTATCTGGTGCAGGTCACAGCTGGTCGGGTCGGTTCAGCCAGGTCCTGGGGGCTGCACTGGGGGGCGTCGTCACACTCCAGTAGGTGGGACATTGTCTGTACTGCTCCACAGCTGCATGTGTCTTCTGCCTGGTAGTTCCATGCTTTCATAAGTGCTTTGCACCTCCCCTGCTCCACTCGTAATCTGTTGAGGGTCTTCCAGGTTGGCCATGGGAGGTCGTGCCCGCTGGCGAGGCATTCAGTCGGAGTGATTCCTCTCTCCATCCAGTCATGGGCTCGTGTGTTGAGCTGGTTCAATTTATCTTTCCAGATGTTGGTCCTTGCTGTTTCTTTGGTTGTCTGGAGAGGTGGGACTGTCTGCAAGAAACTGGCTCTGGATTTCAGTCGGGGTGGAGGTGCTGTGTGTCCGTGCAGGGGGTGCCTGGTATCGATCTCCTGTGCTCTCCGCTCATCTTGGGCGACGATGGATCGTCTGATATGGGGGGGGGCAATACCAGCTAGGGCGTAGAGGCACGGGACTGGCGTTGTCTTTATGCATCCCGTGATAATGCGGTAGTTGAGGCCAGTTGATTGGCTATATTTAAGAGGGAGTTAGATGTGGCCCTTGTGGCTAAAGGGATCAGGGGGTATGGAGAGAAGTCAGGGATGGGATACTGAGTTGGATGATCAGCCATGATCATATTGAATGGCGGTGCAGGCTCGAAGGGCCGAATGGCCTACTCCTGCACCTATTTTCTATGTTTCTATGTTTCTATGTTACCCCAGCATTTGTGTCTATCTTCGGTGTATTCCAGCATCTGCAGTTCCTTTCTACGCTGACCTCAAGTGAAAAATCAGGACACTTCATATTATGCCAAATAAACCCATTCTTTTGTATAAGAAGGAACTGCAGATGTTGGTTTACACTGAAGATAGATACAAAATGCTGGAGTAACTCAGCGGGACAGGCAGCATCACTGGTGAGAAGGAATAGGTGGCATATCAGGTCGAGACCCGTCTTCAGACTCATCATTTGTTGTCCTCAACCTTTTCATTTCCATCTGATTACTTGTAGGTTAAGATTCTCTTGAAAAATTGCAAATGTCAACCTCTTGGACTGATCATCTAATTGTGTTTCTTAGAGCTGTGCTCTTGTTGTATTAGAATGTCATGGTTAGAATTAGTCTCAAGAGGCAAAGAGCTGTGATGCAGGCTTTACTTGAAACTTGTGAGCGAACCACAGAGTTTCTCTGGCCATGAGACTCAGATTCTAAACCCAAACAGAAAATGGTGCAAGTGAATGGTAATTCAGAAAAGGTTTAGAGTCGAAACAGGCCCTTCGGCCTGCCGAGTCCGCGCCGACCAACAATCGCCCCTGTAGTTCTATCCTACAGACTCGGGACAATTTACAGAAACCAAATCACCCACAAGCCTGCACCTCTAGAGTGTGGGAGGAAACCGGAGGAAACCGGAGCACCCAGAGAAAACCCACAAGGAGAACGTGCAAACTCCGTACAGACAGGATCAAACCCAGTTTTCTGGCGCTGTAAGGCAGTAACTCTACTGCTGCGCCATTGTATCGCCCCACTGGAGCACTCTGATGAATGATCATCGAACAAAAAAGATTAACTATTTCTTTCCCCACAGATATGATGCCTCCTGCAGAAGACTTGCCCTCTAGGTTCTCTTCAGTATTTTCACTAGTGAACCGGGGATCATGAGAGAAGCCTCCTCGTGGCGATCCCTGGAAACGACGGCACGATGCACTCTGTGACGAGTCATGCGACCAATTCTGTCAACATGTTGGACGACGACAGAAGCCAACAGCGAGCTACGCGTCGCCTGACACACGAGGGAACCAGTCAGAACGGCACCGTGATGCCTGAAAGAATTCTAAATTAAATATTGGTCTTGGTCCTTAGCATGCTGTTGGGTCCTGCTTTGGATATTGTAACGGGCTGGTGGTGTGAAACTTAGTGGCGCATCAAAGATGGACACAAAATACTGGGGTAACTCAGCGGGTCAGGCAGCATCTGTGGAGAGAAGGAATAGGAGACGTTACGGGTCTAGACCCCTCTTCAGACTCTGCTTTTCGCTTATAGGCACATCAACTGCCCGGTAGTCCTTATGAATAACACAGCAGACCATTAGTTGACGTTCACAGGGCAAATATTACATGTTTGTAACAATATGCTGTGCAATAACTGGTCACTTAAATTTCATTGTTATTATAATGCACATGCCACTGTCAATGCCTTGTAACTGCATGTTTTTTACTGTTGGCAGGCCAATTTCCATCATTGTATTGTATCATATTGTATCGTATCATAAAAGGCCAGGTATTGAATTAAACACCCATTAGTATTGATATCAGGAGATTAAAATTATCCCATTCCTTCTATCCAGAGATGCTGCCTGTTCCGCTGAGTTACTCCAGCAATTTGTATCTACCTTCAGTGTAAACCAGCATCTGCAGTTCCTTCCTACACTTAAAATTATCCCCAATGTCGACTGAAATAAAACATCCAAGAATATCCTAAATAAATCTCTGGTTTTGTTAAATTGCTCCATCTGTAATGATTTTGTCAGCTGACCTAAAGGAAATGTATTGGCTTTTTTTGAATGACATTATCAACTATGATTTTGAAATCGATTTTAATGACTCCTGTTCTTTGGAATTCAAATTCATATATAGAATATAACTAACATTGAGTAGCATGCAGACAGCTGCAGTGAGTTAAAGAGGATGTGTTTAGCAAGCTGACCCGAAGCCTGTAAATCTCAGTAAAGAAACCAGATGCTGGAATCTGATGCCAAAAGAGAGAGAGAGAGAGAGTGAGAGAGCTCGAGGGAGAGAGAGAGGGGGAGAGGGAGAGAAGGGGAGGAGGTAGGAGAGGGAGAGGGAGAGAGTGGTTGGGAGGGGGGGGGGTGGGGGGGTTAGGATGGGAGAGGGACAGTGGATGGAGAGGGAGGAAGAGGGAGGGAGGGAGAGGGAGGATGACAGAGTGGTGCATGAAAGGAATGCTGTGAATAAGAAAGTTGTTATATAAACAGATGTGGCGAGAGGGTTTGCAAGAAAATCACAACTGGATGAAATAAAAATGTCTGAACAAAACACAGGTGCAAAGTAGGGTAAAGAAAAACTGAAAATTGTGCTGTGGATATATAGAGAGAGCTATAAAGGCTAAATAATATTAGAAGTGTGAAGTAAAAAAATATTAATTGTACTTGAGAATTAATAGAGTGATTGGTGAACAATAATCCAGAACTATTTAAAAATGTATTTTTTACTGGGAATGTTACATTTCTATCCAGAAATATTTCCCTTTACTTTGGTGAAGACAAGTTGTCATTACATCTGTCCACATTGGTCTATCAGTTATCTTGATATCCTTTCTCTTAGTTGTTTAGAGTTTTAAACTTTATACATTAGAGATACAGTACGGAAACAGGCCCTTCGGCCCACAGAGTCCATGCTGACCAGCGATCGACCAGCGCACTAACTCTATCCTACGCAGTAGGGACAGTTTCTACCAAAGCCAATTAACCTACAAACCTGTATGTCTGGAAGCTGGGAGGAAATCTCGGAGCACCCGGAGAAAACCCACATGGTCACCGGGAGAACGTACAAACGCTGTAGAGACAGCACCCATAGTCAGGAACGAACCCGGATCTCTGGCGCTGTGAGGCAGCAACTTAACCCTGTCGACAAGGACCCATGCCTTTTCTGATTAAAGATTGCCCTAAAGAATTCAGTACAATTCATTGAAGAAAGAGTTCAGCATACATTATAAAGCAGTCGGCACAGAGCGGTAGGGCTGCTACCTTACAGCTCCAAAGACACAGGTTCGATCCTGACTAAGGGTGCCATGTGTATGGCGTTTGTAAGTTCTCCCTGTAAGTTCACACCGGCCAACAATGTCCCAGCTACACTAGTCCCACTTGCCTGCACTTGGTCCATAACCCTCCAAACCTGTTTGATCCATGTACCTGTCCAACTGTTTCTTAAACGGTGGGATAGTCCCAGCCTCAACGACCTCCTCTGGCAGCTTATTCCATGCACCCACCCACCATGCACGAAAAAGTTACCCCTCGGATTCCTATTAAATCTTTTCCCCTTCACCTTGCACCTATGTCCTCTGGTCCTCGATTACCCTACTCTGGGTAAAAGACTCTGTGCATCTACCCGATCTATTCCTCTCATGATTTTATAAAAGGACAAACCTACTGACATAAATTGCTTCCATTGAACTGAACTGGAATTACCTGGAGGTACTCCAGGTACACTGTGTAACCGGGGCCCAATATGAGCTTGTATTTAAAAATAATCATGCCGCAAGGGTGATGAAACGGGCCTCGTCAGAGCGGATGGAAGCCAACTGCCCAGTTCCATGAATTTTATTTTGATCTGATTAATATGGTGACATTAATATGAAGTGTGGATTCATAATCATGCATGTTCTCACTGAATTGCTTGGAAAGGTTGGCCGAACCTTTACCAAGATATTACTATATGCTGGAGCATTACTGAAATGAGCAAATACAAAACAAGGACCTTCTGTAGTTCTGCAGTGTTTTAAGATGTGCTCTTGGATTCTCGTTTTTTGTTTTAAGTTGTGATGGTTAAAATGATTTAATGTTAGACATTTTTGGCCAACAAAAGGATTCAGCTAAAATCTCAGAAAGAAAAGAACACATCTTGCTGAGATTTTAGCTGAAGACAAATCTCAGAAAGAAGTTTAGTTTAGTTTAGATACATAGGTAGATGCACAGAGTCTTTTACCCAGAGTTGGGGAAGTTTAGATACACAGCATGGAAGCAGGCCCTTCGGCTCACCAGGTCCGCACCGACCAGCGATCACCCGTACACTAGTCTATGTTATCAGAGGAGACGGTGGGCCGAATAGCCTAGTCTTCTCCTACAACTTATGAACTCATAAGTTATCCTATTATTGCATCCCACACACTAGGGGCGATTTATGGAATGTGGGAGGAAACCAGAGCACCCGGAGAAAACCCACACGGCCACAGGGAGAACGTACAAACTCTGTACAGACAGTACCTGTAGTTCTGATCGAACCCACAGCAACTCTACCACTGCGTCAATGCGTCCTTTCTGAAAATGTGACTTCAACCCAAAATCCAGCTAAACTGACAAGATATTTAACAAAGGTTGGAAAGAACTGCAGATACTGGTTTAAATTGAAGGTAGACACAACATGCTGGAGTAACTCAGGACATAAGATAACTAACGACTTGGTTAACAGTACTATATGCTCTGAGTTTGGCTGTTTGCTATCTGTCTCCAGTGAATATAAGCCTCCGGTCCATAAATGCTCGTAAATCAACACTGATTAGGACTAATTGAGGTGATGCAGGAAATGAAAATGTCACACTGCTGAAGCAAGTGGTACTGCTCAGAAGTGCCTTACCGGAGTGATGTTGGGTTAGCTGTTTTTCTGTTGATACCTTCTATCAATGACATAAATATCGGATGGCATTGCAACTTTGGTTTGTTAGCATGATTGCCTCCATTTGAGACTGCAAACAAAAAAAATATCGAGATTGCAGGGAAAAATAAAGCTTAATTTTAAAATCTGAAAATGCGTTCGGTATTCAAGCTAATGGAAGAATCAGCAAAATGTGGCTTAACCCTCTCCCATTCTCAACAGCTGAGCGCAACTGTTTAATAATGCCCCTCAAGAAGTAGCAGATGGATTCCAGCTGTTATATGCATCTTATTTTTTTTTTTTATGGCCACTTACATGGCAGTTTAAAGTTTAAACATTTAAAGTTGCAGTTTTTGCTGCTGATTATCACAACGTGTCGTTCTCAAAAGTTGTTTTATTTGATGCTGGCAGTGCACAGTGCCACAGTAAACGCTCTCGATTCTGGGAGATCGAGAAGCCATATTAGAAAATAATGAGGTGAGAAGGGATTCATTTTAAGCCCTGTTGGCAAAACACTTATTTAGTTAGTAAAACATCTGATTATGTTTGGATTTGGGTAACAATCTGTTTAAAATATTTTTTCCCCCCCTCAGGCACCAGTGTATGAATGAATAGTCTCAATTATTACCAGTCCTTGGTGAGGCCTATTCCAGCAAGGCCCCATTCATAAGTTTTCTGTCAGGTGAAAAAAGTTCTTCTTGTAGAAGGGGTAAAACAAAATGGAATACTTTAGTGGTCTGAGAAACCACTACTGGAGTTTTCAACAAATCTTTATTCACAAGTGCGATTGCCAGTATACAGGTTCTTCAAACACGTCTGCCCACAACGGTGGTCAGCGCTGAACTAATGCGCGCAAGTGAAAAACCGCGCGAAACCGCGCCCCTCCCGAGTCACGTGACCGCGGCTTCTGAACGCCGAGTTCAATCTCTGTGTACGCCAGCAGGCGCCCCTACAATACATTTATCCAGACACTTTCCTAACCACAGGTCTTGTACCAAAGTGATGTGCAGGTAACTTATGGTACATATTTGCTGTTCTTTTTTTAAGGAGTTAATTAGACCTTGGACTTTGGACATTAGAGACACAACGAGGGAAACCGAAACCTTCGGCCCACTGAGTCTGCGCCAACTAGCGATACAGTAGCACTACCCCCATACACATTAGTGACAATTTACAATTTACAGAAACCAACTAACTTACAAACCTGCACATCTTTGGATTGTGCAAGGAAACCGAAGCACCTGGAGAAAACCCACGTGGTCACGGGGAGAGAACGTACAAACTCTGCGCAGACAGCAACCGTGGTCAGGATTAAACCCGGGTCTCTGACACTGCAAGATCTCAACTTTACCGCTGCACAAATGTGTTGCCCACAGTGTTATTTCTATAAATGACTATCTCTTCCTAGTGCTGTCTATCCTTCCTCAACTTTTTCAAGCCAGCCACATGTTGAACCATTATTTTACTTCTTTTGTCTTTCATTTGACACACTGGCGGCACAGTGGCGCAATGGTGGAGTTGCTGCCTTACATTGGTAGAGGCCCAGGTTCGATCCTGACCACGGGTGCTGTCTGTACAGAGTTTGCACGTTCTCCCTGTGACCTGCGTGGGTTTTCCCCGGGTGCTCCGCTTTCCTCCCACACTACACAGACGTTCAGGTTTGAAGGTTAATTGGCTGGTATAAATTGTCCCTAATCTGTGGGATATAACTAATGCACACAGATCGCTGGTCAACACAGACTTGGCGTTCCGAAGGGCCTGTTTTCACACTGCACCTTTAAAACTAAAACTAAAATCTGTTTTTTTCTTGCAGATGTTTTATGCGTTCTATGAGGCAGATGTGGGTTTGGGGAGAGATGCCCTTTTTTGCCATTAAGCAGTATCAGGTCAAGTGCAGTGTGACCAGGTGCAGGGTAGAGCTATGTCCTAACAATGCCCTCATTCATAGCCTCAGTGCAGTTTACTCTGCTATACCGGTAATCCTCGCAAATCCTTCCAGTAGTGACTTTGCCAACTTGGTGTCAGTTTGTGCCAATTTATGGTCAACTTTGTACTGTGAGGATCTTTAAGATAACGAGATTGATACTGGAGAGATTAAATTCATATGCCTCACACACTGGACATAATGAACCCTCTTTTCCTCTCTGGCTATAGTCAAGCCTGGGTTCATAGGTCAAAGGGCAATGTTCCTAGAACCAGCCACGTCATCCCAAAGTTTAACTGATAGAGTGCTTCTAGGAGGGAGGGCATGATTTAATCAGGTAAAATGCACGGACATAACT
Organism: Amblyraja radiata; assembly: GCF_010909765.2. NCBI lineage: Eukaryota > Metazoa > Chordata > Chondrichthyes > Rajiformes > Rajidae > Amblyraja > Amblyraja radiata. Next base: position 14,807,811 of record NC_045981.1, on the reverse strand, counting down.
AATTTGCAGTTCTCAGCACTTGCATTTTTTCAGTGACATTTTAAATATCTTTAGAAAGAATGTTTTCCCCGGTTTGCTTGACAATTGCGCAGAAAGTCATCATGAAGGTAATTACAAATGTCATTGAATAAGAGAAAGGATTGAGATGCTGCCTGACCCACTGAGCTACTCCAGCACAAACCAGCATGCCTTTGGAATGTGAGAGGGAACCGCAGCATCCCGAGAAAACCCACGCGGTCACAGGGAGAACGTACAAACTCCGTACAGGCAGCACCCGTGGTCAGGATCGAACCCGGGTCTGCTGCGCTGTAAGGCAGCAACTCTACCGCTGTGCCACCGTGAAAAGAAGCAAAGGTTGATTTGCTTCATGCATACTTTTCCATATTGGGACCTCTTATTATGATTTCTCAGCCATACTTTTGGTCTCTGCATTTATCATCAATCCTTCGGGCCCTCTCTATTTGAAATTTGGCAAACAAGTCAATGCCCCGCTGTTGTATAACATTAGTACCTCCACCAATGTAAAGCACTTTGGTCAATGAGAGTTGTTTTTTAAATGTGCTATAGAAATAAAAGTGACTTGAACTGACTCTCTATACAGCGTCTTTCCTCTTTGCTCCCTACTTAGTTTGATCCAGCTATTTTAGCAGAGAAACACACACAGTGCTACTGCTGCTACTGATTTTCCCTTGGTGACTCCACAACTATTTACACTGATTTTCTTTTAAGCATCGCTCTTCCTTTTGTAACTACGTTGTAACCACCAAATAGGATCGCCACGCTCCATAATACTTTCCTCAAGGTCATTCTTCAGACTTTATGATGTGTCATTTGAAATCGTTTTAGTGTGAGTCTTGTTCGGGGCCTCAAATAAATTGTGGAAGGACTCGGTGCCAAGGCAATTCATTTGAAGGCTTCAAAAACAATCTCTCCTCTCCTTGTTTAATGGAAGCTCATAAATGACTGACTAAATCCAAGCTGGAAAGAAATCATCTCCCAAAATGAAAATTGATAACTTTCTGCCATTTTTATGCGTTGCAAGAATTAAAACACTGATTTAGTCAGAGGGACCTAGAGCACAGAAACAGGCTCTTCGGTCCATCATGTCCATGCTAGCCATTATACTCCATCTCAATAAGTCCCATTTGTTTCGTTTGGCCCATACCCCCATAATCCTTTCCTATCCATTTATCCGTCCAATTGACTTTTATATGCTTCTATAATACCTGCCTCAACTACCTCCTGCAGTAGTTTGTTCCTACGGTTGCCAACTGTCCCGTATTAGCTGGGACATCCCATATATTGGGCTAAATTGGTTTGTCCCATACGGGACCTCCCTTGTCCTGTATTTGACTGCTACTACTCGAGTCGAGGGGACTGTCGGGTCGGAGTGCTGCGTCCAGCCTGCCTCACCCGTCCCGACGTAGTGCAGCCCATGGAGTGCAGCAGTAGCACCTCGCCCGTGGCCCAGTCGGGCGGCAGCCCGGCCAGCTGTCCGACCTTCGGACCTTCGCTTACCGCCGACAACACCATCCCCCTCCTTCTCACGGCCGATCATCGGTTCATGAGTTGGACGGGGTGCTGGACTTTGCGCACGACGTCACCCGGGCCAAAACTCCTCAGCTGGCCCGCCGGCTGGGCTTTGTGTGCAGTCCAGCACCCGGGCCAACTCATCATTCACCCAGCCACGGCCGAGTCGGTCAATGAATTGCTGTTGGGAATGTGTTCCATATTCTGACCTTTTGTCCCATCTTTGGGAGTGAGAAAGTTGGCAACCTTATTTGTTCCATATGCCTAGCACCATACTAAGTGAAAAAGTTGCTCCTCAGATTCCTGTATAAATCTTTCCCCTCTCACCTTAAACATATGTACTGTGGTTCTTGATTCCTGAATCCTGAGTAAAAAACTCTGTGCATGTATTCCCCTCATGAATTATACACATAGAGGATCAAACCTCAGCCTCCTGCACTCCAACTCCAATAAAGTCCTAACGTGTGGGAATGAGCTGCAGATGCTGGTTTATACTGAAGATAGACACAGAATGCTGGGATAAAGTCCTCGCCTGCCCAACCATTTCCCTATAGCACAGGCCCTTGAGTCCAGGCTGAATTTAAAGAGTGACACAAAGTGCTGGAATAACTCAGCGGGTCAGGCAACATCTCTGGAGAACATGGATAGGTGACATTTCAGATCGTGACCCTGCTTCAGACTCAGCATCTGCAGTTCCTTTTTATTAAATTAGAATGTAAGGACTATGAAGTCTATTTCAGTTGCACTCACTCACCACTGTCTTTCTGCAACTTAAACTCGTGAGTAAATTAAAATGCTCAAGTTGGTAAAGTTGGAAGGTATTGTAAATGCTGAAATAATACTTTGAATCCAACCAATATTTGTAGCTCTGCCTTTTGTTCTTCTATATGAATTATAGTTTAGAGATACAACAGGCCCCTCGGCCCACCAGGTCCGGGCCCACCCACGATCCCTGCACATTAACACTGCTCGACACACACTAGGGAGTATTTACAATTTTACCAAGCCAAATAACCTACAAACCTGCACCTCGTTGGAGTGTGGGAAGAAAACGGAGAACCTGGGACAAACCCACGCAGGTCACGCAGAGAACCTGCAAACTCCATACAGACAAGCACCTGCAGTCAGGATCGAACCCGGGTCTCTGGCGCTGTAAGGTAGCAGCTCTACCGCTGAGCCACCGTGTCACCAGAGAGAGGTAAAACTCTACACATCAAGCCAGTGGCTGTCTATAAATTGGATGACAATAGTTTCAGTCGTTTTGATCACTGAATCTCCATGTTATGCCCAGCTGGTTATAAACTACCCTTTGTTCTTTCGACCATAACCTCACCTGCTATATGGGAACACCCCTTTCTCTTGCAGTGATCTTGTCTGAGGCTTAACTCCAGATTAGGCCTGCAATAAATGAGGATTAATTTTCCTGTCTTGACATCACAGGGGTGAGAACAAAGCTAAGGAATTTTGCTTGCCAGAAACCTGCCAGGTTAACCTTGTGAGATTTACAATAACAAAGCTTTCCTGTAGGCACGATTTCCCTTGAATATGACAACAGGCATGCTCCCTTCCTGAGAAGATTGCAGAGATTTGGTATGTCAGAGAGGACTCTTGATTTGGTTTAGTTTATTTTAGTTTACTTCAGTTTAGATGGGGTGGGAGATTCTTGGTTCTTGGTTCTTGGTTCTTGGTATCTTGGTCCTCCTAAATATTCCAAATGGTCCACCCTGTTTCGACTAACCCAACATGCACAAACAAATAGATCAAATAGAATATGGCTGTGCACGCCGTACGCAAGAAGAAGACTTCAGTTTAGATTGGATACAGCACGGAAACAGGCTCTTCAGCCCACAGATTTGGCGCCGAACAGCTATCCCCGCGCACTAACAATATCCTACACACACTAGGGACATTTTCCAATTTGACCAAGCTAATTAACCTACAAACCTGTCTGTCTTTGGAGTGTGGTAGGAAACCAGAGGTCCCAGAAACACCTGCAGGTCATGTGGAAAACGTGCAAACTCTGTACAGACAGCACAGTAAGTCGTCAGGATCGAACCAGGGTATCTGGCGCTGTAAGGTGGCAACTCTACCACCGTGCCACTGACTCTGCTGATTCTTAAACATCTACAGGTGTACAGTAGAGAGCATATTAACTGGTCGCATCACGGCCTGGTTTGGCAACCCGAATGCCTAGGAGTGAAGGAGATTGCAAAAACAAAGGTGAAGACTGCCCAGTCCATCAGGGGTTCTGTCCTCCCCACCATCGAAGGGATTTACAGGAGTCACTGCCTCAAAAAGGCAGCAAGCATCATCAGAGACCCACACCACCCTGGCCACACAATCATTTCACCACTAACACCGGGAAGAACATGGTTGAGTTACTCCAGCACTTTGTTTCTCCACTTTCATTATATCATTTACATTAATACAATACTCAGACCAGTTTTTTGTTCCTAATGAAATCATCCTCTTTCACAGACTCTAACTGAAGGTACTGCAATTGGGCAGCACGGTGGCGCAACGGTAGACTTACAACGCTTCCAGCGTCGGAGGCGATCGGATCCCGACTACGAGTGCTGACTGTGCGGAGTTTGTACGTTCTCCCCGTGACCTGCATGGGTTTTTCTCCGAGTTCTTCGGTTTCCTCCTACGCTCCAAAGACGTGCAGGTTTGTAGGTTAATTGGCTTGGTGCAAGTGTAAATTGTCCCGAGTGTATGTAGGATATTGTTAATGTGCGGGGGTTGCTGGTCGGCGCGGACTCGGTGGGCCGAATGGCCTGCTTCTGCCCTGTATCTCTAAACTAAACTGAAATTATATTGTTCATAGCTGAATCGATGTTCTTGGTACATATTTTGGTTGTATTGAACTGATTATTCTAACAGTGAGGTATATATGAAACAATCATAAAACAGTACTGTTTCTCTGTGTAATATCCTGATGTCAAATGGAAAGAGCTCTTTAAAGCTGCATCTCCTGCTTATTTCTTAGCTTCTTAGTCATTGTCAAAAGACATGATTCCAATGTGTTATCTCTGCAGGGTTGGAAGGAAGAGATAAGAAAAACCTTGGAAGACTAGTTATTGCCATCTGTTAAAACTTGCACTGTCTCAGATCTGAGTTTGAACCCATTTCACCAGCAAGGGTAAGATTCCCTTTCCCTTTGTCTCGCAATGAAGTCATTTTTTATTCAGCCAAACCAAATCTAAGTGCGTAGGGAGGAACTGCTGAAGCTGGTTTAATCCGAAGACAGACACACAAAGCTGTAGTAACTCAGTGGGCCAGGCAGCATCTCTGGAGAAAAGGAATAGGTGACATTTTGTGTCGAGACCCTTCTTCAGACTTGTCCCTGATATGTCAATTATCACAACAAACATGACTATCCCCTAGCATTTTTGCACAGACCTTTGATTTACAGAGACTAACTCAATCAAGGTTTATTTTTTGTTATGTGTGATTCAAGACTTTATCAATGATTTGGTGATTGAATTCATAAAAATATATTTCTAAAACAATATTTCTAAAGTGTCTAAACAAGGGCCCTGACCCGAAAAATCACCCATCCTTTTTCTACAGAGATGCCGACTGACCCATTAAGTCACTCCAGCACTGTGCCTATCTTTCTGAAACCATAGTTTGTTAAAGCATTGTGAAGTGCAGCTGAAGTATTGCGTTCAGATCTGGGTGCCACATTTTAAGACGGGCAGGTTTGTGGGTTACTTGTCTTCGATAAAATTGTCCCCATAGTCAGCATCCCTGGAGAACATGGATAGATAACGTTTCTGGTTGGGATCCTTCTTTCTTACCTTGAGGAGATTTTGCAGAGGTGCTGTCAAAATGTGAGAAGGGTCCTGACCCACAAGGTCCTTTATCCATGTTCTGCAGGACCTGCTGAGTTATTCCAGCATTTTGTGTCTTTCCTTGGTAAACCAGCATCTGCAGTTCCTTGTTTTACATTTTGACCGCTCCACTGCGAAGTCTCCTTAAGGTGTGGAAGAGGTTTCCCGACCTGAAACGTCACCTATCTGCAATTCCTTGTTTCTGCATTTGTTAAAGGGGAGAATGTGAGCTTTAAGGGCCTGTCCCACTTTCACCACCTAATTCACAACCTTTTTTACTCATGGACATTTTTCATCAGGCTAGAAAAATGCCCCGACCTACTTGATGCCATGAGTACCTACGACTAGCATCACGACCTACCTACGACCTACCTACAAGCTCCTACGACCTCGTGACGGCCACGCTGCGAGTATGAGTCAAGGGCAAACTCGGCAGATGTCGTGAATTAGGTCGTGAAAGTGGGACAGGCCCTTTACCAAGAAAAACAATTCTAAAGACCAGAGGTATGATATATATTACAATAGTATCTCTGTTGGAAACATTTATAGCATATTCCATTAAATTAAATGATAGTGGATCTACATTCCATTGTGAGGATATAGATAGAGATCAGATAGGATTTTAACTAAACAATATTGAGGCCTAACCATAGTGATTCAGAAACAATGACGAATGATAATGGAGCCAAACTCTTTAAATGGAGCCAATGTTGGCTTCTGGTTTAGTTTAGTTGATTTGTTTTTGGAGATACGGAGCAGAAACAGGACCTTCGGCCCACCATGTCCATGCAACCAGTGATCCCCGCACACTAACACTATCCCACACATACGAGGGACATTTTACAATTTTACCAAGCCAATGAGCCTACACACCTGAACGTCTTTGGAGTGTGGGACGAACTGGGGATCCTGGAGAAAACTCACGTGGGTCACAGGGAGAACGTACAAACTCCATACAGACAAGCACCAGCGGTCAGGATCGAACTCAGGTCACTGGCGCTGTAAGGCAGCAACTCTACTGCTGCGCCACTGTGCCATCCCTGGTACTTAAAAACAACGGTGGATACCGTCCTGTCTATCTCTGCGACATTGCCTATCTTCATGAAGTTTGTTGTTTTCTCACCAAAGAAAAACATAACTGATATTAGGATTATGTTTTTTCCAAAGATAGACACAAAATGCAGGAGTAACTCAGCTGGACAGGTAGCATCCCTGGAGAGAAGGAATGGGTGACGTTTCGGGTCGAGGCCCTTCTTCAGTCCCACACATTATTTTTCTTCCAGCTGAATAAAAATATGATGGGCTTTAGAGTTTGTTCTCTAAATGCTACCTGCAAATGGTTGTTTTGTACAGTCACAGCTTGACTGCATTATGCAGCTGTTTTAAGACAAATTTATGTCAAGACAATTTCCGCACAGCTGTTGGACATTCCCTTTATGGTGCAGCAGAAGTTCCAGTAGCTTCACGCAGCAACAGGAGATTCCCACCCTCACGTCAACGGTGAATCTCTAATGGAAGGCAGCGCTGTTGTGCTGAGTCCGCAGTTCCTTATATCTGTTAAAAAGTTCAGATGTTTAAAAAATTTGAGCATTTTGTGTTTTTCCCATCTGATTTGCTCCCGCCTAGATTATTCTATCTGACCGACTTCAGGCAGCTGGTCGCTGTCATTTGGCAAATGTTATGCAGCATCCGCAAGGGAAAGCACCAGATTGCAAACATATCAGGAAAGAAATCCACCCACGAGAGCTGGTTAGGTTTGGTGGGCAGGTTTCCTCAAAGTGGTAAGGTGCACCATCTCTTCACATCTGATTGGAAACCCAACTCACCCAAACATGAACAAGTCGTAATCATTCAGCTGCTTGAACATTAAGAGTGTGGATGACCGACAAACAAAACCTCCCATTTTACGTCCATATATATATTTGCTTCCCCAAATCTATCAAACTTTATATTAGAATAAAGTTTCTTCCCCAAATTCTGCTTCCCCAAATCGATCTAACTATTTTAGAATACCTCCAGACAGTTTCTTCCCAGCTGTTATCAGGCAACAAAACGTGGCTCATGTTGTCGACCTCCCTGTGGTGAGCCCTGTCAACTGACCTCAGTCAGGCAAACGACAACAAACTGAGACAGCAGCAGTGCCACGGCTTGGCGCCAAACCAGAGCATGCGCCCTTTTTAGGGCAGGCACCTACGGATGTCGAACCGGATGGCATCACCCTTCTGCAGACTTCTGCTGCCTCAAACGCATGAAGAAGAAGGCAACTGTACCATCCTACCTCCAACTAGAGATCGGTCCTGAGCTACTATCTACCTCGTTGAAAACCCTTGGACTATCTTTGATTGGACTTTACTGGACTTTATTTTGCATCAAACTTTATACCCTTTATCGTGTATCTGTACACTGTGGACGGCTCGATTATAATTCATGTATAGCTTTTTCAAGTATAGCCTTCAGTGCACAGTGAAATTCTTGCACCCCTCGCCTTATTTTGGCACCATTTACAAAAGAAAACGAAAAGTCCGAAGTCTGGCCCACATGCTGGATGTTGTGGAGCGTCCCTGATCCAGGTAAGCCCCAGGTAAGCCCCAGGTCTCCTCTGTTGCCCTCGACCAGTTCAGCCCGCCAACCAATGTCCCTCTCCTCGCCCGACCGTCTCTGTGTCCTGGTGGTGCCTCCCGCAGCCAACCTTGCAGGCGCTGGAGGCAATACCCTGATTCTCAAGTACAGCAGATCGAGCAAAGGGGAAGATACAGAGTGCAGAATATGAGATAGCAGCAGAATTAGGCCATTCAGCCCCATCAAATCTACTCCACCATTCAATTCACCATTTTCCTGCCTTCTCCACATAACCCCTGTCACATTCATACTAATCAAGAATCTATCTATCCCTGCCTTAAAAATATCCACTGACTGGCCTCCACAGCCTTCTGTGGCAAAGAATTCCACAGATTCACCACTGACTAAAGAAATTTCTCCTCATCTCCTTCCTAAAAGTACGTCCTTTAATTCTGTGGCTGTGACCTCTAGTCCTAGACTCTCCTACTGGTGGAAACATCCTCTCCACGTTCACTCTCTCCAGGCCTTTCACTATTCATCTGAGTTCTGAGCTGTATAGTTTAACTGCAATAATATTTTATTGTCACATGTACCTAGGTACAGTGAAACGCTTTGCTTTGCGTACAACCCGGTGAAATCATACAGCAGGCCTCACCTGGGCGGTACACAAGTGTTGCCACGTTTCTGGTGCCGACAAAGTTACACATTTCCTCTTTTAATTTCAGTTTAGTTTAGAGATACAGCACAGGAACAGGCCCTTCGGCCCACCGGGTCCGCGCTGACCAGCGATCCCCGCACATTAACACTATCCTACACACACTAGGGACAATTTTTACATTTACCAAACCAATTAACCTACAAATCTGTACGTCTTTGGAATGTGGGAGGGATCGAACCCGGGCCTCCGGCGCTGCATTCGCTGTAAGGCAGCAACTGTGACTGCCCGGTGTATTCTTGTATTGCAGAATACCCCTTCTGGCCAAATTCCCAACTTGAGAATTGAATACTGAAGCCGCACTCTGTTGATGAACGCTCAGCAGCCACAATAACTTGATACAATTCATGTTATTCTTGTCGTCATAGAGATAGCATTGTGTTTTGCGGCTAAGGGTTTAGTTGCACAGTGAGCCAAGACCTGAAACCTTTGCTTCCAGTGTCTTTTCTGGAGATACAGCTCCAGCGTCATTCACTGTGCCAAGTGAGGGCCTGACTCTATTGAAATGATCATCCTTTTATAAACAGCATTATCTTGCAAAGCTGTTTTAAATTGTGGTAATAGGTAAACGAACATCTTTCTGTATTGTGCAGCGGATCTTGTCAATGGACCCAATACATTTTATTTCCACATGTAAGGCAGCAACTCTGCCGCTCTGCCACCTTGCTGCCTGAACAGTGGCGCAACAGTAGAGTTGCTGCCTTACAGCACCAGACACCTGGATTTGATCCTGACTACAGGTGCCGTCTGTATGTGAAGGGTGGAACTGCAGATGCTGGTTTCATCCGAAGACAGACACAAAAAGCTGGAGTAACCCAATGGATCAGGTTACTGTCTGTGCGGAGTTAGCACGTTCTCCCTGTGGCAGCGTGCGTTTTCTCTGGGTGCTCTGGTTTCCTCCCACACTCCAAAGACATGTGGGTCTGTAGGTGACTTTGGCTTTGGTAAAATTGTGAATTGTCCCCAGTGTGTAGGATGGTGCCAGTGTATGGGCTGATCGCTGGTCGGCGTGGACTCGGTGGGCCGAAGAGCCTGTTTCCATGCCGTATCTCTAAGGTCTAGAGTCTAACGCTGGTGACGATCCTCAGGGCAATGTCATGCCAGCTCTAGTGGCACCTCTGTTCCTCTTTGGGCTTTGCTGTCATCTCCAGAGGTGGAAAGCAATGCTGGAAACCTCTCTCTTTTCTTAACAATAGTGCCACAGAATTTATTGTGCTGAGGGAAATTGGAAACTAAAATTTATACCTGGTTGCAAAGACTTCACAAACTCGGTGAGAGCTCTTATTACAGATTATTATTGCGCACACAATGAGCGTTTGAAGGAAAATCTTGTGAACCTTCGGGGAGAAAAGTGCGTGTCTCGCTGTCGCCTCGGACCCAACACTAGATATTCCCCTCGCACGGTGTGAAAATAAACTGGAGCCCATTTTAGGTTTCAAGCTCCTGTTCAGTTCACCACACGCTGGCAATTGACAGGAAAGTAAGTCATTTGGCTCATCATTCCTCACCAAATCGAAAGTTGCTTTCCATTTTACGAGGGCAATTTGGTGTGGAAACAAACTTCTGCTGTAAAAATATTTTATCAGTTCAAAAGCAATGGGTCTTGCCACGCTTCACGCCAACATACACATGGCCAGGTCCAAAGAAACTGCTCATTTGCACTTCTATTTATTTTATTTGCGCAGTTATCTGAATGTTGCTCTTTTGCAACAAAAAAAAAACACATTTTTTTGTATTGAAGATTGTGATCAGTTTTATTTCTCTCCTGCTGGTGGAAAAAAGCTGTAAATTGAACCTATCTGATAATACTGAGTGGTGAGTTTAAAGTGGAAAAGAGGCATGCCTGTGGTTGATGTGTAACTTATTAACATGGGCTTGGAAACTGGGCAGTCACTGCAAAAACCTTTATGTTTCGAGAGAGAAATTTCCACAGGCTTAATCATGAAAAAATTATAATTATGTTTTTATATAGATTTTACATGGCTCTATAAGTTTATATACAGATTTATAAATCGTTATATTGTTTTTTTGGTGGGGGGGGGTACACGGCGTGTTGTCGCTGCCTTTACAGCGCTTATAACGCCAGAGTTCCTGGTTCGATACTGGTGCTTGTTAGTATGGAGTTTGTATATTCTCCCTGTGGGTTTCTCCGTTATACTGCTGTTCCATGTGGGTTCTCTCCGAAATCTTCAGTTTCCTCCCACACTCCAAAGACATACAGGTTTGTAGGTTCATTGGCTTGGTATAAATGTGAATTGTCCCTAGTGTGTGCAGGATAGTGCTAATGTGCGGGCATCGCTGGTTGTTGTGGACTCGGTGTCCTGTACTGTTTCCGCACTGCATCTCTAAACTAAACTAAATAAAATAAATCTATAATTCGGATCACCGTGGGGTGGAAGAACAAAGGAGGGGCCAGTGAGGGGAAATGGCTGGGATGGAGGAGGAGGGGGGAGGTGGGAATGGGGAGTGGGGGGGTAGAACAAAGGAGGACCTGGCACGGGATACTTTGTTGGCACCCTTTATGTGGAGACTCTTTGCATACCTTGGATATGCAAAGCAAATAATTTCACTGTACACAAAAGTGCTGGAGAAACTCAGCGGGTGCAGCAGCATCTATGGAGCGAAGGAAATAGGCAACGTTTCGGCCCAAAACATTGCCTATTTCCTTCGCTCCGTAGATGCTGCTGCACCCGCTGAGTTTCTCCAGCATTTTTGTGTACCTTCGATTTTCCAGCATCTGCAGTTCCTTCTTAAACAAAAGAATTTCACTGTGACTTGTCACATGTGGCAATAAAGTATTCAAATCAATTCAATTCAATAATGTTTGCATGTCAGGACTTATTTTAGTTTAAGTTTAGTTAAATTTGGTTTACTTATTTCAGTCTGAAGAAGGGTCTCGACCCAAAACGTCACCCATTCCTTCTTTCCAAAGATGCTGCCTGTCCCGCTGGGTTACTTCAGCATTTTGTGTCCATCTTCGATTTAAACCAGCATCTGCAGTTCTTTCATACTAATTTTTGTTTATTATTGCCACATGCACTGAGGTACAGTGAAGAGCTTTTGTTTGCATGCAATCCAGTCAAAGAAAATACTATGCATGGTTACAATCAAACCATCACAGAACACAGATAAAGGTTCGTAGGGGACAATATTTGGTGGGAGATAAAGTCTGATTAAAGATAATGTAGTTCAAAGGGGTCCAATGTGGTAGATGGGAGGTCAGGACCACACTCACTCTAGCTGGTGAGAGGCCTGATAACAGCTGGGAAGAAACTGTCCCTGAATCTGGAGGTATGCGTTTTCAAACTTCAGTACAGGTACCTTTTACTGATGGGAGAGATGAGAAGATGGAGTGATGTTTGTGCGACTGGTCCTTGATTATGGCTATTATGATGACACGTGCCAAACGCAGGCAGGTGGGACTAGTGTAGATGGGACATGTTGTTCAGCGTGGTCAAGTTGGGCAAAGGGCCTGTTTCCACGCTGTGGGACTCCATGACTCTAACTCTCATAGGCCATGGTTAGACCATGCATTCAAACTGAGTTTATGTTGCCACCCCTCATGAGGCCAATGTATTTATTGCTACAATCCGTTTACCGGCTATTTTTATAATCTGCACTTACTGCTCCTCTTCTGGAAACTCAAAGATTCTGGTGATGATTCAGTAAATATTTGTTGCCAGTTTCTTGGCATTTAAAGCCAGGTAATTTCTGAAATGAGAATATTGTCACCCAATCCCCAGACTAGACCAATCATTTGAAGAGTAATGTGTTCACCTACCAACACAGACCCCTGTGTATCTGTACCAAATTCATTCAAACTCCAAATCATATTTTCAGAAATGTATTCTGCTGAAACTGTAGACTTTAGACTTTAGAGATACAGTGTGGAACCAGGCCCTTCAGCCCACCGAGTCCGCGCTGACCAGCGGTCACCTCATACACCAGCACTGTCCTACAAATGGGGGTAACAATTCACAATTTTTTGCATAAGACAATTAACCTACAAACCTGTGCGTCTTTGGAGTGTGATAGGAAACCGGATCACCCGGAGAAAACCCACGCAGTCACAGGGAGAACGTGTAAACTCCTTACTTACAACACCTGTTGTCGAAATCGAACCATGTTCTCTGGCGCTTTAAGGCAGCAACTCAACCGCCGCGCCACCGTGCCACAGCCAAACGGATCGAATAAAGGGGTGTCAACCTTGAACTTTTATTATTTTTTGTCCGTGAATCTAATCCTGTGTGGGGGGGAACCACCGTGAAGGGGGGGGGGGTGGGGGTGGGGGGGGGGGTAAAGGGGGGAAGAACATAGGAGGACCCAGCGTGGGATACATTGTAACTTTGTCAGCGACCTTTACGTGGCGACTATTTGCATACCTTGAGTACGCGAGCAAAGAATTTGATTGTGACTTGTCACATGTGACAGTGACAAATTGAATTCAATTCAGCTCTGTGTTTTCACCATTCCCCATTTTTATTAGTAATTTAAATTTGAAGATTATTAACAACTCCATAAAACCCTCTCCGCATGGCCTCCTCCACCCCCTGTGTGCCCAGATTCGCCATTGCTGCAGGCAAAGGTATACACTGCCCCAGGGAACACAATTCGATTAATGCAAGGGAATGTAAGCTGGCTCCATCTCACAGCAAACTGTTGACCCAACTTCTCTTCCGATTAGGTTTGTGAACAGTGAAGGCAAGTAAATTGCAACACGACTGACTATAATACAAATGGAGGTCCTATCTTTTCGGGAGGGGAAATAAGATTATAATTCACATCAGTTTTAGAAACGCTCTCTTGAAAATTAAAGATATTATATGTCAAGATATGGCAAAATTATAATATCTGCTGTTCAGCTTATCGTGTGAACTTGTGTCTGAATTGGAGCAATGTGTGTGAAATCACCATTTGACAGCTTTCAGGCTCAGAAGGAATGTTTCAGCACAGTACAGAAAGCTTGCTGCATTCTTTCTTAAATGTTAAACCAAGCTTCTTCACAAATATAAGTTCATGCCATGCTCCTTTTTGAGACGAGATCGATAGTTCTGCCAAACCCACATATACCCTTCAATTAATGTAGCACAGATTATAGAGGCAAAGAGTTATACAGCGTGGTGGTTAACAGGCCCTTTGGCCCAACTTGCCCACACCGACCAACATGTCCCATCTACAATGAAGATAGACACAAAATGCTGGAGTAACTCAGTGGGACAGGCAGCATCTCTGGGGAGAAGGAATGGGAGAAGTTTTGGGTCGAGACCCTTTTGGTTCTTCCTGCCTGCGTTTTGCAACACTCCAACCCCGTCCTATCTATGTATCTACCTAAATGTTTCTTAAATATTGCAGTAGTACCTGACTCAACTACCTCCTCCGACAATAGACACAAAAAGCTGGAGTAACTCAGCGGGACAGGCAGCATCTCGATTGCAGCTAGGGAAACAAATTTAAGAAGTTAAATAAACTAGAAATAAAAAGGCTATAATCAGTAGTGACCTTGATATCGTTGAGCTAGTTAAATAGAACTTAGTTTAGTTTAGTTTAGTTTCGAGATGCAGTGTGGAAATATCCGCTTCGGCCCACCAAGTACTCACTAACCAACGATCATCTGCACACTAGTTCCCTGCTACATGCTGGGGACAATTTATCAAATCCAATTAACCGACAAACCTACGTGTCTTTGGAGTGTGGGAGGAAACCGGAGCACCTGGAGAAAACCCACGCGGTCACAGGGAGAACGTGCAAACTCCGTACAGACAAACACCCGTAGCCAGGATCAAACCCGGGTCTCTGATGCTGTAAGGCAGCAACTCTACCGCTGTGCTATTGTGTCTTCCACTGTGCAAGAATCTAGTTATGGAAACAATTATTTTATTTTTTGTGCACAATATTATTTTTCATGATAATGTGATACAGATTCCTTAAATCTGTATAAAATATTTGTTCACTTATTTTGAAAATGTCATTAATTCATAGATAGATAGATATAATTTATTACCACACAACCAGGGTCGGTGGAAATTTGGGTTGTCAGCAGCAGTACAATAATAAAGAACACACAATAAAACTGTAACACAAACATCCACCACAGCATTCATCACTGTGGTGGAAGGCACAAAAATTTGGCCAGTCCTCCTCCATTTCCCCCCCGTGTACAGGACCAGAGTCCAGAGTCAGTCCAAGATCGGCTCTTCCTCACCGGAGACCGCGGCTTTAAGATGGTGTAGGCCGCAGGCCGGCAGTCGAGATTTAAAGTCCCCGCCGCAGCCAGAAGCACCGTAGACCGCAGGGCCGGCGGTCGAAGCTCCCCTCCAGGGGTGATGGTAAGTCCATGCCGGGCCCGCGGTAGAAGTTGGCTGCGGGCCGGCAGTGATGGCTTCTTCTTCCCACGGGTCCCCCACGAGGCTGTAGACGCCGCACCAGCTGGAGCTCTGCAGACCGCGGCTTCAGGCTGTGACTTCAGGCTGCCGGCTGCCCCGGGCCAGCGAAACGGAGCGCTCCCCTCCAGCGAAACAGGTGAAATTGTTAATAGCCCTGTTTTGAATCTGTCCTGTATCCTATACAGTGATTTATTTCTGCCTTTATTACAAATTAAAAGATCTTCTAAGTTTTATTTAGTTTATGGCTGATCTCCAGAGACTGAAAGACAGCTGGAATTCCTATTTATCAGGTTAAAGACATTCACAGGTGCATGATCGAGCAAAATTCTGACTGGATCCTTGGCTAAAGAGACAAGCATCGCGCCATTAAACAGTATAACCTCCAAATAGGCTCCAAACTATGTAGACTTGGGGGCATTATTTTTGGCTTTGCACTATTATCGTTTGTTTCGATCTCTTTTTGAGATACAGAGTGGAAACTAGCCCTTCGGACCACCAAGTCTGTGCCGTCCAGCGATCACTAGCACTATTTTGCACATCAGGAACAATTTGCAATTTTACTGAAGCCAATTAACCGACAAACCTGGATGTCTTTGGAGTGTGGGAGGAAACCAGAGCACCGCCAGAGACCCAGGTTCGATCCTGACTATGGGTGCTGTCAGTATGGAGTTTGTACGTTCTCCCTGTAACCACACGGTAACGGGTAGAACGTACAACTCCACACAGACAGCACCCGTAATTAGGATCAAACCCAGGTTCTTGGCGCTGTAATGCAGCAGCTCTTTTCAGGGTAACTTGGAACAATCTTTAAAACAAAATAGTTTTTGTGGATTTACTTTCTCAAACAGCTGCACAAAAGGCTTGTCTTGAATAATAGATGGTCCTATTTCCCTGCCTCTGTTATAATGATCAATATAGTTATGATATATAACCCACTGCTGCAACAGTGGTGGAATGAGGATCCGTCAGTGCCTTCAAAGGGCAAATGGACCAGCATTTGGGGAATATAATTTGCAGGACCATAGGGAACGATCTTGGGAATGGACTAGCCAGATTGCTCAATTAAAAGTCAACGTAGTCATGATGGGTTCAATAGATCCCACCTGCACAATTCCATGTTGGTCCAGATAAACAGATAACTCTAAAGACAGTTTAGTGCAGTTTAGTTTGGAGATACAGCGCGGATACAGGCCCTTTGGCCCATCGAGTCTGCGCCGACCAGCGATCCCCGCACACTAACACAATCTTACACCCGCTAGGGACAGTTGTACATTTATACCAAGCCAATTAACCTACAAACCTGTACGTCTTTGGAGTGTGGGAGGAAACCAAAGATCTCGGAGGAAACCCACACGGTCACGGGGAGAACGTACAAACGACAGTCGGGATTGAACTTGGGTCTCTGGCGCTGTAAGGCAGCAACTCTACCACTGTGCCAGAATGTACCAACTTGCTGTGTTTTGACGGAGAGAACTTTTACTGATATCTTGCCTCTATCGTCTTGGTGTTAGTTGGTATATGTTGAGGTTTATTATTGTCACATGCACTAAAATGCAATGAAAATCTTTATTTTGTGTGCTATCTGGATAAAACATACAATACTTTAGTACAATCAAACCACACATAAGAATAAAAGGTTTGAGTTTAAAGAAAGGAACAGAGTTCAGAATATGTCATGGGGCAGTGGCAGTAAAATTAGAGCCATTAATTAAATGGAGAAGTGTTTTACTTTCCTTGCTAAGAGCTGGCTTCCGCAAGTTCTCTATCGGTAAAATGAGTGTCAAAAATGAAGCTGATTATTATTAATGTTACATGAGCTTTAACAGTGATTTACTAGTTGCCTGAAAGAAAGATATTAGTTAGAGATGAGTATTTTTTTCTCCCTATTGAGAGCTTATTTTGCAGAATAATCTTCTCTTAAAAATAACAAAGACTTGGTAAAGTAATATTCGACGGAATCTGGCAAGTATCTAATTAAGAAATCCTATTGGCTCCTTGCTATTTCCTAAGATTGTCTTAAAAAGGGTCTGGACCCAGAACGTCACCCAGTCCTTTTCTCCAGAGGTGCTGTCTGGCCCACTGAGGTACTCCAGGTTTTGGTGTCTATCTAAGATTGGTAATTGTCCAGGCTTTAATAATTTAGAGCTTTTCTTTAGGACTTGCATGGAACTGTCTGTTTATTTTGGTTTCAGAACATAACCAAATTAAGCAGCACTCAGACACAAAGGTAGAAAAGATGGTATTGTCACAGGGAATTGTGTAGTCATACATCACGGAAACAGGCCTTCATCCTACTGAAGTCCTCTGATGTAGAGTGAGATCATTGCGATCAATAATCTATATTTAGTTTAGTTTAGAGATACAGCGCGGAAACAGGCCCTTTGGCCCACCGGGTCCGCGCCGACCAGCGATCCCCGCATATTAACACTATCCTACACACACTGGGGACAATTTTTACATTTACCAAGCCAATTAACCTACATACCTGTACGTCTTTGGAGGGTGGGAGGAAACGGAAGATCTCGGAGAAAACCCACGCAGGGTGTGGGGGGAAT
Source organism: Amblyraja radiata (assembly GCF_010909765.2). NCBI lineage: Eukaryota > Metazoa > Chordata > Chondrichthyes > Rajiformes > Rajidae > Amblyraja > Amblyraja radiata. The sequence goes on along the minus strand of NC_045981.1, from coordinate 14,790,233 downwards.
GTACAAACTCTGTACGGACAGCACCCGTAGTCGGGATCAAACCCGGGTCTCCGGCACTGCATTCGCCGTAAGGCAGCAACTCTACCGCTGCGCCACCGTGCCACTGCACACATTATATGTGTAATCATTGTTAACCTTTTGTTTTTCTCCATTTTTTTGGTCTAGCTTCAAATGAGGCATTGTCTTTAGACTTTAGACTTTAGAGGTACAGTGCAGAACCAGGTCTTTCAGCCAAACGAGGTTGCATGACCAGCGGTCACCCCCGTACAGTAACACTATCCTACACACTAGGGAATATTTGCAATTTCTACTCAAGCCAAATGACCAACAAACCTGTGCATCTTTGGAGTGTGGGAGGAAACTGAAACTCCTGGAGAAAACCCACATGGTCACATGGTCGAATAACAAAACAAGAAGGATCGCTAAATGTTAGCCATCTATGTTCTCAGGAGATGCTGCCTGACCCGTTGAGCTACTCCAGTATTTTGTGCCTTTTTCTCCAGTGCAGTTTAGGATGACAGCATTGTGTCATTCAGTATCACACTAGCCATGGAGTTGGGTGAAACATAACAGGACCAGTGGATATTTGTTTGGGGAATGCAGATGCTGGTTTATACCAAAGATATTCTCAAAATGCTGGAGAAACTCAGCGGGTCAGGCAGCATCTCTGGAAACAAAGCATAGGTGACGTTTCGGGTCAGAAACCTTCAAACTGAAAGTAGATGTTTTTTTACGGGGGAGTTTGGGAAATTTCTAACATCACCCATTCTTTTTCTCCAGAGACGCTGCCTGGCCCGTTGAGTTGCTCCAGCGCTTTGTGTCTGGGGCCAGTGGAAAGATGGCTGCAAAATTGAAACTAAAGGTTGGGGTTAAAGAGAGTCAAAGCAGCAAGTAGTGGGAAGTAAACCTAGAAACGGAACCATGTGGTATTCATTTCTGGTCGCCGCATAGATCACTCTGGAGATGACTTCCAGGTGAAATAACACCAGGCATGAAATTGGACCAGGCATCTCTGTGCATTATTCATGCTGGTGCACCTAATGATTTCATTATTCGCATGACACCCACCTCTGCTCGACCAAAATAAATCGAAACGAAAGGCTGCAACGTCCGCCCCCCCCTCCCCCCGCCCTGGAACAGTCTTCGTGAAGCTCATTACCCTCATCTCCAATCTTAAGGGGCGGCACGGTGGCGCAGCGGTAGAGTTACTGCCTTACATCGCCAGAGACCTGGGTTCGATCCTGGCTACCGGCGCTGTCTGTATGGAGTTTGGGCGTTCTCCCCGTGACCTGCGCGGGTTTTCTCCGAGAACTTCGGATTCCTCCCACATTCCAAAGACGTGTGAGTTTGCAGGTTAATTGGCTTCATTTATAAATTGTGCCTAGTGCGTGCAGGATAGTGCTACGCACAACGTACAGGTGATCGCTGATCGGCGTGGACTCAGTGGGTCGAAGGGCCTATTTCCGTGCTGTATCTCTAAAGTCTTAAGTAATCCAACAGGTTTCCTAATTTGCAATTTCACCACAGCATCCAAGAGGTCCCTTCCTTGACCACCATACTTGTGAAAAAATAATCTCATCTGCTTTTATTTTGTATGAAGAAGTGTTTGCATTTTAGGGAACTGGACGTACCAGTATTGATGGCTTCCCATCAGAGCAGGCAGCCATCATCTCCATTTTTGTCTTGAAGCACTCCATTTAACCCTGGTGAAACTTGCCTTAAACTGCTTTACACATTACTCATGAATTGCGATTCTTGTGCCCTATATTCATTCTCGGTCTTTGGATTATAGCAGCGCCCTTCACAACGGATTAGGAAAGGTTTAGACAGATATGGGCCAAACGCAGACAAATGGGACCAGGTTTGATGGTTCTGATATGAATCCAAGGATGTGTTTGAAAAGGAAGGAACTGTTGATGCTGGTTTAAACCCAAGTTATACACAAACAGCTGGAGTAACTCAGCTGGACAGGCAGCATCGCTGGATAGGGGAATGGGTGACATTTCAGGTCGAGACCCTTCTTCAGTCTCGACCCAAAACATCACCCATTCCTTCTAGAGATGCTGACTGCCCCACTGAGTTACTCCAGCATTTTGTGCCTGTCAATGGTTGAGAGGACTGCAATTAACAAGATCACGTTTGACGGCTCTGGGCCTGTACTCGCTGGAGTTTAGAAGAATGAGCGTGGACCTCATTGAAACGTACCAAATAGTGAAAGGCTTGGATAGAGTGGATGTGGAGAGGATGTTTCCACCAGTGGGAGAGTCTAGGACTAGAGGTCATAGCCTCAGAATTAAAGGATGTTCCTTTAGGAAGAAGGGTCTCGACCAGAAGCATCACCCATTTCTTCTCAGCAGAGATGATGCCTGCCCTGCTGAGTTACTTCAGCTTTTTGTGTCTATCTTCGAAGTGCTTGCAAAGTTCTGTCGACAAGCAGAGGTGTGCCAGTGTGGGCTAAGCAAACCTGAAACACCACCATGCTTCAGTGCGGGCTGCGTGTTCCAGCAGATACCCGCCTCATCGGTTGCTGCGGTCAGGACAGGCTCCCTGTCAGAATACGCCTTGGCATCCCGCCAAGCTCTGTTTCGGATTGCAGCAACCTTGGTCCAAGAGGCGAGAGGCGAGAGGCAGTCGCTCGGTGAATTGAAGCATCTGGGAATAATCTAGCCCTGGTGCTTTAGAAATGAGGCAATGTTGTTTTGGTGACAGCAAGATCAATAAAATAGAAGGGGGCGATTAATGTCGGACTGAGACCTGAAGTAATAAAATGCAACAGCCCTGTAGAAATCTATTATCTGTATTGGCAATTTGTCAGCGCCAATGGGGAATATAAATGTTTCGTAAGAATCATTATTAAATACCTGGAACTGGAATAAAGCCAGTGTATAAATCTTTAAGCATTCCCCTTCTAGATTGATACAATTTTTTTATGTCTGCTTCCTGCATTTGCTTCATTGAAAATGACACTAATTGACTTCTGCGGAATAACTTTACATCTTACTGAACTGACAGCTGTACTTTGAATGAGGAACAGAAGGCTCTTAACCATCCACTTTCATTCTCCGACCTATCTCCAGGGTGTATTGTGTGTTATATTGCATTTCAGAAATGACGGACTCGATATGTAAGATATTTCACTTTGAGTGGTTTGAGCTGATCATAAGGTCATAAGCTCATAAGTGATAGGAGCAGAATTAGGCCATTCGGCCCATCAAGGCTACTCTGCCATTCAATCATGGCTGATCTGTCTCTCCCTCCTGACCCCATTCTCCTGCCTTCTCCCAATAACCACTGACACAATGACGGCCTCCACAGCCTTCTTCTGTGGCAAGGAATTCCACAGATTCACCACCCTCTGACTAAAGAAATTCCTCCTCATCTCCTTTCTAAAGGAACGTCCTTTAATTGTGAGGTATGATCTCTAGTCCTAGACTCTCCCACTAGTGGAAACATTCTCTCCACATCCACTCTATCCAAGCCTTTCACGTCCCAAAGACGTGCTGGCAAGTTCTGGGAAAAGGAACTTAAGGGATTTTTATCTGAGAGCCAGACTAAATGGGCCAAATGTCCTCTTACGATGTAAGGCAATTTGAGTAATAAAACTGGCAATAAAAATAAAAAAATCGCTATTCAATTGTTTGTTCAGCAAGATTTAATAAATCACCAGCCATGAGCCATTACTTCCCATCTCGGGATTTATAAAGTGAATAAGTACGAGATGATTTAAAATGCCCCATAACTATCACTACTGAATCAGTGTCCCACTACCCCTAAATATAAACCATCGGTGCTAACATTTGTTCGCAAGGATAGAAGTTGGAAACTGGCTGAGGTCCAGACCACTTGCAATTCCTTGCCTGTTCAACAAGCCTTAGTTTCCAGCTGTACTGCCCATGCTTTCTATACCCAGGAAATAACAGACAAATTGCATTGAAGCCTTCACACAATTTGCTTATTAGTCATGGTATCCTTGTGGGTATAAGAGAATAAGGCTCGGTTAACATTTTACACACAGAAACGTTGAATAGTTACTGTACGCAGACTAGATTAACATTCTTAGCACCTTTATCACACAATCAAGTTCCAGATTGGTTCATGTGTCAGAGGTTACGGGGAGAAGGCAGGGGAATGAGATTAGGAGGGAGGGATAGATCAGCCATGATCGAATGGCAGAGTTGACTTGATGGGCCGAATGGCCAAATTGTACTCCTGTCACTTATGATCTATACAGGGGAGTGATTTTACGATAGGTACAGGCATCTTCAATGGCAAGGGTTTTAGGGGATATTCAATGCAGGATGAAAATTAGATAAGGAAAAAAAAAAGCCAAGGGCGGCCAATTTTTAGTAAATGTAAAGCAAATGTTCTTGTTGCATTTATTGCTTCCAGAAATAATCTGCATCCTATTGTCTTCCTCAGAAGAAATGCTTTTTTGACCTGGGTTGTTTTGAGAGGACATTATTCCTGGGCTTTTTTTTTCCGCTCATTTCTGGAGGCCCCTGGAACAGAAAGCTGGGTTGAAGAGTGCACACAGTCGGCAGGGTTGTTGCTCTTCTCCTGATTTGTAACCAGCTCTGCTTGTGGCTAATTCTAATTTTTAACGCTTACTTTCGGAGCTCGCTGGTGAAAAGTTGAAGGAAAAGAGCGCTCTTCAGTTTTTTAACTTTTGGAGATACAGCGTGGAAACAGGCCCCTTCGGCCCCCCCGAGCCCGCACTGGCCAGCGATCCCCGCATACCTACACACACTATGGGCAATTTTTACAATTACATCAACCCAATTAACCTACAAACCTCCAACGTCTTTGGAGTTCAGGAGGAAATCGAATATCTCGGTGAAAACCCACGCAGGTCACGGGGAGAACGTACTAACTCCGTACAGACAGAACCCGGGTCTCTGGCGCTGTAAGTCAGTAATAATAATAATAAATTTTATTTATGGGCGCCTTTCAAGAGTCTCAAGGACACCTTGAGTAGTAGCCCTTCATTCGATGCTCAGAAAATGAAACAGCCTCAAACTTCTGTCACATCAACCAAGTCTTTATCTGCAACGCAATTGAATTGGACCACAGATGCCTTTACGGTTAAGATTGTTTATTGCACATTTTGGATACTTAACGTAAAAGGCTTTTGACCTGAAACATTTGCTCTATTTCTCTTTCCACTTCTGGGTGTTCCAACATTTCTGTTTTTATCTCGGATAAAACTAGATGAAACTAAGTGTAAATGGAGACAATGGAAGGGAGGTTGGATTGTGCGATGGTCTGGGCTGCGTCCACAATTCTCTGCAGTGCATTTTTAAATGCATTGTGGTGACAGCAACATAGCAAAATTGGTTAGCTCATTCACCACTGCAAAGCAAGATCAAGAACAGATTAAAAAAAAAAGAAACACAGACATGCATTGGTGGCATCACTTTGAGACCGCATTATGGATATCTTTTCTGTTCCTTTTCCTGGAAATATTATCTACCTTGATCCAAGTCGAAACTGTTGGCTGACTGAACGGTTTTATGGTGCTTCGCAGTAAATGTTTTTATTTATTATTACGCTTCCAATGAAATGACAAATACTGCGATTGTTCTCGATTTAACACGTTGTGATTTACCAGTGTTTGCACCATGCACTTCATGAGCCCCAGCAGGACTGTAGTTCTGGTGGTGAAGTGCACAGAATGATTCAGTATTTCCACTAAAAGCTACAAAATAAAAAAAGATAAACAGGCTGCCGGCTGTGGTTCAATGCGGACATAGATCTACCCGATTAGAGAGCTACCTGCCAACCATATGGGCCACATGTACACTGTAAACGGCTTGACTGTAATCATGTATAATCTTTTCACTGACTGGATTACACGCAACGAAAACCTTTTCACTGTACCTCGGTACACGTGACAGCAATAAGCCAAACTAAAAGTAAACTAAGTGCCTGGGTTCTGCTTTGTGACACATAACCAGAAAGTCATTGCAAGCTAAAACTCTAGTTTAGTTTTGTTTAGAGATACAGCGTGGAAACAGGCCCTTCGGCCCACGCCGACCAGCGACCCTAGCACACTAACACTACCTTACACACACTAGGGGCAATTTTATATTTACACCAAGCCAATTAACTCAAAAACCTGTACGTTTTTGGAGTGTGGGAGGAAACAAGAGATCCCGGAGAAAACCCACGCAGATCACGGGCAGAACGTACAAACTCCGTACAGATAGCACCCGGAGTCAGGATCGAACCTGGTTCCCTGGCGCTGTAAGGCAGCAACTCTACCTCTGCGCCACTGTGCCGCCCGTCTTTTCACTGACTGGATAGCACGCTGCAAAAAGCTTGTCACTGCACCTTGGTACACGTGGCAACCATTTACTAAGCTAAATTATGTGCTTGCTTTCCGCTTAATGCCACATAACTGTAAAGCCAATGCAAACCAAAACTTTGCCGATACTGGAAAAAAATCAGAAACAAAAGCAGGAAATACTAGAAATACTCAGTAGGGCCGGCAGCATCTGTGGGAAGGGAAACTGATTGAAATTTCTGAACTTTTCAGTGTTTCCAGCATTCTTTGTTCAGCTAAAAGTCCATACTGCCATTTGAAAACCATGAAACTGAGAAGAATTAGGCCATTCAGCCCATCAAGACTACTCCACCATTCAAGCACGGCTGATCTATTTTGCCCTCAGCCACATTCTCCTGCCTCCTCCCTATATTTTCTCGCTGATATTTTCTGCTCACCCTTTCTTCCCGACCATTCTATTTAATTTAAAGTAAATAATGACGCTGAGGATTAATTCCAACATGATTTATCATTGTAAGCTGATTTTATTACATCAATAAATTTGGTTAAAGATTATTCATTGAATGTGTATTTTATAATTCAGTTCAATTTGAAAGAATCATTTTTTTAGTAGATTGCATTGGTTATTCTTCGCAACATATTTGCATTTAGACTGTGGAAATGATTTACAAGGCATTGATTTAGACAACAATACAGATGAAGGAAAAATAAGGGCAATGTGTAATGTCCTGGCCACAGAATATCGAGTTAAATGGGTTTAGGTTTATTATTGTCACATGTACCGAGGTACAGTGATAAGCTTTGTTTTGCATGCTATTCAGTTATACCATACATAGACACAATCCGTTTAGCCTCAAGTGCAATAGAGCAAAGGGGAAGATACAGAGTGCAGAGTTATGCGGCACGGTGGCTCGGCGGTAGAGTTGCTGCCTTACAGCGCTTTCAGCGCCAGAGACCCTGGTTCGATCCCGACTACTGGTGCTGTCTGTACGGGGTTTGTACATTCTCCCCGTGACTGCGTGGGTTTTCCCCCCGAGATCCTTGGTATCCCTCCACGCTCCAAAGACGTACAGGTATGTAGGTTAGTTTGCATAGTATAAATGTAACGTGGCCTTAGTGTGTGTAGGATAGTGTTAATGTGCGGGGAACACTGGTCGGTGCGGATTCGGTGGGCCTAAGAGTCTGTTTCATCTCTAAACTAAACTAAACTAAAAAATATAAATGGTGCGAAAACGTGCAGGCAGGAAAGGTTAACTATTGAATTTAATTTTTCAGAGTTTAATTAAAGCATTGTGCAAGGCTGCCCAGTCCAGCAGTAAACAAACAGCTATCACTATTGATGACTAATTAAGGGTGTGAGAGATTGCTTACGTTTGGCTGAGATTGTTATTAACCTACTGAGCATTGCATTTCCTTTCCTGTAGCTCAACAAATGCTTTCCATCAACTGACACTTGTTAGACGTACAATGTGGAATATCAAAAGCAGCATGAAAAATAACTTAACAGCACAAAGATCTCTTCAGTAGACCTATTCTATCTGCAGACGTCTTACCCTTGTTAATTACATTTCAACAATGCCCAAACGTTAATATAGTTCTTGGAAATATTCACTTAAACCTGTTGTTGAATCTGCTCCTGACACTTCTAATTACAACGCCAATGTTCATTGTAGATAAGTGGGAGTGGAGGAAGATTTTAAATGTTATTTTCCTTCGTACAAACTTCCAAAGGGCGGCACGACGGCGCAGCGGTAGAGTTGCTGCCTTACAGCGCATACAGCGCCAGAGACCCGGGTTCGATCCCGACTATGGGTGCTGTCTGTACGGAGGAACTGTCTGTATGGCCTAATTATGCTTGTAGAACTAATGAACTTATGAACTAAGCTGGTTGCTCTAATGGAGTTGAGCTCATCACCTTTGGTTGAACACAACTAAACCAGCTGATGGGCACATTTTGGAGAGGATGATTTACTGGGAAACAAGGCAATAAGGAGGCGATGAATGAGATTGCTCCATTGGGAGCTAGCATGGATCCAATGGGGTGAAGGGCATCCTTCCACATCTTTGTAAGTAAAAGATATGGTTCAAAGTCCACACCTTGGACTGTACAACAATTCCTTTAATATATTTAGTCCAAGTTTGGACAGCCTTGTATCAATGTTAATAGTTTCTGTAAAAACGTCCACTTCTACCGTTCCATGAAGTTAATTGTTTGAGTGGGAACAAACAATTCCCTTCCTATGTTTTTGCCATAAAACTGTTCTCATAAAATCCAGATGATTCTAGGATTCATACAAAGAGAAACAGTATTTCAAACCCGTACCAATGCAAAGAAGCACAAGAAATCTGAAATAAAAATAGAAACTGTGAGTTAAGCTCAGCAGGTCAGGCAGCATTGGTACAGAGAGAAACAGAATTAACAGAGGATTGATGTCAAGGACTTGGCATTTATTTGCAGAATAGTGGCGGCATGGTGGCGCTGCCTTATAGCGCCAGAGACCTGGTTCAAACCTGACTACGGGTGCCAGTCTCTACGGAGTTTGTACGTCCTCCGATATCTTAGATTTCCTCCCACACTCCAAAGATGTACAGGTTTGTCTGTTAATTGGTTGGGTATAAATGTAAATTGTCCCTTGTGTGTGCAGGAGAGTGTTAGTGTGCGGGAATCGGAGGTCGATGCGGACTCAGTGGGACGAAGGGCCTGTTTCAGCGCTGTATCTCTAAACTAAACTAAACTAAAAATAAACTAGAGAAAGTTATTTGCTTCACGGCACCAGAGACCCTGGTTTGATCCTGACCGTGGGTGCTGTCTGCGTAGAGTTTGCATGTTTGCCCCTGTGACCGCGTGGGTTTTCTCCGGGTGCTCCGGTTTCCACCCACATCCCAAAGACGTGCAGATGTGTAGGCTAATTTTCCTCTGCAAATTGCCTGCGATGTGTCGGATGGGGATGAGGATGAGAAAGTGGGATAGAATAGAACTTGTGTGAACGGGTGATCAATGGTTCTTGCAGTGAAAATGTTGGTTCAACGGAAGTGTATAATTAACAATCGTTAAATAAGACATTTGTCAGCTGTGGCCGGATGACATCCACACTTAAATCACCGTGGCAATAATTGTAAAATGATTTCAAAACACATTGAAACCATACACAGTATGTGTCATCTTCTCTGCCAATGTAATGTAGCAAAGTATTCACATTAGATTTGAATGACTTGACACAAAAAACATTGGCTGGGAAGAAGTAAGTTCATAAGTTCATAAGTGATAGGAGCATCAAGTCAACTCCGCTATTCAATCATGGCTGATCTGTCTCTCCCTGCTAACCCCACTCTCCTGCCTTCTCTTCAAAGATGCTGCCTGTCCCGCTGAGTTACTCCGGCATTTTCTGTCGACCACCACTTAAAGTAATCTCCTCTGCCTGCATGTCCCTTCATACTTAGCTGATCTGACCTACATCTGACTCAGACACTCTTGGTTCTTAACCTTACTTTACTTTAAAGATACAGTGTGGAAACAAGTCCTTGGGCCCACTGGGTCCACGCTGACCAGTGATCACCCTGTACATTTGTATTGTCCTACACACCAGGGAAAATTTACAATTTTTACTGAAGCCAATTAACCTACCAACCTGTACGTCTTGTGGGAGGAACCAATAGACAATAGACAATTAACAATAGACAATAGACAATAGGTGCAGGAGTAGGCCATTTGGCTCTTCAAGCCAGCACCACCATTCACTGTGATCATGGCTGATCATCCACAATCTGTAACCCGTTCCTGCCTTCTCCCCATATCCCTTAACTCCGCTATCTTTAAGAGCTCTGTCTAACTCTCTCTTGAAAGCATCCAGAGAATCGGCCTCCACTGCCTTGTGAAGCAGGAAATTCCATAGATTCACAACTCTCTGGGTGAAAACGTTTTTCCTCGTCTCCGTTCTAAATGGCCAACCCCTTATTCTTAAACTGCGGCCCCTGGTTCTGGACTCCCCCCCAGCACCCGGAGAAAACCCACGCGGTCACAGGGGAGAACAATCAAACCGTACGGGAAGCGTCCGTTGTCAAGATTGAACCCCAGTCTCTGGCGCTGTGAGGCAGCAACTCTACCGCCATGCCACCATGTCGTGTCGCCCTTGTCCTGTGATCTAAAAGGCTGACTTTGTGTTGGAAACGGAGGAAATTGAAGGGGGCCAGCAGAGGTAAATTGAGAATAATTTTAAGAAGCCCATATGAACGAGAATGCTTGTTCAGGTCTACGGCGTAATTGGTGTTGGACGGCACTCCCTTGTTGCCTCACCCCTTTACTGAGGCAGGCAGGAGATGACCTGGCAATGGGACTCCTGCATGCTTGGCCCTGGAGCCTTGTGGCCTCCTTTAAATACGGATGGCGCCGAAAATTGGGAGGGGTGCTTCCTTGCTTCAAGCATGGGCACCCAGCCAGTCCCCCCCAACACCGAGTCGCCCGTGATTCCAAATCGCTCAGCTTCCCTAAGACCTCACAGCAAAGATTAAAGATTTTGAAAGGATGTCAGAAAGTGAAAGAGTCTTTGGTGCATGAATGTAGCCAACGGAAGATCTCTCTCTGATGTATTATTTGGGAGCGATCCAAATATCATGTTATATTGAACATTGCACGGGAAACATAGTCAAATCAAGTCAAATTGCTCCTAACCTTATCTAGCTAATTTAAAATCAGCAGGAAAGCTCCAGAGATGTACTTCACTGTGTCACTCTCAATTACCCCCAGGACGAAGAGGAAGATACTAGGAATTTCTAGTAGTAATATTCTACTTCTTGGTCGTTCAGTCAATCTTCCTTACTTCAGTTTGGAGATAGAGCATGGAAACAGGCCCTTCGTCCCACTGAGTCCACGCCAACCAACGATCACCTGTACACTAGTTCCATCCTACACAATCTAGGGACAATTTAAAGAAGCCAATTAACCTACAAACCTGCACGTCTTTGGAATGCGGGAGGAATCTCACACTGTGATCAGCCATGATCACAGTGAATGGCGGTGCCGGCTCGAAGGGCCAAAAGGCCTACTCCTACACCTATTGTCTATTGTCTATTGAATCCGAAGCACCAGGAGAAAACCCACGGAGTCACAGGGGAATCCATGTAAACTCCTCTGCTCTTTTCTGCGTTTAACAGCATTTTAAGGACGTGAGCAATTCGCAACTAAAGATATACACACTAAATGGTGAGATCATGTTCTTATCTGAAATCAAGCTTTGCTGGTCACTCTTACAATATGGACATTTCTGATAATGTCGAGTTTAATAATCCCTAATTGTACCTCAACTGTGGCATTATGAGAGAATTACAGGTGGTACAATGGCACAGCGGTAGAGTTGCTGCCTTACAGCGCCAGAGTTCTGGGTTCGATCCTGACTAAGGGTGCTGCCCATACGGAGATTGGCCAAACCAGACGAGGATTTTCCATACAGTCATACCATTAAAAAGCAACAAAACACACAAAACACATTTTAACATAAACATCCACCACAGTGACTCCTCCACATTCCTCTAAGTGATGGAAGGCGAAAAAAGTTAAATCTCTTCCCTTCTTTGTTCTCCCACGGTCGGGGGCCTCGAGTCTTCCTTTGACGGGACGATCTTGGCTCCCGTAGCCGGGGATCGGGCCCTCCGCATCTGGGCGATCAAGCACCTGCATCAGGGGGATGACAGCTCCCGGCCCCGGGCGATCGACCCGGTCTCTACCCGAGACTGCAAGCTCCTTGATGTTGGAGCGTCAATGCCAGGCAAGGGATCGGCTCCGATGATAAGTCCATGTCCCTGTCAGTGCCGAGCAAGGCCTCCGGCTCCACAATGTTAGGCCGCAGTTTGACCTGAGATACGATCCGGAAAACAATCGCATCACCGGCAAGGTAAGAGATTGAGAAAAAGTTCCCCCCGACCCCCTCCCCCACCCCCCCACATAAAACCAAGTTAAGAGTCTACATTTGTGAACAACTTTGGATATAGCATACATAATAGCACTGGAAATGTGGCGACCCTTGTGTACTGCCTCAGCGTCACCTACTATTCTCACTGTTGTATTTAATTCTGATTGTACAAAATGTATAGTCAAACATTTAGTGATGATCGACACAAAATGCTGGAGTAACTCAGGGGAAAGGGAGAATCTCTGGAGAGAAGGAATGGGTGACGTTTCGAGTCGAGACCCCTCTTCGGACGAAAAAGGTCTTACCAAGAAGTCTGAAGAAGTGTCTCGACCCCAAACATCGCCCATTCCTTCACTCCAGAAGTGCTGCCTGACCCGCTGAGTTACTCCAGGATTTTGTGTCTCTCTATGGGGCAAACCAGCATCTGTAGTTCCTTCCTACACAAGGTATTTACTGAATTGTATGCAGAATGGTGTTTTACTGTACCTTAACTGTGACAATAAAGTACCGTTAAATCATTCGTAACACTAGCTTTTCGTTCCAAATTGTATTGAATTGATACAATTTCAACTGAATGTGAACATTGAATGTGTAGGAAGGAACTGCAGAAGTTGGTATACACCGAAGATGGACACAAAGAGCTGGAGTACCTCAGCGGGTCAGGCAGCTTCTCGAGAGAAAAAGGATGGGTGATGTTTTGGGTCGTGAATAAAGGGCTCCAACCCAAAACGTCACCCATCCTTTATCTCAAGAGGTACCATTACATTTCTGTCTCCAAACTATTTGGAAATACCTTTAGGATGGGTAGTTCAGAAACATAGAACACAACTTGTTGGGGATGGAGATATATGGATCACATGCCGGCAGAGGAGATTAGTATGATTTGGCATCATGTCTGGCATATTTTGGGCTGAAGGGCCTGTTTTATGCTATACTGTTCTATGTTTATGTTCTATAACCTGGGCGGCACAGTGGTGCAGCGGTAGAGTTACTACCTCACAGAGTCAGAGTCCCGGGTTGGATCTTGACTACGGGTACTGTCTGTGTGGAGTATGTACGTTCTCCCCGTGGCCTGCACGGGTCTTCTCCGGGAGCTCCAGTTTCCTCCCACACTCCAAAGACGTACAGATTTGTAGGTTCATTGGGTTTGGAAAATTGCAAATTGTCCCTAGTGCGTGCAGGATAGAGTCAGTGTGCGGGAATCGCTGGTCTACTCGGACTCGGTGGGCCGAAGGGCCAGTTTCAGCGCTGTATCGCTAAGCTAAACTAAACTGAAGCAGGAAATAAGAAGCGCAAGAGACTGCAGATGCTGGAATCTAGAGAAATAACCAATCTGCTGGAGGAAGTTAGCCGAGTTCATCTTGCGAATTGTTATTGCAGAAGATAATAGGATCCTGATTTTGAACCTGTTAACCTGTTAAGGAAGAAGTGAAAATCAGCTTTATTGTCAATATTATGGACGGATCTGAAAACTGTAAATGGAAACAATTACTTCAGTCTGAGATTCTATTCTCCAGTCCTCAAATCCTACTGTCAGAATTAATTGAGTGGATTGGCGCTTTCGATTTCATACAAGTCCAATTTCAAAATAAATTAACAGAAAAAAAGTTTAAATTATCTTTAGAGCTAACTCTACCTTTACAGAAGATAATAACTATAATAATAATAATAACTTTATTTATAAAGCACTTTAAACAACCGCAGTTGCCACAAAGTGCTGTACATGAGAACTCATGGACAAAAAGTTATTACAAACCATTAAAAACCGTAAAACGAAGGACTAAAAAACAGTAAAAATATAAAAGACATTAAAAGCACGAAGAACAGGAGCAATGTCTCAGCCAGTGTCGAAAGCCAGAGAATAAAAATGAGTTTTTAGGGAGGATTTGAAGATGGACAGTGAGGGGGCCTGTCTGATGTGCAACGGCAAGGTGTTCCAGAGTGCCGGAGCAGCAACAGAAAAGGCTCTATTCCCTCTGAGCTTCCGCTTAGACCGTGGTACCTCAAGGAGCAGCTGATCAGCTGACCTGAGGCACCGGGCAGGAGCATATAGGTGGAGCAGCTCAGAGAGGTAAGGCGGGGCGAGCCCATTCAACGATTTGAAAACAAATAAAATAATTTTTAAATGAACTCGAAAGTGCACTGGGAGCCAGTGAAGGGAGGCCAAAATTGGCGTAATGTGCTCCCTCTTTCGAGTTCCGGTCAAAAGGCGAGTGGCAGCATTTTGAACCAGCTGGGGACGAGCCAATGAAGCTCGTGCGACTCCAGAGTAGAGTGCGTTACAGTAATCCAGCCTAGATGTAATAAAGGCATGGATTACTGTTTCAAAATGCTGCCGCTCGAGGATGGGCTTCACCTTTGCCAGCTTCCTTAGGTGAAAGAAGCTGGACTTAACCACCGCGCCTATTTGTTTATCTAGTTTAAAATCACTGTCCATCCTAAAACCCAGGTTTAAAACTGTTGGCTTTACGGACAGTGCCAGTGGACCCAAGTCAACAAAGGGAGGTTCACGGCAGCCATTGGGGCCAAACAAAATCACCTCTGTCTTTTTTTCATTAAGTCCCAGAAAGTTTAAGGCCATCCAGGACTTAATGTCATCAAGACAAGACAGAAGTGATTTTAGAGAATAGTCGTCTTCTTTCCTGAGTGGCATATATAACTGGTTATCATCTGCATAAAAGTGAAAGGAGATACCATGCCTTCTTAAAATAAAGATAGACATAAAATGCCAGAGTAACTCAACGGGACAGGCAGTATCTCTGGAAAAAGGAATGGGTGATGTTTCGAGAGAGGGTCTCGACCCGAAACGTCACCCATATCTTCTCTCCAGAGATGCTGCCTGTCCTGCTGAGTTACTCCAGCATTTTGTGTTGCGTCTATCTTCAGTGTAAACCAGCCACACATTGAAGATTACAGCACATGAACAGGCCATTCGGCCCACAATGTCCCCCAGGGATGCTGCCTGACCAGCTGAGTTACTCCAGCATTTTGTGTCTTTTTTTTTCAATTAAGAAACCTGGTTGATTAGGTAGGAAGTGTTCAAAAGCCCTGAAGAAGGGTTTCGGCCCGAAACGTCGCCTATTTCCTTTGCTCCATAGATGCTGCTGCACCCGCTGAGTTTCCCCAGCAATTTTGTGTACCTTTGATTAGGTAGGAATGCGGTTTTAAATATGTGTCCGAATTTTCTTAGCAGAAGATTAATTACAACTTTTCTTTTGCCTTTTCATCTTCAATTTCAATTTCAATTAGTAAAAGGACCCTGTTAACAATTGCCTTAATGGCCTCCTGTGATTATTACTCTCTGCTCAGCCCTTTCATTCCACTTCTATCTTTCTAGACTGATAGATTGCATTGTCTGTGTCCTTTCATTTTGAGCGGTATTTGAACATGGCAGCTGCTTTATTTTGTGTTTCAGGTCAGGATCTTTCTTCAGACTGATTGCAGGGTTCCTCCCCGCTACAATTAGTCTGAAGTATGGTCCCAACCCGAAACGTCACCTATCCATTTTCTCCAGGGATGCTGCCTGACCTGTTGAGTTACTCCAGCATTTTTTGTGCCTATCCTTAAGACATGACTTGTCCAGCAATCCTTTTG
Source organism: Amblyraja radiata (assembly GCF_010909765.2). Classification (NCBI taxonomy): domain Eukaryota; kingdom Metazoa; phylum Chordata; class Chondrichthyes; order Rajiformes; family Rajidae; genus Amblyraja; species Amblyraja radiata. The sequence goes on along the minus strand of NC_045981.1, from coordinate 14,774,450 downwards.
TATTTTTCATATACAGGCACATGGGCGGCACGGTGGTGCAGCAGTAGAGTTGCTGTCTTAAAGCACCAGAGACCCGGGTTCAATCCTGACCACGGGTAGTGTCTGTATGGAGTTTGTACATTCTCCCTGTGACCTGCGTGGGTTTTGTCCGATACCTTTGGTTTCCTACCACACTCCAAAGACGTGCAGGCTTGAAGGTTAATGGGCTTGGTATAAATGTCAATTGTCCCGAGTGTGTGTAGAATGAATAGTGTTAGTGTGCGGGGATCGCTGGTCGGTGTGGGCTCAGAGGGCTGAAGGGCCTTTTTCCGTGCTGTACCTCTAAACTAAACTAAACTAAACTAAACGTGCCTCAAGTTCACCGGCTATGCAATTGCCTAAATATTTTTCTGGAGGATGTTTCAGGCATAGTTATGATTTAATTTGAAGTTACTGATAATGGGCTGACTGCCTAAACTTGCTAAATGAGACATGGCTTGTACAATTCAAAGAAATGGAAAAAAGAATATTTCTCCTATCGTACTAGTTAAACTGCAGATATTGGAGCCAAGTCGACTTGATTTAATATTCTGTTAACTGCCAAATTATGAAAAGGAAACTGCAATTACAGGCCATTTATTAACTTTTATAATGCTCTTACCCATATTTTAGGTTCTCGAATATCTTCTAAGGATATTCTTTATTACATTACACAATCTAAGGAGCCACCTTTGCTCATAATGTACTTTTGAACTCGTTAATAATCACAACAAAAATATAGCATATTCTTTTTTTTCTTTTTTTTAAATATATTTTTATTAGAAGTAGACATATTATAAAGTATAGTTACATATTATAGTAAAAAGACTTTTCATATACATCAGTCATACATTATTAAAATTTTCAATTATCAATTACTTCTGCTTCTAGTGTTTTTATTTTTTATAGAAAGAGAGAGAAAGAGAGGGTAGAAAGTTACAAATTTTAAAAAAAACAGAAAAACAGAGGAGGTGGAATGGGTTACCTGTAATACGTCAATGGAGATAGGTTCGTAGATTATAAAGTATAGCTTTTCATCTGATCCTGAGTTCAAGTTTCAGTTGGGTCCTCGTGCTGTGCCAATCTATCCCTTCAGATAGTTAATGAATGGAGCCCAGATTTTATCGAAAATATCTTGTTTGTCCAAAATATAGCGTATTCTAACATTTTAAACTGGTTTGTTAATGCAATTACGAAGCACAACTTTTTCAATTCCAATCAATGTACATTAATCAGGAACTGGTATTTTAACCCCATATATCTAGGGCGGCACAAACTTACAGCGCTAGAGACCCGGGTTCAATCCTGACTGCAGGTGCTGTTTGTACGTTCTCCCCATGACCCGCGTGGGCTTCCTCTGGGTGCTCCGGTTATCTCCCACATTCCAAAGACATGCTGGGTCTGTAGGGTAATTGGCTTCTGCAGAAATTGTCACGAGTGTGCAGGGCAGTCCTAAAATGGGGGTGATCATTGTCGGCGTGGACTCGGTGGACTGAGCGGGCCAGTTTCCACGCTGTATCTCTAAACTAAAGTGAACTGACAGGCAGCAGCTCGGAGAGAAGAAATAGGTAACGTTTCGGGTTGAGACCAAACTAGTTAGGGATGAGGGAAACGAGAGATATAGACGATGATGTAGAGAGATAAAGAACATGAATGACAGATATGCATAAGAGTGACAATGATAAAGGAAACAGGCCATTGTTAGCTGTTTGTTGGGTGAAAACGAGAAGCTGATGTGACTTGGATGGGGGAGGGATAGAGAGAGAGGGAATGCCGGGGTTACTTGAAGTTAGAGAAATCAATATTCATACCATTGGGTGGTAAGCAGCCTAAACGAAATATGAGATGCTTTGCGTTTAGCCTCACTCTGCCAATGGAGGAGACCTAGGACAGAAAGGTCAGTGTGGGAATGGGAAGGAGAAGTGTTTAGTAACCGGGAGATCAGGTAGGTTCATATAGAATTGTTGATGAGCATGTTTAGAAGTACTAAATTAGTAATTTCATCGTGAAAGCCAATAAAAAAAAACCGTATTGGCCAGAATTTCAACCTCATTCTGTTGTGCTAAGTATGTTATATAGTAGCATCTGCACTTTGAACTCTCTTTGAAATTTATTTCATTGACTTCAAGGAAATGAACTTCAAAGGCAGATTGCAGCAATGTTTAATGTAAGTGACAGTATGAATTTAGTTCATATTTTAATTCAGAAATACAGCGTGGAAACAGGCCCTTCGGCCCACCGAGTCCGCGCCGACCAACAATCCCCGCACATTAACATTATCATACACACTCTAGGGACAATTTTACATTCATTCCAAGCCAATTAACCGACAAACCTGTACTTCTTCGGAGTGTGGGAGGAAACCAGAGCACCTGGGGAAAACCCACGCAGACACATGGAGAACGTACAAACTCCGTACAGACAAGCACCCGTAGTCAGGATCCAAGCCGAGTCTCAGGCGTTGTATGGCAGCAACTCTACTGCTGCGCCACCATGCCACTCCAAAGGGCAAAGGACATTTAGCTATCACTTGCCGGTGAAAACTAATACCTGTATTAGTACTTTACTTAAAGCTGTCAGTAGTTATGGCACATCATTAAAGCTATGAATTACACCCAAACGACCAATGTAAAGTTTGCTCATACAGCTGCTGTGAGTAAGAGCCATCCATTTTCTCGGCATAACAATGACATGAAAACACGCAGACAGCACTTCACAAAAATGAGAAATAATGGCTGTTGTTCTTGTAATTTTTCCAAATGCACTCTGTCTCAGTGAAATCAGTGTAGCACCACAAATCATTCGGTCGTGGCTGCAGCCAGAAATGTAAAGCCTCGTGAACTTGGAAATTAGGTGCCAAAGTCTTAATGTCCCCAACTACTGTATGTTTTCCTTGTTACGAGATAAGACTGATTAAAAAGATATGCTTGGTCGGGTTTGAAGCCCGCACGCTCATGGGTCAAAACTGCCCCAAAGGCATTTTTTGTATTCTAGCCTCTCGCTTTAAACGAAGCAAATGTTGTTTCTGGGAAATAGAGTTTGAAGTGGTAATTATTATTATTGATGATGTAAGTCAGCACTGCGTCAGTGGGCATGTCTTAATGGGAAATACAAATATACAGGGCAAGAATCGAAGACCAATCATCGCCATAAAACCTTGTGATGAATGTTACTCACATACCTACTGTGAAAATTATTGACTGCTTACAAATGAGGGTATTATAAATTCATAAAATGCACTATCAATCATATCAATGAATGTAACCACCTGATCGGTATTTGGAGCAGGGGAGCAGTCAAGTCCTTCAGTCTCAAGAACTATTGGACTATCTTTAATCAGACTTTACCTTGCACTAAACGTCATTCCCCTTATCATATATCTGTACACTGTGGAATGCTCGATTGAAATCATGTATTGTCTTTCCGCTGACTGGTTAATACGCCACAAAAGCATTTTGCTGTACCTCGGTACATGTGACAATAAATAAACTAAGCTAAACCAGTGTGCGGGGATCGCTGGTCGACACGGCCTCGGTGGGCCGAAGGGCCTGTTTCTGCGCTGTATCTCTAAAACTAAACTAACTAAACTAACTAAACTAAACTAAACTAAAGTCAATTAAACTAAACGGAACTAAAGACAACTTAACTAAACTAAACTAAACAAGCCAACTAAACTAAACTACAGTCTACTAAAGTCTAATAAAGTCTACTAAACTCAACTAAACGCAACTAAACTCAACTCAACTAAACCAAAAGAAGGATCTGGACCCGACACGTCAACTATCCATGTTCCCCAGAGATGCCGCCAGACCTGCTGAGTTACTCCAGATCATTAGTGTCTTCTTTGGAATAGGGGATATGTTTACCTAAATGTTTACGGAAGTGATTCACATGAAGTATCTTGTTTTATCCATTTTCTCACAGGGTAATCTGCCACAAGCGGCAGCTGCCGTTTCGGTGAGAATCCAGCAGACACAATTAGAAAGATGGAACCCTTTTTGGACTTTTCACATTGAATGCTCAGATGCTTTTGTTGCTTCGGTCCAATTCTTGATTTCCAGTGTGAACTGGAAATGCAGAGTAGAAGGAGCAAGAGTAGAAGGACAGTAAAGGGCCTGTCCCACTTGCCATCATTGACTGACGTATCAGGTCACCGAAAAATTCGCTGCGTGACTCGGCAGAGATGCGGCGTGATGACGTATGACTCGTGGTGTTTCGTCAAGTGTCACAACATTTTTTGCCGCCGCTGGATTTTGAAATATTCAAAATCTTTTGCCGACCCAGATATGACGCCGGCGGCAATCGCCGAAAAAATCACCGTGGGACAGGCCCTTCATGTATCTGTCTTATTGTCATACGTACCGAAACGGAACAATTAAGTTCTTAATTGCAGTAGCAGCACATCAGCTTTGAAAACACAGCACCCAATAGATCGTCTCACATTTATTATATTATTTACAGAATTATGTTTACATATTCTGCCGTGCTGCACCAAGTAAGAACTTCACTGTTCTATCTGGGTCACATGACAATAAAACACTCTTGACTCTCTTGAGTCTTGATAATATAATTAACAAATATTAAAAAGGAAATTCAATAAATAAAAATAAAACAATATTGTTTATGGTTTGCATATGCATATGCCATGCAAATGTGTTGCCTAATAATGCCCCTGTACCACTTAGGAAACCTGAATGGAAACCTCTGGAGACTTTGCGCCCCACCCAAGGTTTCCATGCGGTTCCCAGAGGTTGCAGGTGGTTGCCGGTGGTTGCAGGTAGTGGAAGCAGGTAGGGAGACTGACAAAAACCTGCGGGAACCGCACGGAAACGTTCGGCGGGGCGCAAAGTCTCCAGAGGTTTCCGTTCAGGTTTCCTAAGTGGGACAAGGGCATTAAGCACTTAATGGTGGCATGGCGGGGCAGTTGAACTACTGCCTTACAGCGCCTGAGACCTGGGTTCGATCATGACTATGGATGCTGTCTGTGTCTCTAATCTAAATGAGACAGTCAGAGCACAGGCAGATACAAAGATGAGCTCCCTTTGTTTTGTTTCGTTTGGTTACTTTAGTTTATTTGTTGTCACATGTACCGAGGCACAGTGAAAAGTGTTTTTGTCATGTGCTATCCAGTCAGCGAAAAGACTAAACATGATTACTATCAAGGCATCTGCAGTGTACAGATACAGGATAAAGGGAATAACGTTCAGGGCGAGATAAAGTCCAGTAAAATGCGATTAAAGTCCAAGGGTCTCCAATGAGGTAGATGGTAGGTTAGGACCGCTCACTATTTGCTCTGCTTGTTCTGTGTAAATCTGTGTGATGGTGATTCTGGTTACTCAGAGTAGGACCTAAAAATCATGGTCGAGTTTGGATAATCTTATCCAGTTACTCTGTGTCATTACCAGGATATGTTTAAAGCCAATTATAATCCCCTACTTAAGAAATTAAATAATTTGATTAAATTCTGGAAAACACTTCCGATGTCCTTAATAGGCAGAATAAACGCTATAAAAATGATTTTCTTACCACAAATTCTATACCTATTTCAATCAATACCTATATATCTCCCAAAAAAGTTTTTCAAAAAATTGGACTCAGACATTACAAATTTCATATGGGATTATAAACCCCATAGAATACAAAGAACACACCTTAATAAACGAAAAGAGTGGGGGGGTCTAGCGCTCCCTAACTTTATGTATTATAATTGGGCAGTAAATATTAAAAATATGATTCACCTGCTGGACAATTCTGCCCAGCAGGCGGACTGGATTGTAATGGAAAAAGGGGATTGCTCCCCGAGTAATATAGGAGCGATTATCCTCTCACCAATAAATCTGAATAATAAAAATTATAATAAAAACCCAATTATACATAGCACAATTAGAACATGGAAACAAATAAAACAGAATCTAAAATTAAGAAACCTATCTCTCTCAATACCAATAGCCAATAACCCATCGTTTAAACCATCAATCATAGACAAATCATTTATACATTGGGAAAGAATGGGAATCAAAACGCTCGAAGATCTATATGAAGTGGGAAAATTACTATCATTTCAACAACTACAACTGAAATATAATTTGAAAAATAATCAATATTTTAAATATCTTCAAATTTGTGATTATTTGAAAAAATACACAAAAGACTATCATAATATGCCTTCCGACTTACTGGATGAAGCAATGAAGACAAGGGCGGAATCAGCTAACTTAATATCGTACTTATATAATATCATTTTAAACATAGAAATACCCACAACAGATGGAATTAGAAGAGACTGGGAACAAGAATTAGCTATAAAAATTTCAAAAGAGAGCTGGGATAAACATTTACTACAGGTGCATAAATGCTCGATCAATGTACGACATACGCTTATCCAATTCAAAACATTACATAGACTATACTATTCAAAAACTAAATTAAATAAAATCTTTCCCAATGTTTCACCAACCTGTGATAAATGTCTGTGTCAAGAAGCTACCATAGCGCATTCTTTTATTTTTTGTACAAAAATCCAAAAATTCTGGCATGGAATATTTGATATTTTTTCAAAATTAATTAAAATAAAACTGGTACCAAAACCAGAATGGATCATTTTTGGGATATCGGAAGATATCCCTGAATTAAACGTGTATCAGAAGAATTTACTCAATTACGGGCTAATAATGGGAAAAAAGCTCATACTTAAATTCTGGAAAAATGCGCCCACACCAACAATAAAAATGTGGATATCAAATATGTTTGAAACATTACATCTGGAAGAGATGAGATTCCTCTTAGCAGATAAAGCAAACCAATTCCAAAAGACGTGGTCTACGTTTATGGACCTATTACAAGCATGAGGTGCAATAGTAATTTTAAAAAAATAAATAAATAAATAAATGGTATCAGGACCTGGCATTGGGAGATAAAACAACAAAAACAGACTTGGTTGGTAGTCTTTCTGCGGAGTTTAATGTTATAATAGAGCGATTGTCCTTACTTTTCTTTTTCTTTCTTTTCTAGGGTCTACTTTCTTACTTTACTTCCTTCTCTAACTTCTTTTCTAAGGGGCTTTCTTTTCCCAACACTCTTCTGCACTTCACAACTCTTGCGCACCTTCTTTACTTTCCTTACTTCTATCTTTTTCTTAAAGCTTTAAAAAAAAAAAAAATGAAGCGGTACAAAAAATGTATTAAGATATATGTGTTGTGTGTTATTGTAATTTACCGTACGAAAAAAAAAAAAAAAAAAAAAAAAAAAAAAAAAAAAAAGAACATAGAAGGGTACAGCATCATGTGTCCATCTTTGGTATAAACCAGCATTTGCAGTTCCTTCCTGCACATAGAATGATATAGCGCAGGAACAGGCCCTTCAGCCCACAGTAGGAGGAAACTGAAGGTCTCGGAGGAAAAACCCGTGCAGGTCCTGGGAAGTACGTACAGACAATTAACCATAGTCAGGATCCAACCCGGGTCTCTGGTGCTCTGAATGGCAGCACTCTACCACTACGCCACTGTTAGTTGAAATTGGACTTTTTGCATTGCGAGTTGATTTGAGTTTGGATTATTTGGGACCTAGTCGTACATCGACCTGCATCCCCAGGAGGTAACTATTCAGGTCATGAAAGATGGACCCAAAAAGCTGGAGTAACTCAGTGGGTCAGACAGCATCTCTGGAGAGAAGGAATAGGTGACGTTTCGGGTCGACACCCTTCTTCAGACACAAACTTGGCTACGACTTCCATCTTAGGCCAAAATGGTTTGCATATGGCACGAAACCAATTCCCCTTGCACAATTAGAAAACGTAATCGTATACTGACCCTCGCTACATTAAGACAAGTCACTTAGGAAACCCTCAAGTTGTTTTGCCAAGCTGCTCTGCAATTTATAACAACAATTAAACTAATGAAGTCACAACTGAAGTTTTGTTCTAGGTTGCTAAGGCAGAAATTATGTAAAATTATAAGGGGACGATAATTTTGAAAGGAAAATTCTGCATCACAAAATAAAACATAGTTTAAAGTATAAGATTTGAAATTCGCAGCCATGCTAATCTCTTATGCTTTTAGACTATTGCGTTCCTTGAATTTCTGGTGGTGAATTCATCAGTTATTATCCATGATTGGTAATCAAACTCAATAAATATTAATATAGAAGTAATGCCAGTCAAAGGAAAATCAGAATGAATCAGTCTCCTGGAACATCTTGTAGTATTTCACAAGTTCATAAATTGTAGGGGTAGAATTAGGCCATTTGGCCCATCGAGTTTACCCCGCCATTCAATCGCGGCTGATCTCTAGGAATATCTTGTACCATTTAACTGATTTCAGCTTCCTAATAAGTACCTAGAAAAAGTCAGGATAAAAACTGGAACGAGATGGTTGAGGCAGGGGCTATTGTAACATTCTGAATGTTTAAAAAACATTCTGAAGAAGGGTCTCAAACCGAAACGTGACCCATTCCTTTTCTCCAGAGATGCTGCCTGGCCTGTTGGGTTGTTCCAGAATGTTGTGTCTATTTTCAATATAACAAAAATGTTATATACAACAATGAGATTGAATAAGAGAGATGACTTGCATATGTATCTACAAGCAAGCATTAAAATAGTTTATTTGCACATTGTAAAAATACGCTGAGACCAAGCTGAGACCTTGAGTACTTGGGGACTATGAAGGAGAGTTACAAAGACCTCCTATGACCTCGTGTCGACCATGCTGCAAGTATGAGTCGAGGGTAAACTCTTCTAAACTCGCCAATTAGGTCGCCGCAGTGGGACAGCTGCTTTATTGTTTCTTCATAATAATAATATATAATTGTAGCTCACACTAGAACTTGATTGCATTAGCAAAGTATTTTATTGGCATATCAGCTTGTCACAGCCTTTATTAGCTCCACAACAGGCTGTACTGCGGTGTGGAGATGGTCCTATTAGTCTTCTTCTTTCGTGTCCATCTTCTATGTTTCAAATGTTGACATCGCTGTCATCGTCCGTCCTGAAAAGGACGCAAGCTTCCGGCGACAATCAGTGGGAGCCATCACTGGTCGCAATAGATGATGGTGGTAGCAGAATTAGCTCAGGATACTTCCAGTTTCCAGCCCCGCGACGTGGACGCTTCTGCTATGGGGCCGTTCCATAGAAGAAGTGTTATATATGGTGTGACCTTATTTCTCAAAAGCTAAACTCTGAAGCAGCAGGGTTAAGATTACAGTTGGCATTCGGGAATGTACATCTTTCATTGTGAAGTGCCGGAGCAAATTTGAGCCTCCCATTCCACATGAAGCTTGTTTACCTTTCAAAATGATCGTGAGGAATTGTTCTTCCATTTTAAAGAACTTCGGTGCAGTGAGCTTCGGGTCGAGACCCTTCTTAACTCTTTGTCTTTCCGCTAACAGGTCCGCATGCAATGAAAGCTTTTCACAGTAACCAGCTACACGTGACAATAAACTAAACTCAACATTCCCAACAACATTCTATCACTCCCTGCACACTAAGCACAACTCAGAGTGGCAAATTAACCTACCTCCGACTGGTGTTTCTTAGGGAGGTGGGATGATTCAGAGGAGACCCATATGATCACAAGAAAAACGTGCACACTCCACACAGATGGCAATGGAGGTCAACGTTGAACCTAGGTCTCTGAATGTGTGGGACAGCAGCATTACCAGCTGCACCACCCTTTCCGTTTCCATTGGCTTCCCATCAGAGAAACATAGAAACAGAAAATAGGTGCAGGATTAGGCCATTTTGAGCCAGCACCGCCATTCAATATGGTCATGGCTGATCATCCAGAATCAGTACCCCATTCCTACTTTCTCCCCATATCCCTTGATTCCTTTAGCCCAAAGAACTAAATCTAACTCGCTCTTGAATACATCCAGTGAATTGGTCTCCACTGCCTTCTGTGGCAGAGAATTCCACAGATTGAAACTCTCTGCTTGAAGAAGTTTTTCCTCATCTCAGTCCTAAATGGCCAACTCCTTATTCTTAAACTGTGAACCCCTGGTTCTGGACTCCCCCAACATGGGGAACATTTTTCCTAGCCTGTCAGGTTGTCCTGTTTAATTAGATATTTGAACACAGTGAAATGGCAATGGTTAAGTCTGGACCTTTTTTGAAAAAAATGCCCCGAAATGTAAGAGTATATTGGTGCTGATAGAAATTCAATGGATAATCCACAGACTTCTCAACCTATTTTTGTTTCTGAATCTGATCTATTTTTATAAAAATGTGTCATATTCCAGGTCTGATATTGTGAAACTGCAGCACTACTGCAGCTGTGCAGTAAAAATTGTAACAAGATTATGTTATTTTCATTCATTTACACATGCTCTGAATTAAGAAATAATATCTAACTCTTTACATTCCTCTGATTCTTCAATGTAATGCAGGCCACTAAAAACTTACTCTGAACGTTTCTGCTAATGCAGTATGAGGTATCACACTTCCCTGAATTCCTCCCAGATGTCTTACCGACTGTGTTTTAAAACATGCTCAGACTGGCCTTAATTGAGTCCTGGATTCTGGATAATCTTGGAAAGATGGTCAAAATGTTCTTATGATGTGCATTCCAGAGGTTTTCACTCAAAACTACATTGTTTCTAACTGTTCGAAGTATGGACAATCGGCACAGGGCAGCACGTTGGCACAGCAGTAGGGTTGCTGCCATACAGCGCCAGAGACCCAGGTTCGATCCCAGCTACGGGTGCTGTCTGCATTGAGTTTGCACGTTCTCCCCGTGGCCTCCTTAGGTTTTCCCCAGAATCTCCGGTGTCTTCCCACACTCCAAAGACGTAGTTGTAGGTTAATTGGCTTGGTAGAATCATAAACTGTCCCTAGTGTGTGCAGGATAGCATTAGTGTGCGGGGATCACTGGTCAGCACGGACTCGTTGGTCTAAAGGGCCTGTCTCCATGCTGTATCTCTAAACTAAACTCTCCAAGGGTGAGGCCCAGTGGAGGAACATCACCTCATATTTTGCTTGGGCAACTTACACCCCAGCAGTTTGAAAATTGACCTCTAACTTCAAGTAAGTAACCCTTGCTTCCCTCTCTCTCCTTCACTCCCCCTACCCAGTTCTCCAAACAGTCTTACTGTCTTGGACTACATTGTATCTTTCTTTGCTTTGGTGTTACCTTCTCCTAGCTATCAATTATCTATTCTACATTTCCCTTGATCTCCATTCCCTTTGTCCTATTTCCACACTTAATATTTCTTCATCTATGTATCTCCATCTCTCCTGACATCAGTCTGAAGAAGGGAACTTGACCTGAAACTTCCCCCATTCCTTCTCTCCAGGGATGCTGCCTGTCCCGCTGAGTTACTCCAGCATTTTGAGTTGAGTTGAGTTGAGTTCAGTTCCGTTTAGTTTAGTTTAAAGATACAGCATGGAAACATGCCCTTTGGGCTACTGAGTCCACGCCGACCAGCGATCACCCAGTGATCACCGCGTACACTAGTTCTATCCGTACACCAGTCCCGAGTAGTTCTAGTCCGGACACTAATTCAATGCACACTAAGGACAATTTACAGAAGCCAATTAACATTCAAACCTGCACGTCTTTGGTATGTGGGAGGAAACCGGAGCACCCGTAGACCACCCACGCGGTCACAGGGAGAACGTACAAATTTCATACAGACGGCACTCATAGTCAGGATTGAAACATAGAAACATAGCAACATAGAAAATAGGTGCAGGAGGAGGCCAGTCGGCCCTTCGAGCCAGCACCGACATTGATTGTGATCATGGCTGATCGTCCCAAATCAATAACCCGTACCTGCCTTCTCCCAGTATCCCTTGATTCCACTAGCTCTTAAAGCTCTATCTAACTCTCTCTTAAACCCATCCAGTGATTTGGCCTCCACTGCCCTCTGTGGCAGGGAATTCCACAAATTCACAACTCTCTGGGTGAAAAGGTTTTTTCTCACCTCAGTCTTAAATGGCCTCCGCTTTATTCTAAGACTGTGGCCCCTGGTTCTGGACTCGCCCAACATTGGGAACATTGAACCCGGGTCTCTGGCGCTGTGAGGCAACAACTCCACCGCTGTGCCACCGTGCAGTAACCTTTCATAAGGTCATAAGGTCTTAAGTGACAGGAGCATAATTAGGCCATTCAGCCCATCAAGTCTACCACCATTTAATCATGGCTGATCTATCTTTCCCTCCTAACTCCGTTTCCTGCCGTCTCCCCATAACCCCCGACACCTGTACTAATCAAGAAACTATCTATCCATTGAATAGGCCTCCACAGCCTTCTGTGGCAATGAATTCCACAGATTCACCGCCCTCTGACTAAAGATGTTTCTGAAGCCCTGTCGTTCAGTCTTTCTTGTCGAGAGGAGCTCAGCCGAGTGATGCTTTGAATGAGAAGGAATGCTGGCAGAGGAGAGTTGCAGTGTCAGAGAGAGGAGATCGATCAATCGACCACATCAAGATAAGGTCCGGCGCCCCAGAACAAAGCCTCGGGTCGGGAGTCAGAAATGAACGTAGAAGAAAAAGCCAATTTGACGTTGGGATTTAAAAACATCGATGCAAGCCAGTGAGGAACAAAAAAAGATTTTGGATAAGAAAAGCAAGCTGGAACTGACTATTGAAAACATACAGACTGAAGGACGAGATTTGGCAGCAGTTAGTACAGGATGTTTAATTTTCAGAACTCATTTTCATTATTTTGTATTCAACAGCTCTAAGATCATTTTGCTGGAGTAAGTGGTGGTCTATTTAGTTTGAGCATGAATGTGGTCAGGCCAGGGACCATATACAGTCTACCAACCTCAATGGCGGTGAACCAACAGAGCTTGGTTTAGTTTAGAGATACAGCGCGGAAACAGGCCCTTTGGCCCACCGAGTCCGCACCAACCAGCTATCCCACACATTACCACTAGGGACAATTTACACTGAAACCAAGTCAATTAACCTGCAAGCCTCTACATCTTTGGAGTGTGGGAGGAAACCGAGGATCTCGGAGAAAAACCTCATGGTCACGGGGAGGTCGTACAAACTCCGTACAGACAGCACCTGTAGTCAGGATCTAACCCGTAGACTCCGGTGCTGTAAGCGCTGTAAGGCAGCAACTCTACCGTTGCGTCATCGTGCCGCCCTAGTTTTACAGACCCTTAGAAGACACCGCAGGCGGTAATAAAAAAAACCTCTGCCAAACACGAAGTCCAGTTAATGGATTAATTATCCGTAATGTAAAACCAACACTTAGTTTTTAAAAAACAATAAGAACTTTGGAAACAGGAATCCATTGTGTACAGTAAAATTGGTGAGGCCACATTTGGAGTATTGTGTTCAGTTCCGGTTCACCCTGCTCATGGAAGGAAGTCGTTAAGCTGGTAAGAGTGCAGAGAGTGCAGAGATCCTGGAGAAAAACTATGCAGGTCACGGGGAGAACATTCAAACTCCACACAGACAGCACCTGTAGTCAGGATTGAACCCGGGTCTCTGGCGCTGTAAGGCAGGAAATCTACCACTGCGCCACAACGCCAACCTTCAGGCTTCATAACCTCGCACCAACTACCAACCTTAAATATCACATCCATAGAGTTTGTTGGTGTCATATCCAGGAGGACCAACCATCAAGTGCAGTTAAGGGCCTGTCCCACTTACGCGATTTTTTCGGCATCCCCCCCCATAGCCGCAGCAGGTCGCCGAAAATTTTCAACGTTGAAAATCCAGTGGCGACCAGAAAAAGGTACGACTCTTTGGGCGACTACTCAGGAACATACAGGCGTCACCTCGCAACATGCCGCCTGTATGGTCGTGGTGACGCCTGTTTGGTCGTGAGTAGTCGCTCAAAGAGTCGTACCTTTTACCTGTCGCCGTTGGATTTTCGACATGATGAAAATTTTCGGCGACCTGCTGCGACTATGACGGGTGCCGACAGTCGCCGAAAAAATCACGCGTGGGACAGGCTCTTTATGCTGCTCGATACCCATCTAAAACAAACAGATAAAAATACCAAAGCAGATAAAATAAAACGAGTCAAAACATGAATACGTATAATATGTGCAACTTTAATAGGGTTGTAAAAATCACAAGATCTTTTCCCCAAGAATCAAATGAAATAAAATGGTGCTGCGAAGTCCGGGTGGGCTTATCAAAAAAAGGGACTACTTGGAAGGTGGTAATGAGTGCGATGCAGCTCTGTCCAGCACCATTCTGATCCAGTGCAATGATTGATCAAAGGAATCCAAAGAGGCTTTAGAATAGATAGGCTTTAACCCTGTTACGACAATACTTTGACTGGAAGCAGATATCAATGTTGCGTTCTGAGCAGTCAATGATAAGGTGATTTCTGATTATATTGGCTTGCCACTTCCTTGGCCTTGCAGTTACTATCAAAGGAAACGATTCCCAGATAATGCAATCTACTTACTGATACCTTTCATGCATCGCATCAAAGAGGTAACCGCACCTTGTGTTTCAACCTATATTTAGTTTCATCTTAACTCCATTACTCCAGTCAGGCCCCTTTGTTTTCCTGAGCTTACAGATTTCCCTTTTCAAATGAGGGACTGTTTTGATGAACTAATATACCTCTCGTTCTTTCTGCTGTTTTGCTCAATTCAAATCCAGATAATGATCTTTGAAGAGTTTACAAAAATAGATTCCAAATTGTGGTATTTTCCCCCAGACCTATTCTTACTTTTTGATCAAAGATAGACACAAAATGCTGGAATAACTCAGCGGGGCAGGCAGCATCTCTGGATAGAAGGAGTGGGAGACGGTTCGGGTTGAGGCTCTTCTTCAGAATGGTCTCGACCCGATACGTCACCCATTCCTTCTCTCCACAGATGCTGCCTGTCCCGCTGAGTTATTCTCGCATTTTGTGTCTATCTTTGGCTTAAACCAGCATCTGCAGTTCCTTCCTACATATATCGTTTTTCATTTTGATGTTGTTTATGTGTTTTCAGTATCTATATAAAGAATAGAAAAGTATACGACCATTTAAAGGGGTTAAAATTCCTTAGCATCCATGCCAATCTCTTATACTTTTGACTGCTGTGTTCATTGAATCTCTGGTGGTGATTTCTTCAGTTACAATCTGTGATTAGTGATCAAAGTCAATAAATATCAACATACAAGTAATGCCAGTGAAAGGACTATCCTACACATTCTGGGGACAATTTACAATATATACAAATCTAATTAACCTACATACCTACCTGTACGTCTTTGGAAGTGCGAGAATATTAAAAACATATTTGAACAGGTACATGGATAGGATAGGTTTAGAGGGATATGGGGCAAATGTGGGCAGGTGGGACACGGGGAGAACGTACAAACTCCGTACAGTCAGCGCCCATTGTCAGGATCGAACCCAGCGCTGCAAGGCAGCAACTCTACCGCTGCGTCAGTGTACCGCCTTGAGACAGATTAGGAAAACTCTCAAGCATTCCATGCCATGATGTTTCATTTACACTTGCGATGTTTAGATTTTGGACAGTGTTCAATTTCCAGAGAGAGGGAGTAACACAGCAAGCTATCTAATCATTGCTTGGTACAGCATTAGTTACACAATCTTGAATATATTCAGCGACCGAGCAGCTGTCACAGGTAATAAATTTATCTAATTGGTGATTATTTGTTTCCATGATTAAAACAATATTCAAGGTCAACGCGTGTGGGTAATTTCTGACACAGAACACTTGGAACCAATTGCCAGCAAGTGTCTGGCATGAAACATATTCTTCAGCTTGAGTTATAGTTTTCATTCACTGAAGTTTTGTTGTTTTGGCCTAGAGCTTTAATCCACTGGGTATCTCTGTTCTTGTACTTGGGCACACTTTCTATTGGTCACCTTTCGCCTAATCTCATTCCAGGCATTTGGTCCAAATGAAATTGCTTCGACTTTCAGCCAAAGAGTCTCAAAAGGAAGACACAGGACATTCTTGCTATTGAGAGAGTGCAGCGTAGGTTCACCAGGTTAATTCCTCGGATGACAGGATCGACGTATGATGAAAGAATGGGTCTACCGGGTTTATATTCACTGGAATTTAGAAGGATGAGAGGGAATCTTATAGAAACATATACAATTCTTCAGGGATTGGACAGGCTAGATGCAGTCCAGAACCAGCAGTCACAGTTTAAGAATAAGAGTAGGCCATTTAGGGCTGAGATGAAAAAAAACCCTTTTCACTCAGAGAGTTGTAAATCTGTGGAATTCTCTGCCATAGAAGGCAGTGGAGGCCAGTTCATTGGATGTATTCAAGAGAGTTTGATAGAGTTCTTAGGGCTAAGGTAATCAAGGGATATGGGGGGAAAAGCAGGAATGGGTTACTGATTCTAGATGATCAGCCATGATCATATTGAATGGTGGTGCTGGCACGAAGAGCCAAATGGCTGACTCCTGCACTACATTCGTTGTTATTATGTTTCTATTAGATGATGTAGAATCAGCCAGGGGTTATTGATTGCACGGATCCCCATTTGTATTGGCAAGGAGTTCGCTATGGGGTTGTGGCTCGACTTCCTGGCCTTTCTGTTACCAGTGGTAAAGGGCCTGTCCCACTTGGAATCATTTGCGCGTAACATTAACGCAACATCATTTACGCGTCATGACACACGACGCACATGATGTGCGCATGGTGCGTGGTGACTTAGGCAGTGACGCGCCAAAATCTACGTGCGCCATCTGCGTGACGCGCAAATGACGCCCAAGTGAGACAGGCCCTTAAGCTCTTGTGCAGGTTTGTCCTCTGAGTTTCAAGAGTGCCAGGCATGTGAAACTATCTCAGTGGCGTTCGGCGGCGTCTAGGGCACATTCGGCGGCCCGTGGTCTTCTCAGTTAGCAGCACTGCCATTGCCATCGTGTTTCCGTTGTAAACCTGAGTGATCGTACAGTGTTGTGGAAATTACAAATTGCCTTCATTGCAACCAAGGACTGAGTACAGAATTGTTTCCGTTGGAGCGAGTTTACTTAAGTTGCCTATTGTGTAAGTCGAGGAGTGTCTGTAATAGTCTTGAAATTATATTGTAAAACTCTTCTTTTAATTGCTAGCCTCAACTAGCTCCCCTGGCAGCTTGTTCCATACATCCCCCACCCTTCGTGTGAAAAAACCACCCCTCAGATTCCTATTCAATCTTTTCCACTTCACCTTAATCCTATGTCCTCAGGACCTTGATTCGCCTACTCTGAGCAAGAGATGCTGTGCATCTACCTGAAGTGATAGTGAAATACTGCCATTTAAACATAAGGGAAATAAAAATCATCTTCGATAGAACGTCTCTTGAAGATAAAGTACACTGTTATGTCTCCTTTATAACTTATTTATGCTATTTCCAGAAGCCTTACTTTACGCCATTTCTATGTTCAATGTACTGCTTTATTTATCTTTGGTGAAGTTATCCTTTTTACTGTTTCACTGACAACTTCCATTGGGGCAGCACAGTGGCACAGCGATAGGGTTTCTGCTTCACAGCAACAGACCCAGGTTTGATCCTGACCACGGTCACTGACTGTGAGGAGTTTGTACATTCTCCCTGTGACCACGTGGGCTTTCTCCGGATGCTCGGGTTTCCTCCCACATTCCAAAGACGTGCAGGTTTGTCGGTTAATTGGCTTCTGCGAATTGTCCCTGACGTGCAATATGGGATAGTGGGATGGAACTAGTGAACGGGTCGGAGTGGACACTGTGGGCCTGTTTCCACGCTGAATCTCTAAACTTTGAACTCTAAACTGTTGCTGGTGGACTCCAGTGTTCAAAAGGGAACTGCAGATGCTGGAATATCGAAGGTACACAAAATTGCTGGGGAAACTCAGCGGGTGCAGCAGCATCTATGGAGCGAAGGAAATAGGCGACGTTTCGGGCCGAAACCCTTCTTCAGACTGATGGGGGGTGGGGGGGGGAGAAAGAAGGAAAAGGGGAGGAGGAGGAGGAGCCCGAGGGCGGGCGGATGGGAGGGTGGGAGGAGACAGCTAGAGGGTTAAGGAAGGGGAGGAGACAGCAAGGGCTAGCAAAATTGGGAGAATTCAATGTTAATGCCATACGGGCGCAAGGTCCCCAGACGGAATATGAGGTGCTGTTCCTCCAATTTCCGCTGTTGCTCACTCTGGCAATGGAGGAGACCCAGAACAGAGAGGTTGGATTGGGAATGGGAGGGGGAGTTGAAGTGCTGAGCCACCGGGAGTTCAGGTAGGTTATTGCGGACTGAGCGGTGGTGTTTCGGCGAAACGATCCCCACCTACGCTTGGTCTCCCCGATGTAAATCAGCTGACACCTAGAGCAGCGGATGCAGTAGATGAGGTTGGAGGAGATACAGGTGAACCTTTGTCGCACCTGGAACGACTGCTTGGGTCCTTGAATGGAGTCGAGGGGGGAGGTGAAGGGACAGGTGTTGCATTCTTGCGGTTGCAACGGAAAGTGGTGGACTCCATTCAGGTTAAATGCATCAGCCACTCCTTTGGGCGACATTGCTGTGATTTTAACACTTTTGTTTTTGAGTATTAATTGGGGAGTAACTTTGTGTCAACCTGTGAAAATATACTCTGAGACATTCTAACAGACATTTCATGGATTGTTGGGCCAAATTTGTCCTTGCCTTCTTTATACGATGTGCCTAAAGGTACCATTTGCTTTGTTAACTGAGACCCAGAAGATTAATTGTTCAGTAGAACTCGTTACACACCCTGCTATGCTTAAACGAGGTGTATCATATTCACCAGTTTTCTAATAAAACAGGCGATCGGACACCAGGACAATTATGAAACTTTGTACAAGTTAACACACAAAAATATATCAAATACTAATAAAGTAATTTTGATTAATGGTGTGAGGCAGGTATAATTAATGATGCTATTAACTAATGTAGTGATATAGATATGTGGCAAAAGGTTTGCAACTGATACAGTGGAAGGGAACAGGAAATACATAATTTGTTTAAGTTGTATGATTTATAAAGTCGCAGTATCCCTTTTCTTTGCCTATCAAGCCTATATCAACATATTAACGAAGATGAAAGTGCTGTTCTCCTTGTTTGACTTTCAGTAATTGCACTGTTTCATTCAGACCATTTGTATTTGAAAAGCCACCTGATCTGCATTGTAATGGTCCTCGTTATCACCGTCTCAAATCACCTTGAGTACACGGGGCTACTGGATGATTAATAATGTTCCACCGAAGCACACCTTCAGAAGCTCAAAACAAGGCACAATCTATATGCAGCCGAAATCAAGAGCTCACTGAGGTCAAGAGGAGCAAAGAAAGCATCTTATTACAAGAGGACAAGAATGCTGGAGAAACTCAGCGGGTGAGGCAGCATCCATGGAGTGAAGGAATAGGTGGAGGAAGGGTCTCGACCCGAAACATTGCCTATTTTCTTCGCTCCATAGATGCTGTCTCACCCGCTGAGTTTCTCCAGCATTTTTGTCTGCCTTCGATTTTCCAGCATCTGCAGTTCCTTCTTAATCATTTTACATGGGACATTTTGACCTTTCTGCAGCAAATGTTTATTGACCTCCACAATGTGCGACGTTACTCATTGTTGACAGCGTTATAGAGTCATAGAGTCATAGAGTGAGATACAGCATGGAAACAGGTCCTTCGGCGCAGCTTGCCCACACTGGTCAACATGTCCCAGCTGCACTAGTCCCACCTGCCTGCGCTTGTTCCATATCCCTCCAAACTTGTCCTATCCATGCACCTGACTAACTGTTTCTTAAAAGCTGGGATAGTCCCAGCCACAACTACCTCCTCTGGCAGCTTGTTCCATACACCCACCACCCTTTGTGTGAAAAAGTTACTTTTAAATCTTCACGTTGAACCTATGTCCTCTGGTCCTCGATTCGGCTACTCTAGGGAAGAGACTCTGTGCGTCTACCCGATCTATTCCTCTCATGATTTTATACACCTCTATAAGATCACCCCTCATCCTTCCGCGCTCCATGGAATAGAGACCCAGCCTGCTCAACCTCTCCCTATAACTGCTGCTGCAATGCACTCCCAAATCAGGAAGAATGCACCAACACAACATCATTCCAGGTACTTTCATAATGCAGAACATTTAAGAAACATTTGGATAGGTACGCGGATATGATGGGTCAAGCATGGGTAGTTGGGACTAATGTAGATGGGGCATGTTGGTCAATATGGGCAAGTTGGGCCGAGGGGCCTGTTTCCACGATGTAGGACTCTATGGCTCTATGACATTGCATTAATGGAAGGTGGCAGATAAGAGGTGTATAAGATCACAAGGGAAATAGACAGGGTGGTAGGGAAAATACAGTCTTTTATCCAGGATAAGGGAATCTAGAACCAGAGGACATGGAGTTAAGGTGAGACGGGAAAGTGTTAATAGGAACCTGAGGGGCAACCTGCACTCCATGGGGCTTGAGGTTAAGGTCGTGGGGTTACAGCTCCCCAAATTTGAGAACCTTGATGGTACAGCGTTAAAGTGCAGTAAGTTTCTATAATCTATGTATTATTTTGCAACGTAATTGAAGATGATTGCCTCTTGAAAAGGCAAGTTTATTAATACTGCCCTCCACTTATGTACAGCTATTGACACGAGCGTCCATCCCATTTGCTGCTCTGATCTAACAAGACTTTGTTATTGTGAATTGTTTGTCATTATTGACCAAAGCACAGATTGTAGGTAAATTGTAGGATGGTGTCGTGCAGTGTTCTCCAGTGGCACTTCTAGTTTGCAGGTCCGACTTCTGTCTTGACTTTAGCAACAGCTCTCTGGATGCCTTAAGTGGCACTGATACCTCTGGAGATACCAGGACTTGAAGTGGTCAATAAATTGCAGTTTTTGTATTTTCACAGCATGATCGAGGACCAGTCTCAACCTGGTCACTCCCTCTTATCCCCTCTCCAATCAGGCAAGAGGTGCAGAAGTGAGAAAATGCATACTTCCAGATTCAGGAACAGAATCTTCCCAGCTCTTATCATTCAACTAAACTCTCATCAGGTCCTCTCATCAGCTCGAGTGTGGTCCTGACCTCCCTTCCACCTCATTAGAGACCTTAAAACTTTATTTCAGTGGTCTTTATCAAACTTTACCTTGCACTAAATGTTGGACCCTTTATCCTTTATCTGCACATTGCGGATGGGTTGATAGTAATCATGTATAATCTTTTCTTTGACTGGATAGCTGGAAACAAGAGTTTTTCGGGTGGCTCGGTGGCGCAGCGGTAGAGTTGCTGCCTTACAGCGCTTGCAGCGCCGGAGACCCGGGTTCGACCCCAACTACGGGTGCTGTCTGTACGGAGTTTGTATGTTCGCCCTGTGACCTGTGTGGGTTTTCTCCTAGATCTTCGGTTTCCTCCCACACTCCAAAGACTTACAGGTATGTAGGTAAATTGGCTTGGTAAATGTAAAAAAAAAATGTCCCTAGTGTGTGTAGGATAGTGTTAATGTGCGGGCATCGCTGGTCGGCATGGACCCGGGGGGCTGAAGGGCCTGTTTCCGCGCTGTATCTAAACTAAACTGAACTAAACTTTTCACTGGACCTCAGGATACGTGACAATAATAAACTAAAACAAACTAAACATCATTTCACAATGGCAGGGCCAGGTTAGAACTTAACCTGGAAGTGATTAGTACTCAAGCAGCCTCTCACAATGTGGAGCAGCTGATATGCGATGAAGATGGATAAATGTGTGAGAGAGAAAGAATTGGAGGAGATATATGAATACTGTTGTGGGGATTGGATTGAAAGGGAGCTTGTTGGCTCTGCTGTGGATCAGATTTGGTCAAAGTGGCCTGTTTCTGTTGTTAACTGCTTGTGATGTTTCTCCACCCTGAAAAATCTAGGCCTGTCATTGAAATTGAAATTGTTTGTGTACCCAGTGTTTTGACAAATGGTATTTCATGGCAATCATACAACATTGAAATGCTTTCCTACTGTGCAGCGATTTTAATATAGCATTGCAATCGTGTGTGTTACAGCTAACGTGACTAGATTGTTGATTACTCATGTAACAGTAGGCAGCTGATTCTATTCACGTTCAATATGTACATAAACCACAATGAGTGAAATGCAGTGAGTGATTACTTACAGTGCCTTACCTTTCAGATCATACCTACAGAACTAATTTTTCAGACCAGCCTGAGTTTAGACAATCCTTTTTCCCCATTAAGGTACATTTTGCTTTCTATTTCGCAGGGCAATGGGCCAAAAGGCCATTCATTTTTGGTGACTGTAACTAAATCTGGAAACTGACTTGTTCAATTGGAAAGTTTCCCATTTGCAAACTTTGATTTTACATTTTACATTTTCCTTTTTTTGTGTTCAGTAAAACAAAATGGATCTGTCCGTATGGGTGAGCTACTAATCCCTAAAATGGCTACTGGGAGCATCCGATGTATAATCGAGGTGACAATGTGTGAGTGGCCCATTCTTCACATCAGCAGGTGGCACGGTGGCACAGCGGTCGATTTGCTGCCAAAGTCTTAGAGGTTTGTAGGTTAATTAACTTGGTATAAATGTAAATTGTCCCATGTGTCGGATAGCGTTAAGGGGCTGTCCCACTTGGGCGACCTAATTGGCGAGTTTAGAAGAGTTTGAACAAAAGGACATGTTGAAGACCTCCTTCGACTATGTGGAAGACCTCCTTCAACCTCCTTCGACTATGTTGAAGACTAGCTACGACTAGCTATGATTAGCTATGACTAACTTTGGGAAAATTGGACACCGAATAGTGGAGAGTGAATACGACCTCCTTCAACCTCCCTTCGACCTCCCTTCGACCTCCCTTCGACTATGATGAAGACTATCTACGGCTACCTTCGACTACCCTCAATTACCTACGACTAACATGCCGACCTACTACGACCTACTATGACTAAACCCACGAGTAAAAAAGTATCAATTTTTTTCCATGGCGACCTTTTTTTACTCGTAGGCATTTTTTAACATATTGAAAAAACCGCCGCGATCTAGCTGAGGCCTCGAGTATGAGTCGAGGGTAAACTCGCCAGAACTCGCGGATTAGGTCGCCCAAGTGGGACAGGCCCTTTAGTGTGCTGGGATTGCTGATTGGCGCGGACTCAGTGGACCGACTGGCCTGTTTCCGCGATGTATCTCTAAACTAAACTAAACTAAATATGGACTTGAGTCCAAAATGGCAGTAACTATGACAGCGCTATCTACTATGTAAAACTGAGAACAATTAAGTTAATCAAGAACAATCAGAGGTTGCTCAGTGAAACAGGTAGCATCTCTGGAATGAAGGAATGGGTGATGCTGCCTGTCCCGCTGAGTTACTTCTGCATCTTCGGTTTAAACCAGCATCTGTAGTTCCATCCTACACAATCAGAGGTTGTTGTCAGAGATGTCTTGTTTTTCAACATGGTGGAGTCGTTACGGATACAAAGAACAATCAAGCATTGACAATTTAGTACGAACTTCAAATTTGCAGGCACTAATTTTCTACAAAGCCCATTGAGACCAAAGCTTTGTCGAATGAGATTTAAATGTGTTTTTAATGGGTCATTAATCATGAGAAACCCATCTCACAAAATTATATTTACAGAGTGACACAAAACGCTGGGGTAACTCAGCAGGTCAGGCAGCATCTCTGGAGAGCATGGATAGGTGATGTTTCGGGACGAAACCGAAAATAGGTGATGTCCCGACCCGAAATGTCACCTATTCATGTTCTCCAGATATGCTGCCTGACCCGCTGAGTTACTCCATCATTTTGTGTCTATCTTCAGTTTAAACCAGCATCTGCAGTTCCTTCCTAAATAGGCAGATAAGAGGTGTTGGGACATTCAGAGGTGATTTGGTAACTGGTCTTTGGCTGATTCAGTGATAAGTTTGTGTTTCTCTACTTTAGTTTAGTTCAGTTTAGTTTAGTTCAGAAATAAAGCATGGAAACAGGCCCTTTGGGCCACCGAGTCCACACCAACCAGCGATCCCCGCACATTAACACTATCCTACACACACTTGGGACAATTTACCTTTATACCAAGAAAATTAATCTACAAACCTGGTCATCTTTTGAGAGTGGGAGGAAACCAGAGATCCTGGAGAAAATCTACACAGGTCACGGGGAGAATGCACCAACTCTGTACAGACAACGGCCATAGTCAGGATCGAACCCGGGTCTCTGGCGCTGTAAAGCACAACTCTACCACAGCACCACCATGCCACCCTGTGTGAGCGATGAGAAGGTACCAATCTGTGCAAAAGACTGGGAATATTTTGGATCTGCATTTTACAAAAAAAATCCTAATGATAGATCCCGCGTATTTTCAGCTTTTGATGAGTTTCTAGGCAGAGAGGAACGCAAGCAGCCATTTAGTAAATCATCAGGTTAAATATTCTCCGGTTTACTTCTCTCCTGATTTACTGTCATGCCATCTCAGACGCTTGATAGCATTTTGGTCTGGATATTTGAACATAAGGATTTAAATGCATTCACTTTATTCCTTTAAAAGATGTGCATTTATTTGACCCCAAACCACCCTGTTATTTATCTCAGTGACGTTTAGAGGCCTTAGAATATGAGGGTGGGGGAGGGGGGAGGGGAAATCAAGTCAGATGGAAAGGCACGAGAAGATGTATGATGTTCAGTTCATCACCATTACCTCCCCTTCATTATATTACTTTCCCTCCAACATGATTGTGCATGGTGTGTGTGAGCAATGTTGGTGTTGGCAATGATGGTGTGTGTGAGCAATGTTGGTGTTGGCAATGATGGTGTGTGTGAGCAATGTTAGTTAATCTCGACAATGGAATGATTGATAAAAATCCTGGATTTCTTATAACAGGATCATCGGCTTTTACCAGTTCCACGTAGTCAACGAGTATTGAATTGTCATATGTGCTGTCATCTGTTGCAGTTGTATAAGACGTTGGTGAGAGGCCGCATTTGGAGCATTGTGTTCAGTTCTGGGCACCACGTTATAGAAAAGATGTGGTTAAGCTGGAAAGGGTGTAGAGAAGATTTAATAGAAACCTGAGTGGTAACTTTTTCACACAAAGCGTGGTGGGTGCATGGAACGAGTTGCTGGAGGAGGTAGTTGAGGCAGGCACTATCGCAACGTTTAAGACACATTTAGACAGGAACATGCATAGGACAGGTTTAGAGGTATATAGGCCAAATGCAGGCAGGTTGGACTAGTGTAGGTGGGGAATGTTGGCAAGTTGGGCTGAAGGGCCTTTTCCACGCTGTATGACTATGACTTTATGTCGAAGGGAGTATTAAATTCTTACTTGCTGCAACCTTAAAGGCCCATAAATGCAATATAAGTCTAATCCTTTCTCCCAGAGTAGAAATGAACAAGAATAAGGGCATAACATTGAGGTTAAAGGGACAAAGTTAAAAGGAGATGCGAGGAACAGGTCTTTTAACACATGGGGAGGGTGCCTGGAACACACTGCCATCATAGCCTTACTGTTGACTGGTTAGCACGCAACAAAAAGCTTTTCACTGTACCTACTGTAGAATACACGAGGTCATGAACGTAGTAAAGGAAATATTAATTCTGCTGTGGCAAAATTAATTATCCTCCTACAAACCTTATGTACAAATACTGAACTGGAGGACATTGTTTATGATTAAGTGGAGGCCCATTTAAGATGGAGATAAGGATTTTGTGTTTATTACAGAGGGTTATGGATCTTTAGAATTCTCTGGGCCTGGATTCCATGGCTGAAGCTGAATTATTAAATGCATTCAAGGCTGAACCAGACAGATTTTTGGTCCAAAGGAGAATCTAAGGCTATGAGGAGCAGACAAGGAAATGGAGCTGAGGCCAAGATCAGACCAGCCAAGAACTTAGTGAATTGTGGAGCAAGCTTCGAGGGGCTAGTCCTTCTCCTATTTCTTATTTTCTTATCGTAGCAATCTCCCGTATTTCTCAAAAAACATGGCATTGGCCTGCTGTGGGCTTCAATGAACAATGCGAACAGCTGTGCTCAGCTTTCTGCTCACCTCAATGGAAAGCAGATGTCTTTAAGGTAAGAAGCAACATCATCACGCAAATTGCAGCATATTGAGTCTCCAAAATGGCCGTTCACGGTTCCAGGCAGCGGGCAGCCGAGGGTTCCACCGTCCACGTGTCTCTGGAGAGGTTGCGTGCAGTGTTCACCGGGACTTAAGAGGCTTTCCGTGAACGGTGGGCACCTTGGGATCTAAAAGGCGCCATGGGAATGGCTGACATTGCTGTCATTTGATGGTCTGAAGAAGGGTCTCCACCTGAAACGTCACCCATTCCTTCTCTCCAGAGATGCTACCTGTCCCGTTCAGTTACTCCAGCGTTTTGAGTCTAACTTTGGTTTAAACTAGCATCTGCAGTTCCTTCCTACGCATTTGATGTTTGCAAACTGCATGAATAACAGTTCTGATTAATGTATTACTTTGTATTCTGTGAATCGTCAAGGACTGCTCTCACCCCAGCCACAGACTGTTTACCCTCCTCCCATTCGGGAGGCGCTACAGGTCTCTCCGTTGCCGGAGCAGCAGGTTCAGGAACAGCTTCTTCCCTGCGGCTGTTACACTACTTAACTCTGCACCTTGGTGATGCCAGTCACCCCCCCCCCCCCCCCCCCCCCCCCCCCCCCGGACACTCCTTCCCCCAGAAAAAATTGCATTACTACTACTGTCTGTACATATATATATATTACTGCTCATTATTCTATGTTCGCTCTTCTGGGTGAGATGCTAACTGCATTTCGTTGTCTCTGTACTGTACACTGCACAATGACAATAAAGATTGAATCTGAATCTGAATCTGAATCTGAATATGCAAGAGTTAAGGGGGAAAAAAGTGTATTGAGTCGGACTTTGTTCATAGTTATCAAGCTTTTCTCCAGACCCTGCACATGACAATAAACTAAACTGAAACTGAGACTGAAGGTGCACGATGAGTAGATTGATAATTCTGTCAAAATGATTTGCGTTTTCAAAACATTTTATTTTGCCTTTGTTGCTTTTTGAATCACAAAATTAAAACGTTAAATAAAAATCAAATGAAATCTTTGAATTCAAAACGCAATGTAATTATTTAAAATATGTTTTGGACCCTCTCGCGGCCCAATTTCCAATCTTTGGTGATTCAATATTGGGAATTAGCAATGTAGCATGCTCGAAATGATGCCTTAGTTGCAGGCTGTGCTGTTAAGCTAGCTACAAATCGATGGTCAACTGTACAGGATGTGAATGATGAGAGTTTAGTTTAGTTTAGAGATACAGCGTGGAAGTAGGCCTTTCGGCCCACCGAGTCCGTGCCGACTAACAATCCCTGCTTATTAACACTATCCTGCACCCACTAGGGGCAATTCTTACATTTACCAAGCCAATTTACCTACATACATGTACGTCTTTGGAGTATGGGAGGAAACCGAAGATTCCAGAGAAAACCCACGCAGGTCACGGGGAGAACGTCCAAACTCGACACAGACAGCACCCGTAGTGGGGATCGAACCCGGGTCCCTGACGTTGTAGGCACTGTTAGGCAGCAACTCTACTGCTGCGCCACCGTGCCACCCCTGTTTATTTTTTTTTTTTGCTGCAATTCTCTGCAATTTCTTGCAGTCCTGGATGGAGCTGTTCCCAAAACCCGTGCTGTGCTGCTTTCTACGGCCCAACTTGTCCATTGGAAACCGAAAAAATCGAGCCCCTCTAATTGCATTGTTTCAAGAAAGATTTTACGAAGCACAGGGCACTTGAAATGCTAGCCTGACATCACTTTTCAACACGTCGGGCCTGTCCGTAATGTTAAATGATTTTTCTGATTATTTTTCTTTGTGTGTTTTCAGTGAACAAATGGTTCTTGCCATTTATTTTATATATGAAGAATGGTTGATCCTAAGTGCTTTAAATAAACAGCTCAGTTGGAAATAACCCACGAACTGCGAGCAGAATTCTGCAATGATTGAAAAAATCCGCCAGCCCAATTCAATTCCAGCCAGTGAAGAACAAAATGTTCTTTTCTTTGAAGTAATATCCATCTTTCCTAGAAACATTCTCCCTTTGTCTGTTACATTTTCGTTTAGCAGTCTTTAGATTTTGTTTAATTGCCATGGACGGTAACAATTTCAACAGGAAATACAGAAGAGACTGGCTTTGAATCAGTTTAGCTTATATTCCTCTGCACAATGCTTCCCAGTTGAATGGATAGTGAACGATTTTTCTATTTCCGTATAAAATTCATTTTTGTATTGTAATATATTTTTAAAAAATCAGATTTATACGTATGTGTATATAATAGATACACACACACACACACACACACACACACACACACACACACACACACACACACACACACACACACACACACACACACACACACACACACACACACACACACACACAAAATGCAGAAATTACCAAAGTTTTGTCTTAGTATCTGAAGGCTTTTCCAGCAGGCATCTTAGTTTCTTGGTTTCCATGTGGGATTATGTACAATCATGTGTACAGTTGCTCGCAGAATTATGGAGTCATTTATGCATGATGGAACTGCGGATGCTGGTTTTAACCGAAGATGGACACAAAAAAGATGGAGTAACTCAGCGGGTCAGACAGCATCTCGGAGAAAAGGAGTGGATGACGTTACAGGTCGAGACCCTTCTTCAGACTGAAAGTCAGGGGAGAGGGAAAGATATATGGTGATGATATCGAGAGAGATATAGAACGAAAGACATGCAAAGAAAAAACGTTGGTAAAGGAAATGGGCCAACAGCACGTGGTCTGTCTGACTCTCCTGGGTCACCTCACCTGAGTTTCAGGCTCAGCTCCTGGGCCCTGTGGAGTGGTTTTCCACGAATAATTGGTAATTTAGTCCATATATTTATTTAATAATAATAATAATGGATGGGATTTATTGTTGCCTTGTTGTAATTCATGAGTCTGTAAAGCTTCAGCAAGTAAGAATAGATTCTGGGAGAAGATATATGTTCTCAGATATCCAGACTTAATAACATCTTCTTTGAACATTGATAGATACTAAAGGGCCTGTCCCACTTTCACGACCTAATTCACGACCTTTTTTACTCGTGGACATTTTTCATCAGGCTACAAAAACGCCCCGACCTACCTGATGCCACGAGTACCTACGACTAGCATCACAACTTACCTACGACCTCCTACGACCTCGTGACGACCATGCTGCGAGTATGAGTCAAGGGCTAACTTGGCAGAGGTCGTGAATTAGGTCGTGAAAGTGGGACAGGCCATTAAGGGTGTCAAGGGTTATGGGGAGAAGGCAGGAGAATGGGATTGAGAGGGAAAGATAGATCAGCCAATGATTGAATGTGTAGGAAGGAGCAGCAGATGCTGCTTTACACCAAAGATAGACACAAAATGCTGGAGTAACTCAGCGGGACAGGCAGCATCTCTGGAGAGAAGGAATGGGTGGCATTTCAGGTCGCGAAGAAGTCTGAAGAAGAGACTTGATTTCAAACGTCACCCATTCCTTCTCGGTGGATTCAGTGGACTGAAGGGTCTGATTTTCTGCTGTATCTCTAAACAAAAATAAACTAAACTAAACTAGATAGGGAATAGATAGGTCAGATGCACCCCTTGTCCAGAGTAGGTGAATCGAGGACCAGAGGACATAGGATTAAGGTGAAGGGGAAACGATTCAATGGGAATTGGAGGGGTAACTTTTTCACACAAAGGGTGGTGGGTGTATGGAACAAGATGGCAGAGGAGGTAGTTGAGGCAAAGTTTAAGAAAAATTTGGACAGGGACATGGATAGGACAGGTTTGGAAGGATATGGGTCAAACACAGGCATGTGGGACTGGTGTAGCTGGGCCATGTTGGCCGGTGTGGGCAAGTTTCCACGCTGTATCACTCTGTGACTCTATGACCAACCAATTAAACCGCAAGTCGAGCAATTTTCCAAAATGAAAACAGCATTCATCAGATCGCTGAATATGTCAAGAATAGAGCACTGGAGAAAATGAGGCTCAATAGTTCCGTAGACACCACCAGTCTGACTGTAATCTGCAAAGATAATTCCAAAGGGCCCACTTTATTAAAATACAAGTTGTTTGCAATTTTTCTGCATAATTTCCCTCTGTGTGGCTGGTAATATTTTTTTTCATCTCTACAGGTTTTCTCCACGTAATATATTTCATACATTAAGAAATCCCTTCAGCTCTATGATTTCTGATACCCTGCACCTAAATGAATTATTTTTCTTTGTCAAACTCGATTATGCAGGATTTTTTAAAAATCCAGCTTTTCTCTTGTTATACGTCTTTCTGAACAAGTTATAAATCTGCTACCATGTTAGGTTTGTGCGCATTCCTTCACTCAGTGGATACAATGAGAAATGATTCAGGCCAGACATGCCTGAAACAGCAGTAGCGATATTGTTAGAACAATAATAATGGAAGCCGGCTAAATCTCGAGTTGCACCCCTGCTGGCTGGTCTCTTTCAGAGTCATTCTGAGATGTCATACAGCACGTCCATGACTGAAGTAATCAAGGACAGCACTGCTCGAGTCAAAATGTCCCATAGGATTTTAACCTCAAGTGTTTTTTGGTTATATGTCCCAAAAGAACAATTAAATTCTTACTTACAGCAGCACAACTGAACATGTAATATAGTACTTTGTAAACAATATAATAAGCAAACAATCCATAATACCTGTATATATAAAAAGTTTATTAAATGAGTGAATGAATGAATGTATGAATGAATAAGTTTATTGGCCAAGTATTCACATACAAGGAATTTGTCTTGGTGCTCCACCCGCAAGTGACAACGACATACAGTGACAATTAGGAGTGACACATAAAACATTAATAATAATATAATAATAATAATATATCTTTTATTGTCATTGCACGTCAGTGCAACGAGATTTAGTGTGCAGCTCCACTGATGTACAAGAAAGGTAAATAAATACAATACATAAATAAACAAGCTGAATTGATTGACGTGACCATCTGAGGGAGACTGTCCAAAGGGGGTGGGTGGGGGGGAACTCATTAGGGCCGGTTCAGAGCCGCTATAGCTCTTGGGATGAAACTGTTCCTGAGTCTGGAGGTTCGGGCGTAGAAGGCCTTGTAACGTCTGCCGGAGGGAAGTAGTTGAAACAGACCGTGGCAGGGGTGTGATGAGTCCTTATGGATGCTGAGGGCCTTCCTGAGGCACCGCGTGTGGTAGATGCCCTCCAAGGCTGGTAGCTCTGTCCCGATGATCCTCTGCGCTCTGTTGACGACGCGCTGAAGAGCTCTCCTCTCCGCCTCCGTGCAGCTGAGATACCACACAGAGATGCCATACGTTAGTATGCTCTCTGTGGTGCAGCGGTAGAACGTTGTCAGCAGCTGTTGGGGCAGACCAGTCTTTTTTAATGTCCTCAGGAAGAACAGTCGTTGCTGTGCCTTCTTGACCAGCGCGGCGGTGTTTGTGGACCATGTGAGGTCTTCTGAAATGTGAGTGCCCAGAAACTTAAAGCTGGACACTCTCTCCACACTTTCCCCATAAATGGAGATTGGGGCGTATTCTCCAGAATGGGACCTCCTGAAGTCAATAATCAGCTCCTTGGTCTTGGAGGTGTTTAGTGCCAAGTTGTTATTGGCGCACCAGTCCGCCAGGTTCTGCACCTCCGCTCTGTATTTTGTTTCATCACCGTTGGTAATCATTAATAATAAAACATATTATGTGTGTCTGTGTGTATGTGCATTTTTTTTCACTCAGATTTTCTGTGTTGACACCAAAGAGATAGTTACACACAGAACTTTATATATACAGAATATATATTCTATCTATGATATCTATATATTCTGAGAAAAAAAATATATACGTGTGTGTGTGTGTATGTGGGTGTGTATGAATGCATATATACTAGACTAAGTTGGACAAGTTGGGTCCCATGTTCACACGGGAGGGCTGGTCCCCCAACGCAATAATCCACCTCTCCACCAATTCCAATATTGGTGGCCAGCGGGGAGGGGGGGATTTCTGGAGCGCTGGCATGGGTGTTGTGGGCCGAAGGGACTGGTTTCCAGAGGGCTAGTGTGGACATTGTGGGCCAAATGGATTCTTGGGCTGGCAGCTCTGTCACAGGCCTGGTGGGCTGGCAGCTCAGTCACTCAGGGCTGGTGGGCTGGCAATCTGCATTTCAGGCAGAGTGCAGGCCACCACTCAATTTCATAGTATTTCATCCAGAGTGCAGGCCACCAAACTCAATTTCATAGCATTTCAGGCAGAGTGCAGGCCACCAAACTCAATTTCATGGCATTTCAGGCAGAGTGCAGGCCACCAAATTCAATTTTATAGCATTTCAGGCAGAGTGTAGGCCACCAAACTCAATTTCATAGCATTTCAGGCAGAGTGCAGGCAGGCCACCTAACTGAATTTCATTGCATTTCAGGTAGAGTGCAGGCCACCAAACTCAATTTCATACAATTTCAGGCAGTGTGCAGGCCACCAAACTCAATTTCATGGCATTTCAGGCCGAGTGCAGGCCACCAATTGCAATTTCATAGCATTTCAGGCAGAGTGCAGGCCACCAAACTCAATTTCATAGCATTTCAGGCGGAGTGCAGGCCACCAAACTCAATTTCATAGCATTTTAAGCAGAGTGCAGGCCACCAAATTGCCAATCAACTCATTGCATTGTCATTAAGGGCTAACAAATCATTTATTGCAAATACATTGCCGATTCACAGCTCAGTTGATTCACAGCTCAGTTGATTCACAGCTTCGAATCACAGTTGTGGACTCTCCTTCGCGATCTTCCAGAGCGACTGACTCATGTCCAGGCATCCGGGGTTTTATAGTCCTGCCTGCGTTTTATACACCTGCCTGCGTTTGGCCCATATCCCTCTCAACCTATCCTATCCATATACCTGTCTAAATGCTTCTTATAAGAGTCAAAAGATAATCAAGAGTGTTTTATTGTCATATTTCCTGGATGGGACAATGAAATTCTTACTTGCTGCAGCACAACAGAATATGTGAATATGTAAACATAGTACATAACGTGGGGAAGAGAAAAAAAAGTTAAATAAATAACAAATATAGTGCAATAATAATGTAGTCTTTTGTAGTTCAGAGTTCTTAAATGTTACCTGTCTCAACTACCTCCTCCGGCAGCTCATTCCATACACCCACCACCCTTTGTTTTAAAAAAAGTTATTCCTGGGGTTCCTATTAAATCTTTCCCCCCTCGCCTTAAATCTATGTCCTCTCTTTCGTCATTCCCCAAATCTGGGCCAAAGACTCTGTTTACCCAATCTATTCCTCTCATGATTTTGTACACTTCATTTTGCATCACCAGCAAACTTGGAAAGCTATTTGGCCCCTTTAACCAAATTGTAGATACAGATTGTGAATATCTTGAGCCAAAGCATAACGTGGTGGTTATTGTAAATGTGGTCTTTCAAAAGGCTTTTGATAATGTACCACTCAGTCGGCCAGTTACCAAATTGTAAGCAGTTGGGAATAAAGGCCAGTTCCAACATGAAAACAACTTCAACAAACCAAAAGTAAATGGATTTGTTGGCAAATGGTTGCTTTTCATATTGAACAGAATGTCTTCAAAAACACCCTTGGAAGCCAATATTATGGCCACTACTTTGACCTGTAATAATGATATAGCTTTGTTTTGTTTAAAGATACAGTTCGGAAACAGGCCCTTCGGCCCACTGAGTCCACACCGGCCAGCAATCCCTGCACACTAACACTATCCTACAGTGCCAGAGACCCGGGTTCGACCCCGACTACGGGTGCTGTCTGTACGGAGTTTGTACGTTCTCCCAGTGACCGTGTGGGTTTTCTCCAAGATCTTCGGTTTCCTCCCACACACCTAAGATGTACAGGTACATAGTTTAATTGGCCTGGTGTATGTGTAAATTGTCCCTAGTGTGTGTAGGATAGTGTTAATGTGCGGGGATTGCTGGTTGGTGCAGACTCGGTGGGCCGAAGGGCCTGTTTTCGCACTGTATCTCTAAACTAAAGGCAATTCTTTATTTCTAAAGTAGCAGATCTTCTACTTAATTCACCTGGTTACCTGGATAGTTGAGTTAATTGTTTTATTACGGGGTCACCCAAATCATCAGTCATTTGGGCACGACTTCTCCATTTCCCTTCCGACAATTATTGAGAAGACCATGTGTTATTTTACAGCATAGCAAAAAATAAATTATACAGTTTTAGCTGGAAAGACAGATGAAATTACAATCAATGCAATGTGAATGGTGTTACAGTATATGCAACCTGTTCGTGTGAATAAAATCAATGGTGACACTAATAACACTTAATACATCTTGGCAACACTTACCCTTGGGCCAAAAGGTTACGGGTTCAAGACCGTCAACAGCCTTGAGCCGATAATCTAACCTAACAACTATTTTTGGTACTAAGAATTACTGCAGGGAAAATGTTCCCCATGTTGGGGGAAGTCCAGAACCAGG
Organism: Amblyraja radiata; assembly: GCF_010909765.2. Classification (NCBI taxonomy): domain Eukaryota; kingdom Metazoa; phylum Chordata; class Chondrichthyes; order Rajiformes; family Rajidae; genus Amblyraja; species Amblyraja radiata. The sequence goes on along the minus strand of NC_045981.1, from coordinate 14,740,112 downwards.
GGACACAGTTTAAGAATAAAGCGTAGGCCATTTAGGACTGAGATGAGAAAAACCGTTTTCACCCAGGGAGTTGTGAATCTGTGGAATTCTCTGCCTCAGAAGGCAGTGGAGGCCAATTCACTGAATGTTTTCAAGAGAGTTAGATTTAACTCTTAGGGCTAATGGAATCCAGGGATATGGGGAAAAAGCAGGAACGGGGTACTAATATTGGATGATCAGCCATGATCATATTAAACGGCGGTGCTGGCTTGAAGTGCCGAATGGCCTACTCCTGCACCCATTTTCTATGTTTCTAAGTTCTGCTTTGTGATATGTTGTAGGGGAATGAATAGTGAGGGCTAATAACTTGTAAATAGGGATATGGATTGCACTAATGTGGTGGACCTGTAATGAAGGATATAGTTTGACAAAAGAAAAGTCTTGTAAGTTGGAAATATTGCCACTCAAGGGGTTAAATGCCTTCTTGTTATTATTGGCCATGCAGGGTCAGATCCATAAGCGCATTGTTCTTCAACAATATCACTCTACCTTTGGGGCAGCATGGTGGCGCAGCGGTAGAGTTGCTGCCTTACAGCACTTGCAACGCAGGAGACCCAGGTTCGATCCTGACTCCGAGTGCTGCCTGTATGGAGTTTGTATGTTCTCACCGTGACTGCGCGGGTTTTCTCCAAGATCTTCGGTTTCCTCCCACACTCCAAAGATGTACAAGTATGTAGTTTAATTGGCCTGGAGTACGTGTAAATTATCCCTAGTGTGTAGAATAGTGTTAATGTGCGGGGATCGCTGGTCGGTGCCTACTTGATGGGCCGAAGGGCCTGTTTCCGCGCTGTATCTCTAAAAAAAAACCTTATAGCGCTGGTTTCATGGATAGTACAGACGTTAGCTTAATGAATTAAACTGTGCCTAAAACTCTGGCTCAATGCATGTGTTAACTGTGTAGCACTCTATAAATCTGGTGAAACCTTTTGAGTGGGGGAGTTCCAAGATTAGATGTACTTCCAGTGTGCAAAACGTTGGCATCGTGACTGTCCATGGTTCTTACAACAGAATGTAAGCATGTAGACTTAAATTACATTGCGCCAAATTGCAGGGATTTGATACAACAGCTAGAAAATAAATTTATAAAGAAGAAACTGCAGAATATCGCAGCTGTTTGTCATTAGAGATTAGTGAAGCTTGAGTGAGACTGGTTTGGCACAGAGTGTTGTGTGGGTAAGAATAGGAGATTGTTGATTTCACTTTCTGTTGGTTTAAATGTTCTGGGCCATCTATTCGAAAGTAGTTCATGGGTTTATGCATCTATGCAGAGATTAAGTTTGAAATCAACACCTTGAAGACACTGGTGTTTTTGAAGTGTTCATTTAGTGGTCGTTAGTTTGCGGAGTTAGTGGGCTGGCCATTGCTTGCTAGTCATCCACACCCCATTAATCTTCTTATCAGCCTTGCGTCAGCCAATAGGGACTTAGTTTATGTGTAGGAAGGAACTGCAGATGCCGGTTTAAACCGAAGATAGACACAAAAAGCTGGAGTAACTCAGTGGGAAAGGCAGAATCTCTGGAGAGAAGGAATGGTGACTTTTCGGTGGCCTGAAGGGCCTGTTTCCGCGCTGTATCTCTAAAACTAAAACTAAACTAAATTGCCCAATTTAATCAGATATATTTAGTGATGATGGGAACCTTTACCTTAATGGATAACTGTGATCATATTAATGCTGTCTTTTAATGATATCTTTTAAGAATTTAATGATATCTTTAAGATCAACAAAGTTCAGATACAAAGGCTAAAATGTTATTTTATGACAGTTCTCTGGCTTCAATTTACAGGCAGATACTGATTGTAATTATTTTTGTCCGTAAGCTCTGCTTTATCAGTATCTGCAACATGAGGATAAATATTGTGAGATCTCACGTTTTTGGCAGGACTTGGGAAACAGCCAGGGTGAATTAGATCGCTGAAGGCCTTGTTTAGATTTGTGAGTACACCATCTGCAAGTTTTATTATAGTTGTTGACTCTGCAAGAGGGCAGCGGTTCAGTTGCTGCCTTACAGCACCAGAGACCCTGGTTCGAACCTGACTACGATTGCTGTCCGTGCGGAGGTTGTACTTCGTTCTCCTTGTGACCGCGTGGGTTTTCTCCAGGCCCTCCGGTTTCCTTCCACATTCCAAAGATGTGCAGTTCTGTAGGTTAATTGACTTCTGTAAAATTGTCCCCAGGGTGTAGGATAATGCCACTCTACAGGCTGATCGCTGGTCGGCACGGACCCGGTGGGCCGAAGGACATGTTTCCATGCTGTATCTCTAAACTAAACTGAACTAAGATAAGAAACTCCAAAATTGGTCTAACTCCAACCTACGTTCTGAATTTTGGACAATAGAACACAGAACATATAGCATAGAATATATAGCATAGAACACATAGCATAGAATATATAGCATAGAATATATAGCATTGAATATATAGCATAGAATATATAGCATAGAACATATAACATAGAATATATAGCATAGAATATATAACATAGAACATTTTACATAGAACATTTTACATAGAACAAGGAACATGGAACATGGAACATAGAACATAGAACATAGAACATAGAACATAGAACATAGAACATGTCTCAGTCATGGCTATCCCTCGAGGTCAAGGATGATGGACTACATTCTGTTGTTCTGTTCACATAACGGAGACGCCTGTGTGTGTGTTTGTTTAACGTGTACTTGATGTTGCGCTCCAAGAAGCACACGGTCCTTCACAAATCAATCAACTAATTCCAATGGCAAGGAACCAAGATGATTGGAGCTGATAGATCTGTTGCAGCCTTCATCCGCCTTCACAGCCGTTGAGTTCAAAATAACTTTGTCCGCCTGGTCCCCCGTTGAAGTCTTGTAGGTTGGATCGTTTTTTAGTCTGGACCCTCATCCTCGACCTTGCCGCCATGGGTGGCCCTACCTGAAGCTGGCGCTTCCGACGGCATCGCTCTCGGAATCATTGGGGCACGCAAGCCCCTTCACCACGACACGGTAAACGATCCGAAGAGGAAAGAACAGCACAGCACAGGAACAGGCCCTATGGCCCACCATGCTTGTGCCGAACATGATGCCAAGATAAACTGACCTCATCTGCCTGCACATGATCCATATCTCTACTCCCTGCACCTCCATGTACCTACATAAAAGCCTCTTGAACACTGATCATTTCTGCCTCCACCACCACCCACGGCAATTTGTTCCAGGTACCTACCACTCTCTATATAAATAACTTGCCCAGCACATTTCCCTCAAACATTCCCATATCACCTTAAAGCTGTGGCCTTTTGACTTGGTCTTTATATACCTGTATGATCACTTTGCATGGTTAATATTATTTCAGATATGGCAAAGGTGAATATAACATTGCGGCATAGTGGTAGAGCTACTGCCTTACAGCGCCACTGACCCGTGGTTAATCCTGACTATGGGCGGTGTCTTTGCGGAGTTTGTACATTCTCCCCGTGACTTGCGTGGGTTTTCTCCGAGATCTTCGGTTTCCTCCCACGCTCCAAAGACGTACAAGTTTGCAGGTTAATTGACTTGGTATAAATGTATAAATGTAAAATTGTCCCTAGTGAGTGCAGGGTAATGTTAATGTGCGGGGATCGCTGGTCAGCGCGGACTCGATGGACTAGTTTCCGCGCTGTATCTCTAAACTAAAAATAAACAAAATCATTTGAGGCAGATACATGCTTATCTCCTGACACACTGGGGAAAGCTGCATGGGAGATCCGCTCTCTCATGCTACTGATGATTGTCATAAGATCATAAGTGATAGGACCAGAATTAGATCATCCGGCCCATCGGGTCTACTCTGCAATTCAATAATGCCTGATCTAATACTCCCTCCAAACCCCATTCTCCTTACTTCTCCCCATAACCCCTCACACCCATACTAATCAAGGATCTATCAACATCTGCCTTAAAATATTTATTGACTTGGTCTTCACAGCCTTCTGTGGTAAAGAATTCCACAGATTCACCTCCCTCCGGTTAAATAAATTCCTCCTCATCTCCTTCCTAAAGGAACATCCTTTAATTCTGAGGCTATGACCTCTAGTCCTAGACTCTCCCACTAGTGGAAACTTCGTCTCCATATCCACTCTATCCAGGCCTCTCACTATTTGTCACGTTTCAATGAGGGTCCCCCCCCTACCCACTCATCCTTCTAAACTCCAGCGAGCACAGGCCCAGTGCCGTCAAACGCTCATCATTGTGATAGCGCAAAGTCCTACTAAAGTCCTGGGGCACTGTGATTTCTCTCACTACCATCGCAGGGAACATGAAAGTGCTCAGTGGGACTCATACAGATGGTGTTTATTATCGAGGTCAGATCAAAAACCAAACGCTGATTAATGAATTTTCCTGCACCTCATTTCTCCGCAACGTTGTTTGTTTTGATCGTCCGTGTCTGAATTCCTTTCTTGACAACCCTAATTCCCCCCCCCCCCCCCCCCCACCCCCACCCTTTCCCAAAATGCCTTCATGCTACTTCTCCTTGGAGTGTGATATGTTGGTTTCAGATGCCTTTTTTTTTTTCCCTTTAGTGGTGCATGTTCCTCATCGTGACATGGAGGATACTCACGTGGGGATGAGAGAGAGAGAGAGAGAGAGATAGAGAGAGAGACAGAGAGAGAGAGAGAGCGATCTGCTGGAAGAATTTTGAAGTGCGATTTAAAATGGGGGAGAGCAAAAACCAGGAAATATTAAGACATGATTGAGATAATGCTGAGATATGAATTAAAACAGGGAACCTTTTTTTTAATGTACAAAAAAAGATCTGCCGATGTTGGTTGATATACAGAAGGACACAAAGTGCTGGAGTAACTCAGAATGGTCAGGCAGCGTCTCTGGAGAACATGGATAGGTGACGTGTAGGGGGGCAGTAAAAAGCTGGAACAGGGGAGGACAAAACATAGTCAGTAATAGGTCAACAATGATAGGCAGATGGTTGGAACAAAGGTGTTACAGGGAAGGGAAGGGGGAGAGGAGAGAGGTGAGGGAGTGGTTAGAGACACAGCAGGGAGACAGGTACTTCGGTCCACCGAGTCCACGCCGACCATCGATCGCCCGCTCACATCAGTTCTATGTTATCCCACTTTCGCATCCACTCCCTGCACACTAGGGGCAGTTTTACATAAGCCCGTCAACCTACCAAATCCGCACATCTTTGGGATGTGGGAGGAAACCGGAGCACCCAACAGGAAACAAATTAGTGGTTTGCCAAAATGACGGCAGAGATGAGGAAAAAACGCAGTAAAGTAACTTGGAGGAAGAAGGAACGGATAAAGCAGGGTTATGAATACATGAAAGGTAGACAAAAATGCTGGAGAAACTCAGCGGGTGAGGCAGCATCTATGGAGCGAAGGAAATAGGCAACGTTTCGGCCCGAAACGTTGCCTATTTCCTTCGCTCCATAGATGCTGCCTCACCCGCTGAGTTTCTCCAGCATTTTTGTCTACCTTTGCTTTTCCAGCATCTGCAGTCCCTTCTTGAACATTATGAATACATGAAATGGGGGGACCTGTAAAAGAGAAAGGAAGTGAAAGAGAACTTAGGGCGCAACAGTGGCGCAGCGGTAGAGTTACTGCCTCACAGCGCCAGAATCCCGGGTTTGATCCTGACCACTGGTGCTGACTGTATGGAGTTTCTACATTCTCCCCGTGGGTTTTCTCCAAGAAATCCACCCACACTCCAAAGCCGTAGAGGTTTATAGGTTAATTGGATTGGTATAAATGTAATTTGTCCTTAGCGTGCCTAGGGTAGTGTTAATGTGCTGGGATCGCTGGTCGGTGCGGACTCGGTGGGCCGAAGGGCCTGGTTCTGCGCTGTATCTTTGAACTAAACTAAACTGAATCCTTTAGGTTTTACCAGACGCGCTGTCGGGTGGAGTCATTGGAGATTCATCCATCATTGAAAGCACATCTGGGTGAGGTTTGGGGAGTGAAATGAGCTTTTTCCTGTTTTATTTGACCATTCTGTTTTCACTCAGGACTTTTTTACCAACAGCCGGAGTATTGCAATTCCTCATATCCCACTGTTAACAGCAAGGAGATAAATGCTCTGCTCAGTTTGGTTTGAAATTGTTTTATCTTATTGGAATTTCTTGTGCACCCAACCATCCCCTGCCTGCAAGTGTCCCCACAGCCACGGGGTAAGACTGATGATGGCTTGACATTGTGTGGATCTCGCAATGTCTTAACTTTGTTTCACTTCATAATGTGGACAGATTTCCAAACCCCAGAAAGATTAAAGCATAATGTAATAAAATGGAAATGCAGATGCTGGTTTATTCCAAAGATCGAGACAAAATGCTGGAGTTTACTCAACGGGTCAGGCAGCATTTCTGGAGAAAATGGATAGGTCACTCTTTGGGTCGAGACCTTTCTTCAGACTGGTTGTAGTGGAGGGAGGTGGGGGGGGGGAGGGGAAGGGGGGGGGGACTGAAAGTAAGAAAAAACAGGGCAAATTGGAGCTGGCAACAGATAACCTCTGACAAGGAAGTTCCCTGATAGTCCGATTGTTGGCTGGAGATAGTGTGATCCCAAGAGGGATACCGTTGCGAACTGTGGAACTAACATTTAGTGGAGGAAGAGGGTGAAGTGTAGGGAGAAAGATTTAGAGAATCCAACATTAAAATTAGAGAATCCAACATTAAAACTGCTGGGTTTGTAAGCTACCCAAGCAAAATATGAGGAGCTGTTCCTCAGGTGTGAAGTGTGGCCTCACTTTAACAATGGAGGAGGCCCATGACAGAAAGGACAGTGTGGGACTGGGAAGGGGAGTTAAGTATTAAAACATGTTTGAGATTATGGTTAAAATATCATTTAAACAGCAACATTTATTTTAGTTTGAGAGATACAACATGGAAACGGGCCCTTCGGCCCATCGAGTCCACGCTGACCATCGATCACCCATTCACACTTGTTCTACGCTATCCCACTTTCGCATCCACTCCCTACAAACTTGGGGCAATTTGCAGTTCAAACACACACGTCTCTGGGATGTGGAAGGAAACTGGAGTATTTGGAGGAAACCCACGCGGTCACAGGGAGAGGTTGCACACACCACACAGAGAGTAACCAAGGTTCAAACCCGGGCCTCTGGCGCTTTGAGGCAGCAGCTCTACCTGCTGCGCCACTCACTAAGCCACTGCAGTTCCTTCCTGCATTCTCACAATCATCACTTGGTCTCATTTTTGCTGGGAGGTTTCAACCCCGACATGACATGAATAATAGGAGTCGTGAGGGAGTGTGGGGTGTAGGGAGGAGAGATGTTTGCCATTAGGCAGGTGGTTAGGCTGGAACATGTCACATTGTTTGTGTTGGCTGTCGGATTCTGTAACCACGAGGAACTCTCAATTCTGATAGGACTTGGAAATGATTCAATGGCTCCTCTGAGATTTTATTTTCCTGCAAACTAATTGGATTTGGTCGAATTGCTGCGACACAATGGCGTTTTTTGGGTGTTTTCCCCCTGTATTTTCCATGGAATACATTTCAGATAGATTATTATTTTTGGGCGGATTTTTGTTTTTTTATTTACTTTATGAAAATATTCTTGTTAATATGGAAAAAGCCCTTCAATGGTGTTTGGAAGGACTGCCTCTAAATCTCAACTAGGTTTCATGTAGGGAAATTCACATTTAATAACTTAAAGATAGCGGAGTCAGGGGATATGGGGAGAAGGCAGGAACAGGGTACTGATTGGGAATGATCAGCCATGATCACATTGAATGGCGCTGCTGGCTCAAAGGGCCGAATGGCCTACCCCTGCATCTATTGTCTATTGTCTATTATGAACACTAAACGCTGGAGTAACTCAGCATCTCTGGATGGAAGGAATGGGTGACGTTTCGGGTGGAGACCCTTCTTCAGACTGCTAGTAAAGATGAGGGAGCAGGGGCCTGGAAAACGGAAGTCATTGAAGAGCCGAAGAGCGTGTGAGGTGTCTTGGACATAGGTAGGGAGGGATTGGACCAGGGGGATAGGATGGAGCCGAGGTATGTGAGAATTAACCAGTGGGACAGGAGCAAGCAGAAACAATGGGTCTGCCAGGGCAGTTCAGTTCATGGATTTTGGGGAGAAGATAAAACCAGGCCGTGCGGGGCTGGGGAACAATAAGGCCGGAGGCCTTGGAGGGCAGACAGCCGGAAGTGATAAAATCAGAAATGGTGTGTGTGATTACGGCCTGGTGCTCATCTGTGGGATCATGGTCCAAGGGTAAGTAGGAGGAGGTGTGTGAGAGTTGTCGCCTGGCCTCTGCCCGGTGGAGGTCAGCGCGTCAGACAACCACGCCACCTCCCTTGTCGGCGGGTTTGGAGATAATGTCGGGGTTGCTGCAGAGTGAGTGGAGGGCTCTACGTTCAGAGGGGGAGAGGTCAGAGCAGGTAAACGGAGTGGAGATGCTGAGACAGGCTTGCTGTCTGCTCAGTCTAATGTAATCGGACAATGGGCAGGGCCACTGCCTGCAAACATATTTAGATGCCTGGCACCTGTCACAGCTATAACTAAGCAGAACACATGATAGCAATTATATTTGTCCAGGAGTGTTAAATGGTTTCCTTCTGGGCTCATCAACAGAGCCCTCCATCTGCTCCTTTCAACCCACAAACACAACTCATTTGGACAGCGTTGTGGCCAATGTCTGACAGGTCTAGACAAATACTAATGACCGTGCAGAAAAAAAGCTCTTAACTAGTGTGGTCATCATGATGCATGGAGCATAGAATGGTCCAGCACAGGAACAGGCCCTCTGGTCCACAATGTCGAACATGATTGCTAGTTAAATTGATCTAATCTGCCTGTACATGGTCCATACCCCACTATTCCCTGCACCTCCATGTGCCTATCTAAATGCCTCTTCAACACCACCATAGGTAGACAAAAATGCTGGAGAAATTCAGCGGGTGAGGCAGCATCTGTGGAGCGAAGGAAAAGGTGACGATTCGGGTCGAGACCCTTCAACACCACCATCATATCTGCCTCCAGGAATTCATTTAGAAAGGAGATGAGGAGGAATTTCTTTAGTCAGAGGGTGGAAAATCTGTGGAATTCATTGCCACAGGCGGCTGCGGTAGCCAAGTCAATGGACATTTTTAAGGCGGAGATTGACAGATTTTTGATTAGTACGGGTGTCCGGGGTTATGGGGAGAAGGCAGGAGAATGCAGATAAGACGGAAGGGGATAGATCAGCCATGATTGAACGGCAGAGTAGATCTGATGGGTCAAATGGCCTAATTCTGCTCCTTTAACTTACGATCCTATGAACATATGAATTCACCTGACCCCAACCTTCTGTACCTGAGCCATGCCTCATTTTTTCCTGACCAGAGTATTAATACCACATTTCATCAAGGGTTCCTTACTCCTGCTAGTTAAGTTTAGTTTAGTTTAGTTTAGTTTTGTTTAGAGATACAGCACAGAAACAGGCCCTTACTGGACATCCCTTTGACTGCAAATAACCTCCTCTGTTTAACTATTACACGCTCCTGTCTAATGCCACAATTTAGTAACTTAACTTGTGGTCCTTTTCCATTCTTTTCCACGACTATTTTAAAACACAAATAACTTGGGTCAAGGTCCCAAAGTGCACCCTCACTGGCTCCTCCTTGCCCTATTTCCCAAGAGTAGGTCAAGCCTTTCATATTCCCTCGTGGGGCCCACCATATTTTGCCTGCAGAAACGTTCCTGAATACACTAAATGAATTCCATCCCATCAAAGTCAGCGGTAGAGTTGCTGCCTTACAGCGCCAGAGACCCGAGTTCGATCCTGTCCACGGGCGCTGTCTGCACGGAGTTTGTACCTTCTTTCCGTGACCACTGTGGGCTTTCTCCGGGATCTCCAATTTCCTCCCACACTCCAAAGACGTACAGGTTTGTAGGTTAATTGGCTCGGTATAATTGTAAATTATCCCATGTGTGTGTGTAGGGGACTGTTAGTGTACAGGGATCGCTGGTCGGCATGGACTCGGTGGGCCAAATGGCCTGTTTCCGCTCTGCTTCTCTAAACTATACTAAAGTCCTTTCCATTATGAAAAGCCCAGTCTATATTAAGAAAGTTACGATGCTCTGCTTTGGTAACTGTCTGCATTCTCCCTGCATATTTATTCCCCTAATTCCCATTGACTATTGGGGGACCTGTAATATAATCCCAACAAGGTGATCATCCCCTTCTTATGTCTCAGCTCCACCCATAAAGACTCAATTGATGATCCCTCAGTAATGTCATCTCAGACTCCTGCCGTAATATTCTCCTTGGTCAAAAATAAAGGTTCAAAAGGTTCAAAGGTTATTTAATGGTCACATGCACCTAGGTGTAGTGAAGTGAAATGCTTCTTGCCAATGCAGCACATAAAGAAGGAATACAGACATAACATTAATAAGAGATTTAAACATAAAGAACATCCCCCCACAATGGTTCCCATTATGAGGGAAGGTACAAAGTCCAGTCCCCAACCCCAGTTCACCCATAGTCGGGCCTATTGAGGCCTCCACAGTTGCCTCCACGGAGACCCGATGTTCCAGGCCGTTCTCGCCGGATGATGGTGCTCCGGCGTCGGGAGAATCCTCACAGCGGCCTGGGAACCCTGGAACGGCCGCTTCCGTACTGGAGGCCGCGGTTTCCGAAGCCAACAAGGCCGCGCCGGATGGAGCTCCACTACTGGCGATCTCATCGAGAGATCCCAGGCTCCCGATGTAAAGTACAGCGCCGCCGCCCGCGGCTGGTCGCTCCACAGTCCCGCAGCTCCGCGATGTTTTTCTCGGCGGTCTTCAGCTCACCGGAGCTCCAGCGCGGCGACCCGGGCAAGGCATCGCCCGCTCCGCTCCGCGTTAGCGCTCCAGCGCTGTGCCGCTGCCGAAGCCGTGGTTCTGGGCGGTCCCCGACAGGAAACGCCGCTCCAGGCCCGCTGGTAGGCCGCGAGGACGGGTCGAAACTGCAGCCCGGAGAAAAGCCGCCTCTCCAACCAGGTAGGGACCCTGAAAGGTAGTTTCCCCCTTCCCCCCCCCCCCCACCCCCCACATAAAAAAGTCTAGAACTCCAGAAACAAAAAGTGAGTCTGAATAAGGTTGCAATTTGACGTGTGAGGTATAAACTTAATTCACAAAAAGTTTTCAACCGGACATCAGATTTATTTGCAAAAACAAGGTGGGTTTGAAATCTGTGGAAATCTATTCAGGAGCTTTTTTTTTTGAAGGAAAATCCAGATTCCAAATGGAAAGAGTTGAACTTTCCTCCAAAGTAAATTCTATTCATCACACTTCTCAGTAATAATTCTCATGTGGGTTGATACATCTTATTTTCAATGAATCGATTCTTTCTGGCCGTAAGACTGGCGGTGAAAATATTAGCATTTCCTAGAAAGTTACAAATAAGAAGGGCAGCCTTCTTGTTCTTTAACGGCATCTTGATACGGGATCCAAACTTGCCCGAAGGGTATAGAAGGCACGATATAAATGGGAGCTTAGTTTAGTTTAGAGATACAATGTGGACGCAGGCCCATCAGCCCACCGAGTCCACGCCGACCAGCAATCACCCGTACACAAGTTCTATCCTACATACAATTTAGGAGACAATTTATAGAAGTCAATTACCCTTAAAAATTGCATGTCTTTGGGAACCGGAACACCCGGAGAAACCCCACGCGGTCACGGGGAGAACGTACAAACTCCTTACCACCCGTAGGCAGGATAGAACCACGGTCACTGGCGCTGTAAGGCAACAACTCTACCGTTGTGCCACTCTGCCACCCCTCTTTTGTTCTTAAGCCTTGGGGTTTTTTTTACTGATATTAATGAAAGCCTAAGAGTAATCACTTAATACAACACAATTAAGTTTCAGATCCAAAGATGGGTCTTGTGCAGTGAGTGAATCATCACCTGACTCCCCAAAGCCTTTCCACCCACAGAGTTGTGATTGATCACTGCCCTCCTGTTTGAATGAGTTTAGCTCCAAAGTTGCCCACGATGCTTGACACTGTAGATTGATGATGCATATGAACCAATCACACATACGCCAGCATCACTAACTCCACCCCACTATAACACTTATACTAACACTCGTTCCCAGAACCGCCAGTTCGAGCAGCGAGGATGCACTGACAACCTGTCGTCCTCAAGGCTGTTAAGTTTTAGTGCTCAGTAAAGATGTGTTTAAATCATACACGGTCTCTGGTGCATGTTTACCGACACCATTCAGGAAAGAGTAGGTTGAGTGTTTTCCATCCTATTGAATCCTCTATATACTATTTCCTTCAGCAACTTGGCTGGAATGTGCTCTATCTATCAAATTCACTGGAGATACTCACCAAAGCTATTCAGATGTTGTCTCTCAAATCTGTAATCAAGAATGACTAAAACTATCAAGGGCATCAGGCCCATAAGATCACCACTAGTGGGAGAGTCTAGGACCAGAGGTCACAGCCTCAGAATAACAGGACGTTCCTTTAGGAAAGAGATGAGGAGGAAAATCTTTAGGTGGTGAATCTGTGGAATTCATTGCCACTGATGGCTGTGGAGGCCAAGTCAATGGATACTTGGCCAAGGCAAAGATAGATGGATTCTTGATTGGTATGGGTGTCAGGGGTTTTGGGGAAAAGGCAGGAGAATGGGGTTGAGAAGGAAAGATAGTCAAAGGGCCTCGAACCAAAACGCCACCCATTCCTTCTCTCCAGAGATGCTGCCTATCCTGCTGAGTTACTCCAGCTTTTTGTGTCTATTTTCGGTTTATGCCAGCATCTGCAGTTCCTTGCTACTCGATAGATCAACTATGATTGAATGGCAGAGTTTACTTGATGGGCCGAATGGACTAATTCTGCTACTATCACTTATGAACTTATCACCAACTACACATTCCCTCCCAGTCTGATGCCATTACGAATGGAAATACATCATTACATATATCATCACATCATTGGGTCTACATTTAGGAATTCCTCACTACTAAATGGCTGTAGGTGTATCTATACCAGAAGGGTTGCAGAAATTCAAGAACATGGCTCACCACACTCGCCTTAATCAATCAATGCCCACATCCCATTAAACTGATTGAAGGAAAAAAAAACGTTTTTCTTGGACCCAGGAAGCTGGGTGGGAATCCTGAGAGCAGTTTAGAAAACTTTGAGAGCATGTATGTGTTAGGGCTGTCGGATATCCACAGCAGATGTGCCTGAAACTGGAAGGCAGAGGCTTCAGGTTAAGGGGTAAGATATTTAGAGGGGGTCGTGAGGAAGATCTTTTTCACTCACAGAATGGTTGGGATTTTGAAAGCACCGCGCAAAGTATCGCCCAGTCCATCACCGGCTTTGACCTCCCCACTGTCGAAGGGATCTATCGTAGTGGCTGCCTCAGTGATTCAGGCTCCTGTGCCTTCTTCCAGATGGCAGGGGTGAAATGAGAGCGTTGCCATGGTGGCGTGTGTCCTTGATGATGCTGGCTGCCTCTTTGAGACAGCGCCTCCTATAAGATCCACTTCGATGGCGGAGAAGTCAGTACCCGAGATGGACCAGATTGTCCACCTTCGCCATTGGCAGTGATGTTCTTCTTCTCAACCTTAAGGGCCTGTCCCACTTAGGAGACATAAACAACGACCTCTGGTGACCTTGCCCGCCACCCAAGGTTTCCCTGAGGTCACAGGAGGTTTTGGTCACTCTCCCTAATGGTCGAAAGTGGTTTCTGCGTGGTCAAGGCTTCATCTAGGTCGCTGCTACTTTTTCATCATGATTAAAATCGGCCTCGACTAAAAATAGGCTGCCGTTTTAACAATCGATAATTTTATAGTCGCAGGTCTAGTCGAAGCCGGTTTTCTTCATAGTCGAGGAAGGTTTTCAACATATGTGTGGGAGGTGGTAGGAGGTTGCAGGTCACGTCGACCTTGATTTTTTTTTTGGTGGCGGGCAAGGTCTCCTAAGTGGGACAGGGGCTTTATAGGTTCAGTTCCTGCGCTTTTGTACGTTTAGATAAGGTTCAAATTAACTACATGAAAGGTTCCCACATGATGCTTTCTGAAATAAGGAAGTCACAAAATTGTCAGTTAGCATTTCAAATTCCAATGTCTAGAGAGTGGGCTGCTTAGTCTATGTCGGTGTAACACCATTGACAAAGTAACACATGATTACATTTCTAGGCCGCACTAAAATAGCACAAGGCTTGAATATGCTTGTAACTGGGATGACAACCAAATTGGACCACTTTGGTCTCAATTTTAATCACTGTTCACCACTTTCAAAGGGCTAATTTACAATATGTCCATCAGACAGTGACAGGTTAATTTTGTTTTTGGAGCAGTTACATTTATAAGTAACAAGTTATAATATGCTTTACATTGCAGGTATCAAAATATAACTTTATTTGAAAAAAATTAGAGGAACCCACAAATCACTTCAAAAAACTCAAAGCACTTGAGATTTCTCCAAAATACTAAAAGATATTTTGAAGGAAAAGGAAATTGTCTTGACTATTTTCAGTATCTCATACTGAGACCACTCAGGAATATTCCCATTCTTTCTCATCATGCTTAAATTGACTGGTTTTATTTCCAAAATTAAACCAAGGGTATATTGCTCAGGTTTTGAAGGGTTTACATTTTAAATGAAAGCAGTGCCAGATAGAATTCATTGAAGATAATGTACTTTGTGGAGGGCTGCACGGTGGTGCAGCGGTAGAGTTGCTGCCTTACTGCGCCAGAGCCCCAGGTTCGATCCTGACTACGGGTGCAGTCTGTGCGGAGTTTGTACGTTCTCCCCATGAACTGCGTGGGTTTTCCCCAGGAGCTTCGGTTTCCTCCCACACTCCAAAGACGTACAGGTTTGTAGGTTAATTGGGTTGGTAAGATTGTAAATTGTCCCTAGTGTGTGTGTTGGATAGTGTTAATGTGCGGGGATCGCTGGTCGGCGCGGACTCGGTGGGCCGAAGGGACTGTTTCCACACTAAACTAAACTAAATATGAGCAACATTGGTCAAATCCGATCGACAAAAGAGAGTAAAAATAGAATCAGAAACACTTCTACTGGATTAAAAACACTTAATTGTCTCTTCTATCTTCCTAAAGAGTCACTCTTTCCCACCTTACGCGACACTTACTCAAGGGCATCTGTCGGTGAGGCAATTGGGCCAAAGTTTGTCCACAGTAGCATATTCTCCTTAACTCCAAAGGTGTTGGATTTTACAAATAATGAGGTTTTGTTACAATGTGCAGGAGGAATTCAACCAGTCAGGCACTGTCTCTGGAGACTTTTCAGGTCAGGTCGTGAATGGAATGAGCTGCCGGAGGAGGTGGTTGAGGCAGGGACTATCGCAATGTTTAAGAAGCAATTAGACAGGTACATGGATAGCTTGGAAGGATGTCTAGAATTTAGAAGATTGAGGGGGGATCTTATAGAAACGTACAAAATTCTTAAGGGGTTGGACAGGCTAGATGCAGGAAGATTATTCCCGATGTTGGGGAAGTCCAGAACTAGGGGTCACAGTTTAAGGATAAGAGGGAAGTCTTTTAGGACCGAGATGAGAAAATCATTTTTTACACAGAGAGTGGTGAATCTGTGGAATTCTCTGCCACAGAAGGTAGTTGAGGCCAGTTCATTGGCTATATTTAAGAGGGAGTTAGATGTGGCCCTTGTGGTTAAAGGGATCAGGGGGTATGGAGAGAAGGCATTACAGGATACTGAGTTGGAAGATCAGCCATGATCATATTGAATGGCGGTGCAGGCTCGAAGGGCTGCATGGCCTACTCCAGCACCTATTTTCTATGTTTCTATGTTTCTATGATATGGGCCAAACGCAGGCAGGTGGGACTAGTATAGCTGGGACATGTTGGTCCTGTTTCCACACTGTACGACTCTGTGACCCTTCTTCAGACGGGAGATTTCTCCCTCTGTTGAAGGGTCCTGACCTGAAACGTCGCCTACCCACGTTCTACAGAAATATCTTCACATTATACAAACTTGTGGCACAGCTTTTGATTTTTTTTAAAAGCAAGACATTGCTTGTCGATTCGCATTTATTTATTGGAATATTTCAAACCCTTTACCACGAAGCCGCATTAAGGATATGACAGTGACACTTTTAACTACTTTTCAAATTCCGAAGCCCGGTGTTTCATTCAACGAACTAATTTTATCACTGCAAAAAAAAGGTACAGTTTAAGCATTCATAAATCAATAAGAGCGTTTTCCCCCCCATTCAACATTTGCATTTCAGTGTTATTCCAAAAAAAAATCTAAAGGATTTAGATTTGCTAATAATGTTTTTCTAGAGAAATGTTGCAAGAATGGTTCATTTACTAACATTGCTCTGGGGAGTGCGGACTGTGTTATTCCTTAACGTTTTTTTAATTTCGTTGTGGTTCAGTATTTTTGGCTGCCTCCAGTACTGAACCCCGAACAGTCCGTTTTATGGACCTTAGAGGCGTCAGCTGTAATTGCTTGTAATTTTGTAAAAAGATTTCTACTGTAAATAGAAAAATAGAAAAAAAAATGAACAGTGGCCTTTACCAACACAAAAATAACACCCGCGTGTCAGAAAGTCAACTGCACTGATTGCTTTTGGGGATTTAACTTAAATGGTAGGAAAATTCCTCACAGTTACTGGATGGCTAAACGCCTCAGAGTACTAAGTACGTCTAAGGAGCTCAGAGAGGGACAGAAATGGGTAAATCAGGGGGTCAAAATGAACACAAAAGATCAAATAAGGCAGGAGTTAAAAGATATTGGATGGCACAGTGGTGCAGTGGTAGAGTCGCTGCCTTATGCCCCTGTCCCACTTAGGTAACCTGAACAGAAACCTCTGGAGACTTTGCGCCCCACCCAAGGTTTCCGTGCGGTTCCCGGAGTTTCCCGGAGGTTTTTGTCAGTCTCCCTACCTGCTTCCACTACCTGCAACCTCCGGCAACCACCTGCGACCTCCGGGAACCGCACGGAAACCTTGGGTGGGGCACAAAGTCTCCAGAGGTTTCCGTTCAGGTTTCCTAAGTGGGACAGCGGCATTACAATGCCAGAGGCCCAGATTCGATCCTGCCTACGGGAGCTTGTCTGTACGGAGTTTGTATGTTCTCCCCGTGACCTGTGTGGGTTTTTTCTCCGGGAACTTCGGTTTCCTCCCACACTTCAAAGACGTGCTGGTTTGTAGGTTAATTGGCTTGATAAAAATTGTTTTAAAAATTATCCTTAGTGTAGGATGGCATAAATGTGCGGGGATCGCTAGCCGGTGCAGACTCGGTGGGCTGAAAGGGCCTGTTTCCGCATTCCAAAACAAAAAAAAACGAAATATGAGAGAATAAAACATACCAAGGATAGAAACAATATAGGTGCAGGAGTAGGCCACTGGGCCCTTTGAGCTGTATTTCTAAGCTAAACAAAAAAAACATAAACACAATCATATATAAGTAAAAGAGCGCAACGAATGTGTAGGTTTCCTCTGAGGCAACGCACAAAAAGGTCGCCAAGTTTCTGCTGCCACGTAGCTCTCAAACATCAAGCTCTTAAAAATATCGAGTTAGAACATAAAAACTTAGAAACATCTAAAAAACAGGTGCAGGAGTAGGCCATTTGGCCCTTCGAGCCAGCTCCGCCATTCAATATGATCATGGTTGATCATCTAAAATTAGTGCCCAGTTCCTGCTTTTTTCCCATATCCCTTGATTCAGTTAGCCCTAAGAGCTACATCTAACTCTTGGCAAGATGGATGAACAGAAGCTAATCTTACAAATAAAAAGCTTGAGGCATGGCTTTTTAGCTCTGGAGATAGAGCATGGAAACAGTCTGAGGATGGGTCCTGACCTAAAACCTCACCCATCCTTTTTCTCCAGAGCCTGACCCGCTGCCTGACCCGCAGAGTTACTCCAGCACTTTGTGTCCATTTATGGAAACAGACCCATTGGCCCACGCAGTCCACTCGGGCATCCACTCCTCACGCAGTGTACATTTTAAAGAGGCAAATTAAACCACAAACCCACACGTTGTTAGGATGTGAAAAGAAACCTGAGCACCCAAAGGAAACCCATGTGGTTTAGGTGCAAACTCCACATAGACAGCATCTGTAGCCAGGATCTCTGACATTGTAAGGCAGCGGCTCTCCCAGCTGCACCACTGTGCCACCATTTTCTGTTTTCTTTCTGCCTCCTCTGAGATAATTCAAAATAGGACGGGGACAGGGAGCAGAGGTGGCCGAGGAGCGAAGTGTCACAATTATATGGGAATCACGGTGGGTTTTGGCGGCAGCATGGTGGCACAGCGGCAGAGTCGCTGCCTTAGAGCGGCAGAGGCCCAGCTTCAATCGTGACCATGTGTGCTTGTCTGTACGGAGTTTGTACGTTCTTCCCCTGACCTGCGTGGGTTTACCCCAGCTGCTGCGGTTTCCTCCCACACTCAAAAGACGTACAGGAAACATACAGCATTTCCTGTACCAGTAGATGTGATCATCATGTTCAGTACAAACATTGTGGGCTGAAGGGCCCGTTCCTGTGCGGCACTATTCTATGTTCTATTTGGGAAATGGGGATATGATTTTGTAATTCAGACATGCAACACTGCAAAGATTACGAACTAGAGGATTCCCACTTTCCACTGCTATTTAGATTTTTGCCTAGTTTAGATGAGAGATACAGCGTGGAAACAGGACATTTGGCCCACCGCGTCAGTCCGCGCCGACCAGCGATCCCTGCACATTAACAGTATCCTACACACACTAGGGACAATTTACACTTATACCAAGCCAATTAACCTACAAACCTGTACGTCTTTGGAGTGTGGGAGGAAAATGAAGATCTCGGAGAAAACCCACGCGGGTCACGGGGAGAACGTACAAACTCCGCACAGACAGCACCCGTAGTCGGGATCGAACCCGGGTCTCTGGCGCTGCAAGGCAGCAATTCTACCGCTGCACCACCGTGCCGCCCCTGTTTAATTCTGGAGGCGCTTATTTAATTCAAAGTTTGTGGTAGGGTACAAATGTATAGAATGCTCATTACTGTTGGTGAGACACCCCCAGTGTTTGGATCATATACATGGCGTTACACAAGTGGTCGTGATGACGTCTTGCGGTTAAATTGCAGCAAATTATCTTGTCAGTGCGTACGAAAATAGCCATTTAGAGCCATGAAATACAAGACCATTACAGTGTGGCGATAGCGAACTTCTGTTTTTAATTAGGACCATTGGACTGATTTACAATTGGCATTAGCTGCAGATGGCCAATAAAGAAAACGTGGAACGCTTCCTGCTAAATACATTCAATTAAAAGTACATTGTTTGGAGAGTTCTTATCAATTATTTTAGAAGCCATAAATTTACAGAATATTATTGGTGGCAAAACAGACTTTGTGTTGTGTTTCAGAGCTTCTTTCCTGGGTTAAAGAATATTAGGCAAAGCTGCAAAATATTGTTTCATCTCCCTCAGGGGCAATAATACAAAGACTGAACATTAAAGTCCAATATGTGCACCGTGTTTTTTTTATTTACGAGCTATTGTGCTTGATTAACTGGGCTGATTTTCAATGCCATATTATTTATATATTGCTGTTCTGAATTAATATTATTCCAACCAGTGTTCAAACTGGATATATGTAACAAAACAAAAATGTATGCTCTCTTGCACTAAACGTTATTCCCTTGTCATGTATCTGTACACTGTAAATGGCTCGATTGTAATCATGTATTGTCTTTCCGCTGACTGGGTAGCACGCAACAAAAGCTTTTCACTGTACCTCGGTACACGTGACAATAAACTGAACTGGAAACACAAAAGTAAAGCAGTTATTTGAAAGACCTTCATTAAATTCTACCAGCATCTCCCAACTATCATTATCCAGCTGTTTTATTGATATTTGTTTAGTTTAGATTAGTTTAGAGATACGGCGCGGAAACAGGCTCTTCCGAGCCGACCAGCGATCCCCGTACACTAGCACTATCCTACACACTATTACTAACCTTTTTACCGAAGCCAATTAACCTACAAATATGTACGGCTGTGGAATGTGGGAGGAAACCGGAGCACTCGAAGAAAACCCATGCGGTCACTGGGAGAAAGTACAAACTCCGAACAGACAGCGCCCATAGCCAGGATTGAACCTGAGTCTCTGGCGCTGTAAGGCAGCAACTCTACCGCTGCTCTGTGAGAATTGTATTTCATCCACGCATTGATAGAAGTTGCGTTTCTGTTCATCAATATAGCAATTGTCATTAGACAGGCATTCAAAGGCCCTTACCACTCACTGATCCAAGAGAGATGACTTCAAATCCCACTATAAAATGAAGTAAAATGGATACAATTTTATTTTTTTATATAAGAAAAGAAAGATGGTGACTCTGAAGCTAATGGGCTATTGCAATAACACATCTGGTCCTTTGAAGAGATCGAAAAGAAAAGAGGTGCAAAGTTTAAAGGCGAGTTTTCCATAGAGGGTAGTGACTGCCTGAAACGTACTCCTGTGGGTAATGGTTGATTTTATTTAGCGAATGCAAAGTCCTTTAGCCAAGCAGTTGCCTCTTGATCTGCTGTATGAAGGGTGACAAGTCCTCCTTTGAGTCTTTGTTGAGGGCATGCTTCAATGATGTGTTGCATTGTTTGCTGCTCTCCACAAGCACACCGTGGGGTTGGGCTGCTGCCCCATTTGTGAAGGCTGGCCAAGCAGGGGCCATGCCCAGTCCTGAATCTATTCAGCGTCGTCCACTGCTTCCTTGGGAGATTGGTGCCATGGTTGATGCAGATATGATAGTGGAATTCAAGAGACTATTCAATATCCACATGGATATGTAGGGAATGGAGGGATATGGATGAAGTGCAGGCAGATAAATGTTGGTTTTGGCAGTTCATAAGTTAATAAGTTCATAAGTGATAGGAGCAGAATTAGGCCATTTTGCCCATCAAGTCTACTCCGCCATTCAATCAAGGCTGATCTATCTTTCCCTCTCAACCTCATTCACCTGCCTTCTCCCCATAACCCTGTACTGATCAAGAATCTGTACATCTCTGCCTTAAAAAATATCCATTGACTTGGCCTCCACAGCCGTCTGTGGCAATGAATTCCACAGAGTCACCACCCTCTGGCTAAAGAATTTCCTGCTTATCTCCTTTCTAAAGGTACGTCCTTTCATTCTGAGGCTATGACCTCTGTTCCTAGACTCTTCCACTAGTGGATACGTCTTCACATCCACTCTATCCAGGCCTTTCACTATTCGGTAAGTTTCAACGAGATTTTCCTCTCATCCTTCTCAAACGCTAATCATATATTGATCCAATCATTCTCATAAACATCCTCTGGAGCCTCTCCAATGCCAGCATCATGTTCAGCACGGACATTGTGGGCTGAAGGGCCTGTTCGCATGCTGTACTGTCATATGTTCTACAGTATGTTCTATGACGTCTTTCAAGTCAAGCAATTTGTTGTCCTCACCCAATGAGGTCTCCAGAGCTAAAATTGAGTTTACTCTGCGATGCCTGCTTAGGGAAAGATGCTAAATTCTGTGAACATTCCCGAACAAATAAATACAAGGACATTTTCATTGGACAGTGGAGAACATTTGATGAGTAATAGAAGAATGTTGGTTTATAGCGTAGAGCCTCTCTAAATCAGACCGCCCAATAAATTTAAGCAGGCCACTCTATTTCAGTATATAAAAACAGGAAAACCACTGAGATAGTTTTCAAATTGGTAATAGTCAGCGATGCCTGTATTTAAGTACAAAGCAGAAATGAGGAAGTCCCTGAGTTAAGCGAAGTGCAGGTGGTACTCGAGTGCTGGGAATGGGTCACGATAGGTGAAGTAATGTGCGTACCTTAGGGTTTGTCACTGCTGTGCGGTGGCGCAGCGGTAGAGTTGCTGCCTTACAGTGTCAGATATCCGGGTTCGATCCTGACTACGGGTGCTGTCTGTACAGAGTTTGTACCTTCTCCCCGTGACCTGCGTGGGTTTTCTCTGGGATCTCCAGTTTCCTCCCACACCCCAAAGACGTACAGGTTTGTAGGTAGGTCAATTGCCTTGGTAGAATAATATAAATGTCCCTAGTGTGTGTCGGGTAGTGTTAGTGTACAGGTATTGCTGGTCGGTGCGGACTTGATGGCCAAAGAACCTGTTTCTGCGCTGTATCTCCAAACTAAACTGAACTAAACTGAGTTTAGTGGCTAGTTATTCAACCCCATTAACCTTCCTCCATGATGGCAAATCAACACAGTATCTAACCATTAAGTAACAATATCAATGTATTCATTAAATATTTGTACCCTTTACTGGCAAGGGACGAAGTCTGCAGCATGGAGTACTCATAAAAAGGACCAAAGCAACCTCAACATCTCTTTATGTAGGAAGGAACTGCAGATGCTGGTTTACACCGAAGATAAACACAAAATGCTGGAGGAAGCAACAAAATGCTGGAGTAATACTGGAGCGATGTCGACAAGCAACATCTCTGGATGGAAGGAATGGGTGACGTTTCGTGACAAGGCCCATACTCAGTTTAAAGAAGGGTCTCAACCCAAAATATCACCCATTCCTTCTATCCAGAGATGCTGCCTGTCCCGCTGAGTTATACCAGCATTTTTTGTCTATCCTCAAAATCTATTTTAACAGCATCTTCCACAACCATCTTAAAGATGGTGCAAGGTTTATGTATGAGATGGCTATGAAACGTCACAGTACACGACCCAAGGTGAAATGTTCATGCAGTTCTGGTCACCACAATACAGGAAAGGGAGAGGGTGCAGAGGAGGTTTACCTGGATTGCAGGGTTTCAGTTACAGGGAGAGTTTGGATGGACTTGCGTTGTCTTATGTTGAACCTCGGAAGTTGAGGGTAGACCTGATCAAAATATATAAAATTATGAGAGGCATAGAAAGATTAGATAGTCAGAACCATTATCCCCCCCCAGGCTGGAAATATAAGGTGCATGGCTATAAGATGAGAGAGGGGGAAAGTTTAATGGAGAAATATGGAGTATGTTTTTCACACAGAGAGATGTGGGGGACTTGGAACTCATTGCTAGGGGAGGTAGTGATGACAGATACGATCATGGGAGTTCAGTTTCAGTTCAGTTTAGTTTATTGTCACGTGTACCGAGGTACAGTGAAAAGCTTTTGTTGCGTGCTATTCAGTCAGCAGATAGACAATACATGATTACTAGAGCCAGGATGTTTAGGCACTAAAAAACTCTGAAATAGGCAGGCAAAAAGGCATAATAAAATTACAAAAAAGGCACGAAAAAGGCATTTATTGACAAAAAAGGAATACAAAGGCATGTATTTCCACCACCAAAATATGGTTAAAAATGATAATATAAAGGTATACTGCATTAAATGACTGGTTACCTGGTTGCATGTAATTACTAGCATTTTTATTTCAAATTATCTGGTGTTAAACTATTCCGTCTGTCAGACAGAATATGCTTCAGTTGTGAAAAACCTATTTCTACCTTACCTGAGGTCACTGGTTCATACCCGAAACAAGCTACAGACTCTATACCTTGTGCATTACAACTACCTTTGAGAACTTTAGCTATGTTTTCTATTTCTTCAAGATTTTTGTTAGCTAAAATCACTCTCTCACATTTTCCTTGTATGTCTTTACCTACATCGGCAGGAACTTTGCGAATATCGTCAGTTACTTTGTTGAAAACCTGCAAGTTATTTACTAATGTTTCGCCACGTTTCTCAAGGGAAGTGATAGCTTGTGGGAAGTTTGCAAAATTGGAAGCAATAAACACAAGATCGTGGTGGAGGGACTTTTTCTGCATGATTTCACCGACGATCCTGACTGCAGCAGATCTTTCTTCTTCAAAACAGTTGAGGATTTCTTTTATCTTTTCAAAATTTGCAGCATAGTAATCATGGTACAACTAGAGAAAATAGCACGACCTTTTAGCAAAAGGGTAAAAAAATGGCTAATTTAAGCACTCGTTGTGACAAAGGCATTATCCTGGTGAAATCATCAAAAAAGGCATGAAAAGGCACATGGCAATTATGGCAAAATCCTGGCTCTAATGATTACCATCGAGCCATTACAGTGAAGTTCAGCGAATAGAGGGATGTGGATCGTGTGCAGGCTGATGAGATCAATTTATCTTGGCATCATGTCCAGCACAGACATTGTGGGCCGAAGGGCCTGTTTCCTGTGGTGTACTGCTCCATGTCGTATGTCCAACTCACTTTCCTCTGTAATGGCTAGTCACCAGGGTGACTCAACGTCAAGTAACAACCCTAAAGAAATTCATGCCAATCTGGTACTTTAACAACTGGAGA
This sequence comes from Amblyraja radiata, assembly GCF_010909765.2. Taxonomy (NCBI): domain Eukaryota; kingdom Metazoa; phylum Chordata; class Chondrichthyes; order Rajiformes; family Rajidae; genus Amblyraja; species Amblyraja radiata. The sequence goes on along the minus strand of NC_045981.1, from coordinate 14,715,855 downwards.
TAAATCAAAAGATCGCCTCGAACAAAAGCAAAAACACTGGCTCCGCAAATGTTGGCTTATTAACAATCCTGTTTTTGTTAGTGCTAAATCTCCAAAAAAATTTAAGCAAAGCTCATTAGGACTTGTTTCGGGAGCCAAGGAATGAAATGACTTGAACTTAGGTTGGCTAAAATTAGCGATCAGGATGGAAAGTTTCTCTTGTGAGTCGGAGAAAAATCTGGTCTTAATCAACGATGTAGCTGCTCGTCTTAGTTCTTTACTTCACAGTGTCTCCTGCAAGCCCGAGGCTCCTGTTTTCCTTTAAACATGCACCATTCCCTCAGGACACTTTCCTCAACGCTGCATAGAATTTCACTGCAATAGGGAGCTTGATCCAACAGTTCCTTGTTCCAGGAGCAGGAACGGGATCCTGATTCTGGATGTCCAGCCATGATCATATTGGCTGGCTCGAAGGGCCGAATGGCCTGCTCCTGCACCTATTTTCTATGTTTCTATGTGTTTACCTAGCATTTCTAAATATTTCCAATTCCTTGTACTAACCCCTGTTCTTTTAACTGATTATCAAAAAAATACAAAATAAATTCCCACCGTGACTGATCATTCTGCAAAATAAATCTTGCAGTTTTTCTTGCATGCAGGTAAGCAGCTCTTGTAGTTACTTCTGTCGCTTAAAAAAAAGTCTTCTCTGAAGATACCCATCTGTTCATTAAACAATTTCAATTGATATTTTGTGAGCAGTATTCTCAGCTTATTCCATTTTTGTTTGTGCATTCATTGGGCACTTTGAAGCCGTTGGAATGCGTTTGGCTGTGATGCCTGTTTTCTGAAGTTCTTGTAATTGGGAGTGTTTTTGCCGCTGCTGGTGGTGATTCATTGCTCGGTTTCAAACCGGAGGTATCCTTCGCCTCAGTATTGCTTGCCACTTCCTTAGCCTGGACCACACACTCACCATCAGCTGGAACGAGCCCTAACCTGACTAATCTTTTCAGTTTCACTTCAGGTTCGTTTATGGTCAAGTGCGCCGAGGTACAGTGAAAAGCTTTTTGTTGCTTGCTATCCCGTCAGCAGATAGACAATACATGATTACAATCGAGCCATTGCTGCGAAGTTGAGGGAATAGAGGGACGTGGATCAGTTTAACTTGGCATTATGTTCGGCACAGACATTGTGGGCCGAAGGGCCTGTTTCCTGTGGTGTACTGCTCCATGTCCTATGTCCAAATCACTTTCTTTCCACTGTAATGGCCAGTCACCACGGTGACTCAACAAGTAAAGCCCCTGTCCCACTGTGCGAGGTAATACAAGAGTTCTCCCGAGTTAAAAAAAAAATCGAACTCGTGGTAAGTACGCAGAATGTACGTAGCGGGTACGTCGGAACTCGGGACGTCTCTTAGCTGGCTCGTAACGCTAACGGTAGGTATCCGGGAAACGCGGTAAACTCGTGAAGATTTTTCAACTGTGTGAAAAATGTCCACGAGAGCCCCGAGTACCTACGAACAGCCATTACCGTAATTCTCCGAGTTCGAATCAGGGAAACTCGGGAGAACACAGTGGGACAGGGGCCTTACAATCCGAAATAGATTCATGCCAATCTGGTACTTTAACAACTGGAGATAAATCAAAAGATTGCCTCGAACAAAAGCAAAAACAAGTCCACCAAGTCCACGCCGACCATCGATCACCCGCTCACGCTGGTTCCATGTCATCCCACCTTCCCGCCCATGCCCCCTACACACCAGCTTGCAATTTGCTACAAAAACCTACAAAGCCCGCACGTCTTTAGAAGTCAGAGCAGTCGGAGGAAATCCGTGCAGTCATAGGGAGAACGTGCAAACTCCAAACAGGCAGTACCCGAGGTCAGGATCGAACCTGGGGCTCCGGGAGTGTGAGGTAGTAGCTCTACCAGCTGCACCAATGGTTCATTGCTGGCCGAGGGGAAGATGACAACAAAGCATCCAATCAGCAAAATTAATCTGGAGGACAGTGAAACTACGTGGGGTGGGGGAGTGAAACAGAATCTTGATCATGACTCACTCCTCGCTCTCTCATATGTTTTTTTTTCCCAATTTGCTTTGGTTTTACTCCAGCCTCCAGTATCTGCAGTCTCTTGTGCCTCAGCAATTGGACATGATCCCAGTAGCAGCGGTTTAACATCTGAACAATAGGTTCACAGAATCCCACAAATAACTGTACGGAAACCCAACAACAGCTATAGAGATCTTGAATAAAAGCCATCAGGATTCCCAGCAACATTGGAACTGATCCCCATGCACAGTCTCCAAGCCACCAGAAGAAAAAAAACATTCTGCTGGTGGAACTCAGTGGGTCAAGCAGCATCTATGGAGCAGAAATTAATTGTTGATGTTTCAGGTCATTCCAGGTTAACTAACCTCAGTATAGAGGCAGGGAACTGCAGATGCTCGAACCTTGTCGAAACGCAAAGTGTGTGAAAATGCACACCTCCAGGTTCCGGGACAGTTTCTTCCCAGCTATTATTAGGTGACTGAATCATCCTACCAACAACTAGAGAACAGTCCTGAGCTACTTTCTACCTGAAGATCCTCAGACTATTTTTAATTGGATTCTACTTGACCCTTATCATCTATCATGTTTGGGAGGCCACAGTGGGGCAGCGGTAGAGTTGCTGCCTTACAGCGCTTGCAGCGCCGGAGACCCGAGTTCGATCCTGACTTCGGGCGCTGTCTGTACGGAGTTTGTACGTTCTCCCCGTGACAGCGTGGGTTTTCTCCGAGATCTTCGATTTCCTCCCACATTTCAAAGATGTACAGGTTTGTAGGTTAATTGGCTTGGTAAATATAAAAAATGTCCCCAGCGTGTGTAGGATAGTGTTAATATGCTGGGATCACTGGTCGGCACGGACCTGGTGGGCTGAAGGGCCTGTCTCCGCGCTGTATCTCTAAACTAAACTAAACTAAATGTATCAATACACTGTGGATGGCTCGGTTGTAATCATGTGCAGCCTTTCGGCTGACTGGATAGCACACAAAAAAGCTTTTCACTCTTCACACATGACAATAAAATAAAATAAACTAAACTAACTCAGCAGGTCAGGCAGCATCTCTGGAGGACATAAGTAAACAATGTTGTGAGTAGGGATTCTTCAGGAGAGCAGGAACATAAGGTGAGAGAGCTAAGTTTAATGCAGGTGCAGGTAGGGTTGCCAACTGTCCCGTATTAGCCGGGACATCCCGTATATTGGGCTAAATTGGTTTGTCCCATACGGGACCGTCCTTGTCCCATATTTGACTGCTACTACTCGGGTCGTGGGGACTGTCGGGTCGGAGCGCGTGTCCGGCCCCGACTCACATGTCCCGACGTAGTGCAGCCTATGGAGTGCAGCAGCAGCAGCGCCTCGCCCGTGGCCCGGTCGGTCGGCAGCCCGGCCAGCTGTCCCACCTTCGGACCTTCGCTTACCGCCGACACCACCACCCCTCCTTCTCATGACGGATCATCGGTTCACAAGTTGTTTGGGGTGTCGGACTTTGCGCGCGACGTCGCACCTGGGCCAAAACTCCTCAGCTGGCCCGCCGGCTGGGCTTTGTGTGCAGTCCAGCACCCGGGCCAACTCATCATCCACCCAGCCACGGCCAAGTCAGTCAACGAATTGCCGTCAAGAATTTGTCCCTTATTTTGACTTTTTGTCCCTTATTTGGGAGTGAGAAAGTTGGCAACCCTATGTGCAGGGTAGGTTTTTTACACAGAAAGAGGTGGGGCATGGAACACGTTGCCAGGGGCGATGGTGGATGGAGTAACGATAGTGGTGTTTAAGAGTCTTTTAGATCGGCGCATGGAAGTGCAGGGAAGAGAGGGATTTGGTTCATGTACAGAGAAATGAGATCCGTTTAACGAGGTTATGTTCGGCACCAAACATTGTGGGCCGAAGGGCCCGTTCTTGTGCTGTACTGATTCTTTGTTACATCTTCAGAGTTAACGGTATTTCAGTCACTGCAACCGGGACACACAGACCTGCAACCAATTAAATATAAAATGGCAGTAAAATTTCCACAAACAGTTCAGAACGAAAGCGTGCACAGAGTGAAAGGGGACAAGAGAAAAGATTAAAGAGATGAAAGATCACAGTAATAACATTCATGTAGTGGAGGGCATTCAGGTTTCGGGGAAACAAAATTGCAAGCTACATTTTGCAAAGAAAAAGGTCAGAGTTTATTAGGATGAACTTCACCGACCCTGAATTAGATTTAATTTATCAACGGTCTATTAAGAATATAATTGACGATAATAGCAAAAGAAAGCAGATTTCATTGTCATGTGGGAATTGCCCTTGTTAACATTTTAATCGCCGATATTGATTTCAGTTTATACATTTGAAATAATTTATTTCTATATGTTGACACATATTTGGGTCTATAGATGCTTGGACTACAGAGCAATCTCCAAACCACAGACTAAAATGGAAATCTTCAAATTTATAAAACAATTTGCCAGTTATTTCACGCTGACGAAAAGCAGCCAAGGGGCAATAAAATAATTCAGAAGATAGACACAAAATACAGGAGTGACTCAGCGGGACAGGCAGCATCTCTGGATAGAAGGAATGGGTGACGTTTCCTGTTGAAACCCTTCTTTAAATGCTGCCTGTCCCGCTAAGTTACTCCAACTTTTTGTGTCTATCTTCGGTGTAAACTAGCATCTGCAGTTCCTTCCTACACGAAAAATAATTCCACTTGTTTTTTTAAAAGACCCTTGGCTGAGTACAAATGGATTTTTCAAATAGATGAGAAAAACACATAAGGATGATGGAAGCTGGTTATTCAGCTTGTGGCTAAACCCCCTGAAGCAGTTCTTGTTCTGCTTTCATTGTCCTGCTGTTAAACCTCTTAAACTTTCTGAGTTTAACCTCGAAATTAAGAATACTGGAAGAACCTTAAAATTATTTTTCATATATAGGTACCTCAAGTTTTAGGTATGTTTCATTTCCTCGTTATTGAAATAACGCGCTCATTTAATTAATGCCAAAACCTAATTTCGCTCCATATTTTGGAAATAATGTGCTCAAATTTAGTCCAGTTTAAAGAGTGCACCACCCTGTCTTTTCCCCTCATGATCTTGTATACCTCTATTAGGTGTAACAACGTTGCCCCTCAAATTCCTATTAAATATTTCCCCCCGCACCTTATACCTAAATCCTCTGATTCTTAATTCCCCAACTCTGGGCAAAAGATGCTGTGCATCCACTCTATCTATTCCCCTCATGATATTACAGTATACACCCCGATAAGATCACCCCTCATACACCAGCGCTCCAAGGAATAAAGTCCTAGTCTGCTCAACCTCTCCCTATAACACAGTCCCCCTGGTCTTGGCAACATCCTCGTGAATCTTCTTTGCACCCTTTCCAGCTTAACAACATCCCTTTTCTCCAGAGATGCTGCCTGACCCTTTAAGTTGCTCCAGCATTTTGTGTCTATCTTCTGACCAGTATCTGGTTCGGCTGTAACATAACCTCCCAATTTGGACTTAAACCTACGCGATTTTTTCGGCGACTTGCCGGGCACCCGTCATAGTCGCAGCAGGTCGGTGAAAATTTTCAACATGTTGAAAATCCAGCGGCGACCAGAACAAGGTGTGACTCTTTGGGCGACTGCTCACAACCGTACAGGCTTCACCCCGCGACATGGTGCCATGGTGTCGCCTGTATGGTCGCGAGTAGTATCCTCAGTCGCCCAAAGAGTCGTAGTGTCTTTCTGGTCGCTGCTGAATTTTCAACATGTTGAACATTTTCGCCGACCTGCAACGACCTATGATAGGTGCCGGCAGTTGCCGAAAAAGTCGCGTAAGTGGGACAGGCCCATAAGTGATGGTGAAGGACTACCAACATAATTCTAAATTTGGGATGATATGTGATGACTATATTAATTAAATCTAAAGTGTGTTTGTAATTAAATTTACTGACCAACATTCTGGGTTTCAACTTCATATCAGAAGTTGGCTTTTATCAACCTGTTCCATGACATCCTGTGTCCAAGCATTAGCTGGGATTTTGCCTACTGTGTGGTTAGGATATTAATCTTGCTGTGAGGAATATCTAGGCCAGAGCTTTGAAAGATGAGAACTGAAATATTTAACGCAGCCTAAACATCAACTAAACCAGCAGCTCACATTTGGTGGCCAACAGTTCATGAATGGGGCGGCATGGTGGTGCAGCGGTAGAGTTGCTGCCTTACAGCGCCAGAGACTCAGGTTCGATCCTGACTACGGGTGCTGTCTATGCAGAGGTTGTACGTTCTCCCTGTGACCTGTGTGCGTTCATGAGGAAGACAATGCCAGTGATTAACACCACCTCATGTGGGGGATTCAAGCGAGTCTGTCATTACTGCTGTAGATTGTAAATTCATAAGTGATAGGAGCAGAATTAGGCCATTCGGCCCATCAAGTCTTCTCCACCATACAATCATGGCTAATCTCTCTCTCCCTCCCAACCCCATTCTCCTGACACCTCCCCATAACCCCTGACACCTGTACTAATCAAGAAGACAATACAAGTGACTAACACCAACATGCCTTCATGAAGAGCTGATTCATGTTGGACACCTGTCTTTGACAGTAGTTTGATCTTTTCACATATTATGACACAGACTTTGCAGGGTTTTACACCCAACCTGCCCTGCACCAATGTCACGGGTGGTGGCTTACTGAATAATAATGCACAGCTTTGATGAAGTATATCTGCGTATCTGTTATGATTTAAAAAAGGAAGTCTGTTATTGCTTTCAACCCGGCGCAGAAATCCTGCTGCGACCGATAACGATTCAGAGAAAAAAGCAAATTCGTTTAAGAATCAAAGAGGGTAAATCTCCAAGATTAGATGAGCTCTCTCAAACGTGGATATCAAAGGGAAGTCAACAGTTTTGACAAAATCATCCAGACTTTCCATGTTGGTATTCAGACATTTTGAATGACATGACAAGCTGTTCCTTTATAGTACTGGTGAGTAAGAGAATTCCTCGCATTGTTGAATCCAAGCCCTTGATGTCAGTTGATACGCATTTCCCTTTGCATTTATTACAAAAGAATATTAGATGGGGTCGCTTTCAATTCAGACAATATTGGTGTCAAGCTTTCCAAAGCTGAAACAAGAAAGTCTGAAGAATTGTCTCAACCCGAAACGTCACCTAATCATTTTCTCCTGAGATGCTACCTGACCCGTTGAGTTACTCCAGCTTTTTGTGTCTATCATTAGTTACAGTTACAGGTATAGTTTAGATTAATAATAATAATGGATGGGATTTATATAGCGCCTTTCTAATACTCAAGGCGCTTTACATCGCATTATTCATTCACTCCTCAGTCACACTCGGTGGTGGTGAGCTACTTCTGTAGCCACAGCTGCCCTGGGGCAGACTGACGGAAGCGTGGCTGCCAATCTGCGCCTACGGCCCCTCCGACCACCACCAATCACTCACACACATTCACACACAGGCAAAGGTGGGTGAAGTGTCTTGCCCAAGGACACAACGACAGTATGCACTCCAAGCGGGATCCGAACCGGCTAACCGATTAGAGATACAGCGGAGAACCAGGCCCTTCGGCCCACCGAGTCCGCACTGATCAGCGATCCCCGCACATTAAGGCTGCCCTACACACACTAGGGACAATTTTACACATACACCAAGCCAATTAACCTACAAACTTGTACGTCTTTGGAGTGTGGGAGGAAAACGAAGATCTCGGGGAAAACCCACGTGATCACGGGGAGAACGTACATACTCCGTACAGACAGCAGCCGTAGTCGGGATCGAACCCGGGTCTTGCTGCACTGCAAGCGCTGTAAGGCAGCAACTCTACCGCTGCGCCACCATGACCGCCCTCGTAGTTACTGCAAACATTGTTCCTGAAACTCTCCTGTTGCCTGCCAGAACTTCACAGGACTGTATTAAAAAGTTATGAAAAGAAGAAAGAAAGCTACCTCATCCCACTTCACAACACAATATGATTTTTGGCCGGATCTGTGCTACTTAGTCACTTCCCTGCTCGAACTCCATCGTGTCCAATTCCCTTGCAGGTCAAGAATCAATGGACCTCAACTAAGAATATGGTGACTGATCTTCTACAGCCTCTGTGGAGAGTGTAACGTTGATGTGGAGAGGATGTTTCCACTAGTGGGAGAGGGGAGAGTCTAGGGCTAGAAGCCATAGCCTCAGAATAAAAGGACGTACCTTTAGACAGGAGATGAGGAGCAATTTCTATTTGTCAGGGGGTGGTGAATCTGTGGAATTCATTGCCAGAGACGGCCGCGGAGGTTGTGATCCTGCTCGGTGACACGGCCGTGCGAAGAAATCACCCGCTATCAGGTCATTACAATCGAGAGCCATTGATCGAGAACCGTTTGGACGCATGATGTTATCACAGTCATAAACCAAAAATAGGAAATTATGTGCATCACAGCGTTTACTGAACATATGAAATGAAAGTGCAACAGTTTCCACAGTAAGTTTCGACACAATTTGTTGCGAATTATATTGTTTATGTTGAGAGATGCCAAAGGAAATCAGATTATTTCCGTTGCTGATGCACTGATCCAGAACATAAAGAATTACTTGGTCTGTAAAGTTACTCATTATTATTTTGCTAATTCGAAACGCATGCTCCTGTTTTCGCCTCACAATGCCCATCACAAAAAGGAGTGTAATTGGTTAAGTATCCTCATACATCAGGCAAGTCACAACCCATTCATTACTTATCTACAATTATGCAGCTCTCATTACTATCTATGTCAACTTCTGCGTTCACATTATCCATTCATCGTGAGTTTTTTATATAAATGGAACATATAAATGGAACATATAAACTGTTGGTAGACACAAAATGCTGGAGTAACTCAGCAGGACAGGCAGCATCTCTGGAGAGAAGGAATGGGTGACGTTTCGGGTCGAGACCCTTCTTCAGACTTCTTCTCGACCTGAAATGCCAGCCAATCCTTCTCTCCAAAGATGCTGCCTGTCCCGCTGAGTTACTCCCGCATTTCGCGTCTATCTTCGATTTAAACCAGCATCTGCAGTTCTTTCCTACACTTATAAACTGTTCTTGTGTCCAGCATATTTTTTTATACGCTGAACTTGCACAGTTTAATTACCAGGGCAATTACAAAAAAGTGGACTCCTGCAGTTCAGACAGAAGACTCATGACTACTTCCTCAGGTAACTAAAGAGAGCTATGGTCAAGCCAACATTGACAGCGCTGCCCTTTCTCCGAGATCGAGTTGCTGCCTTAAAGCGCCAGAGACCGGATTCGATACCGAATATGGGTGCTATCTGTATGAAGTTTGTACGTTCTCCCTGAGACCTGCGTGGGTTTTCTCCAAAATCTTTGGTTTCCTCCCGCACTCCAAAGGTGTACAGGCTTGTAGGTTCGTTGGCCTGGTGCAAGTGTAAAATTGTCTCAAGTGCAGGCAGGATAGTGCTAGTATGCGGGGATCGCTGGTCGGCGCATGCCCGGCTGGCCGAAGGGCCTGTTTCCGCGCTGTATCTCTAAACTAAACTAAAAGCCTCAGGGTGATCTCAGGGATATCGCTCAAAATCTGATTTTGATGTCGGCTATCGTTTCCGCCACCCCCGGTGCATTCTCCAAACTAGTGGATGTCTGAGTTGGACATACCTGGCTCGCAAGGTGATGGGAAGAAATCCAACCCACCCTTCCCTCCTCCACCACCCCCCATTGCTAAAAGTGACACCGTGTTTATATCTCATCCACAAGTCAAATAGGATTCCTCAATACTCTCAGGGTGTACCTTAATAAAGACCAGCTGGCCAGACTTAAACAAAATGAAATTGCCTAATGCCTTCTAAAGAGGCCTATTGACAAATGTTTTGTCTTAATGCTGAGGAGATATCTACAACAATGAAAGAATTATGTCCTGGCAAATGTTCAGATGGACGTTTATAAAAAAAATTCCCCACCTCCAAAAAGTCGTTACAACTTATGATCGTGCTTCCAAGTGCTTCCATTATTCTTCCTACATCTGGTTGTTTTTAAAGTAAGTGCTTCACGGCTAAATCAAAATAATATCAGATATGGATTGCGGTACAAACTCTGGTCAGAAATGTTTAGTGACCGCGGTGGGGCGGAGGGTGCGATGAACTGCGCTGCGAATCGATGAAGAGAAGATAGACGCAAAAAGCTGGAGTAACTCAGCAGGACAGGCAGCGTCGCTGGAGAGAAGGATCGGGTGACGTCTCGGGTCGAGACCCTTCTTCAGGTTGGTTGGGGATAAGGGAAACGAGAGATATAGGCGATGATGTGCAGAGATAGAGAACGGGGAATGAAAGATATGCAAAAAAGTGACGATGATAAAGAAAACCCACGCGGTCACAGGGAGAATGTCCAAACTCCAGACAGGCAGCACCTGCGGTCAGCAACAAACCTGGGCCTTTGGCGCTGTAAGGCAGCAACTCCACTGCTGCTCCACTGTGCCTACCAAAGCACTGCTGAGGGGAGATGTTTTATTTTAGCTGGGACATCAAACTGTTGCAGAGGGTGGCGGGTGGCTGGAATGTGCGGCCATGGGTGGTGGCGTTTAAGAGGCTTTCCGATGGGCACATGGATATGGAGGGATATGGATTATATGCTGGCAGCGGAGATTCGTTAATCCCGGCATTGTGTTCAGCATAGACATGTGGGCCGATGGGCCTGTTTATGTGCTGTATTTTTCTATGATCTATGTTCCATGGCACACCTTTGAATGAAAACAAAAGCCAGAGAAAATGATACTTGCAAATAGCACTAAAGTGGCAGATATACCATCCAAACTGTGGCCTTCAGCACACGCAGTACCAATAACTCCTCAACACATGTTCTTTGTGAATATCTGAGGGGTGACTTCCTCCCCTTCTGTTATAGCGGCATAGATTCATAGTGTGATACAGTGTGAAAACTGGTCCTTCGGTCCAACTTGCCCACACCGGCCAATATGTCCCAGCTACTCTAGTCCCACCTGCCCGCGTTTGGTCCATATCCCTCCAAATCTGTCTTATCCATGTACCTGTCTAACTGTTTCTTAAACGTTGGGATAGTCCCTGTTCCATACACCCACCACCCTTTGTATGGAAAAAGTTACCCCGCGGATTCCTATTAAATCTTTCCCCCTTCACCTTGAACCTATGTCCTCCGGTCCTCGATTCCCCTACTCTGGGTAAGAGATTCTGTGCATCTACCCAATCTATTCCTCTCATGATTTTATACACCTCAATAAGATCATTCAAAAGCAAAAAAAACACTTGTTAAGGAAACTAACAATGTTTCTCTTCGAGGATAAGATACAGTTCCACCACTCATTTTCCGGCACCCTTGGATCCACAGCCTGGGCCGTATTATCCGTTTTGCCGGACCAACAGAGGTCACGGCCTCGGAGGGGAGCGGGATAACGGCCAGCGAAGACGGCTGCGGAATTTGACTCCGGCCAGGCCGGAGTTCCAGAGCACTGGTCTCGGGACGCAAATTCGACCTGCCGATCGGCCGCGGACATTCCGATGAGGCATTCCGATCGGCCGCCTCACCCAGTCTAGGTGCACCATTTTCTGGAGCACTTCCAGTGGCGGGAGGGGGAGAGGGATGTCAGGTGCGCTCTCGTAATTTTGTCTGGATTAAAGGAGGTGCCAGACCACTAGTTGCCAGGAAAATTGGTGGTGGACCTGTATGCATCCCCTGCATCCCCAAGACTACTGATGATCCTCACCTCCCTCAATTAGGCCCAGCCACGATAATAATCAGATGGACCATTCCTTAAGCACAGACCTGCCGCCGTTGTTATTTGTGACACGCATCCACCAATAATAAACCCCGTGAAGACCAACAACTGACAGGAGACAATTTCTTTGCCATATAAAATAACCGGGCACTAAATCTGCTTATTAAACATACAAACTCGTTTTTTTATGTCCTTTGGAACATCGGCTCGAGGGGATGGAGAAAAGGGATGTGTACTTCATGCTTTACTGACTGACTAATCAAAGGCAGTTTTGCTTAGTTTACTTTAAACATTTAATTTGGTTTAGAGATGCAGCAATGGAAACAGGCCCTTCGGCCCGCCGAGTCCACGCCGACCCACTCACACTATGATATCCCGCTTTCTCATTCACTCCCTGCACACTAGGGGCAATTTACTGAGGCCCATAAGGGAATAATGTCCAGTGCAAGGTAAGCCAGCAAAGTCCAATCAAGGATAGCCCGAGGGTCATCAATGGCGCAGTGGTAGAGTTGCTGCATTACAACGCTTGCAGTGCCGAAGACCCGGGTTCGATCCCAACCAAGGAGGGTGTCCATATGGAGCTTGTACGTTATTCCCGTGACCACATAGATTTTCTCCGAGATCTTCAGTTTCCTCCCACACTTCAAAGACATACAGGTTTGTAGGGTAATTGGCTTGGTGTATGTGTAAATTGTCCCTAGTGTGTGCAGGGTAGTGTTAATGTGTGGGGATCCCTGGGCAGTGCGGACTCGGTGGACGGAAGGGCCTGTTTCCGCGCTGTATCTCTAAGCTAAACTAAACCAAGCGATGATCAAAAAAATTATGGAGCCCACAATGGTCCATTGTTGGCTGTAGAAAAGGTGATAATGAGTGATACAAACAGTGAAACTACCTACTGACATTTATGACTGTATATTCTCCGGAGTATGTTTACATTCTGGCAAACAAGAGTTTCCAGTCACCATCTTGTGGAGGTAGAATCTCACGCAAGGAAGAAGAGTATTGTGTGCCGTCAGTTGCAGCATCCAAGGTGTTACTGGGTACAGTACATGCTGTCTAATTCAACCACCATTTTACTGTTAGACATTTCCTGTGTTAAAATCTCGCTGCCGCAGTTAAAAACAAATCTGCTTTTGGAAAAATAAACATTTACAGACTTGAAGACAACAGTTTCCTTATGGCTGTGCCAATCGATCGCAACAAATCCATTCACCCTGGCAGATGTCAACAATAAAAGCCACTTCGCGGCTAAACATTAACGTCGAACCTCTCCCACCGCAAGGGTGGACATAATAGGTGAAGTAACCGAAACGTGATCCTCAGACACCCGAGAATGCCAGTTTGGAAAATTTTATTGGTGATAAATTAATATGATCAATGGAATCGTCTGAAACCGCTCATGAACTGACTGGAGTAGGACTTTCGCACTTATCATAAAATGTATAGACTGGAAACACCTGCATGTAGACATAGTAATATAATTATGTAAGTGGCTTTACAGATAAGTCCGACCAAGATTACAAATGTTTTGATGGTGGAAGTGCAGGTGACATTTTATTATACGGAGCATTATACTGGAGATTAAAATAAATGAGTAGTTTAAAGTTCAGCCCAGACAAATGGGTTTCAAAAGTCTTTGAAATCAGAGTGTACTCAGTACATGCTGTCTAATTCAACCACCATGCAGTTTAGGATACTAAAAAAAAAAAAAAACGGATATTGCAATGTAGGCCTCATTGCCTAGCAGGCCGTCAAAGAGTTAGCACTAATTCAAGGGTGGCATGGTGGCGCAGCAGTAGAGTTGCCACCTTACAATGCCAGAGACCCGGGTTCGACCCTGACCACGGGTGCTGTCTGTACGGAGTTTGTACCTTCTCCCCGCGACCTGCATGGGTTTACTTTGGCCCACCGAGTCTACGGTAACCAGCGATCCATGCACATTTACACTATCCTATACACATAAGGAACAATTTACAATTTTACCGTAGCGAATTAACCTGTATGTCTTTGGAGCGTGGGAGGAAAACGGAGCTCCTGGAGAAAACCCATGCTGTCACAGGGAGAACGTACAAAGGCCATACAGCCAGCACCCATTGTCAGGATTGAATCCGGGTCTCTGGCGCTGTAAAGGCCCTGTCCCACTTTCCCGAATTACTCACGAATTCTCCCGTGTTTTCCCCTTGATTCAAACTAGAAGATGCCAGCCATAGGTATTTGTTTACTCGTGGACATTTTTCAACATGCTGAAAAAACGTCCCGACTTACCTGATACCCCGAGTACTTACGGCTGGCATAACGAGCCGCTACGAAATATCTACGGACTCCTACAGCCTCCTACGGACTCGCTACGGACATTCTCCGAGTTTGAATCAAGGGGAAAACTCGGGAGAATTCGTGAGTATCTCGGTAAAGTGGGACAGGGCCTTAAGGGAGCAACTCTGCAACTCTTCCGCTACTCCACCGTGCCTCCCTCTAGCTAGATAGCTAGCTAGCTATCTTCTTGATAGCTAGAATAATTCTCTACCTTAAGTGCGTAGACTAGACTCTCACTCAGAAATTCAACACTGACGGTGGTGCTAAATGTGCTAATAATGTTTGCTATGTCTTCTAATATGCTTTGAAAATTTAGTATTGATAGAGCCAATAAAACAAAAATTAGGAAGCAGTGGAATTCTTTGCTTTGTCAAAATTATGCATAAACTGCTTGGTGGATATGAATACTAAATTATCAAAGCATTCACAGAATATCTCAAGAGACAGTATTCACATAGACAGGTAAACAGGTCACAGATGAGTTCCTTTATCATGTAGGATGGTGCTAGTGTACGGGGATTGCTGGTCAGTGTGGACTCGGTGGGCCTATAGGCCTGTTTCCGCACTGTATCTCTAATCTAAACTAAACTAAATTAGTAGCATGGACGCGGTCAATTCCAATCCTTCTGCTTCCAGTGTCTTCATTTCTACTTTATGTGCAAAGTTGTTTTAACTGGTGGAAAACTGACCATTCCCCTTCTGTCAATAAGGGAAAGTTATTCACAAGTCTCTCTGAAATAGACTCCGGAGATCGAAAATGTTATTTGGATAGGAATATTTTCCATTTACTTTGCTCTTAGACTCAAGGCACAATTTGTTCTTGAAGCATTTATTTTTCCCTGCTTTTTCTTGTTGCTGTACATTAGTGATTTGCATCTTAATAGCTTAACCATTTCCCTCTGTATTTGGCTAGCCCTGTTTCTCCAGCTCAACTGGCGGCCTTGGTCTTCCTCTTGCTGCACAAAACCACAGTGAATGTGTCAATGAATGATTTTTCTTTTAGCTTGAGCAGAGAGATGGATTTTGGCAGATTAAGAATAAACCTTTCTTTACCTTTCTGCCCCATACAAGGGTACATTCAGTTCAGCTCTGGAGGATTGTAATGATTTGGACAGGAAGTTTTGTCAATGCACGGACACTTACCCCGGCTCAAGAATAAGATGATATTGGGATCAGTGTAGCAGAATGCATCACTGCATTTCAAAACAGGCTGACACTTGTCTTAGATATTCATAAAAATAATATTTCTGGTACATAAACAACTCGCGAATGAGTTTTGTGAACGGGAATTTAACTGGTCTGATAATGAGAAAGAAGATTTGTCACATGAGATGGAAACTGAATTTTATATATTAAGGATAATTGAAACAGTTATTACAGGGTGGGGGGGGGGGGGGCTAATGAGCCAATTTGGTAAAATGCAATGTTTGCACGTTGGTGTATGTTAAAGTATATGCTGAAATACTAATACCTATTTGTGGCATCGGGTCATGAAACGGGATCATAGAAACATAGAAAATGGCTACAGGGTAAGCCATTCGGCCCTTCGAGCCAACCCTGCCATTCAATATGATCATGGCTAATCATCCAAAATCAGTACCCTGTTCTTGCCTTCTCCCCCATATCCCTTGATTCCGTTAGCCCTAAGAACAATCTATCTAATTCTCTCTTGAAAACATCCAGAGAATTGGCCTCCACTGCCTTCTGTGGTAGAGAATTCCACAGATTCACAACTCTCTGGGTGAAATTGTTTTTCCTCATCTCAGTCCTAAATGGCACTACCCCTTATTCATAAACTGTGACCCCTGGTTCTGGGATCAACAATGTATAAACTGGCACAAACAGTAAGGTGAACTCACTCAAGGGCTTCATCCCCATAGCTTTCTCTTTTCTCTTCTGAACTCCAAAGTTAATGAGTCCAATGACCCTTAGTTGGACTTGGCTGTGGCTCGTTAGCCTGTGGCAGGGAGCAGAGTGGGCTTTCAAGGGAACATGTCATCGTACCACAAAAATAATAATTTTCTGATGATCACCAGGGAGAATTTTTTCTTCGGACACAATGCTAACAACTGCTGCAACCCTACCGCTGTGCCACCGTGCCTGTCTATCTTTCCCAATTGTTCACATCTGAAAGAACATCATCAGATTTTTCTTGAGTTTCCCTTCTCCGGAGGCCAGAACTGCAGTCCGTTGAATCACAGGGATAATCTTTCCGCTTTTAAATAATCCTCGTAAAATAGTCTTTTTGCGCCTTTGCTAAGTACACCTTTAATTCTTTGAATGAAATGGAGACCGGAACAGATCTCAGTGATCGAGACAAGGTTTCAAGGAAATGTATTACTTTTCAATTTTATTCCCCAGGAAATGATCTTCCATGGTATATATCACTCAGACTCAATTGATCACTTTTTCAAATGTTTCCCATCGCTGCTGTTTATTCAGTAAACCGTTTCCGTTTATTTTTCTTTCTTTTCTCCAATCAAACCGACCAAATTTAGAGGGTTCAGCTTGACCTTGAGTTGACACTTGCTCTCAGTTAGAAGTCATTTGAAACTATTTTATGGCTGGGTGGCGTTTTCCGTTCATGCAACAGGTTGTATGTGTTCTGGTTTGCTCTGTCGCACGGGGCCCGTTTGTTTCGAACTGTTTATTATTCTTGAGCAATACATTTTGATTAGTGTGGAAAAGATTGCTTGATTAAAGCATTGACCATGAAATTGGAATTGGGAGGCAGCGTGTAAACGTAACTAAACTTCCCTCTCTTGGAGAGTTATGTGCAATAATTATATTAATTTTGCAATCTGCGGATGTCAATGTTAAAACATGGCAGAAAGATGAATAAACCTGCCGGAGTTTCGAAGGTTTTGTTTCAATGGAGAGTAACAATAGGAGCACGTTTGTACAAGTGAATGTTCCCTAGTCCGCACTTCAGTGCGTAGAGATTGAAATTGAAGATATCCAAACTATATGGCGCATATGAGTGAAACATAGAAACATGGAAAATAGGCGCAGGGTAGCCCATTCTGCCCTTTGAGCCAGCACAGCCATTCAATATGATCATGGCTGATCATCCAGAATCAGTACCTTGTCCTGCACTCTCCCTATATCCCTGATTCCGTTAGCCCTAAGAGCTCTATCTAACTCTCTCTTGAAAACATCCAGTGAATTGGCCTCCACTGCCTTCTGTGGCAGAGAATCCCACAGATTCACAACCCTCTGGGTGAAAAAGTTTTTCCTCATCTCAGCCCTAAATGGCCTCCCCCTTATTCTTAGTGAAGTGAGCGCAGGTGCCATCAATGAAGCATCATCATGGCCAATATGGCAACAGATGTAAGCAGTAAAAAGATGATAAATCAAAGTAATTGAATAAATTTAGTATCTTCGAGTCTGTTACATAAGTTCATGAGTTTATAAGTGATAGGAGCAGATTTTGGCTATTTGGCCCATCAAGTCTACTCCGCCATTCAATCATGGCTGATCTATCTTTCCCTCTCATCCCCATTCTCCTGCCTTCTCCCCTTAACCCCTGACACCCGTACTAATCAAGAATCTGTCCATCTCTGCCTTAAAAATATCCATTGACTTGACGTCCACAGCCTTCTGTGCAATGAATTCCACAGATTCACCACCTTCTCACTGATGAAATGTCTTCTCATCTCCTTCCGAAAGGAACGCATTTAATTCTGAGACTATGACCTCTGGTCTTAGACTCTCCCACTAGTGGAAACATCCACTCTATCCAGGCCTTTCACTATTTGGTAAGTCACATTGAGTGCATAGTAAATCCATACATGGTAGGAGCAGAATTAGGCCATTCAGCCCATCAAGTCTATTCTGCCATTCAATCATGGCATTGGGAACATTTTTCCTGCATCTAGCTTGTCCAGCCCTTTTATAATTTTATATGTAACCTTTTATGTAAATTTTATATATAACCTTTCGAGGGTGGAAGACGTCGCACATAACCGAACAGAATGGTGAAAGTTTGCTGCCCAATGCACTCAACAGTGTGGGAGGAACACTGAGTCTAAGTAAGAAATATTTGAAACATCAGCTTATTCCTTATTTGCTTGCTGCCCTCCATGGCTTATCAATTGAGAAACAACGACCGACATTATAATCTGCTGTTAATCCATTGACAGCATTCCTGCTTCTGGATTAGATGTTTCTGGTGCAAATCCCACTCCGGAGGTTTACTGCCCGAGTTATCTATCGCTCCACTCTCCTCACTGGTCTGTTACAGTTACAGGTTAGTTTATTGTCACATGTACTGAGGTACAGTGAAAAGCTCTTGTTGCGTGCTATCCAGTCAGCGGAAAGACAATAAACCATTGCAATCGAGCCATTTACAGCGTGCAGATACACGATAAGGGTATAACTTGCAAGGTGAAGCCAGCGAAGTCCGATCAAGGATATTCAACAACTAGGTAGATCTTTGGTTTCCTCCCGCACTCCAAAGACGTACAGGTTTGTAGGCTAATTGGCTTGGTATAAGTGTAAATTGTCCCTAGTGTGTGTAGGATAGTGTTACTGTGCGGGGATCGCTGGTCGGTGCGGACTCGGTGGGCCGCAGTTTCCGCGCTGTGTCTCTAAACTAAACTTGATAAGGGAATAACATTTAGTGCAAGGTGAAGCCGGCAATGTCCGATCAAAGATAGTCCACTACAAGGTGGATAGTAGTTCAGCGCTGCTCTCTGGTTGCGGTGGGATGATTCAGTTGACGGATAGCTGCTGGGAAGAAGCTGTCAAGCTGGAAACGAGCCTCGGACGATTGCAGGCAGGTACCGGATCCGCGGCGGGCGGGCCAGACCTGCTTCCAAGGTACGCCCGCGATTTGCCGGCCGAGCTTCTGGCGCTCCCGGCAGATTTTTGGGATTAACGATAAAGCTGGTTGGAATTCTGATGTTCACAGACAAAGCACAGTGGAATGCGCTCAAGCCTTGAATGGGAACGTGTGGATACAAGTCGTATTCGTAGGAAGGATCTGCAGATGCTGGCTTAAACCAAAGATGGACACAAAATGCTGGAGTAACTCAGCGGGACAGGCGGCATCTCTGGAGAGAGGGAATGGGTGACGCTTCAGGTCGAGACCCTTCTTCAGACTTGAGACCTGAAACATCGGCCATTCCTTTTCTCCCGGGATGCTGCCAACCCAGTTACTCCAGCATCTTGTGTCTATCTACAAATCTTATTTGTTTTTGTGAACAACGATACACCAGTCGAGAAAATCAAAGTCAATGATTTTAAAAAACCATACATAAACAGCATTGTGTAAGTTAATTAAATACCTGGCCTCACGAACTGTGAAAGGATTGTGTGGGGCTTAATTTGAGGTAGTAATGATATAAATAATGATGTTCAATTATTTAATTTCAGCTTTGAACCTCGAATGGTTGATTTTAATGGAGCAGAAAATTAGTCCCTCATTCTCGGTTAATCTCATCCAGGCTTTGGTTTAATGGAATGACATCATTGGAAAGAGAAGTTTCCTGTTAAGAGAGTTGCTTATGACAGGCTCTTATGGCTTTCTCTTAGAATTCCTTGTTGTGTACTCCAGTCTAATGGGCCTGTCCCGCTTACTCGACTTTCTCGCCAGGATGTCGCCTGTATGGTCGCGAGTAGTCTCTTCAGTCGCCCAAAGAGTCGTAACGTCTTTCTGGTCGCAGTGGCGACCAGAAAGACGTTACGACTCTTTGGGCGACTGAAGAGACTACTCGCGAACTTACAGGCGACACCCTGGCGACATGTGGCGGGGTGAAGCCTTATGGTCATGAGTAGTTGCCCAAAGAGTCGTACCTTGTTCTGGTCGCCGCTGGATTTTCAACAAGTTGAACATTTTCGGCGACCTGCAACGACCTATGACGGGTGCCGGCAAGTCGCCGAAAAAATTGCGTATGTGGGACAGGCCCATAAGAGAGATATAACTGAAACAGGCCCTTCAGCCCTACACATCCTTGCCAACCATCGAGCACTTATTACATCTGAAGAAGGGTCTCGATGCAGAATGTCACCTATTCCATTTAACTTCAAGTAACCCTTGCTTTCCCTCTCTCTCCATCTCTCCCTCTTCCCAGTTCTCCAACACGTCTGACTGTCCCGATTACATTTTATCGCTGTTTTTTCTAGCTAACAATGATCTATCTATTCTACATTTTCCTTCATCTCCATCTCATTGGATGTCTCGTTTCAACACACTTTACCCTTCCTTATCTCTGTGTCTCCCTCTCCCCTAACTCAGTCTGCAGAAGGGTCTCGACCCGAAACATCACCCAGAAATGCTGCCTGTTACTCCAGCATTTTGTGTCTGTCACCTGAGATGCTGTTTGATCCACTGAGTTACTCCAGCTATTTGTGTCTTATCTTCGGTTTAAACCAGCACCTGCAGTTCCTTTCTACACATATTATGTAGGGGTTTAGTTTAGTTTAGTAGTTTATTGTCACGAGTACCGAGGTACAATGAAAAGCTATTTGGTGAGTTCTATTCAGTCAGCGAAAAGTCTATACATGATTACAATCCTGCACAGTGTACAGATACAGGATAAAGGGAATAACGTTCAGTGCAAGATAAAGTCCAATTAACAATAGTCCAAAGGTCTAGCTCAAGACTGCTCTCGCTTGTACATTATTCCCACAATGACCCATTCTATTCTGCCCATCTCAGATTCAACCACTTCCCTGCACACTAGGTGTAATATAAATAGAGTCATAGAGTGATACAGTGTGGAAACAGGCCCTTTGGTCCAACTTGCCCACACCTGCCAACATGTCCCAGCTAGACTATCCCACCTGCCACCGTTTGGTCCATATCCCTCCTAACCTGTCCTATCCATGTGCCTGTCTAACTGCTTCTTAAACGTTTGGATAGTCCCAGCCTCAACTACCTCCTCTGGCAGCTTGTTCCATACACCCACCACCCTTTGTGTGAAAAAGTTACCCCTCGGATACCTATTAAATCTTTTCCCCGTCACCTTAAACCCATGACCTCTGGTTCTCGATTCCCCTACTCTGGGCAATTGAGACATGAGAAATGGGCAATTAACTTATGAATTAACGTATTTCTGGGATCTGGGAGGAAACTGGAGCATCCAGCCAAAACCAATCCACTCGCAGAGAGAATACACAAACTCAGACTGCAGCGGAGATCAGGATTGAATACAAGACTCTGGAAATGTGAGACGCCAGCTCCACTCGCTGTATCACTGCACCACTGCTACTTCCAAATCAATGAGGATATTGCAAACGATATTTTTACTGTGACTAGCGACATCTGTTTGATAAAGCAGATCAGTTTTGAGATACAGCATGGAAACAGGCCCTTCAGCCCACCGTGTCCGCACCAACCATCGATCACCCATTCCCGTTAGTTCAAAGCTATCCCACCTTCTCATCCACTCCCCACAAATTATGGGCAATTTCACAGAACCCAATTAACTTACAAATCCAGACATCTTTGGGATGTTGAGAAATTCCGGAGACCTCTCTGGAGGGCGGCATGGTGGCTGTCTGTACGGAGTTTGTACATTCTCCCTGTGACTGCGTGGGTTTTCTCTGGGTGCTCCGGCTTCCACCCGCACTCCAAAGGTTTGTATGTTAATTGGCTTCTGTAACTTGTCCCTAGCGTGTATTCAAACCGGTGCAAAATATGTGCATGTTACCTCTTCGTTAACTCAGCGGGATAGGCGGCATCTCTGGAGAGAAGGAATGGATGACTTTTCGGGTCGAGACCCTTCTTCAGTCTGAAGAACAGTCTCGACCTGAAACACCACCCATTCCTTCTCTCCAGAGATGCTGCAAGTCCCATTGAGTTACTCCAGCATTTTGTGTCCACCTTCGATTTAAACCAGCATCTGCAGTTCTTTCCTACACATCTCTTCTTTAATTGTCATTTTCCATTGCACCACCCACCGTGCGATCCGGAATTTTGGAATTTTCTGGGAAGTGAGCTTCAACTGGATTAACTGGTGACTCACACCCATGGATGTATGACTGATGAGATTCATAAAAATGTTTGAGTGCTTAACCTTAAAGCTGTTTTACGTCCATGTCATGATAGTGTCAAGTTCCTTGGAGCGCATGAGTTGATAAGTTCGTAATTTCTAGGAGCAGAATTAGGCCATTCGGCCCATCAAGTTTATTCCACCATTCAATCATGACTGATCTATCTTTCCCTCTCAATCCCATTTTCCTGCCTTCTCCCCATAACCCCTAACCCCCTTCCAAATCATGAATCTGACGTGTAGTTTGGTACATGGATTGGTTAGGTTTAGAGGGATATTGGCCAAACGCAACGGGGGCACTAGTGAAGAAATGTCATGATCCGAAATGTCATCCATTCCTTTTCTCCAGAGTTGCTGCCTGACCCACTGAGTTACTCCAGCTTGCGTCCCTGTCGGAGATGGGGCATGTTGGTTGGCGTGGGCAGGTTGGGCCGATGAGCCTGTTTCCACCCTATGATTCCAGTGTTAAGTTCCGCTCAGTCAATGACAGCCAAATACATGGGTTAGTTTTATTTAACCTCTGGTTAATTCAAACTATGTCCGCAAACACACCAAAAATAAACTCAATGTCATTCTTGGCCCATTTTAGTTTAGAGCTGTACTTAGAATAATTATAACACTTCTTAAATTGACCATTCTAAAAGTCTGCTTGCAGAGTTGCAGAAGGAAGCCAAAGGCTCCTCAGATGAATGTGACTGAGCTGCAGGGTATAGATTAATCCGACAATTGTTTTTAATCTACTGTAAAGTATGTAGTTTGGAAACCAATTGAAAGAATTCCATTCTTGTTCGGTAAGATATTGGTGGCAACTGATATGTAACCGTTTACCTTTTTAAGGATATAATGTCAAGATAAATAATTTGAGATAATTTAGATATTAAGTGGCCAGCTCAAAATCTGATGGTTTTGATTTTTTTTTTCCTTTAGGATTTGAATGATTGTTTCGACTCCATGTTCTTAGTGATTGTTGAGGCTGTTTTTACTTTTATGGTGATTTTGCACTTAACATAAACTTTAGAGAGACACAACATGTTGGATTAGCTCAGCGGGACAGGCAGCACCTCTGGAGAGAAGGAATGGGTGATGTTTCAGGTCAAGACACAAGGGTCTCGACCCGAACCGTCACCCATTCCTTCTCTCCAGAGATGCTGCCTGTCCCACTAAGTTACTCCAGCATGTTGTGTTTATCTTTGATTTAAACCAGCACCTGCAGTTGTTTCCTGACATAAACATTTACCTTTGCGCTACTGTGCCTCCCAGGTATGGTTAAAAGGAGGGAGTACTCCATACGTCATCCATTCCTGAAGTAAGGCTAACATGTCTGTGCAGAAAGTACACAACATTGAAAAGGCACTGCAAGGCACTGCAAACCAAGGTGGGTGCTAGAGGCCGGTTGAGGAGACGTCGCTGAGAACAAAGAGGAGCCGGCTTGGGGGCCACCAAGAGATCGATGGATGTGTATTCAAGAGAGAGTTAGATAAAACTCTTGGAACTAACGGAATCAAGGGATATGGGGAGAAAGCAGGAACGGGGTACTGATTTTGGATGATGTGCCATGATCATATTGAATGGCGGTGCTCGCTTAAAGGGCCGAATGGCCTACTCCCGCACCTGTTTTCTATGTTCCTATGTTTGACCACCGGAGAAACAAAGAATTACAGATGCTGGAACCTCGAGCAAAACACAAAGCCCTGGAGTAACTCACCGAGACAGTCAGCATCTCTGGAGGACGGGCAGCGGTGGTGCCTCGGGTAGTCCTGTTGCTGAATCATCGCCTCTCCATGGCACGGAGGCTGAAGGACTGGAGAGGAGAGGGACGGCTCTCCAGCATTTTCATTTCAACACTATCCTACACACACTGGGGACAATCAACACTAATTCCAAGCCAATCAACCAACAAACCTGGACGTCTTTAGAGCGTGGGAGGAAACCGAAGATCTCGGAGAACGTACAAACTCCATACAGACAGCACTCGTAGTCGGGATCGAACCAGGCGCTGCACATGCTGTAAGCGCCGTAAGGCAGCAACTCTACCGCTGCGCCACCGTGGTCCGCATTGATGACCCTCAGACTATCCTTGATCGGACTTTGTTTGCTCTAGCTTGCACTGAACATCATTCCCTTATGAGTAAAGGTAATTGGCCTCTGTAAATTGCCCCTGGTGTGCAGGGAGTGAATGAGAAAGTGGGATATCATAGCGTGAACGGGTATGGTCTTTCCACTGACTGAATAGTACGCAACAAATGCTTTTCACCATACCTCGGTACACATGACAATAAACAAAACTGCAAGCTACAAATACTAAAGGCTGTTCATTACATTGTTTAATAATCATATCACAAGTATTAATCGAAGCAATTGCTTGCCAATTTCTATGGCATCCCAGTGTCACCAGCAGCCTGCGTTCTTAAAGAGACAGTGGTGTCTGATTACCGTGTGACACTCCATCACCCACTGAGGTATTCGATAACGTTTAGTGCAATAGAGAATAGAGCGAGGATCACAAATGAGGTAACTAGTTGTTTAGGACTCCTCTCTGGTTGTGGTAGGAAGGTTCAGTTACCTGATAACAGCTGGGAAGAAACTGTCCCTGAATCTGGAGGTGTGCGTTTTCACACTTCTGTACCTTCACCTGGCTGGCTTTGGATCAGCTTCATCTCTCTGGATATCATTACGTTCTCAAACACCAGACCACGTTGACTCCACGTTCCAATATATCCCTTGTTGCAGTGACATTTTACCACAGATGATTCAAAATGTTCTTGGCTTAAATGCCTTGGTGAGCCACAGTAATCCTGTATACCTTAGTCAACCTGAACTATTGCAAGCATGTCTCACTGCAATTTTTCATGTTAAGACAGAATAAATAATATTTATGCAATGAGGTTTAAATTAAAGCCCAGGACTGAACATTGGCCTGGCTGGACCATGAGATAGTTATGGGTTTCCATCCAATTCCTCTTCATAGAGTCATACAGCGTGAAAACAGACCAACATGCCACATCTATACTATTCCAACCTGTCTGCATTTGGCCCACATCCCTCCAAATTTGACCTATCCATGCACCCTGTTGGCTTATTCTCTCTTCCTTACATTTATTGGGCTTCTCTTAGTTGAGATTAGTTTAGAGATACAGCATGGACACAGGCCCTAAGGCCCACCAAGTCCACGCCAACCATCAATCACCCCTTCGCACTAATTCTATCTTATTCAATTTTCTCATCTACTCACTACTCATTAAGGGTATTTTTATAAACAAGGGCCAATCAATCTACAAGCCCACACGTCTTTGAGATGCAGTAGGAAACCGGAGAACCCAAAGGCCCACAATGTCTTTGTCAAACTACTCTCATCTGCCTGCAGGTGATCCATATCCCTCCATTCCCTGCATATCCATGTGAGGTGTTAGCTTAGAGATACAGTGTGGAAACAGGGCCTTTGGCCCACCGAGTCTGCACTGACCAGCGATCCCTGCACACCAGCACTATCCTACACACTAGGGACAATTTACAGAAGCCAATTAACCTGCAAACCTGCTTGTCTTTGGAATGTGGGAGGAAACTGGAGCACCCAGGGAAAACCCATGCAGTCACGGGGAGAACGTACAAACTCCGTACAGACAGCACCCATAGTCGGGATCGAACCCAGGTCTCTGGCGCTGAAAGGCAGCAACTCTACCGCTGTGCCAGATGTTGAACCAGCACTGCCTTTTTAATTGAAGATAGACATAAAATGCTGGAGTACCTCAACGGGACAGGCAGCTTCTCTGGGTAGAAGAAATGGGGATGTATTGGGTCGAGACCCTTCCTTTTTGTATTAATTGTTAATTATTAATTAATGAGCCCCGTAAACCTATTTCACTCTTTATTTAATGAGTAAAAGTAAGATAATTTATGTTGCAGAATTCTTTGATTATTTTATTCCTTCAGTCATCTTAGCTTCCCCTTCAGTTAAAACGTAAGCTGGAAGTGAGAATTATTTTGGAAACTGCCGTGTGCGTTTCATCATTTTCCTCGACTCCAATCAAACTCCACTTAAGAAAATATCACTCTTAAGGAAATATTGTGAGCGGGCTAGAAAATATTTTTTGTATAATAGAGCAATTAATCATTTGGTGGAAGTGCCAACAGCTTCGAAAGGATCTGTTCTCTCAAAGGTTGAGTTAAAAGCTGACTGTGCGTATTCGGGCCCAGCTTTAAAATAACACACAGAAAGGACAAGTTTGACTTGAGACCGTGTTGAATCAGATCTGAAGGTTCGCATGACAGCAAGTACAAGTAGTAATCCTGGGGAGTAATTTGTACAATTACTTCATATTTCAAAAGGGTGGTCACAGGAGCAGATGAAGACAATGAGAACTGGTCGACTGTCTGAATTCCCTCATGACCACTACACCAACACAATGCGTGTTGCTCTCCCGAACATCGATGTTTTCTGTGAGTTAGTTTACTTTAATGGTACATCGTGGAAACTGGCCCTTCGGCCCACTGAGTCCGTGCCGACCAGCGATCACCCACACGCTAGTTCATATCCTTCAAGCTGGGGATAATTTTACAGAAGCCAATTTACAAAAACCTGCACGACTTTAGAGTGCGGGAGGAAACCGGAGCACCTGGAGAAAACCCTCGCAGT
This sequence comes from Amblyraja radiata, assembly GCF_010909765.2. Classification (NCBI taxonomy): domain Eukaryota; kingdom Metazoa; phylum Chordata; class Chondrichthyes; order Rajiformes; family Rajidae; genus Amblyraja; species Amblyraja radiata. The sequence continues at coordinate 14,689,188 of NC_045981.1, read as the reverse complement.
CACAGGAAGAACGGACAAACTCCTTGCAATAGTCAAGATCGAACCCGGGTCTCCGGCGCTGTAAGGCCGCAACTCTACCGTTGCGCCACTGTGCCGCCCACAGTGCAAGGTGCAGAATCTCTGTATGTATTTATGGAAATAGATGAACAGTATATGGGAAAATCCTGAATGAACCCAAGTACAAAAACATCCATGAGAACGCACGTTATTTTCAGGTGGGACTGCCAAAGAGACAACTGTGTTCATTATTTACGAAGTTGACTCTTTGAGTGTGCGATCTAATCAGGTCCAGATCCTTATTCTACCATCAGATTAGTTTGTCTTAATCCAATCACTTTTCCAGTCAGGACCGCTAACATCTGACCAGAGCAACTCGGGGTTAACATGTGCAGGAAGGAACTGCAGATGCTGATTTACACCGAAGATAGACACAAAATGCTGGGGTAACTCAGCAGATCAGGCAGCATCTCTGGAGACAAGGAATAGGTGACATTTCGGGTAGAGACCCTTCTTCAGAATGAGAGTCAAGGGAGAGGGAAACTAGTTGTATGAAAAAGAAGGTAGACAAAAATGCTGGAGAAACTCAGCGGGTGAGGCAGCATCTATAAAGCGAAGGAATAGGTGACGTATCGGTCGAGACCCAAAGTAGTGGAGCTGACAAAATGTATAGGAAGGAAGTGTAGAGATAACTCCAGAGATACTGCCTGGTTCGCTGAGTTACTTCAGCACTTTGTGTCTATCTTTGACCAGGTGCATGGATAGAATAGGTTTAGAAGGATGGGCCAAATGCACACAGGTGGGACTAATGTAGATGGGGCAGGCAAGTTGGGCGGAAGGGCCTGATTCCACGCTGTATGATATCATGAGTCCATAGATATTAATTTATGAAGTGACTTTTCTAGGAGTGGCTCAGTGAACATACTTACACTTTATTCTCTCTGCCAGAGCAACTACTTTCATTTATATAGCCCTTTTATGGCAGCAAAGTATCCTCAAGTTGTTTGAAGAAGTGTTTCAAAAAAGAAACTTGAGATTAGACTACTTAAGGGCTTATCAGGGGAGATAACTAAAGTTTTATTCAAAGAGGTATTGGGGCGGCACAGTGGCGCAGCGGTAGAGTTGCTGCACTACAGTGTGAGACATCGGTTCGTTCCAGATTATGGGTGCTGTCTGTAAGGAGTTTGCACCTTCTCCCTGCGACCGCGTGGGTTTTCTCCAGGTGCTACGGTTCCCTCCCACACTCCAAAGACATGCAGGTTTGTAGGTTAACAAAAATGCTGGAGAAACTCAGCGTGTGAGGAAGCATCTATGGAGCGAAGGAAATAGGCAACGTTTCGATCCGAAACGTTGCCTATTTCCTTTGCTCCATAGATGCTATCTCGCCCGCTGAGCTTCTCCAGCATTTTTGTCTACCTTCTACCTTTTGTCTACATTTTTCCAGCATCTGCAGTTCCTTCATAAACAAGTTTGTAGGTGAATTGGGTTTGGTAAAATTGTAAATGTTCTCAAGTGTGTAGGATAGTGCTAGTGTACGGGGCGATCGGTGGTTGGTGTGGGCTCGGTAGGCTGTTTCCACGCTGTTTCCGCGCTGTACCTCTGAAGATGGGTTTCCAGGAGATTAAAGGAGGAAGTGGCAATAGAGAGCCTGAGAAATTGAGTGGAAAGTTCCAAGACTTCAGACATTAGCACTTGGAGGATGATTTACATGTAGATTGAGCGAGAGACGGTTCAGATGCCCAAAGATAGACACAAAAAGCTGGAGTAACTCAGCAGTACAGGCAGTATCTCTGGAGAGAAGGAATGCGTGATGTTTCGGGTCGGGACCCTTCTTCAGACTGGTTAGGTATAAGGGAAACGAGAGATATAGATGGTGATGTAGAGAGATATAGAACAATGAATGAAAGATGCATAAAGGTAACAATGATAAAGGAAACAGGCCTTTGTTAGCTGTTTGTTGGATGAAAACGAGAAGCTGGTGCGACTTGGGGTAGGGGAGGGATAGAGAGAGAGGAACTGCCGGGGCTACCTGAAGTGAGAGAAATCAAGAGTCATACCACTGGGCTGTAAGCTGCTCAAGCGAAACAGATGCCCGAGATGTTCAAAGGGTTGGAGGAAATTGGGAGGGGCAGCATCATGGAGGGAACTAAAACATTACAGTAAACTTTATAATCTAGCAGATGTGAGATGCATTTGCAATCAGGTTGTTGGTGGGACGTAATTAACCCTTCATGGCCTTGATCGGGAACGTTAGAGATCTTTGTTTATTACTTTACAAGCTCCTCTGACGCAAATGTGAGCCTTTGCTGTTGTTTGAAACTCGGTGTGATTGAGGATATGGAGAAGTAATAGCATACTAGTTGCTATGATAAGGGGTTTCAAACCCAATAAAGTGGTCAACAGCTCAATGCAGTGCCGGCATTTTTACTGCCTCAGAAGAGGCAGGTTGCATAAGTTTACAAGGAGAGGGAAGCTCCATCTTTCTGCTTGTCCTTTCAATTATTATTTACTGTTGCTGGTTACTGCACTAACCTGCAAGTAATTAATGAACAGTGCAGACAACACTTTTGCTTATGATACATGAATTTGAGTCCATTTTAGTGGAACCATTCTCTTCCTATGCCTTTTGAGCCAGTCTATGGGTGCGGCACGGTGGCGCAGCAGTAGAGTTGCTGCCTTATTACAGCGCTTGTAGCGCCAGAGACCCGGGTTCGATCCCGACCACAGGTGCTGTCTTTACGGAGTTTGTACGTTCTCTCCGTGACCTGCGTGGGTTTTCTCCGAGATCTTCGGTTTCCTCCCACCCTCCAAAGACATACAGGTTTGTATAAGTGTAAATGATCCCGTGTGTGTGATTAGGATTATGTTAATGTGCGGGGATCGCTGGTCGGTGCGGACTCGGCGGACCCGAAGGGCCTGTTTCCGCTCTGTATCTCTATACTAAACTAAACTATGCTTCATTCCTTGACTTAGTTTTCTGGTGCTGTGAGGCAATGGCACTACCTGCTGCACCACTGCGCCGTACATCAGTGTTATTTAATGTATTTTAATGGAAGTGAATAGGATAGAATAGGTTGAGAAGAATATGGGCCAAACCCAGGCAGGTGGGACTATGTAGATGGGGCATCTTGGTTGTCTTGGACAAGTAGGGGCGAAGGGCCTGTTTCCATGCTGCATGAAATGTGAACAATATTTTCTGCATGAGGCTACATTTTGGGGGAATTGTGACCCTTTAACACCAAAGTTAAATCTATTCCTACCACTGTTGGAATACTGTTCAGGCCTACACCAGCCTGAAGCCACGGTCTCCGGTGGGGAAGAGCCGATCCTGGACTTACCTTGACTTTTCCCTTGTCCTTTTATCATCTGGACGCCCGCAGCAACGGCTGCGGAGGGTTGAGGTCCCGACCACGGGGGAAAATGGAGGAGGACTGGCCAATTTCTGTGCCTTCCACCACAGTGATGAATGCTGTGGTGGATGTTTGTGTTAAATTTTTATTGTGTTTGTGTGTTCTTTATCATTGTACCGCTGCTGACAAATTCATTTCACTTGCACTTTATGTGCAATGTGACGAATAAAACTGATTGATTGATTGATTGATTGATTGTTGTTGAAAATAGTTTTGGCCATGGAGATAATGTTTTTTTTTTAACACATCCATGGTCCACAAGGAGTTAGGTAAGCCTCACTGAGTAGTGGTGTGGGTGTGAGTCAAAGACTTTTAAAACAGTTAAATTATTTTTTTTTTAATTAAAAAAATTATTGGAATTTAAATGGCTCAAAACACATTCATTTAGAAATACATAAAACTATTTAATTAATTTAAGACATAAATGTGCATTGAAATTAAATTTTTTTTTAGATAAAGCTATTTTTCTTAATACAATTATGAGACAGTATGTAAAATTATGAGAAGCTTAGAAAGGGAAGACAGTCAGAACCTGTCACCAACGTTGGAAACATTAACCACTAGAGGACATGAACTTTAAGTTGGGAGGGCAAATGTTGAAAGGAGATGCGCAGGACATGTTTTTTATACAGAGGGTGGTGTGTGCTTGGAATGCATTCTTTGCATGGGGGTGGTGGTGGAGGCAGATATTACAGTGGCATGTAATAGACTTTTGGATAAGCTTATCAAAATATGGAAATTGGAGATAGAGATGATGTGCAGGGAGATAAGGGGCAGCACAGCGGTAGAGTTGCTGCCTTAGAGCGCTTGCAGCGCCGGAGACCCTGACTACGGGTGCTGTCTGTACGGAGTTTGTACGTTCTCCCCGTGACCGCGTGGCTTTCCTCCGAGATCTTCGGTTTCCTCCCACACTCCAAAGACATACAGGTTTGTAGGTGAATTGCCTTGGTATAATTGTAAAATTGTCCCTAGTGTGTTTAGGGTAGTGTTGATACGTGGGGGACGCTGGTCAGCGCGGACCCGGTGGGCCGAAGGGCCTGTTTCCGCGCTGTAGTGCTAACACTAACAACTAAAACTAAAATAGTCTCAGCATTATGTTCGGCACAGACATTGTGGGCCAAAGAGCCGGTCCCTGTGACCTACAGTTCCATGCTCTATGTTCTAACAAAGGTCCATGATTCTGTTCAAGTCAACAGGGCAATCCACCAGCACCTACAGCTCCACAGACCCAGTTTCGATCCTGATCACTGGGGCTATCCGTACGGAGTTTGTACGTTCTCCCAGTGATCTGCGTGAGTTTTTTTCTGGGTGGTCCGGTTTCCTCCCACACTCCAAAGACATACAGGTTTGTAGGTTAATTGGCTTTGGTAAAATTGTAAATTGTCCCTGGTGTGTGTAGGATAGTGCTAGTGTGCGGGGATCGCTGGTCGGGGTGGACTTGGTGGGCTGCAGGGACTGTTTCCATGTTGTATCTCTATTTAAACTAAACTAAAATAAACTAAGCTAAACTCTAAAAGCTGAGCAATAGATGTAGAACTGGCTAATTATTTTACTAACCTATGGAAACCTTGCTTGGAATCAATGGTGAGTCTTGGTAGCAGAATGAGAGTCCAGGGCTGTGCTCTACAATGCACAGGTGTGTGCCACCAGAATGCATCAGTGCATGCAATGGAGCTGACTGCCGGCTCGCTGCATTGCTGTCAGCTTCCCACCAACGCACTCTTCACACTCAACTCCTGACACTCTGGGCTTTTAGCGGGAAACACAGAGAAACGGAGAAAGTCTCTTCTGATTTCCAGATGTGTATTTCCCCTGATCTACTATCTACCTCATTGGTGACCGTCGGACTATCTTCGATCGGATTTTACTGCCTTTACCTTGCACTAAACACCAGGCACAGTGGTGCAGCGGTAGAGTTGCTGCCTTACATCGCCTGAATCCCGGGTTTGATCCTGACTACGTGTGCTGTCTGTAAGGAGTTTGTATGTTCTCCTCACGACCGCATGGGTTTTCTTCGAGTTCTTTGGTTTCCTCCCACACTCCAAAGGCATACAGGTTTGTCAGTTAATTGATGGGGTGGGAGATTGCAACCTTCACGTGGTCCGCCCTGTTTCGACGAATGCAATCAACCTGCTTGCACAATCAAGTAAGATCAAATAGAACAAGTTGTCCTACAACTTTAGGCGGTGCACGCTATACGAAAGAAGAAGAAGAAGGTTAATTGACTGGGTATAAGTGTAAATTGTCCCTAGTGTGTGAAGGATAGTATTAATGTGCAGAGATCACATGTCTGTGCCGACTTGATGGGCCGAATGGACTGTTCCAATGCCGTTTCTCTAAACTTTGCTAAAAACTGAACGATATCCCCTCATCATGTAAATGCCCTCACACTGTAAATGGCTCGATTGTAATCATGGATTGTCTTTCCGCTGACTGGTTAGCATGCAACAAAAGCTTTTCACTGTATCTCGGTACACGTGACAATAAACTAAACTGAACTAAACTAACCCGAGTTTATGGTCTGTGCATAGATGTTTATTCTTGCGTCTGACATACCTATTCATGTGTTCATGTGCATTTTTTTAATAGCTGCATGGTGAATGTACACATTCTGCAATATAAAGCTTTCCCTTAATTCTGGTGAATATTTTTTCTTCTGGCACGTTGCTGTTTCAACATCTCCGCTGGCCTTTGCCCCTGGGTGGAGGTGGAGTTTGTTATTGCAGGTCTGTGGGACGGCACCCACGGTGTGGTTCAGCGGGGAGTATGTGTGCACACAGGCATTCAGACGGAGAGAGGCAGCCACACAGGAGCATGGGTGGGCAGGTCATGTTTATCAACAGGCCACGCTTTGCCAGTTACAATCAACAGCACACTCTACATGGTGTAAGGATTGGAAAACGGCCCAGGGATAAACTCTTTGACCCTTGGAAAATATTTCATTCAGACTAAAGCTGCAGTGCCTTTCACAGTTGCCCCCTTGCCCCCCTTTGGGGCGGCACGATGGCGCAGCGGTAACGTTGCTGCCTTACGGCGCCAGAGACCCGGGTTCGATCCTGACTGCGGGTGCTGTCTGTGCAGAGTTCTTAACTTCTCCCTGTGACCGCGTGGTTTTATTCTGGGTGCTTCAGTTTCCATCCAAAGACGTACAGGTTTGTAGGTAAATTATCTTCTATAAATTGTGAATTGCCCCTAATGTGTAGCATAGTGCCAGTGAGTAGGGGTGATTGCTGGTCAGTGCGGATCGGTGGGCCAAAGGGCCTGTTTTCAGTCACACTGTAAGTGTTAAAAAATTGTGGGGGGGCCTTGGATTGCTTAATTAATAATACATAATTAATAATACATAGTTGGATGAATTGGAACAACAGACATTCTGTATTGTACTTTTAGACAATAGACAATAGAAAATAGGTGCAAGAGTAAGCCATTCGGCTCTTCGAATCAGCACCGTCATTCACTGTGATCATGGCTGATCATCCCCAATCAGTACCACGTTCCTGCCTTCTCCCCATATCCCATGACTTCACTATATTTAAGAGCTCTATCTATTAAAATGGTGAAAGACTATCTATACTTTTCCACAACTTGACCCGAACTATTCCTTTTCTTAATGGAATCAAGGGATATGGGGAAAAAGCATGAATGGGGGTACTAATTCTGGATGATCAGCCATGATCATAGTGAATGGCAGTGCTTGCTCGAAGGGCCGAATGGCCTACTCCTGCGCCTACTTTCTATGTTTCTTTGAATCTAATTTAACTATCACAGAAGAATTTGCTTTACTTTATGAAAGATAGACATAAAATGCTGAAGTAATTCAGCAGGACAGGCAGCATCTCTGGAGAGAGGGAATGGGTAAGGTTTCAGGTCGAGACCCTACTTCAGGAGACACTGCCTGTCCTGCTGAATTACTCCAACGTTTTGTGTCTATCTTTGGCGTAAACCAACATCTGCAGTTCCTTCCTACTCACTTCTCTTTGCTTTAACCAGCTCCGATCTTTTCGCTGAGTATGGTCACCTTCAAAAATGAGGAAGCTTCTCCGTATTGAAAAAAAAACGTTGAAAGCACAAGATTTCTCAGGAAGTTCCAAAGATACTAGAGGGCACAGTTTTAAGATGAGAGGGGCAAAGTTTAAAGGGGATGTTTACAAAGAGAGTAGAGACTGCCTGAGGAGGTGGTTGAGGATACGATAGTGGTATTCAAAAGACCTTTGGAGAGGCATATGGATATGCGGAGAATAGACAATAGACAATAGGCAATAGGTGCAGGAGTAGGCCGTTCGACCCTTCGAGCCAGCACCGCCATTCAATGTGATCATGGCTGATCATCCCCAATCAGTATCCCGTTCCTGCCTTCTCCCCATATCCCCTGACTGCTATTTTTAAGAGCCCTATCTAGCTCTCTCTCGAAAGCATCCAGAGAACCTGCCTCCACTGCCCTCTGAGGCAGAAAATTCCACAGACTCACCACTCCCTCTGAGAAAAAGTGTTTCCTCATCTCCGTTCTAAATGGCTTACTCCTTATTCTTAAACTGTGGCCCCTGGTTCTGGACTCCCCCAATATTGGGAACATGTTTCCTGCCTCTAGCGTGTCCAAATCCTTAACAATCTTATATGTTTCAATGAGATACCCTCTCATCCTTCTAAAAGGAGAGATATGGACATGCGCGGACAGATAATAGGTTGTCTTGGTATTATGTTTGGCACAAACATTGTGGGCCGAAGGGCCTGATTGTGTGCTGTACTGTTCTAGGTTCTATATATTAAAGGGTGATTTATTTTTCATTCTGGTTCTGGCTTTAGTGAAAATTGGGCACAAACATCAGATGAAGTTAATGAACCTCAGTGCCTGATCTGATGCAGACTTTGTGTATGTAGTCTGACATTTATAATCCAGTGTCAGCTTAATGAGCAAAGAATGTTGATGGGCTTTTGGCACTTGAGAAAACACTTCCCCTAGGACAAGCTTTCCCAGAATTGAACTCCATTCCATGTTCTCTGCATGCCAACGTGATTCAGTGGACATTGGCAATGAACGTACACCTCGGCAAGGCATATGTGCTCCATTTTATTTGCCTGAGCCCCTCGCCCCACTGTCTGAGCGACCAGACACCAAAGTTGTGTTGAAAGTGTGCAATTCAATTAAATTAAATTTCTTTATTTATATAGCACATTTTTAGTCAACTTGCATTGACCCCAAAGTGCTTCACATAATTACATCCACACACACAGGCAAAGGTGGGTGAAGTGTCTTGCCCAAGGACACAACGACAGTATGCACTCCAAGCGGGATTCGAACTAGCCACCTTCCGGTTGCCAGCCGAACACTTAGCCCATTGTGCCATCTGTCGTCCCAACATCACAAGGAAACAAACCCCGCCACACACATTCACGCACGCACGGCCGCATACACCCACATACATGCACACACGCATGCATTCACAAACGTACACATGCACACACACAAACATACACAAGTTCACACATATGCATGCACAAACTTACTTACACACACGCACTTACACACACGCACACAAAGTTATACACCCTCACACACAAACTCACAGACACATACACAAACTCACACACACTTCGCTTATCCCTCTCCTACCCTCTCCCATCAGACTATCTTTGATCGGGCTTTACTGAACTTTGCCTTGCACTAAACGTTATTCACGGTATTCCTTTTACCATCTGGAAAGGGTACAGAGATTTGCGTGGATGTTGTCAGGACTAGAGGGTCTGAAATTTCGGGAGAGGTTGAGTAGGCTCTACCTACTCTATTCCCTGAAGGATAGCAGGATGAGGGGTGACCTGATAGAGGTGTATAAAATCATGAGAGGAATAGATCGGGTAGATGCACAGTCTTTTGCCCAGAGTAGGGGAATCGTGGACCAGAGGACATAGGCTTAAGGGAAAGGGGAAAAGATTCAATAGGAATCTGAGAGGTAGCATTTTCACACAAAGGGTGGTGAGTGTATGGAACAAGCTGCCAGAGGAGGTAGTAGAGGCAGGGACTATCCCAATATTTAAGAAACAGTTAGACAGGTACATGGGTAGGCCAGGTTTGGAGGGATCTGGACCAAATGCAGGCAGGTGGGTCTAGTGTAGCTGGGCCGTTTGCCACTGTGGGCAAGTTGGGCCGAAGAGCCTGTTTCCACGCTGTCACTCGTTGACTCTATAATTTTCTACACTTTTATAAAATCAAAAATATTTATTCAAATATTGAAATAGTAATTACAATAAGATAAAACAAAACAGAACCTGCCACCAAAATACAAGACAAACAAATATATTAAGTAAATTACTAAACAGCTATATTGCAATCCTTGTCCAGGATAATGCATCTCTACACTGTGGATGGCTTGATTGTATTGACTTTCTGCTGACTGGTTAGCACACAACAAGGCTTTTCACCATAGCACAGTACATGTGACAATAAACTAAACCCAACTCAACATACACACACCCACATTCTAAATTTATTTGTTGTTAACTTGGTCATGAAGAAAATGGCGCAGTGGCGCATAGCACTAGAGATCTGTGTTTGATGTTGACTTTGGGTGCTGTCTGTGAGGAGTTTGCTTCTTGCACGTTCTCCCTGCAACCACGTGGGTTTCCTCCCGGTGCTCCAGTTTCCTCCCAACTCCTGAGGATTTGTGCGGGTTTGTAGGATAATTGACTTCTGTAAATTGTCCCTCGTGTGTCGGGAGTGGATACGAAAGTGGGATAACATAGAAATAGTGTGAGCAGGTGATCGATGGTCAGCGTGGACTCAGTGGGCTGAAGTGCCTGATTCCCTGCTGTATCTCTAAACTAAACTAAACTAAACTAAACTAAATTTGGAATATATCGTGTAGACACTCAGAGTCTCTTGCCTAGAGTTGGGGAATTGTGAACCAGAGAGCATAGGTTTAAGGTTGAAGGGGGAAGATTTAATAGGAATCTGAGGGATAGCTTTTTCACGCAAAGCGTGGTAGGTGTATGGAGCGAGCTGCCGGAGGAAGTAGTTGAGGCAGGGATGATCGCAACATTTATGAAGCAATTAGACATGGATAGGACAGATTTAAAGGGATATGGGCCAAATGCAGGCAAGTGGGACTAGTGTAGATGGGACATGTTTACCGGTGTGGGCAAGTTGGTCTGAAGGGCCTGTTTCCACGCTGTATGACTCTGTGACTCTGTAAGCTAAACGAAACGAAACTAAACTAAACTAAACTAAACTAAACTAAAGTACACGGCTTGAAGCTTACCAACATGGGTGATCCTATTGATGCCTGCTGAGGTCCACCTGCAATGTTGGGGGGGGCGGGATTGTAATATTGGCACTGGCCCACAGTATGTTCTGGCCACACCAGACGGATGGAGCCATTACTCAGATTAATTACAGCACTCATGAGGCTGAAGTATAACTCGGCATAAATATAGCATTCTGTTCCAGCAATACACCCTTCCTATTACTGTGGCAAATCTGCAGCAACATTTTTAGTAGCTTTTCTGCTCTTGGAAATTGCATGTTTTACTGAGAAGACAGACACAAAAAAGCTGGAGTAACATAGCGGGTCGGGCAGCAATTCTGGAGAAAAAGGATAAGTGATGTTTCGAGTCGAGATCCTCCTTCAGTCTGAAGGGTGCCTGACCCGCTGAGTTACTCCAGCATTTTGTGCCTATCTTCAGTGTAAAACAGCATTGGCAGCTACTTTCTACGCATGTTTTATTTGGTTTAGTTTAGTTTGGTTTAGTTTAGTTTAGTTTAGATTAGTTTAGTTCAGTTTAGTTCAGTTTAGTTGAATTTATTGTCAGATGTACCAAGGTACAGTGAAAAGCTTTTTGTTGCGCGCTATCCAGTCTGCGGAAAGACTATACATGATTACAATCAAGCCATCCACAGTGTACAGATACAGGATAAAGGGAATAACGTTTAGTGCAAAATAAAGTCCAGTAAAATCCAATTAAAGATAGTCCAAGGATCTCCAATGAGGTAGATGGTAGCTTAGGACAGCTCTCCAGTTGGTGATTGGATGGTTCAGTTGCCCGATGACAGCTGGGAAGAAACTGTCCCTGGATCTGGAGGTGTGCGTTTTATGTCATATGAGCAAAAGTGACATCCAAATAAGTTGTATAGTTTAAGAAAGAACTGGAAATGCTGGAAAAATCGAAGGTAGACAAAAAACGGTGGAGAAACTCAGCAGGTGATGCAGCATCTATGGAGAGAAGGAATAGGCGACATTTCGGGACCTGAAACGTCACCCATTCCTTCTCTCCATAGATGCTGCCTCACCTGCTGAGTTTCTCCAGCATTTTTTGTACACCTCCAAATAAGTTGTAACTCATTTTGTTTTGAATATGATAATTTGCTCATCACTTCATGAAAAAAGCAAAATTGATGATTGGAGCTCATCTTTCAAGCTGCTTTTATAAGGTAAGGAAGTTCAAGTTCAATAGTTGTTTAGTTGTAATGTGTACTAACAATCGACCAATGAGATTCTTATATATATATATATGATCTATATATACACGTACACATACGTACACACACAAAAATCCCTATAATAGTGCAATAATAACAATAGTCTGTAATTCAGAGCTTGCAGTATAGGCTGAAATGCTCTTGGACAGAAGCAGGTGAAGTTTTGAAGCAATTTGAAAATTAGATTGGTTCATTCATGCATAACATTTGAACTGTTGCTTTGCTTGGAATTACTCAGACTTCTGTGTGATTCTTACTTTTAGAAGTGGAATTGGAGTTATGATACTGGCCGCATCTTTTCTTGGATTGCGATCTTTCTGTATAACTTAGTTAGTGATCCAAATCAGTGTAGTCGACTCAGAAGAAGAGCAAGCGCAGACATAACTAGGTTTTATTCTTATAGATAAAAGGAACTGTTTTTCACAAAAGGGCACAAGGTACTAGAGTAACTCAGCCGATCAGGTAGCGTCTCTGGAGAACACGGATATGTGGCGTTTTGGGTTGGGATCCTTCGTCAGAATCAAGAAGGGTCCCGATCCGAATCATCATCCATTCACGTGCACCTGAGATGCAGCCTGACCCGCTGAGTTACTCCAGCACTTTGTGTCCTTTTGAGTTTTATTCTTCCTTTCTTTAGACTTTGGAGATGCAGCGTGGAAACAGGCCCTTCGGCCCACCACGTCCGTGCCGACCAGCGATCCCCATACACTAGCACCATCACCACACACTGGGGATAATTTACAATTTTACTGAATCCAATTAACCTGTTGTTGGAGTGCTGGAGGAAACCAATGCCACCATAGAAACCCCACGCATGTCATGGGGAGAACGTACAAACTCCGCATAGATATCACCCGTAGTCAGGATCGAATCCAGTCCTCTGGCGCTGTAAGGTGGCAACTCTACCGCTGCGCCACTGTGCCATCCGTATGTAATGGAGTGATGATGTAACTCAACGGGTCAGGCAGCATCTCTGGGGAACATGGATAGCTGACATTTTGGGTCGTGACCCTTCTTCAATCTGAGGATTTTCATCATAATCATAATCATAATAATACTTTATTAGCCAAGTATGTTTTGCAACATACGAGGAATTTGAGTTGCAACTCTGAGTTTTTCCTCAAGATTCCAGCATCTGGAGTTCCATGTCATTGTCTAAACTATTTCTCCCTTCACAGATGCTGACTGGCCTGATGATGGTTTTCAGCATCTTCCTTTTCTCTGCAACACATTTTCTTCCTTGACTCCGCATCATGGGATCCCGCTCTCGTTTCCCGATCTCAACCCCATTTAGCGGCTGGTCCAGTTTCCAATGGATTCAGAATGCATGGCATTATATATCACGCCAAAGAAAGCCGGCTCGGTGATCAAACCAATGACCTTCGTGATGCATGTGTTTAATTCTGACTAGCTGTACGTTCATGGCAGTGCTCAATAAATCCAAGAGCTCACAGCTTGACAAGTTAATTTGGATTCTCAGTGCTGGTCATTTCCAAAGCTTCAATGTGAAGTTATGATTGAGGCCACAGTGTTTTCAAGCCACCTGTATAATAGTGGTTATAATTACCCGATCCATCATCGGTTGGTGAAGTGATCCAGAGGAGGAAGGCTGGCTTCTGATGAGAGTGCCATTGACGTCAATGCCATTTTCCACACTTGACCTCCTCTGTTTAAATACCAAGGCAGATGCGAAAGCCAGCTGGCTTGGCCCAGTTCCTCATAAATGCAGCCCACTTTAAACCTAGCCTTTCTACAGCGTTGCCCCGTAGATCCCAGGGATGGACGCATCTGTGGAGTCTGATGTGTAGGAAGGAACTGCGGATGCTGGTTTACACCGAAGATAGACACAAAATGCTGGAGTAACTCAGCGGGCCAGGATGCATCTCTGGAGAGAAGGAATGGGTGACGTTTCGGGACCCGAAACGTCACCCATTCCTTCTCTCCAGAGATGCCGCCTGGGCCCGCTGAGTTACTCCAGCATTTTGTGTCCATGGGGTCTGATGGACCTTCCAGTCCCCACAGTGGTTGTGACCAGAGGCCGGAGTCTTTCCCCCATTCCTGGGCTCTGCGGTCAATTGTCACAGAAGTGTCTGTGGATCAGCTGTGGATCAGCTGGGGTAACTCAGCGGGTCAGGCAGCATTTCTGGAGAACATGGGTGGGTGACATTTGGGGTGGAGAACCTTCCTCACTTCTTTGGGATCAGCTTCCTGATTTGGGAATGTTGGGGGGATTTTGAGACTCCACTTGGAGTCCAGTGGCTCCAGTTAATTCGGAGCAGGGCAAGTGGTTCATTAGACCAGTGCAAAATAGGTCCTGTTTAATTTAGTTTAGATTAGATTAGTTTAATTTAGTTTAGTTTAGATTAGTTTAGATTAGTTTAGTTTAGTTTAGATTAGTTTAGTTTAGTTTCATGTAATGTAGTATAGTGGAGTTTAGTTTAGTTTAGTTTAGTTTCGATTAGATTAGTTTAGATTAGTTTAGTTTAGTTTAGTTTAGTTTTGTTTTGTTTAGTTTCGATTAGTTTAGTTTAGTGTAGTGTGGTGTAGTTTAGTTTAGTTTAGTTTAGTTTATAGTTTAGTTTAGTTTATTATTGTCATGCGTACTGAGGTGCAGTGTAAGCTTTTGTTTGCGTGCTATCCCGTCAAAATAAGGACTACAATTTACTTACTTTAGAGATACAGTGTGGAAACAGGCCCTTTGGCCCACCGACCAGCGATCACCCCGTATTTTAACACTATCCTTCACACGAGAGACAATTTACAAATTTACCGAAGCAAATAGACCTACAACCGTGCGTGTCTTTGGAGCGTGGGAGGAAATCGGGTCGCCCGGAGCAAACCCACGCGGTCACAGGGAGAACGTGCAAACTCCGTACGGACAGCACCCGTGGTCAGGATCTGGCTCTGTAAGGCAGCAACTCTACCGCTGCACCACTGACTGTGCTGCCTCACCCAGTCAAAGTCACCCATTCCTTCTCTCCAGGGATACTGCCTGTCCCGCTGACTCCAGCATTTTGTGTCTGTCTTCAAAGAGAAGACTACGTATGAACACAATCAAGGTTCGAGGAGGAATGGACAGAATGGAAAGATCTATTGAGCCACGGACAGTATACGTGTTTCTCTAAAAAAAAATGTTTAAAGACTCTTTTCCTACCTTTTATTTCGAGGCTGTCTGCCATGGTCCCTCTAGATATCATGAAGAGAACTGTGGTCTGTCTAACTAGCAGTGGGGTGCTGTTGAACATGTATGCTCATGGTTTGTGTGGTTCAGTAACATTCTGATTTGTTTCCTGTAAAACGCCAAGCCGTTCACTCCAAGGCCTGGCGCCAAAATGGCTGGCGTCCAAACCTCTCGGCAAACAGTTGTGATGTGTTGAATCGGAGTTTGCAAATTGGTGCCTTTAATTTAGGCACTGATTGATATTATAAAGCTTGCTGAGCATTCGTACGTGCAAGTTAACAGCTTGTCGTTGTTTCAAGAAATACACAGCCACAGTCGATGGCAGGTCTGCAAATGAGCTGATAATACTGCCACCCAGAACCGGCAAGAACACACTCTAGGGGCCATGAATTGAAGAGCTTGGGCGGCACGTTGGCGCAGCGGGTAGAGCTACTGCCTTTCAGAGCCAGAGACCCGGGTTTGTTCCCGGCTGCGGGTGCCATCCGTACGGAGTTTGTACCTTCTCCCCTTGACCTGCGTGGGTTTTCTCCGAGATCTTCGGTTTGCTCCCACACTCCAAAGACGTACAGGTTTATAGGTGGAATGTAAAATTGTCCCTAGTTTACATAGATACATAGATACATAGAAAATAGGTGCAGGAGTAGGCCATTCGGCCCTTCGAGCCTGCACCGCCATTCAATATGATCATGGCTGATCATCCAACTCAGTATCCCGTACCTGCCTTCTCTCCATACCCCCTGATCCCTTTAGCCACAAGGGCCACATCTAACTCCCTCTTAAATATAGCCAATGAACTGGCCTCAACTACCCTCTGTGGCAGAGAGTTCCAGAGATTCACCACTCTCTGTGTGAAAAAGTTTCTTCTCATCTCGGTCCTAAAGGATTTCCCCCTTATCCTTAAGCCGTGACCCCTTGTCCTGGACTTCCCCAACATCGGGAACAATCTTCCTGCATCTAGCCTGTCCAACCCCATAAGAATTTTGTACGTTTCTATAAGATCCCCTCTCAATCTCCTAAATTCTAGCGAGTATAAGCCAAGTCTATCCAGTCTTTCGTCATATGAAAGTCCTGACATCCCAGGAATCAGTCTGGTGAACTTTCTCTGCACTCCCTCTATGGCAATAATGTCCTAATAGTTTGTGCCGCATAGTGCTAGTGGGGCCTGTTTCTGCTCTGTGTCTCTAAACTAAACTAAACTAAGCTCTGGCCTGTGGAGCGGGATAGGGGTGTGGAGTTTGGCGGGAGGACCATGCGGTGAAGATGGCGGTCCCCAGGTGAGAGTGGTCAGGCAGTGGCTGGGAAGCCGCTACACCAGTCCCCTTGGGGCAGTTGAATGGGAGGCCCATGGTTTGTGTCATCTCCTGAGCCAAGTCTGAACAGTGCACCACTGTCTCCCACAAAACCAGTCGTGGCAGCGACTTCAGGGCTGGTTGGCAATTGGAAGCATATTGAGTTTAGTTTCAGGTTAGTGAGATACAGCGTGGAAACAGGCCCTTCAGCCCACCGACTACACACTGGCCAGCGATCATCCCATACACTAGCATTATCCTACACAATAGGGCAGTGGTTCTTAACCTGGGGGTCGGGACCCCCATGGGGGGGAGGGTCGTTTGGGGCTTTACTGGGGACATGAAGGGGTCATAAATAATATATCCATTTGTTGAGCCCATTTTAGGAACCTAACAAAGATACATACCACATGCAGTATTCCGTTCACATATGCGCGTACGTATGCCAAAAATGTTAAGAACCATTGCACCAGGGACATTTTACAGAAGCCTGTAAACCTGCACGCATTTACAACTGCCGAATTGCCGTAGCCATTTAACCTACAAAACCGCGCGTCTTTGGAGTGTGGGAGGAAACCGCAGCACCTGGAGAAAACCCACGTGGTCACAGGGAGAAAGTACATACTCCGTACAGAGAGCAACTGTAGTCAGGATCGAAGCCGGGTCTCCGGTGCTGTAAGGCAGCAACTCTACCGCCCTGATGTGAGTGTAACAAATGCGAGATGTATAATCCCCACCAGAAAGTCAAGGAGAGGCCCATTGGGCCAGTTTAATGGTGGGTATGGTGGACACCAGCCCTGTGGAAGATGTGGCTATTGCAAGAGGCAAAAGCAAGGATGGAGAGGACAAAGAGCTCATTGTGGTTATAAAAGGGCAAATCCTACTTATCCAGGACCACGCAGAATGCTGATAGATTATTATTTCTTAATGTTTCTTGTTCTTTGTCCTGCTAATGGAATGAATCTTACTCAGGTTGGCTTCATCTGAGCAGAGTTAAAATCGCAAGTTACAGCTCCGACCTTCGAGTTTGATCTTGGAATGCTAAGCAGGATCCCATTAGTTTCGAGGAAGTGGTTATCCTAGCGCACCTGCTGACGTGGCAAGGAATGGGAACATGCACAAACATGGCGTTACACCCGATCAAAGATAGACACAAAAAGCTGGAGTAACCCAGCGGGTCAGACAGCGTCTCCGGAGAAAATAAATAGGTGACGTTTCACGCCGGGACCCTTCTTCAGACTGTGCTCCCCCTCTGTGAAGCATTCTGAAGAAGGGTCCCAACCTAAAACATCACCTATCCATGCACTCTAGAGATACTGCCTAACCTGTGGAGTTACTCCGGCATTTTTATTGTCTATCTTTGGTAGAAACCAGCATCTGTAGTTCCTCAAATTTGTTTTTGAACAAAGAAAGAAATTCAATTCTACCTGGCGGACATTTGTCAAGAAACCAAAGTGCCCTCCAAAATTCTGAGAGTTTCACAAATAAAATGTAAATGGTGCAAAGCAAAAAGAGTTGTGTAAATTAAATGTTTTAGAAGGAACTTTTAATATCCCCTTCATCTTAGAGACAGGAAATTTAGAAATAGCCAACCTTTTGTATCCAATCACACTTTTTCTCACAGAGAGTTGCGAGTCTGTTGAATTCTCTGCCTCAGAGGGCGGTGGAGGCCAGGTCTCTGGATACTTACAAGAGAGAGCTAGATAGGACTCTTAAAGATAGCGGAGTCAGGGGATATGGGGAGAAGGCAGGAACGGGGTACTGATTGGGGAAGATCATCCATGATCACATTGAATGGTGGTGCTGGCTCGAAGGGCCAAATGGCCTACTCCCGCACCTATTGTATATTGTCTATTGTCTATTTATGTCGCAGTTCCTTATTATCCGTCATAATGATATGTGTTACTTCAATTTAGTTGAGACATCACACTGGATGCACACGACAACCATTTACCAATAAACAGCTCAGAAACCATCACAAATGAAGCTTTCATAACATATGCTTTGAAGCCAGATAATTTGCAACGGTTACCAGTAAAGGAAAGGTTGAAAACCAACCTAACTACACAAGGGTGGCACAGTGGTGCAGCACTAGAGCTGCTGCCTCACGGCGCCAGAGACCAGGTTCGATCCTGACTACGGATGATGTATGTACAGACTTTGTACATTCTCCCTGTGACCACGTGGGCTTTCTCTGTGTGCTCCGGTTTCCTCCCACTATCCAGGTTTGGAGGTTAATACCCAGGGATTTATTTACGGGTGCTGGGTGGAAAAGGATTGAAAATAAAAGAGCTTTAAAATTTATTTCTGAGGCACTGATGTGCTTTTGACTTGCATCCAATAATACCTTTTGGTTGATGCTTTACATGGTGATTAAAAGCTACCGAATGTCTATAACGTACTGAAACAGTGCTATAAATCAGTGCTAGTCACTGGCAGAGGGTACTGTCCTCGATTCTATCCTTTTATTAAAAATAGCAATCTGCCAGAAACAACAATCGAACATAGAACAGTACAACACAGGAACAGGCTCTTTAGCCCACAGTTTCCATGCCAAGCATGATGCCAAGTAAAACTAATCTCCTCTGCCCGCATGTGATCCATATCCCTCCATTCCCTGCATACCCATGTGTACATCCAAAACCCACTTAAATGCCACAACCTATGTGCCTCCAGCACAACCCAGGCACACTACAGTACCACGCTGCATCTCCAAACTAAAAACTAAGCCAAACAAATATTTTTGGTGACACAGTGGTGGATTTGCTGCCTTACAGCGCCAGAGACGCGGGTTCGATCCTGAGAACTGGTTGTGTTTGTACGGAGTTTGTACGTACTCCCTGCAAATGCGTGGGTTTTCTCCGGGTGCTCTGGTTTCCTCACGCATTCCAAAGACATGCAGGTTTGTTGGTTATTTGGCTTCCGTAAATTGCCCCTAGTGTGTAGGAAGTGAAATTGGGACGATTTAGAAGTAGTGTATGGGTGGTTGTTGGTCGACGGTCCGAAGGGGCCTGCTTCCACCGATTTACAGGCTCCCTTGATTCCAGGGCCTTGTCGTGTTATCCAGTTTGCCAAACCAACAGAGGTCATGACCTTGAGAAGCCGTGGAGACGGTTGCGAAAGTCGTTTATGGGAGCGGATCTGCCGGCTCTGGCCGGGCCGGAGTCCCAGAGCCCCGGCCGCAGGGGGCAAATTCGTCCCGCCAATCAGGTCAGAAATCCCGATGAGGTAGAGATCGACCACCACACATGGCCTAGGAACCAAGTGCATTCTCGGAATATTGACCCGATTAAAGAATGTTCTGGACCACCAGTTGCCAGAAAATCGGTAGTGGATCTTTGTCACATAATTAACCTAAACTAAAAAACTTGTGAAGTGTAGAAACAGACCATTTGGCCCACAATATCTGTGTCGAATAAGATGCCAATCCAAATTAGGTCATTAGTGATAGGAGCAGAATTAGGCCATTCGGCCCATCAAGTCTACTCCGCCATTCTATCATGGCTGATCTATCTCTCCCTCCTAACCCCATTGTCCTGCCTTCTTCCTATAATCCTTGACACCTGTACTAATCAAGGATCTATCTATCTATCTCTGCCTTAAAAATATCCGTTGACGTGCCCCACAACCTTCTGTAGCAAAGAGTTCCACAGATTCACCACCCTCTGACTAAAGTGATTCCTCCTCATCTCCATCCTAAAGGAATGTCCTTTAATTCTGAGACCTCTAGTCCTCGACTCTCCCACAATTGGAAACATCCTCTCCACATCCACTCTATCCAGGCCCTCCACTATTCGAATGAATCCCATCTACCTGCATATGGTCTGATTCCTTCCAACCTCTGCCTGTATGTGTGTCCGGCTGAATGCCTCTTAAATGTTGCTATCGGAATAATATTAATTTAAAAAAAAAATTCAACAACATTGCACCTTAAGTACAATGAAGGAATAGGATGAGCTTGTGTCGTGAATGGAAATATTTAAAAAGTAGAAACTTCTGGAAAGTATTATTCAGTGGTGTTGGCTTTCTCTTTGCATCGGTGTGGTGAACAGACGAAATCCCGAACGTTACTTGTGTTTATTCAGGAGCGTAAACAAAAATAAACTGTTGTCAATCTCCCTTGTTAAATGGAACGTTGAAAGGGGATAGTGCTTTGCTAATCCCCTTTCACTATTCATTACCGCACATCCATTCTGCCGCTGGCCCAAACGCACTGCTGACAGGAGAAACTACCTCAACAAACAAGCACCGAGAATCTTGTCACAGCTCAGCAGAGACAAGCTGGTCATCTGTTTATCAAACTGTCTGCTGACTCTGACTGGGGGCTGAGGTTTGAAAACAAGTTACGCCCAATTTACCTCCACCGAGCGCGGCCTTGCTATCGTCTAGTTGCAGCTTTGCTTTCGGGTTCTGGCTGGCGGCGGTTTCTGTTATCCCTCAGCGCAAAAATCTGGAAAAGGTCACGGCCCGAAACATCACCCGTTCCCTTGCTCCAGAGATGCTGTCTGACCCATTGAGTTACTCCAGCTTTTTATGTTCAATGGAAGGGAGGGTGCTTTTGTGTGATGGTCTGGGCTGCATCCACAATTAGCCTCCAAACCTGCAGCATGTCCTTAGGATGTGGGAGAAAACTGGAGCACCCGGAGGAAATCCACGTGGGTCACGTGGAGAACGTGCTGACTCCGCACAGACAAGCACCCGTAGTCCGGATCGATCCCCGGGTCTCTGGCGCTGTAAAAAACGTCCCGACTTACCTGATGCCCCAAGTTCCTACAGCTGGCATTATGCACCGCTACGAAACATCTACGGACTCCTACGGCCTCCTACGGACTAGCTACGGACATTCCCCGACATTCCCCGAGTTCGAATCAGTGGCTCAGTCTCGGCTAGATGGAGGAGGGAGAGGTCACGACTCGTTGTTTTTAGTGGCCTTGCACTCTGCTTGAAATGGGATGAAACTGCACTTGAATTTGGTGGCCTTGCACCCAGCTTGAAGTGGTAAGAAACTGCACTTGTATTTGGTGGCCTTGCACCCTGCTCGAAATGGAATTTCAAGGAATAGCCGTGAGTCAACTGCCAGCCCACCAGCCATGAGTGAGTGAGCTGCCAGCATAACAGGATTGAGTGACTGCGCCGCCAGGCCAATAATCCATTCGGCCCACAAAATCCATATTAGCCCTCTGGAAACCAGTCCCTTCAGCCCACAACATCCATACTAGTGGTCCAGAAAGCCCCCCCCCCCCTCCCCCCTGGGGGGCTGGCCACCAATATTGGAATTGGTGGAGAGGTGGAATATTGCGTTGGGTGACCAGCCCACCCGAGTGATGCTGGGTATTTTTGTCTAGGACCAGAGGTCATAGCCTCAGAATTAAAGAACTTTATTTCAGGAAGGAGATGAGGAGATATGTCTTTAGTCAGAGGTTGGTGAATCTGTGGAATACATTGCCACAGAAGGCTGTGGAGGCCAAGTCAATGGATATTTTTAAGGCAGAGGTAGATAGATCCTTGATCAGTACAGATGTCAGAGGTTATGGGGAGAAGGCAGGAGAATGGGGTCGGGAGGGAGAGATAGATCAGCCATGATTGAATCAGCGGAGTGGACGTGATGGGCCGAATGGCCTAATTCTACTCTTATTTCATGTGACCTTATGACCTTATGGTCAGGGGGACACGCTGTTGATGCTACTGTTTCGTCCGCAAGGACACCGAAGAATGTCAGTTGTGCAATCTTGGCAAACCTGCTTCCACCAGCGATAGTGATCAAACGCAAACGAACCCCAGATCCTTTTGGCTTGTGTCGAACACTCAGACTGACCACAATTGGACCGGTGCCACAATCAAGCAGTTAGTGGGGACGACTGAAATAATCATGCTTTTCATTAAGCACAATGGGTCTGTGATTAGGCTAATTATGCGCACGGGGTTTTTTTTCCTTCCCAGTTTGGTAATTTTACCGGCAAATTTCTTTCCCCAAGGTGAATGGCTACGATTCAACAAAAAAAACAAAAAGATGGATTAATCTGAATCGTCATTTCAACGCTTTCACTGCCATTAAGGATGGAGCTCGCCAGTTAACCGTTTGCGGGCCAGCCTGCAAAAGGTCCACGCGCAGCATTAATACCATAGATAGATGCAAAAGGCCTGGAAGGAGTGGCAGTGCGGGGGGTGTTTACACTCGTTAGAGTGTGTTTCCTCAGTCTGAAGAAGGGTCTCGACCAGAAACGTCACCCATTCCTGCTCTCCAGAGATGCTGCCTGAGTTACTCCGAGCTTTCTCCGAGTTACTCCAACATCTTGCGTCTACCTTTCCACTAGTTTAATTTAGTTAGGTTATTGATACAGTGTGGAAACAGGCCCTTCAGCCCACCAAGTCCGCACCGGCCGGAGATTTCCGCACAATAACACTATCCTGCACACACCAGGGACAATTTACACATACACCATGCCAGTTAACCTACAAATCTCTACTTCATTGGAGTGCGAGAGGAAACAGAAGATCTCGGAGAAAACACAGGCAGGTCACGGGGAAAACGTACGAACTCCATACTGGCAAGCACCCGTAGTCAGGATCCAACCCAGGTCTCTGGTGCTTGAAGGCAGTAGCTCTATCGCTACCACCACTGTGCTACACTTGGGAGTGTCTAAGACCAGAGGTCACAGCCTCAGAATTAAATGACGTTCCTTTTGGAAGGAGATGAGGAATTTCTTTAGTCAGAGGGTGGTAAATCTGTGCAATTCATTGCCGCAGAAGGCTGCGGAGGCCAAGTCATTGGATATTTTTAAGGCAGAGATGGATAGATTCTTGATTAGTACAGGTGTCAGGGGTTACGGGCAGAAGGCAGGAGAATGGGGTTGGGAGGGAGCGATAGATCAGCCATGATTGAATGGTGGAGTAGACTTGATGGGCCGAATGGCCTTATTCTGTTCCTATCATTTATGAACTCATGAAAATGCTGGAGTAACTCAGCAGGTCAGACAGCATCTGTGGAGAGAAGGAATGGGTTCATAGATGCTACCTGTCCTGCTGAGTTACTCCACTGTCTTGTGTCTATCTTCGGTGTAAACCAGCATCTGCATGTGTCCTTTCCACACATTAATACCATTGCAGACACAGCTGCGACACTCAGTGACAAACGGCAGCGTGCAGGAGGAACACGAGACATTTCTTTTGCAACACAAAAGGCCCACTGTGCATGCACTTGTATATCAGATTCCAGATACGTTCTATATTTAAGCCACACGACCACGGGATATAGTGATTAATATCTGCGCCCCTCCATATTATAGAGGAGCATGTGTTTGGATTTGCTTCAGGGACGTTTATGGTGATCCGGGCAGATTTAACAAGTTCGGGACCTGGCTCTTGTGAATATTAGGCTGAAATCGAATGGAACAATGTTTACTTTTTCCGTTCTCCCTGTGACCTGCGTGGGTTTTCGCCGAGATCTTTGGTTTCCTCCCGCACTCCAAAGCATCCATTTGGAGGGGAAAAGGGAGAAAGAAACATTTATTTAAGCAACAATATATATATTTATATATATACGAGACTATGTGGGACCCGTTCGGTCCCATGTTCACAAGGGAGGGCTGGACCCCCAACGCAATATTCCACCACTCCACCAATTCCAATATTGGTGGCCAGTGGGGGGGCTTTCTGGAGCGCTAGTATGGGTGTTGTGGGCCAAAGGGACTACTTTCCAGAGGGCTAGTATGGACATTGTGGGCCAAATGGATTGTTGGGCTGTCAGCTCAGTCACTCAGGCCTGATGGGCTGTTAGCTCAGTCACTCAGGCCTAGTGGGCTGGCAGCTCACTCAGTCAGGGCTGGTGGGCTGGCAGCTCAGTCACTCAGGACTGGTGGGCTGGCAGCTCAGTCACTCAGGGCTGGTGGGCTGGCAGCTCAGTCACTCAGGGCTGGTAGGCTGGCAGTTCACTCATTCAGGGCTGCTGGGCTGGCAGTTCACTCACGGTTATTCCTTGAAATTCCATTTCAGGCAGAGTGCAGGCCATCAAATTCAGTTTCATAGCATTTCAGGCAGAGCTCAGGCCACTAAATTCGGTTTCATAGCATTTCAGGCATAGTGCAGGCCACCAAATTCGGTTTCGTAGCATTTCAGGCAGACTGCATGCCACCAAATTCAGTTTCACAGCATTTCAGGCAGAGTGTAGGCCACCAATTCAGTTTCATAGCATTTCAGGCAGAGTTCAGGCCACTAAATTTGGTTTCATAGCATTTCAGGCAGAGTGCAGGCCACCAAATTCGGTTTAGCGATACAGCGTGGAAACAGGCCGTTTTCGACCCACCGGGTCCATGCCGGTCAGCGATCCCCGCACATTAACACTATAGTACACCCACTAGGGGCAATTTTTTTTCATTTTTTCAAGCCAATTAACCTACAAACCTGTACGTCTTTGGAGTGTGGGAGGAAACCGAAGATCTTGGAGAAAACCCATGCAGGTTACGGGGAGAAGGTACAAACTCTGTACAGACAGCACCCGTAGGCAGGATCGAACCCGGATCTCCGGCGCTGCATTCGCTGTTAAGCAGCAACTCTACCGCTGTGCCACATTATCATTCATTATAATCCATTCCCAAGATACCAGGGGCAATTCACCGTGCCACAATTAACCTACAAACCCGCACGTCTTTTTTTTACCAAGCAATAATTTTAATCAATCATTTACAAGAATAATATGTACAATACCAACAAATCCACTGCCTGAGCTCAATGTAAAACTAATATTCTTAAATATCAAGTATACTGAAAATTAAACAACCATATCACAATCCTTGTCAAGGATACATTCCACCCCCCCCCCCCCCCCCCCCGCAGTGCCCAGTGGGTCTTGCATAGACCCTCTCTAAAACCACCCAGGTGTGGACGTAACCCCGGAAAAGGGCCAGGCAGCCACCTACCGCCATGTTTGGGATGTGGGGGTGGGGGGGGGGGGGGGGGGGTGGGAACCCACGCAGTCACGGGGAGAATATGCAAACTCCACACAGACAGCACCCAAGGTCAGGATCAAACCTGGGTCTCTGACACTGTGAGGCAGCAGCTCTACCAGTTGTACCACTGTGCTGTCCTTAATGGATGGAAGTGTTTTCTTCAGTTCAGAGGTAGACAAAAATGCTGCAGAAACTCAGCGGGTGAGGCAGCAACTATGGAGCAGAGGAATAGGTGACGTTTTGGGTCGAGACCCTTCTTCAGACACTTTTCAGTTCAGTTTCAGTTTAGTTTATTGTCACGTGTACTGAAGTACAGTGAACAGCTCTTGTTGCGTGCTAACCAGGCAGTGGAAAGACAATGCATAATTACAATCGAGCCATTTACAGTGTACAGATACATGATAAGGGAATCACGTTTAGCGCAAGATAAAGCCAGTAAGGTCAAATCGAAGATAACCTGAGGGTCACCAAGGAGGTAGATAGTAGTTTAGCACTGCTCTCTAGTTGTGGTAGGATGATCCCGTTGCCTGGTAACAGCTGGGAAGAAACTGTTATCTTCAAGATTGCTTGAGCTAGGTTACGTCTCCTTTTAACTTAAGTTAAAACACAGTTTTATAGAAAGTATTCACCTTTTGCCAAAGTGCACATCGCTAGTGGGTTGGTCCATCCCAGTCTAGATGCCACTTTCCCTAACGTGACAACTGAAGGTCCAGAAAGACATGACTCATTGATTGGGATCAGTGCAAAAACGTAGGCTGGCAAACAAAAAAAATATCCAGTGTTACAAGTTCCTTCACGTCATGCTGATGTCAAATTGGTGAAAAAACAAGTTGGACAACTGTTTCAAAAGACCTTCCTGGGAATTTTTTTCTAGGTGAAGAGTGGTGCTTTGTTTGTGAAGTGGATAAATTAATTGCCGCAGTAATGTTTCATGAGAGAGGTCAGAGGAAGAATCGCACACCTCCCGTTTCCACACTCAAATACTATTTGGGGAGTAAAATCATCCAATATCGAGCCACCGAGTCACTTAGACAAGGATATAGAGTCACAGAGTCATACAGCACAGGAACAGGCCCTTCTGCCCAGCTTGCCAATGCTGACCAAGAAGCCCCAACTGCGCTTGTCCCACCTGCCCACATTTGGCCCATATCCCT
This sequence comes from Amblyraja radiata, assembly GCF_010909765.2. Taxonomy (NCBI): domain Eukaryota; kingdom Metazoa; phylum Chordata; class Chondrichthyes; order Rajiformes; family Rajidae; genus Amblyraja; species Amblyraja radiata. The sequence goes on along the minus strand of NC_045981.1, from coordinate 14,662,742 downwards.
CTAATCCTTTCTCATCCATGTACTTGAAGTTAGAGAAGTCAATATTCATACCGCTGGCTTGTAAGCAGCCCAAGTGAAATATGACGTGCTGAGTTACTCCAGCATGTTGTATCCATCTTCGGTGTAAACAAGCATCTGCAGTTCCTTTCTACATAGATCTAGTGCGAACAGGCGATCGATGGTTGGCATGGACTCGGTGGGCCGAAAGGCCTGTTTCCGTGTTGTGTCTCTAAACTGAGCCCATGGACAGAAGGCAGAGCCTAAACTGCTGCCAATGTCTCAGGCTACAACAGTGGTGCCATCTGAGACGTTATGCTTCAAAACATGTGAACCCTCTGAAGTCATTGGATTATGGAGTCATTGAGTCACAGAGTGTGGAGACAGGCCCTTCGGCCCAACTTGCCCACGCTGGCCAACATGTCCCAACTACACTAGTCCCACCTGCCTACGTTTGGTCCATATCCCTCCAAACCTTCCCTATCCATGTACTTATCTAACTGTTTCTGAAACATTGGGATAGTCCCTGCCTCAATACTTCCTCTGGCAGCTGGTTCCATACACCCACCACCCATTGTGTGAAAAAGTTCCCCCTCAGGTTCCTACTAAATGTTTTCCCCTTCACCTTAACCCTATGTCCTCTGGTCCTCGATTCCCCTACTCTGGGTAAGAGACTCTGTGCATCTATCCGATCTATTCCTCTCATGATTTTATACATCTCTGTAAGATCACCCCTCATCCTCCTGCACTCCATGGAATCCCTGTCTACTAAACCTCTACCTATAGTTCAGACCCTCTAGTCCTGGTAACATCCTCGTAAATCTTTTCTGCATCCTTTCCAGCTTGGTGTGGAAATTGAGGATCTGTAGGAATATTTTTTTTCACATGTAACTTCCACTGAAGCAGTTTGAACAAACACATCCCAGGCACCAGAATAATAATTTATGATTATTAATTCTGTCTTTTTGAGTAACCGTTTCCTTGTTGGCGGTCGTATGTCAGGATCGAGAAGCAGTCGTCATTATCAGGCGAAAGCATTCTGACTTCAATTAAAGGAGTCAAGAGTTAAGAGGTTTATCTTCCAGCTAAACAATGACAGTCTTCGCTCTGGAATAAAACTGTCACTTGAAACACTTTGTTTAACTTATGTACGACTTTTCCAGTTCCTGCTACAGCCAGATGCCCCAGTGTGATGTTCCCTCTGAGGAGAGGAGTTACGTTATGCTGGTTAGCTATTCTGAGCCTCCTCTTAACTGAATAGCTTTAGTTTTAGAGATAGAGGCCCTTCGGTCCACCTAGTTCATACCGACAAGTGCTCCCCGCACATTAACTCTATCCTGCACACACTAGGGACAATACCAAGCCAATTAGCCTACAAACATGTGGGTCTTTGGAGCTTTGGAGTGTGGGAGGAAACCGAAGATCTCGGTGAAAACCCATGTAAGTCACGCGGTGAACGTACAAACTCCACACAGACAGCACCCGTGGTCAGGGTTGATCCGGGATTCAGGCGCTGCAAGGCAGCAACTCTACCGTGCCTCCCTGATATAAAAAGTTATGAAAAACAATTTTTTTTTAAGCAACTGACCACTTTAAATTTGATTTGTAAACCAAAAAGAAACTTCAATGGAGACCCAATCTTCCATGAGCAGTATGAATGGAAGAATGGCTAACATTTGGGATATGACTAAATCATCCATATCAAAACAAGGTGGGTTGATACGAAAAGTCAGCCAATTTGTAACTCAACATCAATCATATAAAAGCTGCCACTTGTTTCCACTAGTGGGAGAGTCTACAGCCTCAGATTTAAATGATGTTCCTTTCGGAAGGAGATGAGGAGGAATTTCTTTAGTCAGAGGGTGGTGAATCTGTGGAATTCATTGCCACAGAAGGCTGTGGAGGACAAGTCAGTGGATATTTCTAGGGCAGAGATAGACAGATTCTTGATTAGTGCAGGCGGCAGGAGAATGGGGTTGAGAGGGAGAGATAGATCAGCCATGGCGGAGTGGCGGAGCAGACTTGGTGGACCGAATGGCCTAATTCTGCTCCAATCACCGATGACCTTGTGACCTTATCATGACCTGCCACTGAGAGGGAAGCCGAAACTCTTATGGTTTCACGCTTGTTTGGACATTAATAGGAGAACATTATAAGGGCAGCACGGTGGCGCAGCGGTAGAGTTGCTGCTTTACATCGCCAGAGACCCAGGTTCAATCCCGACTACGGGCGCTGTCTGTACGGAGTTTGTACGTCCTCCCTGCGACCTGCGTGGGTTTTCTCCGGGATTTTCAGTTTCTTCCCACATTCCGCACACACTTCTCCCCGCATTTCTTCCCACATTCCAAGGATGTACAGGTTTGTACTGTAGGTTAATTGGCATGGTACAAATGTATAATTGTCCCTAGAGTGTGTAGGGTGGTGTTAAAGTGTGTGTGTAAATCGTCCCTGGAGTGGAGGATAGTACTAGTGTACGCTGAACAGTTCGGACTCAGTTGGCCGAAGGGCCTGTTTCCACATGGTATCTCGAAACTAAACTAAATATTACTAACAACAATAGATTTTCGAACCATTATCCTATTATTATTTGTGAACATTTGGATGGCTTACAACTCATCGGCATGAACTTTGAATCCCCTAATTTTGGGTAATCTCGCAAACGAGCCCTACTAAACTAAACAGTCCTATGACCAGAGTAGGGAAATCAAGGACCAGAGGACAGGTTCAAGGTGATGGGGAAAAATTTAATAGGAATCTGAGGGGTGACTTTTTTACACAGGGTGGTGGGTGTATGGAACAAGCTGTCAGAGGAGGTAGTTGAGCACGGACTGTCTCAACTTTTAAGAAACAGTTGGACAGGTACATCATGGATAGGACAAGTTTAGAGGGATATGGACCAAGCGCAGGCAGGTGGGACGAGTGTAGCTGGGACATATTGGCCGATGTGGGCAAGTTGGGCTGCTTCCACACTGTATCACTCTATGACTCTATGTCTATCTATAAACAAGATTGGTGAAAGAAGAAAACCGTTATAACGCAAGTTGCAGACTGATAATATTTGGCAATTTCCCACTCCCAGCACAGAAGCCACGATGAGGCAGTCTGAACCACACTCAATTCTGCTGTGTAAGACTTTCCACTGGTATCGCCTTGACCTTTCCAATGCCAGGGCATGGTGACAAAGCATGCACAGAACATTTAGTACTTGGCCTTGACTCAGCACCCCAGTTTCCACTGGCATTTTCTGTCCTTCTGTTTTTTAAAATACCAATTTCCTATTTAAAGGAGCAGAGTTAGACCTCAATCGGAAAAAAAAAAGCATTACTTATGTCACTCGCTTGGTTTTTTTTCAATGCCTTCTAATTCATCTTTTTCAGTTTGGCCGGTTTCTCCATCCACTGCTTGTAGCCTTCTGAGGTTACCTTTTTAATGGCATTTGCGGTAGGCCGTGAACTGAAAATGCCGTCACTGAAGAAGGAGCCTGTTTAAGTACAACGGCAAAATATGGACGACTAGAATTCACGTACTGCATCTTAGATGCGTCTATTCAATATGTAAGTGCTTCCTTTGCTGTGAGGTGCAACAATGAAAGGGCGGCACGGTGGCATGGCGGTAGAGTTGCTGCCTTCCAGCGCCAGAGACCCGGGTTCGATCCTGACCACGGGTGCTTGTCTGTACGGAGTTTGTGCGTCCTCCCCGTGACCAGCGTGGGTTTACTCTGAGATCTTCGGTTTCCATCCACACTCCAAAGACGTACAGGTTTGTAGGCTAATTGGCTTGGCAAAAGTGTAAATTGTCCCGAGTGTGTGTAGGATAGTGTTAATGTGTGGGGATCGCTGGTCGGTGAGGACTCGGTGGGCCAAAGGGCCTGTTTCCGCGCTGTATCTCTAAACACTAAAAAGAAACTAAATAATCGTTGATATGTAGCAAAACGTGGCAGCTGTTATGTACGGAGATCAAAATTCGGATAAGCTAAAATCCTGTTTTTCTTTTGGTAGCAGTGGTTTCGGGAGGAATGTTGGCCAGGAAACATAAAGAATTCCCTGGATCTTTCCTATCCATCTGAACAAACAAAAGCGACCGCATCTCTGACTATTTAGATCTTTCTCAGCATCTGCAGTTCTTTCCTACACATTTTGTCCTGTCTCACTACTGCGATGCACAAGGTGGTTAGAGGTACAAATCCTGAGGTCTGACTTGAACTTAGAAGGTTTTGATTTTGAGATAAGCCTGCTGCCAAATGTGGCAACTCGACATCAAGCCTTGTGACCCGTGTAAAATGGTGAAGCGTTAATCGTGTTGAACGGATGTCCTATCTCCTGATAGTTACGTTAGCAGGGAAAAAGTGTTTGGTTCAAGCGACAATGTAATTGCGTAGGACGGAACTGTAGATGCTGGTTTAAACCGAAGATAGACATAAAAAGTTGGAGTAACTCAGCGGGGCAGGCAGCATCTCTCTAGAGAAGGAATGGGTGAAGAAGGGTCTCGACCCGAAACATTACCCATTCCTTCTCTCCAGAGATGCTGTCTATCCCGCTGAGTTACTCCAGCTTTTTGTGTCTACAATGTGATTGATATACGTTTAATACACTTGAGGACCAATTTGAATCTAAAGTGGGAATTTGGCAGGTGAGGTAAAGTAAAGTGAATCTGACAATAGCTTCTGTCATTGACAGGATAAACCCAAGCAAATTCAACTCTTTCATTATCAGTTCTCTATGTCACAGTTATCCCATTCATTGCAATCTTTGTCAAATTATGTGTAGGTTAAGTGTAAATTGGTCCTAGTATGTGTAGGATAGTGTTAATGTGCGGGGATCACTGGTCGGCGCGGATTCGGTGGGCCGAAGGGCCTGTTTCCACGCTGTATCTCTAAACTAAACTAAACTAAACTAAACTAAATTATATTTCTGTTCAAGAATAGACAAAGTAGACATTTGCGGCATTGTATGGAAAGGGTCTAGTGGTCCCCAAAATAAATGATTAAATGTAACACAATGGTTTTGGAAGACTCATTCACAGTAGGTCCTCCTCTTCCTAATTTTGGAGCCAGAATTTCAGAGCCAAGCCATTTTCCAATGGGATAAATGAGATAAATAAATCAGGAAGAGAGACGGTCATGGTGGCGCAGCGGTAGAGTTGCTGCCTTACAGCGAATGCAGCGCCGGAGACCCGGGTTCGATCCCGACTGTGCTGATGCTGCCTGTCCTGCTGAGTTACTCCAGCAATTCTAGTTTTGTTTGTTTAGTTTATTGTCACGTGCACCAAGGTACAGTGAAAAGCATTTGTTGCTTGCTATCCAGTCAACGGAAAGACAATACATGATTACAATCGAGCCATTTACAGTGTACAGATATATGATAAGGGAGAAACGTTTGGTGCAAGGTAAAAGCCAGCAAAAGTCCGATCAAGAACAGTCCGAGGGTCACCAATGAGGTCAATAGCAGTTCAGGACTATCCTCTGGTTGTGGTAGGATGGTTTATTTTCCTGATAATAGCTGGGAAGAAACTGTTATCTTCACGATTGCTTGATCTAGGTTTTCGTCTCTTTTTTTACTTTAAGTTAAAACACCGCTTTATAGAAAGTATTCACTGAATCTGGAGCTGTGCGTTCCCACACTTCTGTAACTTTTGCCCGATGGGAGAGGGGAGAAGAGGGAGAGGCCGTGGGGAAGGAGAGGCACTTTGTGACTCAATCGCGTGCCATTGGGAGGAAGTCCGTGCCAGCAGGCTGTTCAAAGCCGAGCAAAAAGAATTTACTTGAAGCATCTTTAACCGGAGTAAGGCAGGTGCAAGATATAAAACCGATTGGTTCAGCTATGAGCTAACTCCAAGCGTCAGTTGTCTGACTGTCCCAGTGTTCCATACCCAGCCCTTCACAACACCATGCCTACCACCCACCTGTCACACAGGCGATGTGCAGCTTGTATGCCATTTTAGTTGCAAAATGCTTTTGAAAAATTGAATATAAGACACAAAATTCAAAATACAACATTGAAAAATTGAATGCAGATTTCTGCGAAATTTGATTTAGATGAATGTGCTGAGAGGTGAAGTGAAAGGCAAATATTTTCAGAAGGATGGAAAGTTCAGGGTAAGGTCTTTTTGCTGATTAGCCTCATTATTCAATGGGATTTTTTTTGAGTATTTGTAAATAAACCAATTCAGAAATTGAGCGACTGGAATTCGGTCCATATGACCTTTTGTATTGGAGCATGTGGTGGTAATGTAGTGATCTTTGATCTTCCCGCAGCCTCACCTTCCCCCCCCCCCTCACTAGCTCTAGTCCCTTGCAGCTACTTCCGGGGTGGTCCCAGCCTCCCTTATCTTGTTCGAGTGGATGTTTGTACATCCGCTGAGGCCCTGTACAAGAAGCGACAGAGACGAATGTACTTTTTTTGAGAAGGCTCCGCTCCTTCAATGTCTGCAGTGAGATGCTGCAGATATTCTACCAATCGGTGGTAGCCAGTGCCATCTTCTTCGCTGCCGTGTGCTAGGGCAGCAGGGCGAAGGCCACAGATGCCAACAGGATCAACAAACTCATCAGGAAGGCTGGCTCCGTCCTGTGGGGGGGGGGGGGGGGGAGTTGGATTCATGGAAGGTGGTCTTGGAGGGGAGGATGCTTCTGAAACTGTGGAGCATCTTGGACAATACAGCTCACCCCCTCCATGACACACTGGTCAACCTGAGGAGTACCTTCAGCAACAGACTGGTTCCACCAAGATGCAGGACAGAACGCCACAGGAGATCTTTCTTCCCTGTGTCAACCAAACTGTACAACTGTAAAACTTGCCCCCTTCTGTCGTGGGGTAGACCGAGACTGACTCCCCCCGCCAACCACCACCCTCCCCAATCTTTGCACATTTGCAGGTCACGTGGAGAACGCACAAACTGCGTACAGACAGCACCCGTAGTCAGGATCAAATACGGGTCTCTGTCGCTGTAAGGCAGCAACTCCATCGCTGCACCACCGTGTCACCCTAAGATGGTAGAGTTGCAGGACCTAGTATCCAGCACATATGAGCTGGCACAGCAGTAGAGTTGGTGCCTCACAGCGGCAGAGACCCGGGTTTGGTCCCGGCTATGGGTGCTGTCAGTGCGGAGTTTGTATGCTCGCCCCGTGACCTGCGTGAGTATTCTCCCTGTGACCGCAGGTGCTCCGGTTTCCTCCCTTTCGCTGGGTTTGGTAAAATTGTAAATAGTACCTAGCGTGTAGGATAGAGCTAGTGTACGAGGTGCTGGCTGGTCAGCGCGGACTTGGTGGTCCGAAGGTATCTCCCAATTGTTGCAACTCTGACGTGGGCAAGCTTTGGGCTCTCGGCTACTCCAAACATTATTCTTGAAATTAGGCCTTGAACATGAGAACAAATAAACGGAAAGCTTACCTTCTGATGGATAATGAGATCCCTCATCCATCTCTCTGCTCTCCCCTCGGCCCCATCCTCCTCACAACCTTTGTTTAGAGAATACTAACTATTTTTTCCTCACTACAACAAACTAAACATCTGAACATAGACAAAATTCTAAAACCGCTTGTCGTAGACAGCAGGGCAATTGCAATGACATTGAGTGTGTTTAAGTGCTTTTTCTGTTTATTTGACTAAATGATGTCTATTTTTCCTGCTTTCCCTAATGGAGTTTTTAAAAGCCAAGTGGGCCTTTTATGGCAATATGTGCGTTAGTTCCTGAAGGATTTGTGCGGACGGTCAGACAGAGATACAAACATTTGCCCTTAATCAATGTCATTGCTAGATTGCAATGTCATTCCAATCCTTTGGGACCTAATTGTAGTTTGCCAAGTAGACGATAACATATATAATCTCCACAGCTAATTTTGATTATCATTTATAAATGCACTCAAAACAAAATCATGCATTTATTCCTCTTCATCATTTCCAACCTGACATTGTCACACATGATACTGGATGAAAACTAGCAATGCCTGTTCCTGGGATTCCTTTATGACCCACGCACTTCAAACGAAAATGGTTCTTTGAATTATTTTCGGCAGCTTTGACAGCAGTTTTCAGTGATGTAAATTAAAATACCCTTTTCATGTCGGTGAGTTTCATTCTTGTGAGGAAAGCACAACACAAAATGTTGCTTCGTTTTCACGCAGGGTCAGCGTTAAGCATTTCCAGGTCATGCTGAGTAAGGGTCAAGAGCAGTTCAAGGCTCACTTTGGCCTCCACTGTCTTTGACTGCAACCTCATTAACTTTGTTTCAAATTGCTGCCCTGGTCGAAAAATATCTAACTCAATCAATAATGGAGAACTAACCGGATTAAACAAAAATATTAACATGGGCAGCACGGTGGCGCAACGGTGGAGTTTCTGCCTTGTATCGCCTGAGGCCCAGGTTCTATCCTGACCACGGGTGCTGTCTGTACGGAGTTTGTTCGTTCTCCCTGTGATTGCATGGGTTTTCTCTGAGTGCTCCGGTTTCCTCCCATACTCCAAAAACGTGCAGGTTTGTTGGTTAATTGGCTTTGATAAATTGCCCCTAACCCTAGCACTGTCCTACACACTAAGGTTAATCTTCCAATTTTTACCAATGCCAATTAACCTACAAACCTGCACATTTTGGGAGTGTGGGAGGAAACCGGAGCACCCGGAGAAATCCCACGCCATAAAGCAATATCAAATTAATACAGGCAAATGGGAGTGTTTCAGGTAGGCACGATGGTCAGCATAGAGGGCCAGCATGGAGGGCCAAAGGGCCTGTTACGTTGCTGCCTGACCCGCTGAGTTACTCCAGCATTATTGTCCTGGACTGTTTTAATGCCGTGCATCTCAACGTCTCCATGTCCTCACAACATGCTAACGTGCTTCACAGCAAAATAATTTCACCAGCACATCCTGAAAAATCTTAGAGATGTGGTGATCTTCTTATCGACTCCTCATCACTAGATTAGATGTTGTTCAGCCAGAGCTGAACGCATTGCTCGGCATCTGCATACAATGGTGTCTGTCGTGTCGCTTCTTGTGCGTGGTGGTGGAAAGATTGGTGGAAACAGGGCCGCAACATGAACGCTCTTTCCTTGACCCCAGATGTTGTGATGAGATTCTCCTGTTTCTTGTGTTTTGTAATGCCAAAGAAGGAGGCCATTCAGCCCATTACATGCGTGCTGGCTGTTGGAGCAACCCCATTCCCCTGTGACACTATCCTGATTCTCCTTCCACACTTACACTGGGGATAATTTACCATCACGAAAACATATGATACGATAGAACTTTATTTAACCCAGGAGGGAAACTGGCAAAACATGAAAGGTTTGATATAAATGCAAGAATTTGCCTGCCATGTTTGATTAAAACTAACTCCATTATCATGGATTTACTTGATAAATGTTTATGCTATTTACATGGAAAATACAGGTAAAGTTTCACAATAGAAAGGAACTGCAGATGCTGGTTTACACCAAAGATTGACACAAAATGCTGGAGTATCTCAGCGGGTCAGGCAGCATCTCTGGAGAAAATGGATGGGTGACGTTTTGGGTTGGGACCCTTCTTCAGACTGATTGTGGGGGAATGGGGTGGGGGGGGGGGGGTGGGGGTGGGGGGGGAGAGGGGTACTGTAAGCCCAAGAAGAGATCAGGACAAATTAGATGACCTCAGGCAGAGTGGTCCCCTGATAGGCCAATTGTTGGCTGCGGAAGGTGTGAACCCAAGGCCGTGATGGAAGCGTGTCAGAGTTGCCCTCACCTATCACGCACATACATCGTTGTAATCCCTATAATCAGACTGAGGGTCCTGGCCCGAAACGTCACCTACCCATTTTCTCCAGAGATGCTGCCTGACCCACTGAGTTACTCCACCATTTCATGTCTTTCTTTGATGTTCATACGTTCATAAGTGACGGGAGGAAGATTAGGCCACTTATCTACTCTGCCATTCAATCATAGCTGATCTATCTCTCCCTCTTAACCCCATTCTCCTGCCTTCTCCCCATAACCTCTGACACCTGTACTAATCAAGAATCTATCTCTGCCTTAAAAATATCCATTGACTTGGCATCCACAGCATTCTTGGCAATGAATTACACAGATTCACCACCCTCTGACTAAAATAAATTCCTCCTCATCTCCTTCCTAAAGGACTGTCCTTTAATTCTGAGTCTACTGCCTCTGGTCCTAGACTCCCATGAGTGGAAACATCCTCTCCACATCCACTCTATCCAGATTTTTCACTATTCGGTGAGTTTCAATGAGGTCCCCCCCCCCCCCCCGTCATTCTTCCAATCGCCAGCGTCGGTGCAGGCCCAGCGCCGACAAACACTCATCACACGTTAACCCACTCATTCCTGGGACCATTCCCGTGAACCTCCTCTGGACGCTCTCCAGTGGCAGCACATCCTGTACTCCCTCAGAGACGGGGCCCAAAGACTGCTCACGTTACTCCAAAATGCGGTCTGGCCAGCGTCCCGTGGAGGCTCAACATTCGCTAGGCTGTTTCTCAATGTCGGGTGAAACAATTGGGTTGCGGGGCCCTTTTGAATCCAGTGGGTCACTGAGTGTACAGCTCTCACTCCACCAGGTGAGCAATCTTGTTTTAAACCAGCTCGTATCAACGTGGCCATTGGAGGAAATGGCAGAAGCAGATTGGAAGGCAAGCAGCTGTCATCGTGAAAGAATGTGAGGGGCTCTAGAGGCCGCTTGGAAGTATTTAGCAGTTAACGCAAGTGCTGGCAACAAATCACCAGGCCGTGATGGAAGCGTGTCAGAGTTGCCCTCACCTATCACGCACATCACCGAGGCGTTAGATGGGCTTAGCCTCCACGTAGAAACTATGCCTAACGTGGCAGCGAGATTACTGCAGGCAGATTCCGTCCAGCTGCCCGGGCAAGTGAACCTGGGTCAAGTGGTCTTGATGAGTTGGCACACATGCTCTATCTAGTTCAAGGGCTGTCAGCCCCCGTGTCGCTTTATTTAGCCGCACCAAGCAACTTGTTTCACACAGTTAAAGAAGTTGACGTTATCTGTCCCATCTGCTCAAGTTGTCAGTGAAAGGGGTCACTGTTAAGGAGCTCGATTCACACTTCATACCCTCTTGATCCACGTCGAGAGTGGATCCAAATGCTCCCTGTAAATCAAGTTAAGATCCATGCTTCAACAGCTAGGCTGCTCACAGTGTTAAGGGACACTTAGTATGTCTGTCCCGCCAGTTCGTTATCTATCATTCAAAAGTCGGGGAAGTGATTTTATTGCAGAATTCATATTGGTGTCTCAAAATTTGTGTGGGTAATCATTTTTGGATGACTGTTCCATCGATTTTGCATGACCTCATTTTAACATTGATATTAAACATAGAAACATTGAAAATAGGTGCAGGAGGAGACCATTCAGCCCTTCGAGCCAGCACCACCATTCATTGTGATCATGGCTGATCATCCCCAATCAATAACTCGTGACTGCCTTCTCCCCATATCCCTTGATTCCACTAGCCCCTAGAGCTCTATCTAACTCTCTCTTAAATCCATCCAGTGATTTGGCCTCCACTGCCCTCTGTGGCAGGAAATTCCACAAATTCACAACTCTCTGGGTGAAAAAGTTTTTTTCTTACCTCAGTCTTAAATGGCTTCCCCTTTAATTCTAAGACTGTGGCCCCTGGTTCTGGACTCTCCCAACATTGGGACCATTTTTCCTGCATCTAGCTTGTCCAGTCCTTTTATAATTTTATATGTTTCTATAAGATATCCCCTCATCCTTCTAAACTCCAGTGAATACAAGCCTAGTCTTTTCAATCTTTCCTCATATGACAGTCCCGCCATCCCAGGGATCAACCTGGTGAACCTGCGCTGCACTGCCTCAATCACAAGGATGTCCTTCCTCAAATTAGGAGACCAAAACTGGACACAATACTCCAGATATGGTCGCACCTGATATTAATCCATTGAAAACAAACTGTTAAAATATGGAAAAGAAAGCCATGTGAGAACATTTAGTCATTATTGCAAAGATGAATATATAATAAATGACAAGAGCATGTTTGTATTTGGATTAAGTGCGATTAGAAATGTTTTTATGCAGAGTTTTCTCACTAATGTCGCCTTCCCAATTTATTGTCCCATTGTTTTTATTTTTTGGTTTTAGTTTTTAGTTTTAGGGAAAGGGTACGGAAACAGTCCCTTCGGCCCAGCGGGTCCGTGCCATCCAGCGTTCCCCGTACTCTGCCACCATCCTACACACTCGGGACAATTTTCAATCTTTACCAAAGCCAATTAACCTACCAACCTGTACGGCCTTGGAGTGTGGGAGGAAACCGGAGAACCCGGTGAAAACCCGCTCAGGTCACGGGGAGGAGGTACATATAGACTGCACCCATAGTCAGGATCGAACCCAGATCTCTGGCGCGGCAAGGCAGCAATTCCATCGCTGTGCCACCGTGCCACCTGTAAATATGGTGCCATTTATTCTCTCTTATGAATTCTTCCACTTGTCACCTGTTTATAAAATCCTTTACTACTTTTATCTTCTTTGCAAGTTTACTCTCATCATTTACTCCTGTCCTCTTAATCTATTATTTGGGTGGCCCCACAGCAGAAGCGTCCACGCCGAGGGGCTGGAAAATGGAAGTATCCCGAACTAATTCTGCTACCACCATCATCTATTGCAACAAGTGATGGCTCCCACTGATTGGCGCCTGAAGCTTCCGTCCTTGTCGGGACGGACGATGACAGCGATATCCACATGTGAAACATGGAAGATGGACACGAAAGAAGATTATTTGGGTGTCAGGGGTTATGGGGGGAAAGCAGGAGAATGCGGTGAGGAAGGAGAGATAGATCATGATTGAATGGCGGAGTAGACTTGATGGGCCGAATGGCCTAATTCTGCTCCTATAACCTATGAACCTATGAGCATTGTTCTTCTTTGCTGAAATCTAAGCTGCTCCATTTCCTTTGGCGATATACTGTACTTTGTCTACTATTTCTTTATGTGATTCCTCTTTTGATATAATACAATCTTTCACTCCTTTTATTGGCAGTGGACAGTCACATTTAATTTTACACTTTATGCCAGGTAGACTGTTAGTAGTTCCAACATTAACTGCGTGAATAGCAGTTTTGATTAATGCAGTACTTTGAAAAACGGTGAATATGCAATAAAAGTTCCTTGTTAAGGAAAACATAGACTTCCTGCATTTGTTCTGTCTTCCAATTGTCCCATTAATATTGGGTTAGTTTAGGGATATGGTGTTAAAAGAGGCCCTTCAGCCCACTGTGTCCATGCTGACTGGCTAGTTCTATCCTACACACGAGGGATAGTTAACAGAAGCCAACTAACCTCAACTAACCTGAACATCTTTAGAAGGTGGATGGCAACGGAGCACCTGGAAAAAACCCACACAGTCACAGGGAGAATGTGCAAACTCCGTAAAGACAGCAACCGTAGCCAGGCTCTCTGAAACTGTAAGGCAGCAACTGCCCCACTGCGCCACCGTGCCAGCTGGTGTTTAACCACCTTCACCTCTTTATATGAAGCTCCCCGCTCCCACATAGTCAACTACTTCCACGTACTCAACATTAAGTGCGATCATTGAAAGCTTGAAGAAACAGTTTGCTTACATTGGCATTTTTGCCAAACCTCGACCATAATTTCAGCCGGGGCTCGAGAGAATAATAATAATAATAATAAATTTTATTTAATGGGCGCCTTTCAAACATCTCAAGGACACCTTACATAGTATATCGGAATAACATATAATCGGAATAAAACAAGTAATAAAGACATCACAGAGACACAAATTAAAAAACAGGATTCAATCCAAAAACAGAAAATCAAAAACACAGTGTGAAGAGAGAGCAGCGGCAGCCAAAGCGCGCCAGCGTTCACTCTCTCTTCACGGCAGCCATCTTGGACACAGACCTACAAGACTACAATTAGACAAAAAAATCATCCAGAATGGTGGCAATCCTGCTATTTCTAAGCGCCAGGGACATATAAAACTCTGGGTTCCTGTGTATCATGAATTCCCATCCAAATTGCTAATTTGTGGATTTAAAAAGGAAAGGAATGTAAGAACTTGCCTTATAATAACATTTTTCAATGTCATCAAATGTTCTCAGGTGATTTAATTTAGTTTAGTTTAGTTTAGAGATACAGAGGGGAAACAGGCCTTTTGGCCGACGGAGTCCGCGCCGACCAACAATCCCACACTAGCACTATCCTACACATTTGTGACGATTTACAATTTTTGACGAAGCCAATTAAACTACAAACCTGTACGTTTTTGGAGTGTGGGAGGAAAGTTGAGTATCTTGGGAAGACCCACGCGGTCACGGGGAGAATGTACAAACTCCATACAGACGGCACCTGTGTCGAGTCTCTGGTGTTGTAAGGCAGCAACTCTACCGCTGTGACACCGTGCCGCACCCTAAAGTGCTAATGAATTTAGTGCAAGCTGTCATCTATTTCTATATAATTGATACGACAATTACTTTAGATATGTGTTGAAAGAGTTTGTAGGTAATTAGAATTTTCCATCTTCCGCTCCACTGGATTCTCAGTTGGATAGAGCAGTCAAAGCAAGGGTTCCTCATGAGATTTGGAGGAATGGGTCTGGTCTGAAAGCCAAATGCTGCTCCTAGCTAAGGTATAGGAAGGAACTGCGGATGCTGGTTTAAACTGAAGATAGACACAAAAAGCTGGAATAACCCAGCGGGATCTCTGGAGAGAAGCATCTCTGGAGAGAGGGAATGGGTGACAAGACCCAAGGGTCAAGACGTTTTGGGTGATGAGACTCAAGGGTCTATCCGAGCTTTTTGTGTCTATCCTAGCTCAGGTATTCTGATTTGGAAGTGGCCACTGTCTCTTTGTGCTGGTCTTGCGCTGATCAGGCCTGGATAGCCTGTCCCACTTAGGCGATTCTTTTAGGCAACTACAGGCGACTAGTTTGTCGCCACATGTTCGCCAGTGATCGCAAAAAGTCGTTGCGTTTTTCTGGTCGCCGCTAAATTTTGAACATGTTGAAACATTTTCGGCGACAGTGGGTTTGACGCCAATGAGCATAACTTGACTTATCCTGATGTAGGTGCTGTCGTAGGTTGTTGCCAGGATGACGTAGGTTGTCGCCGGTTTTTCGGCAGCCTGCTACGACTATGACAGTCGCCGGCAGTTGTCTAAATATTGCCAAGTGGGACAGGCCCATGAGGGAGGATCTGCCAGCTTCAGTCAAGAGTCCTGGACCACCCAAAGCAGAAAAAACCGAAATGTGTTGGAACCCATCCATTCTGACTGTCCCTTCCATTGCTCTTGGCAAGGCTGCAGACATTGAGTAAACAGAGTATTTATTTTTATCCTGCTTGGACAGAAACCAAATGGAATCGTCCTGTTTATCTGTGAGTCCAAAGAACATTGGTTGGTGGCAGTGATGAAGTCCACAATGTCCATGTTGATTTTGGCACCGTTGAGATATTCCGAAAATAACTGAAGTGAGTAGTTTGAAGTCTCTGGAAGAAGACCGTGGGGAAATGTGTGGCTCTTTAGGCAACAATGTAACAGTGCATGTATTGTTGAACTAACCCCAACACCTTTGTTTTTTAGGAACTTAACCTGAAGATGGCTGAGCAGTGGAGAATTATCATGGCATGTTGTTTAGATTCAGCTACAGTTCGATAATTTGTTCTTCTTCTTTTCGTTTCCATCTTGTTACAAATGTTGGCCTCGCTGTCAACGTCCGTCCTGAAAAGTACACAAGCTTCCGGCGACAATCAGTGGGTGATGATGGTAGCAGAATTAGCTCGGGATAGTTCCAGTTTCCAGCCCCGCGATGGGATGCTTCTGCTAAGGGGCCGACAATTTGTTTATCATGACAGGGCTTGGGGAACAGCTCAAAGTACTAATCAACAATGGCGCATCAACAATGGTTGCTGCCTTATAGCGCCAGGGACTGAGGTTCGATCCTGGCTACAGGTGCTGTCTGCATGGCGTTTGTACGTTCTACCTGTGATCGTGTGGGTTTTCTCCAGGTTCTCCAGTTTTCTCCCACATTCCATAGGGTTGCAAGTTAGTTGACTTCGGTAAATTGTCCCTAGAGTGGAAGTTCATAAGTTCCAGGAGCAGAATTAGACCATTCAGTCTATCAAGTCTACTCAACCCTTCAATCATTGCTGATTTATATTTCCCTCTCAACTCCATGTTCCTGCCTTCTCCCCATAACCCCTAACACCCATACTAATCAAGAATCTGTCAATCTCCACCTTACAAAGTGTAGGATAGAACTAGTGTTCGGGGTAATTGTTGGTCGGCGCGGACTCGGTGGGCCAAAGGGCCCGTTTTCACGCTGTATCTCTAAATTAAACTAAAGTAGGAACTTTGTTGTTTTATCTGGACACGTGACAATAGAACACTCTTGACTCTTGACACATCAGACTCCTAGAAGTCGTTCCCTTGCACCTTCACGAATGTTTCCTTCCCACCCCTCAACAGGCTGGCCCAAGTCCATCATCGGGATCCTTTGGGAGTCATAAGTAAAGCACAACTGACCTGCATCTTCAGCCACAAGTCAATGGCATGAGGCTTAGGAAGCCCACAGTGACCTCAATCTGTCTCAGGTTACCATGCGACCAAGTGCATTTGGGAAGTTTATCACGGGGTTTTTCGGAAGTGTCATTTGTCTTTCTACATTCCACCTGTCATATGGACAGACATTACAATAATAACCCGACATCTGGGTTTTTCTTTTGTGCCGACGAGTTTACTAAGCTCCAGCTATCCCCGAACCATTTCAAACAGACGAAAACCGAAGCAACAGAAAAGATCTAAAGCGTGTATCCTTAGGAATGTTTTGAAAACTGCATCCCTCGTATGATGATATAAAAATGTTAAATGCTGCCCATAAGGTGGCGGCGCAGCGGAGGAGTTGCAGCCTCACAGCGCCAGAGACCCGGGTTCGATCCTGACCACGGGTGCTTGTCTGTACAGAGTTTGTACGTTCTCCCCGTGACCTGCGTGGGTTTACCCCGGTAACTCCAGTTTCCTCCCACACTTTGAAGAAGTAGAGATCTGTGGGAGAATTGGCTTGGTGTCATTGTAACTTGTCCCCTAGATTGTGTAGCATAATATTAAGCCCCTGTCCCACTGTACGAGGAAATTCAAGAGTTCTCCCAAGTTTTCCCCTGATTTGAACTCGGAGAATGTCCGTAGCGGGTCCGTAGGAGTTCGTGGATGTCTTGTAGCGGCGGAGGTACTCGGGACATTCGGTAAACTCGTGATGTTTTTTCATCCTTGCAAAAAATGTCCACAATTAAAAAAATACTTGTGATGAAAAAAATTGCTACTTTTCACTCGTACGAGCCGCTACGAGACATCCACAAACTCCTACAAAAGGCCTGTTTTGTAATGTTTTAGGAGTGTTTTGTAATCTGCTTGTTAAGGTATGAGTAGGTCAGATCAGTGCTCTAAGATCTCTTGTGCTTCCTACTTAATGATTTTCCCTGATGGTCGATGTAATGATTGTTTCATGACCTTTCTCTGTTGCTGGACGAATGAGGAGCAGCAGTGACATTTGGCAGAATGACACAGAGTGCTGGAGTAACCCAGCAGGTCAAGCAGCATAAGTTCATAAGTTATTGCCATGCATCATATACAGGCCCTCTCATAGATGAACTGAGGCCCAGGCCGATTTCAATTTTAGAGGCCCCCAAACCAAGATCAAGCAGAGGCCTCATTTTTAGTGGCCCCCAAATCAAGATCCCTTTGAAGCAGATGGCCATGAGGCCCATGCCAAATGGCACTCATTGCCCCCCCACCCACCCCCCCCCCCCCCCCCCCCACCCCCCTCTGACAGGGCCTGATCGTATATTGTGGTTATGGTAACATAGAACCAGATTCGAACAAACACTGGATATTGTCCTTGTGCGGAAATAACCAGGTATTGTCAATCATCATTAAACATAGAATTATTAGGCCGAATTGTAGAAGAATATTCTGAAATACAGTAAGGTGATACCAGAAGATTTATTGAACTTCCCTAACTGAAATAACACACTGTCGGGTCGAACCATTCCGTGTCCCAGTAAAATCTTCACCCACTCGGTTCTTTAAATCAAAACTAACCTTGGAGAAATTAGATGCTTAATAATATCGTGTCCAAACATGTCAAGTACGTTTCAGTGCATCAGACGTTCTCACTTAAAATTCTGTTCGACCGTAAGTTTTCTTTTAATTCTTAGCTTTATTTAGACATCTATTTTTATTCTGGAAAATATGAGCATATTTTTCCATTGAACTGAACACCTAATACTAATTATAACGTTGCAGGATTATTCATGGCTGTCGTAGTGTATTGTCGTGGAGCGGTGTAGTCCATCGGAGTCCAGGTGATATTTTACAGTATGTTACAGAACTGTAAGCTCCTTGTTCTTCCCTTTTTGAACGCTCTCGGTTTGTTGTTTTATAGAAGAGCCCGGAGGGGTTTTACCTAATTTCACATTTTGAACATTTAAAATACCATTTTATTTTAATTCACCTTGGTTTCACTCAGAACCAAAACTGGATACTTTTGATACTCTATCTTAAATTGGTCACAATAGCTGGCAATGTCTTCCATATGATAGACACAAAAAGCTGGAGTAACTCAGCGGGACAGGCAGCATCTCTGGAGAGAAGAAATGGGCGACGTTTCGGGTCGAGACCCTTCTTCAGACTGGGCGCATCGACCAGCGATCCCCGCTCACTAACACAATCCCATAACCACAAGGGACAATTTTACATTTACACCAAGCCAATTAACCTACAAACCTGTACATGTTTGTTGTGTGGGGGAAAACCGAAGATCTCGGAGTAAACCTATGCAGGGCACAGGGAGAACCTACAAACTCGGTATAAACAAGCACCCCGTAGTCAGGATCAAACCCGGGCCTCTGGCGCTGTAAGGAAGCAACTCTACCGTTACACCACAGTGCCGCAGTAGTAGAATATTTCTGAAGACCGGTGTAAAAATTAACGCCATTACAACAGATCATTGATGTGGTTGGTGTTAGCAGTAATCTCTTCCCATGAGAGAACTTGGAATGGAAGATCTAGTTGAGGAGTTTGGTATTGGACATCTGAACATTGTGGTCTTCCCATTATCACCAATGGGAATGTCCAAGGGGAAGTGAATGCTGACATTGGTTTGCTTGTCCTTCAGGTGACCGATGAGGGATTTGCAGAGACGGTGATGATCATATCTGTCCAGTGTTTGTGACCAATTTAACATAAGAGTATCTTTCCAGTCCAGAGATGTCTGAAGAAGGGTTTCGACCCAAAACGCCACCCATTACTTCTCTCCAGAGATACTGCCTGTCCTGCTGAATTATTCCAGTTTTTTTGTGTCCATCTGCTCTGTGTAGTCCAGCTCTAAAAACTTATGGGAAGGATCTCTCTGCTGTTCTGTAGCCCATGGTTTTTTGCTGGGTGTGAGGTCTTGAACATCAAATTACCTTTTGTAGCTGGAATAAAGCCTACGCTGGCACATTGAAGGCAGTGTTGAATCTCGTCGTTGGTGTTTGATTTCAGTGAGGGATGGACCCTGATATATAGGATTGTTTTCCAATTGGTGGGCAGTGGGATCAAATTTTTTAGTTTAGAGATAATCAAGAGATTAAGGTTTACATTTGTTTTAGTATCTTAACTGTGGCAGTGGTGGAGTTACGGCCCTACAATGCCACAGACCCGGGTCCGATCCTGACAACGGGTGCTTGTATGTACGGAGTTTGTACATTCTCCCCCGTGACCCGCGTGGGTTTTCTCCGAGATCTTTGATTTCCTCCCACACTCCAATGCTGTGCTTGGTATCTATAAATGATGATATTTGGCTTGGTATCATTATAAATTGTTCCCAGTGTGTGTGTGTGTGTGTGTGTGTGTGTAGGATAGTGTTAGAGTGGGGGGATTGCTGGTCGGTGCAGACTCGGTGGGCCGAAGGGCCTGTTTCCCTGCTGTATCTCCAAACTAATCTAAACTAAACTGCTGCTTTCAACTGACACCTGATCTTTTGGATGAAATTTGCTCCTTGTGGCTTTGTTTCCACATTTTCGCTTTTGAAAAGACCACCAAAGCTTCACACGTGTAATCCAACTGCGACCAATCCAAATAGTTACCTTTCGCCATTAGGTATTTCTTGTGCTTGCCATATTCGCTGTAACATGGGGTCACAACTTCCAAACTTGGCAGAAAGTATTCATGGTGCATTTGGTATCAGCCTCTTCCCGATTTCAAAGTGACCGCGTTATCGCTGTTTACAAAAACGTAATTGAGTGATGTCAAGTCAACTTTAGACGCTGGACTACTTTGGCACAATACATCCCTGCGGCACTGATTGCCCACCAGAGCAACCACTGCATTTCAAAGTCTTATACTGATGTTGGCCAGAAGAATTCTATAATCATAATAGTTTGGCAGTTCCGCGAGATTTATTGAAACTTCATCCGTTCTATATTGGTTTCAGTTTTTTTCTCGTCGCTCTGTTTGCACAGACAGCCATGTGGTTAAATTGAGTAGAATAAAGAGTAGGAGTTGGACTTGGAGGGATTTTGCTTGTGTTGGCCCAGGCCCGACTAACTGCAGACAGACGCTCGGAGTTAATTACATTAAATGGTGAGAACATTACTTGACCCTGGTGGTGGTGGACCAGATGGTATCCATTGTACTTTCTTGCGCGTTAGACTTTAATGGCAGTGTGATATCTGAGCACGCTGGGCTGTTTTTCTTTCACCGGGGGAGGAGGGATTGGGAGTGGGTGGGCTGCCAGCTGCTCGGGCTTCTTGCTTTGGAATATGTTCACAAAGTTCAGATTGGTAGCATGTGTTATTTTGGTTGAAATGAGTGCCCTTCGATCTTCTAGATTGGTCATAGTCCCAGTGTCTTTCAGCGTGGCAACAGGCCCTTTACCCCAACTGGCCCACGCCAGCCAACATGTCCCATCTACACTCGTCCCACCTGCCTGCATTTGGCCCATATCCCTGCAAACCCGTCCTATCCATGTTCCTGACTAAACGTTTCTTAAACGTTGAAATAATAATAATAATAATAATAATAATAATAATGCATTTTATTTGCTGGCGCCTTTCTGGACACCCAAGGACACCTTACAGGATAAAATCACTATACATTTATCAATATTAAAATCAAGTTGATTAAAAACAAAAAACAAAAAAAACAAAAAATACACAAAACATTTTAAGTAATTAAAATTAGGGTGAACATGGTGGAAGTTATGTCGGGTATGCTAATCTAAACAGGTGTGTTTTGAGTTGTGATTTGAATTGATCGAT
The DNA here is from genome assembly GCF_010909765.2 of Amblyraja radiata. Lineage (NCBI taxonomy): Eukaryota > Metazoa > Chordata > Chondrichthyes > Rajiformes > Rajidae > Amblyraja > Amblyraja radiata. The sequence goes on along the minus strand of NC_045981.1, from coordinate 14,641,484 downwards.
AGTGTCCAGGTGACGGATGGGAGGTGGGAGAGTGTTCCAGAGACGTGGGGCAGAGCAGCTGAAGGCTCTGGCACCCATGGTGCTGAGTCTAAATGTATGGACAGTTAAAATTGCAGCTGAGGAGGAACGAAGTGACCGGGAAGGAGTGTATGGTAGCAGCAGGTCAGAGAGGTATTGGGGAGCAAGGTGGTGTAGGGCTTTGAAGGTCAGCAGTAAAATCTTGTAGTTAATCCGGTGGTGCACAGGGAGCCAGTGGAGCTGAGTGAGGATGGGTGTGATGTGGTCCGATGATCTGGTGCGGGTGATGATCCGGGCTGCAGAGTTCTGAATGCATTGGAGGCGATGAAGAAGTTTATTGGAGGTGCAAGTGAGGAGGGCGTTGCAGTAATCGATGCGGGATGTGACCAGAGCGTGGATGAGGACTTTTGTATTGTCTTTGGAGAGGGAGGGGCGGAGTCTGGAGATGTTGCGGAGATGAATGTATGCAGAGCGTGTGATATTGCTGATGTGGGGGCCAAAGGAATGTGTACTGTCCAGAATGACGCCGAGACTTTTGACATGGGAGGAGGTGGGTATGGGTGAGTCATCAACTGAAATGGTGAACGGGTGGGTTTTGGAGAGTGTGGACTTTGAGCCAATTAGCATGATTTCTGTTTTATTTCCATTGAGTTTTAGAAGGTTGAGTGACATCCAATTGCTGATAGCTTGAAGACAGGTGGTGAGGGCAGTTGGGGGAAGGGAGGTGTTTGGTTTTGTGGAGAGGTAAAGTTGTGTATCATCGGCGTAGCAGTGAAAATTGATTCCAAAATGACGGAGAATATTGCCAAGAGGTTGAATATAGATGATAAAAAGCAGTGGCCCCAGCACCGATCCCTGAGGAACACCATGGGTGACTGTGGCAGTTGTGGATGTGACTTTATTTCTCTGGATGTACTGTTTTCTGTCATGTAGATAGGACCTGAACCAAAGTAGTGCATTGTTGTTGATGCCGGTGGCAGATAGACGTTCCAGAAGAATTGGGTGGGAGATGGTGTCAAAGGCTGCTGTGAGGTCGAGGAGGATCAGAATGGATAAGTGTCAGCTGCGAGAAGGAGATCTTTTGTAATTTTTACCAAGGCTGTTTCAGTGCTGTGATTGTGGCGAAAACCGGACTGAAATGGTTCATAGAGGTTATTGTTTTGAAGGTGGACTTGAAGTTGTGTCGCTACTGTCCTTTCCAGAAGTTTAGTGATGAATGGGAGGTTGGAGATGAGGCGGTAGTTATTTGGATTGTTTGGATCAGAACCTGTTTTTTTTAGAATCGGGGTGACAGAAGCTGTTTTGAGAGATGTAGGGACAGTAGCAGTTGATAGGGAGGAGTTAATTATGGACGTTATGATGGGTGAGATAGAGGGCAGATAGTCCCTGCCTCAACTACCTCCGGCAGCTCCTTCCATACACCCTCCACTCTTTGTGTGAAAAAGTTACCCCTCAGGTTCCTATTAAATCTTTCCTCCCTCACCTTAAACCGATGTCCTCTGGTTCTGAATTTCCCCACTCTGTGCAAGAGTCACTATGCATCTACCCGATCTATTCCTCTCACGGTATATTCTTTGTACACACTATAAGATCACCCCTCATCCTCCTGCTCTCCAAGGAATGGAGTCCGAGCCTGCTCAACCTCTTCCTGTACCTCAGACCCTCGAGTCCTGGCAACATTCTTTGAAATCATCTCTGCACCCTTTCCAGCTTGACAAAAAATTAGGCTATTAATGAGGTGCAAGGACAGCACACAGTTGCCAGCTGAATACTGGGTTGTCAGATGTTGAAATGCGGTGGCGCAGCGGTAACGTTGCTGCCTTACATCGATTGCAGCGCCGGAGACCCGGGTTCGATCCTGACTACGGGTGCTGTCCGTATGGAGTTTGTACTCCCTCCCCGTGACCTGCGTGGGTTTCCTCCGAGATCTTCGGTTTCCTCCCATACTCCAAAGGCGTACTGGTTTGTAGGTTAATTGGCTTGGCAAATGTTAAAAAAAAATTTAATTGTCCCTAGTGGGAAAAGGATAGTGTTAATGTACAGGGATCGCTGGTCGGCGCAGACCCGGTTGGCCGAAAGGGCCTGTTTCCGCGCTGTATCTCTAAACTAAACCTTTGCTGCATGTGATCATATGCTCATATGTGATAGGAGCAGAATTAGGCCATTCAGCCATCAAGGCCTTCAAGTCTACTCTGCCATTCAATCATGTCTTTTATTTATTTATTTATTTTTAATTTTTTTTATTAGAAGTAGACATATTATAAAATGTAGTTACATATTATAGTAAAAAACTTTTCATATACATCAGTCATACATTATTAAAATTTTCCATTATCAATTACTTCTGCTTCTAGTGTTTTTATTTTTTATAGAAAGAGGGAAAAAGAGAGGGTAGAAAGTTACAAATAAAAAAGAAAGAAAAAAAAAAACACAACAGAAAAACAAGGGAGGTGGAATGGGTTACCTGTAATACGTCAATGGAGATAGGTTCGTAGGTTATAAAGTATAGCTTTTCATCTGTTCCTGAGTTCAAGTTTCAGTTGGGTCCTCGTGCTGTGCCAATCTATCCCTTCAGATAGTTAATGAATGGAGCCCAAATTTTATGGAAAAGATCTTGTTTGTCCATTAAGACAAGTCAAATTCTTTCTAAGTATAGGGTCTCCGACATTTCCGTAATCCACATTTTAATTGTGGGGGTTGTAGGGCCTTTCCAAAATTTTAATATTAATTTTTTCCCGGTTATTATACTGTAGTTGAGGAAATTTCTTTGGTTTGTTGTGAGTGTTAAGCTTTGTTCTGATATTCCAAGTATTATTAATTTTGTGTCTGGGTCCAGTTTTGTATTAATAACTTCTGAAGTTATTTCAAAAATATCAGTCCAGAAATGTTTAAGTTCCATTCAATCATGTCTGATCGATCTTTTCCTCGCAACCCCATTCTCCTACCATAACCCCTGAAACCCTTCCTAATCAAGAATCTGTCAATATCTGCCTTAAAATATCCATTGACCTGGCCTCCACAGCCTTCTGCGGCAATGAATTCCACAGATTCACCACCCTCTGACTAAATAAAATCCTCCTCATCTCTTTTCTAAAGATACGTCCTTTTATTCTGAGTCTATGACCTCTGGTCCTGGACTCTCCCACTAGTGGAAACACACTCTCCACATCTACTCTATCCAGGCCTTTCACTATTGGTAAGTTTCAACGAGGTCCCTCCTCATTCTTCTAAACCTCACTAGATTTCCCCATGAAGCAGGATGCATGGCCAGCACTTTATAAGCAAACCCCATCCACTCTGCATCATTCTGGAACTGGAAGGGACTTAATTTCCTCATTGTTATCCACACATGATTGAGCAACAAAGCTGGCACAGCTACAATCTGTTAAAGAACACATAGTGCTGGCATAACTCGACGGGTCAGGAGGCATCTCAAGAGGACATGGATAGGCGACGTTTCTAGACAGGACCCTGCTTCAGACCGGAGAATCTGAGGAAGGATCCTGACCTGAAAGGACACAAAGTCCTGCAGTAACTCATCAGGTTTGTCGACATCTTTGGAGAACGTGGATAAGTGATGTATCGCGTCTGGACCCGCACCCGAAACATTGCCTGTCCATGTCTTCCAGATTGGAGAATCTGGAGATGAAACCTGATCCAAAAGAACACAAAGTGCTGGAGTAACTCAGCGGGCCAGGCAACAACTCCAGAGAACATGGATAGGTCATTTTTCGGTTCTGGAACCTTACCCAAAACATCGTCTGTCCATGTCATCCAGAGATGCTGCCTCTTCCACTGAGTTAGACTTTAGACAGAGCCAGTGTTGGTGGTGGATACAGATACAATAGTGGTGTCTAAGAGGCTTGTAGATAGGCACATGGATATGCAGGGAACTGGGGGATGGTGGATCTGTGCAATTGTTTGCCATAGAAGGCAGCAGAGGCAAAGTCGGTGGATATATTTAAGGCAGAGATTCTTGATTAATACGGGTCCCAGAGGTTATGGGGAGAAGGCAGGAGAATTGGGTTAGAAGGGAGAGATAGATCAGCCATGATTGAATGGTCTTATTCTACTATGTAACTCATCAGGCTTGGTGAGACCACACCTGGAGTACTGCGTACAGTTTTGGTCTCCTAATCTGAGGAAAGACATTCTTGCCATAGAGGGAGTACAGAGAAGGTTCACCAGAATGATTCCTGGGATGTCAGGACTTTCATATGAAGAAAGACTGGATAGACTCGGTTTGTACTCGCTAGAATTTAGAAGATTGAGGGGGGATCTTATAGAAACTTACAAAATTCTTAAGGGGTTGGACAGGCTAGATGCAGGAAGATTGTTCCCGATGTTGGGGAAGTCCAGAACAAGGGGTCACAGTTTAAGGATAAGGGGGAAATCTTTTAGGACTGAGATGAGGAAAACTTTTTTCACACAGGGAGTGGTGAATCTCTCGAATTCTCTGCCGCAGAAGGTAGTTGAGGCCAGTTCATTGGCTATATTTAAGAGGGAGTTAGATGTGGCCCTTGTGGCTAAAGGGATCAGGGGGTATGGAGAGAAGGCAGGTACAGGATACTGAGTTGGATGATCAGCCATGATCAAATTGAATGGCGGTGCAGGCTCGAAGGGCCGAATGGCCTACTCCTGCACCTATTTTCTATGTTTCTATGTTATGTTTCTATGTTACTATCACTTATGATCTTGTGATATGGATCATGTTCAGGCAGATGAGATCAGTTTAACTTGCCATCATGTTCAGGGCAAGCATTGTGGGCTGAAGGGCCCGTTCTTGCGCTGTACAGCTCTATGTTCGAATCCTGAACACTTAGCACAAGCAAACAAGGCCACATTTGATGAGTTGCTCTTGGCTCCAGTGGGTATTCCGATTGGATTGTTTACTTTGCTAATCTATACTTGCTTATTTGGTTCACTCAATCGGCAATTGCAAGGGAAAAGCTCAACCCAAAGGTGCAAATAAATTCAGCAGAAATCTAGACACCCCTTGCGCACAAATATCAAAGGGGACCATAGGCCCATACCTGGCCCATTCCAGACCTGGCTGACCATAGGCCAGCCAGGTCTGGAATTTTAATTTTAGTTTTTTAGTTTCGGAGATACAGCGCGGAAACAGGCCCTTCAGCCCATCCATGCCGACCACCGATTCCCTCACACTTACACTATCCCACACACACGGGGGACAATTTACACTTATACCAAGCCAATTAACCTAAAAACATGTACGTCTTTGGAGTGTGGGAGGAAACCGAAGATCTCGGAGAAAACCCACCCAAAGGTCATGAGAGAAGTTCCAAACTCCGTACAGACAGCACCCGTAGTCAGGATCCAACCCGGGTCTCTGGCGCTGTATGGCAGCAAGTCTACCGCTGCGCCACCGTGCACCGCACCATATTTATTTATTTATTTATTTAACCTTTACCGATATTTATTTTCGGCACAAATCCTCAACAGTTTAGCCAAACAGTTTACGGCAACTTGTCTTTTATTTTCCTTTTAATAGAAACCAGGTAGAAACTTTGGAAATTTCCCATTCGATTCACATCGTCACTTAATTCACAAACAAACAAGTTAACACCAGATTTTAAATGGCGGTCCTGAAACAGATTCACGTTTTAAAAATAGAAAGGCACTGAAAGGTAATGAAGGGAGTTGATAAAGGTAGGCGGACTGTTCTCCGGAGGTGTGAGCCTTTTCTGCTCCCTCCCAATGTATGCTCATCGAACAGCCAACGTGAAGAGAAATTGAAAGCTCGAGGAATATGGGCGCATGGTACCAAAGTTCTTAATTTTGGCATCACGGTCAGGCTTGTATGCTTTGGTAACAACTAATGAGAACCAGCAGGGTCACATGCAAACAGAAACTGCACGTGTGCAGTGAGTGTTTCTTGCCCAATGTAATGACTTAAAGATGCGCTACTGTTCGACTTATAAACCCGAAATTCCAAAATACACCAGTGAGCAGCTTAAAGGCAGTGGCAACAAATGGCAGTTCAACGTGCTAATTTTCAAAGGCCCTCGCTGCTGCCCCTGGTGCAAGTGTAATCTGGCTAATGAAGGACATATTTAATATAACAATGGCAGTAGATCTGCATCTCTGTCTCCATCTGTGGTTTTTGGACCAAGCACTGTTTACATCCCCCAACTTTAGTCTCCTGGCCTTGTCATTCATGAAAACCACACGCCTTCCTTTCAGCCATAGGTTTTCCGAACTTAAAAAATACACAAGGGGATCTGCAATTAATTAACTGCCAACCACACTAAGACTTGCTCGTAACATGAAAAACAACAGCAAACTGATAAAATCCACCATCGATTTAATAAAGAACTATGTTGCTATAGTAACAACCTGTTCATTAAGTCATTTGATTTGGTTTACTTTGGGGACACAGTGCAGAAACAGGCCCTTCTGCCCACTGAGTCTGCGCTGACCAGTGAAACAGGAACAACATGTTCATTACTAGTTTCAAAGTTGTCTTGTTGAGTCTCATTGTCTGTAACTCGTTCTCACCAAGCCCACAGCTAACAATGGCCTTCCTTGCTCATCATTACTATTTTGCATGTCTTTCATTCATCTGTTCCATATCTCTCTATATCACAGTCTATATCTCTCGTTTCCCTTTCTCCTGCCTCTCAGTCTGAAGAAGGGTCTCGACCCGAAACATCACCCATTCCTTCTCGCCAGAGATGCTGCCTGATCCGCTGAGTTACTCCAGCGTTTTGTGTCTATCTTTGGTTTAAACCAGCATCTGCAGTTCCTTCCTACACATTTAATCATGTTGCTGCATCAGTTACGAGGGAGTGCCAGAGATAAGAACAGTTCATATCTCCCTCCAGCTCCTTCTGGGTGTACTAATAAGAGTGCTGCTGGTGAATCTTAGTTGTAACTGGGCGCTGTGGCAGCTCTTAGATCTTGTGGTGTTTTTCAGTATAAAACAGGGGAATATCTAGAATGATATTCATTGCTGTTACCTACAGCAGGGCGGCAGGTTGGGGCAGTGCCAGAGTTGCTGTCTTGCAGTGCCAAAGACCCCGGGTTCGATCCTGACTATGGGTGCTGTCCATACGCAGTTTGTACGTTCTCCCCGTGACCTGTGTGGGTTTTCTCCAGGTGCTTGGGTTTCCTTCCACACTCCAAAGACGTACAGGTTTGTAGGTTGATTGGCTTGGTCAAATTGTAAATTATCCCTGGTGTGTAGGATAGTTTTAGTGTGTGAGGATCGCTGGTCAGCACGCCCTCAGTGGGCCGAAGGGCCTGTTTCTGCACTGCATCTCTACACTAAACCAAATCAAATATCACTAACATTAATTCTCGAGCCATTATCGGATTATTATTTGTGAACACTTGGATTGCTTAAGGGGCTGTCCCACTTGGACGACCTAATCCACGAGTTCTGGCGAGTTTGCCCTCGACTCATACTTGCAGGATGGTCGACACGAGGTCGTAGGAGGTCTTCGTAACTCTCCTTCATGCTCGACAGTGGTCTCCGCGTACTCGAGGCCTCAGTTAGGTCGCGGCGTTTTTTTCAATATGTTAAAAAATGCCCGCGGGTAAAAAAAGGTCGCCATGGAAAAAAATCGATACTTTTTTTAAGGGTAGGTTTGGTCGTAGTAGGTCATAGTAGGTCGGAATATTAGTTGTAGGTAATCAAGGGTAGTCGAAGGTAGTCGTAGATAGTCTTCACCATAGTCGAAGGGAGGTCGAAGGGAGGTCGAAGGAGATTGAAGGAGGTCGTCTTCACTCTTCACTATTCGGTGTCCAATTTTCCCGAAGTTAGTCGTAGCTCGTCGAAGCTGGTCTTCAACACGGTCGAAGGAGGTCTTAAACTTGTCATTTTTTCAAACTCTTCTAAACTCGCCAATTAGGTCGCCCAAGTGGGACAGCCCCTTTACAACTCAACATTATGAACACTGAATTTTCTAAATGTATGTAGCATCTCACACCCCCCCCCTCTTCCTTCCTCTCTCTTCCCCTCTTCTTTATCCCCTCTTCCCTCACTTCCCTCCCCTGTCCCACCTGTATTCTCACATATTTCTCCCCTTATCTCACCCAATCCCACAACTTGTGTTGTCACAGTTATTATATGTCTTTACTCAAAAAGACATCTTTATCTTCCTCATGATGCTTTCTGTATGGAAGCCTTTTCATATGATTTTATTTATAACAAATTGAAAAGTGCTCAGGGTCTCAGTGAATCATCTCAGAGGATGTGGAGAGGATGTTCCCACCGGTGTGAGAGTCTAAGACCAGAGGTCATAGCCTCAGAATTAAAGGATGTTCCTTTAGGAAACATAGAAACATAGAAAAATAGGTGCAGGTGCAGGCCATTTGGCCCTTCGAGCCAGCACCGCCATTCAATATGATCATGGCTGATCATCCAATATCAGTAACCCGTTCAGGCTTTCCCCCCCATATCCCTTGGTTCCCCTAGCCTTAAGAGCTAAATCTAACTCTCTCTTGAGATAATGAGGAATTTATTTAGTCAGAGGGTGGTGAATCTGTGGAATTCATTGTGGAGGCCAAGTCAATGGATGTTTTTAAGACAGACATAGATAGATTCTTGACTAGTACAGGTGTCAGGGGTTATGGGGAGAAGGCAGGAGAATGGGGTTAGCATTGAGAGATAGATCAGTCATGATTGAATGGGAGAGTAGACGATGGGCCGGATGGCCTAATTCAGTTCTTATCACTAATGAATTTATGAACATGATGCTGTAAGCATGCAAGTCTTCTTAAATAATTTTGGTGATAAAAATGTGAAAAGTGCTGATGAGGCTGTATGGCTCCACGCCTTTTTATATATTTTTGTTAGTTTAGTTTAGAGATACAGCGTGGAAACATCCTTGCACACTATCACTATCCTACACGCACTTGGGACAATTTACATTTGCACCAAGCCAATTAACCTAAAAAATCTATATGTCTTTGGAGTGTGGGAGGAAACCGAAGATCTCTGAGAAGACCCACGCAGGTCACAGGGAGAGCGCACAAACTCCGTACAGACAAGTACCCATAGTCGAGATCGCCTGCACTTCGAGGCAGCAGCTCCACCACTGCACCACCATGCCGATGTAATATATATACTAAAAAGTGTTTTTGAACAACAAAATTGAAAAAGTGCTTCATGTTATCTGATTAAAACCTTCCAGCCAACAACATACCATAGCAAAGAAACATTTGGATTAAGTACTGGCGTAGCTGAGGAAAATGGGCACCCATTACATAAACTGAAGCCAGACAAATTCCCTTGCAGTGTACTACTGGAAGTTGCTTTCAAATCAGGGATTACAAGAAACAAAAAATCAAGCAATTATTAAGCCTCAATAGTAAATAAGCAACAAATTGTTATGGATGCCTGGAAGTAAGTAGTATAGATATAATTTAATCATAGGGTTTATCGGAAGCACATTAACCGCAAGATTGCAGCATATGCGATGCATGTTGACTGTCTGAACCTTTAGATGAAAATGCTTCTGTGACCAAGCTTACATCTGTTATCAGTTATCAGTTACATTCTCTGCCAGGTTGCGTATTTTAATGGGTTTTTTTTTTTCACGAAGAGCTATTTCTGTGCTACCGAGGCCTGTTCCTTCTGTTGTCGTGAGGTTTGCGGATGTTGTTAAATTTGAGCGTAATGTCATGTGGCATCTGACAGAGGGTATTACCATTTCAGGCCTGTTAGATCTTCGGCTCGCTTCGATGGTGTGACAGGAACAGCAGTCTTGCCAACATCAGCTTCCAGGCGGATTAGAGCAAATTTGCTGCCTCTTATGTATCTGCGTGCTTCCTCTGGAATGCCATTGATTTCCATTTGCTCTCGGGAGCTGGATGTCACTGGCAATGCCAGCATTTACTGTCCAATCCTAATTGCTTCTGAACTGAATAGGGCATTAAAGAGGTAGCCATACTGGTGGCTCTGAAGTTGCATAGAATTCTGACTGCGTAATGGTTGAAGAGTTTCATTCCCCAGAAGACCAGCCACGAACCAGACGGCTTTTGATGACAATCGAGTGGTTTCAGCCAATGTTTTTGTTTAAGGTACACAAAAAGGCTGGAGAAACTCAGCGGGTGCAGCAGTATCTATGGAGCGAAGGAAGTAAGCAACGTTTCGGGCCGAAACCCTTGTTTAGTTCAGTTTAGTTTAAAGAAGCAGGCCCTTCGGCCCACCAAGTCTGCGCTGACCAGCGATCCCCGCACACTAACACTATCCTACACACGTTAGGGACAATTTACAATTATACCTACAAGCCTGTACATCTATGGATTGTGGGAGGAAACTGGAGAAAATCCACAACGCAGTGGTTTCAACCAATGTTTTGGTTAAGTTCGGTTTTAATTTTAGGGATGCAGCGTGGAAGCCGGCCCTTCGGCGCACTGAATCTGTGCCAACCAACAATCACCCTTCACGCCAGTTCTATCCTGCACTCGAGGGACAATTTACAGAAGCCAATTAATTTACAAACCTGCACGTCTTTGGAATGTAGGTGAAACTGGAGCACCTGGAAAAAACCCACACGGTCACGGGGAGAACGTGTAAACTCCGTACAGGCAGCACCCGTAATCAGGATCGACCCCAGGTCTTTGGCGCTGTGAGGCAGCAACTCTACCGCCGCGCCACCGTGTCACTACAGTAGCTGAAACGACTACCTATGAGAGTCAGGTACATCTGCCCGCTGGATCAAGAACAGAATAGAGCATCCAAAGATCCAAACAACTTCGATTTCATGCAAAATTAAATGCTGTATGCGTTCTGATTGCTTGCATATCTTTCATTTATTTGTTCTATATCTCTCCATATCATCATCTATATATCTCTCTTCCCTTTTCCCTGACTCTCTGTCTGAAGAAGGGTCTCAACCCGAAACGTCACCCATTCCTTCTCTCCAGAGATGCTGCCTGTCCCGCTGAATTACTCCAGCTTTCTGTGTCTTTCTTCTGATTGCTACAGACATTATTCAGATACATTGGAGCAGAAAGCTTGCACTTTGAGACACCTTGCCGTTTGCTCTGAACTTTAACTGTGCTAAATGTTATGGAAACTAGGATTAACATTACCAAAGGAGACACAAGGAACTGCAGATGCTGGAAACTTGTGTACTTTGGAATTTTACTTCGGAGTCACATGAGTGGCTACGTGAAGAACCCCGCCAGGACGCATGCGTGTCATATCGCTACACGCATTGCAACGAGTCACAGCAGGGGGAACGATGTTCCCCTTAGCGGCAAAATTTGAAAGCCGGGAACAGCAGGTAAGGAGACTCTGCGTTCCTTCCACTTACCTTACAGGTGGAGGCATGGACCAGATCCACGAAGGCTGCGAAAAAGCTGGCGGGGGAGAACCGCGGAGTTGCGAGCAGCCAGCAGCAGCAGCCAACGGCACGCCAATCTCCCGTAATGGGAACAGCTGTGCCCGACTTCGCTCCCGCACCGGCCACGGCCGGGCGGTAGAGCGAAGCATAAAACTAACAGAGTCGTTGACTCCGATGAGTCCGACTCTGAATAGCCGTGAGCTGCCAGTGCCCGTGAGCATTGGGGTCGGTTGGAGCGGCTTCAGGAGCAGCCGCGAGTGGCCAGTGCCCGAGAGCATTGGAGCCGGTTGGAGCGGCTTGAGGACAGGAGCAGTCGCGAGTGGCCAGTGCCCGTGAGCATTGGAGCCGGTTGGAGCGGCTTCAGGAGCAGCCGCGAGTGGCCAGTGCCCGAGAGCATTGGAGCCAGTTGGAGCGGCTGTTGGAGCAAATACTCCAAAGTGACAGGCTCCAGGAGATGGAGACTAGTCACAGTGGGCAGCTAGTAAGTCCTACAGCAGTACCTTTTGTAGGGCTGCACAGTGTTTCTCCCTCATCAGAGGGGAGTACAGGGGGTCAATTCTGGGCTGACCCTGAAGAGGGATGTGCAGAACATACCCCTAGTGCGCATGGGGTGCAAGAAAACCTATTGGATATGGTGTCCCAGTTTATTCAACCCGACCAAACTGGCCAAAACCTGGAACTTAAAATAGCTGCAAGTATCGACTACTTGTCATTCAACCAGCTATAAGGACAGGCATTATTGGACACCATATCAAGACACTTACCACCAGGGAACTTCAAATCACTGAATGTTCCCAGTGTCAACCAGTGTATTTGAAAACATGCCGGAGCCTCAATCAGAGAACGGGACTTGAAACTACAGAAAGTTCTGAAAGACCTAACAGCGGGAATTACGGCTTTCGCCCGCACAATAAACGAAAAAGACATGACACAAGATCACCAGGATGCACTGGCTTTATTTTGCAACTACCAATACGAGTAAACAGCATTAGGAAGAGTGCCATCCAACCGGCTTTAGACCCTGATTTGCAGGCCTATGCAAACCTGGAACCTCCAAACCACCAATATTACTATTTGGAGGCAACTTATCAAAACAGGCAAAAGAACTTGACGAAGAGGGTAAAACCCTGGGGCTCATTAAAGCAACGTCTAAAAACTACTTCGGCCAAAAACAGCACCCCTACACACCACCAGTCGGCCAAGACAAACTGGTGAAAGCTCGAAGGCCAGGAACACTCAACATCGGTCTTTTTTAGGACATGGCTCAGACCGGCCTTCCTGGGAAATGCGCTAACCCTCAACACCGACCCAACTACAGATCCAGACACCGGCGTCTCAACGTCCACGGAGGATGCCGAAAAAGTAACAAACCTACCAATAGTAACCATGGGTGTAGGTGGGTCTGGTTCCTTACGAGGTTGGTGGGAGATTACAATTCTATCTGGATGCATGGAATAAATTAACTACCGATACTTATATTTTCAGAAGTATAGGGTTACCCATAGAATTTATACAAAAACATAACCCTCCAGTTCAGCATGTACCGAACCGAATGTTCGTGCTTACAGGCAAAGAAAAATCAAAAGTGCATGCTGAACTACAGTGGCCTTATAAAAAGGAGTAATGGAGGAAACCCAACACGAATCACAGGAATTCGTGTCCAAAATCTTTATCATAAACAAGATGGTGGTTGCCGCATCATCATAGATTTGACTAATTTGAATACTTTCGTACTATATATTCATTACTAGATGGAAACCTTTGTTACTGCTATGCAATTGATTTCCTAAGGTTACTACATGGCAAGCATCGATTTAAAAGATGCTTACTATACAGTACCCATTAGAGGTGACCACAGATGTTATTTAACACAATGGATCATCTGGGGTTCACCCTTAACTCAGTTCACATGTCAGTGACTTTGCCGAAAGAAAAGGTTACAGCCTTAATGGAGGCTTGCTGCAAAATCATTGACATCACTAAACCATCCATCAGACTGGTAGCAAGAATAATTGGTAATAGTGGCTGCGTTTCCAGCCACACAAATCGGACCTTTACATTATCAAAAATTACAGAGGGCAAAATACGAGCACTCAAAAATTATGGTGGTCATTTTGACAGACCAATGAAGCTACCAACAGAGGCCATAATGGAACTAAAATGGTGGAAAGATAACATTAGGCATTGTTCCAATCCAAACATTATCATCAACCCGTCTATGGTACTACAAACTGATGCCAGTGCACTTGGTTGGGGTGCTACCAATTCCATCTCCAGCTGTGGGGGAGATGGAATGCACAGGAGGCATCATTATTACAAACACTGGGCATAAACTACCTGGGAATGTTAAGTGCATTCCATGGCCTTAAGTCATATTGTTCTGGGTTATATCACCAGCATGTTAGACTACATATCGACAACACCACCGTGGTAGCATATATCAACCATATGGGTGGAAACAAATCGACATCATGTGACAATCTGGCCAACACAATTTGGCAAAAGTGTATCCAGAGAGATTTTGGATATCAGCTACCTACTTATCAGGTAAACTAAATTTAGTGGCAGACACCAGGTCACGCAAATGCAATGAAAACACTGAATGGATGTTGGATAAAAATGTATTTGTTGAAATTACAGCACGGTATGGAACACCAGATATTGACCTATTCGCATCCAGGCTCACACCAGTTATCGAATTATGTTCATGGGAACCAGAACCTGGGGCAGCGGCAACAGATACATTTTCGCTGCATTGGGGGATATTGTTTATTTATGCATTCCCTCCTTTCTGCCTCATCAGTAGGGTATTAAGGAAAATACAGCAAGACTCCGCGTCTGGTATTTTGATAGTACCCGATTGGCCTACTCAACCATGGGTCCCGGTGATACTCGACATGGTATTAGAACCATGCATCACCATCCATCATAGACCTAATTTACTGGTTCATCCCGCAACAAGGGGTAGTTACCCATGTCATAATTATATAAACCTATTAATTTGTAGAGTTTGAAAGCACCTCTACTACACCTGGGACTGACGGCCCGAACAGTGGATATTATTTCAGCGGCCCACAGATGGTCCACCAAAAAAAAAAAAAAAAAAAAAAAAAAATAAGTGCTTGGTGTCATCAAGAAATGGGAAAAGTACTGTCTCAACAACAACATCACCCACAGATCTATGAACATCCCGTCTATTCTGGAATTCCTGGCTAGCCTCCATTACGATGAGAGGCTCAGTCATAGTGCCATCAACTGCGCCAGAAGTGCTCTGTCAACAAACCTGTGGCAAGGAACAGAGCGGCATTCTGTTGGGACACACCCTGGTAACCAAACTCATGAGGGGCATTTTTAATGTTAATCCCCCAAGAACCAGGTGCTCCCAAATATGGGATGAGAGCATTGTACTGACCATGTTAAGAAACTGGTCTCCCGCTACAGCTCTGTCCCTACAGAAACTGACTATGAAAACAGTCATGCTGATGGCCTTGGTCACGGCACAAAGGGTCCAGTCGCTACAGAAACAAAGGCTGGACAACATGACCATTTCATCTGGAAATGTAACTTTTCACATCAATGAATTAGTCAAACAGAACAGACAGGGGTCAGTAGGCCTAAAAACAGAATTCAAGGCCTACCCGACAGATGATCGTCTCTGTATTGTAACACACTTACTATTATATATGGAGTATACTAAGATCATCAGAGGCGAAGAAATGTCACTTTTAATCAGCTACAGACAGCCACTCAAAAAAGTGACAGTCCAGACCATCTCTAGATGGCTAAAACAGGTCCTAATAAAGGCTGGAGTAGACACTAGCATTTTTAAATCTCACTCCACCAGGGCTGCAGCTACATCGGCAGCTATGAAGTTGGATGTTCCTATGGACCAAATCCTCAAGACAGCAGGATGGTCAACGGAGAAAACTTTCCAATGATTTTATGACAAACCAGTCATTGAACCTGGAACATTTGCAGAAACAATTTTAAGTTCTGTAATATAATTTCACCCCATAAATAGGGGCTATAATTTGGTGTTAATATATTTATCGTTGGGTTTTCAATATCGTATTGATGTATAATGATGTTAACACTATTCTCCCCATAATCAAGGCAGATGTGATGCATGGACTCGTTTCCACGGCATGAAATCACAGAGCTTTAAAATCTTCACGTAGTCACTCACGTGACTCCGAAGTAAAATAGTAAGATTAAACGAGAACTTACCAGTTTGAAGTTTGATCGTTATTTTATGAGGAGTAACGTTGAGGGATTACGTGCCCTCCGCTCCCACCCTTGATCATATACTCAACTGGTATCTCTTCTCTAATCTTACTATGTTTAGTCATTCCAGTTATCTGTGATTTCACACCGCTGCTTTGAAGAATGACACGCATGCGTCCTGGCGGGGTTCTTCACATAATCCCTCAGCGTTACTCCTCATAAAATAACGATCAAACTTCAAACTGGTAAGTTCTCGTTTAATCTTACTATTAACTACCGATACTTATATTTTCAGAAGTATAGGGTTATACCATAGAATTTATACAAAAACATAACCTTCCAGTTCAGCATGTACCGAACCGAATGTTCGTGCTTACAGGCAAAGAAAAATCAAAAGCTCATGCTGAACTACAGTGGCCTTATAAAAAGGCGTAATGGAGGGAACCCAACACGAATCACAGGAATTCGTGTCCAAAATCTTTATCATAAACAAGATGGTGGTTGCCGCATCATCATAGATTTGACTAATTTGAATACTTTCGTACTATATATTCATTACTAGATGGAAACCTTTGTTACTGCTATGCAATTGATTTCCTAAGGTTACTACATGGCAAGCATCGATTTAAAAGATGCTTACTATACAGTACCCATTCTCGTTTAATCTTACTACTAATCTCCACTGCATGCGCGTGATCCATATCTTCCCATTCCCTACACATCCAACTAAAAGCCTGTTAAATATCGTTATCACATCTGCCTCCACCACCACCCCTGAAAATGTGTTCCAGCACCCACCACCCTCCAAATAAAACAACTTGCACGTACATTTCCTTTAAACATTTCCACTCCCACCTGCAAATTATGCCCTCTTGTCTTTGACCTTTCAACCCTCTGAAAAAGCTTCTGACTATCTACCGTATCTACTATCCCTCTCATAATTTTATATACATCTATCAGGTCTGGGGTGGTCGCACATCACAGTGGCGCAATGGTCGAGATGCTGCCTTACAGCGCCAGAGACCTGGGTTCGATCTGTGCAGGATAGTGCTAGTGTTCGGGGAACGCTGCTCAGCACATACTCGGTGGGCCGAAGGGCCTGGTTCTGTGCTGTATCTCATGAAACTAATCTCCCCTCAATCCAAGTCTGTCTAAACTTTCCCAGTGTAGCTAATACACTCTAATCCAGTCAGCATTATGTTATTACATTACATTACAAACCCACTGACTCACATGGCTATCTGGACTACACGTCTTCCCACCCTGCCCCCTGTAAAGACTCCATCCCCTACTCCCAATTCCGCCGCCTACGACGCATCTGTTCCCAGGATGAGACATTTCATACCAGGGCATCGGAAATGTCGTCGTTCTTCAGGGAACGGGGATTCCCCTCCGCCACCATAGATGAGGCTCACACCAGGGTCTCATCCATACCCCGTAACACTGCTCTCTCTCCCCATCCCCGCACACGCAACAAGGGCAGAGTCCCTCTGGTCCTCACCTTTCACCCCACCAGCCGGCAAATACAACACATAATCCTCCGCCATTTCCGCCACCTCCAACGTGACCCCACCACTCGCCACATCTTCCCATCTCCCCCCATGTCTGCCTTCCGCAAAGACCGCTCCCTCCGCAACTCCCTCGTCAATTCTTCCCTTCCCTCCCGCACCAACCCCTCCCCGGGCACTTTCCGTTGCAACCGCAAGAAATGCAACACCTGTCCCTTCACCTCCCCCCTCGACTCCATTCAAGGTCCCAAGCAGTCGTTCCAGGTGCGACAAAGGTTCACCTGTATCTCCTCCAACCTCATCTACTGCATCCGCTGCTCTAGATGTCAGCTGATTTACATCGGTGAGACCAAGCGTAGGTTGGGCGATCGTTTCGCCGAACACCTCCGCTCAGTCCGCAATAACCTACCTGACCTCCCGGTGGCTCAGCACGTCAACTCCCCCTCCCAGTCCCAATCCGACCTCTCTGTCCTGGGTCTCCTCCATTGCCAGAGTGAGCAACAGCGGAAATTGGAGGAACAGCACCTCATATTCCGTCTGGGGACCTTGCGTCCTTATGGCATTAACATTGAATTCTCCCAATTTGGCTAGCCCGTGCTGTCTCCTCCCCTTCCTTAACCCTCTAGCTGCCTCCTCCCACCCTCCCATCCGCCCGCCCTCGGGCTCCTCCTCCTCCTCCCCTTTTCCTTCTTTCTTTCCCCCCCCCCCATCAGTCTGAAGAAGGGTTTCGGCCCGAAACGTCGCCTATTTCCTTCGCTCCATAGATGCTGCTGCACCCGCTGAGTTTCCCCAGCAATTTTGTGTACCAGCATTATGTTATTGTTGGAGGATCACCTTATCTAAGATGGTATATGCAACGGAAGATCACATTGACCACCATGACTTGCTCAATCCGATGTAATGTATGACCTAGGATGTGGAGAGGATGTTTCCAATAGTGGGAGAATCTAGGACCAGACGTCATAGCCTCAGAATTAAAGGACGTTCCTTTAGGAAGCAGATGAGGAGGAATTTCTTTAGTCAGAGGGTGGTGAATCTGTGGAATTCATTGCCACAGAAGGCTGTGGAGGCCAAGTCCATGTATTGTATTGTGTTCACTGGAGTTTAGAAGGATGAGGGAGTATCTTATAGAAACATATAAAATTATAAAAGGACTGGTCAAGCTAGATGCAGGAAAAATGTTCCCAATGTTGGGCAATTCCAGAACCAGGGGCCACTGTCTTAGAATAAAGGGGAGGCCATTTAAGATTGAGGTGAGAAAAAACTTTTTCACCCAGAGAGTTGTGAAATTGTGCAAATCCCTGCCACAGAGGGCAGTGGTGGCAAAATCACTGGGTGGATTTAAGAGAGAGTTAGATAGAGCTCTAGGGGCGAGTGGAATCAAGGGATATGGGGAGAAGGCAGGCACGGGTTATTGATTGGGGATGATCAGCCATGATCACAATGAAAGGCGGTGCTGGCTCGAAGGGCCGAATGGCCTCCTCCTGCACCTATTTTCTATGTTTCTAATGGATATTTTTGAAGCAAAGTTAGATAGATTTCTTGATTAGTATGGGTGTCAGGGGTTATGGGAAGAAGGCATGAGAACAGAGTTAGGGGGGAAAGATAGATCAGCCATGATTGGATGGCGGAGTAGACTAGATGGGCCGAACGGCCTAATTCTGCTCCTATCACTTATGAACCTATGAACTTATGAGCTATTTGTTTTCTCCAGAGATGCTGCCCGACCCATTGAATTACTCCAGCTTTTTGTGTCCGCCTTTAATGTATCCCAGGGTGCTGTTCAAAGAACAGCTGGGAGATTCCGCTGGCTGTCCTGGCAAATATTTAAGTTTCTAACAGCATTACTGTCGTCAATTACCCGGTCATTGTTAAAAATGTTCTTTATGGGAACTCACTTAGCACAAGTTGGCAGCAAATTGATGCTTTCGCTGAGTTACTGTTTTTTTTGTGTGTGAAGTGATTTGCAGCATTCGCAAAGTCTTCAAGACACTCCGTAAATGTAATTCTTTCTTCCTCAGCAGGTGACATATAAATCAAAAATGGGGCTACAGGGAAGAGGACAGAGTATTGAGTATACAAGTTGGGAGGTCATGTAGCAGTTGCATAAGACATCAGTGAGACCGCAGTTGGAATATTGTGCTCTGTTCTGGGCACCATGATACTGTCAAACTTTAAAGGGTTCAAAGAAGATTTACGAGGATGTTGCCGGGACTAGAAGGTGTGAGAAGCGCAAGGTGCCATTGCATGCAGATGCAGAGAACAGCTCTGGCTGAACAGTTTCTAATCTTGTAATGTGGGCACGATAAGAAGAATATGATCATGCAGAATCAGTACCCCATTCCTGCTTTCTCCCCATATCCCTTGATTCCATTAGCGCTAATCCCTTGATTCCATTATCCAACTCTCTCTTGAATGAATTGGCCTCCACTGCCTTCTCTGGCAGAGAATTCCACAGATTCACAACTCTGGGTTATATCCATGAAGTCAGGAAATGTATCATCTTTACCTGGATATATGTTTCCAGATCATTACAAATGTTTCTGAATTTTAGTTAGGTGTCCAAAATGACCTTGTAACTAACTTAAGGTAGACACAAAGTGGTGGAGTAACTGCGGGTCAGGCAGCATCTCTGGAAAAAAATGGATGGGTGATGTTTCGGGTTGGAAACCGTTTTCCCCAGAGATGCCGCCTGTCCTGCCGAGTTACTCCAGCATTTTGTGTCTGGAATAGTTCAATGTCTGACTGTGGCTCCTGTCACAGTTAGTCAGTAGCACCACCCCATTGCTCTTTACATTTCATGTGCCAGCCATCTGATTGAGATTAATGATTTATTATCAATTAGAGCAAATTAGGGAGCAACTTTCTGCTTTTGGTTTCTGCAGTATTGCTTCAGGAACTACATGGCTACTGCAACAATTCATTAGAAAGGGCACCTTTATAGTCAAAAGACAAGGGGGACTTTCATCCCTGCAATCCAGGCGGCATTTGAAGCACCTCCCAGAGGTACTTGAAGCAATATTTGAAAGTCATTTCTTAATTTGTTAAAATTGATATATATTGCACACCAGCAATCTGCTTTTGAAAAATACAACAATAAACTACTCTCCAAAGCATGATCGGTGGTAGCCTTAACTATATATAACAGGTTCAAATAAATATAGTGTAGGAAGGAACTGCAGATGCTGGTTTAAACCCAAGATATACACAAAAAGCTGGAGTAACTCAGCAGGACAGGCAGCATATCTTAAGTAAATGAATGGGTGATGTTTCAGGTTGAGACCCTTCTTCAGATTACAGAAGGGTCTGAAGAAGGGTCTCGAACCGAAACGTCACCCATTCCTTCTTTCCAGAGATGTTGTCTGTCCCACTGAGTTACTCCAGCTTTTTGTGTCTACCTTCAATAAATATAGTTATGGGAATTGAATTATAGATCTGTTTCATCCCTTGCAGTATTTCATAGAATAGTCTTAGTTCAGCATCTTGGAATTGCAAAGATCCCACACTCACTGCAGATGGCACGGTGGCACAGCGATAGAGTTGCTGCCTTGCAGCGCCAGAGATATGGGTTTGATTCCGGCTGGATGGCACGTAAGGTTTTACTTTGCATCTTGGTACACATGACAAGAATAAACCAAAAGCAATACTGAGCACCCATTTTGAAGTCTATTGATACCTACAGTATAATAATTTTGAATGCTTCCACTGATGAAATAAGCTGTAAGCGAAAGTAATGTATACAAACCCAACCACAAGTTTAGTTTAGTTTAGTTTAGAAATGCAGCGCAGAAACAGTCCCTTCGAGCCCACCGAGTCCATACCGACCATCGATCCTCCGCACACTAACACTGTAATACTCACACAAGGGACAAATTACAATTTTACACCAAAGCCAATTCACCTACAAACTAGTACGTCCTTGAGAGGAAACCAGAGCACCCGGAGAAACCCCACGCGGTCACGGGGAGAACGTACAAACTCCGTACAGACAAGCACCTGTAACCGGGATCGAACCCAGATCACCGGCGCTGCATTCACTGTAAGGCAGCAACTCTAACGTTGCGCCACCGTGACTGCCCTTTCAATGTCCCGATTTCTCTACAGCAATGCTAATAGAGTGGCGGTAGAAAGCTAGGAGGTAGGATAAGTAGATAAGGAGGTAGGAGGTCGGACGTGTAGTCACTTCATCATTTCCACTTGTCTAATTCTTTTAATTCGCATTCATTTGACAGTGAACCGAATGAACCGCAGAACAAATGTTTGCTTAGCCGATTAATGTTCTTATTTATGGAGCAGTCTAACATGCTAAATTAATTATATTTGCAACAGAACAAGTTATTGGAACCAGTCACAGGATCCAATGATCATTTTACCCAGGGATTCAGTTTCAGTTATAATGAGACGTCAACCTCAATTTATTGGCAGGCGTGGGATGTGGAAAGAAAGTGTATAAGGTCCTTCAAAAGGTGTCAGATACTTTATCACTGCATAAGACAGACCATAAAGGCCACTTCCTTTTGGGACTTGTTAGTTAAGTGCACGATGCCCTGCACACAAGTTTAGAAGGGTTTCGGTAAAAAGCATCGGAATACATTGCAATGATACGACTGAATCCCGCACTTTGCTTCATGGAACCAACAAAAAATTAAATTAACAGGCCTATTATTTGTATTTTAACAGTTAAATCTGCTGTACCAGTTGGAGTTCAGTTGCCAGTATTGAGTTTGAGTCATAGAGTCACACAGCGTGGTAACAGGCCCTTCGGCCCAACTTGCCCACATGTCTCAGCTGCACTGGTGCCCACGTGTGGTCCATATCACTACAAACCTGTCCTATCCATGAACCTGTCTAACTGTTTCTTAAACATTTGGTTATACCCTGCCTCAACTTCCTCCTCTGGCAGCTCGTTCCTATACACCTACCACCCTAGTAAATCGTTTCCCCTTCACATTAAACCTATGTCTTCTGGTCTTCGATTCACCTGCTCTGGCAAGAGACTCAGGTGCATCTACTCAGGTCTATTCCTCCTCAAACTGCATAATCCTTGTAGAGGATTATGGACGTAAAACTCAAAAATCTAGTCCAATGTTGCACCTCAAGAGTTTAGTCTAGATTAGAGATACAGCATGGAAACAGGCCCTTCGGCCCACCGAGTCCGCGCTGACCAGCGATCCCTGCACACTAACGCCATCTTACACACACTTGGGATAATTTACAATAATACCAAGCCAATTAACCTACACACCTGTGCTTCATTTGGAGTGTGGGAGGAAACCAGAGATCCTGGAGAAAACCCACGCAGGTTTCGGGGATAATGTACAAACACCACACAGACAAGCACCCGTAGTCAGGATCGAACCCGGGTCTCTGGCACTGTAAGGCAGGAATTCTACTCTACATTTGTCCACTGAAAGGGCTGCTGTCTTTCCTAAGGAAGTTTAAACTGAGACGTTCAAGAAACATTGAGACAGGCAGATGGATAGGACAGGTTTAGAGGGAGATGGACCAAATGCAGGCAGATAGGACCTGCTGGCCAGTGTGGGAGGGTTGGGCCGAAGGGCCTGTTTCCACGCTGTTGGTCTTAATGGCGCTATGACTCCTGTCTGTCTGGTGTAGCGGTTTAATAATTCCCGTGGCACTCTTTTGAAGAAGATTGGCACAGAGGGTGGTTTGAATGGTTTGTGTGCGCTAGACTCCAGGATGATAGGGCAAATAACAAAGGGAGATGATCTGCCCATTAGTGTTGGCTGTGACTGGTTGACACGCAACAAAAGCTTTTCAATGTACCTCATTGCACATGACAATAAACTAAACTGAAGCTAAATTCAGGTTAAAACACTTGTGTTAACTTTTTGCCAGATAGAGCTCTAGCTAGTGGAATCAAGAGATATGGGGAGAAGGCAGGCACGGGTTATTGACTGGGGACGATCAGCCATGATCACAATGAATGGCGGTGCTGGCTCAAAGGGCCGAATGGCCTCCTCCTGCACCTATTTTCTAAGTTTCTATGTTTCTGTGTTAATGCACACATTCCGTGATCACATTTTTTTTTAAAGGTGCTTTCAGTGATTTTTGTTATTCT
Organism: Amblyraja radiata; assembly: GCF_010909765.2. Classification (NCBI taxonomy): domain Eukaryota; kingdom Metazoa; phylum Chordata; class Chondrichthyes; order Rajiformes; family Rajidae; genus Amblyraja; species Amblyraja radiata. The sequence goes on along the minus strand of NC_045981.1, from coordinate 14,618,334 downwards.
ATAATCCTTATGCCCAATCCTTACAATGCAATTAGTACACTCTTGCCTGTAAAATGAAGGGGTTTTGTTCCGCTTCTTCTGTTGTTCATCAGTGGGATGGTGTACAGCAATGTGTTATAATTTTATAGTATTAGGCCTTGCCCAGTCATTTTCACACCTTGCTGTTAAAATGGATTTACCACCCATTTCCATGACGTGTTTATTAGCATCTGTTTTATAAGCCTAGCCTTTTTTTCCTCTTGTGGAAAGCTTCCAATGTCAACACTAACATTCGACTTTTCTTTAACCTTTAATAATCCCGAGTTATTCAAAGCAATTATGATTCTAATCGAGATACTATTACAAAATGTTGATGGGGGAGGGTGCAGGTGGCTAACCCAGCTAAATCATGGAGTAACTCAGCGGGACAGGCAGCATCTCTGGAGAGAAGGAATGGGTGACGCTTCGGGTCGAGAACCTTCTTCAGACTGCCTGCCCCGTTGAGTTACTCCAGCATTTTGTATCTTTCCTCGGTTTAAGCCAGCATCTGCAGTTTCTTCCGACACAGCTAAATAGTGACTCATTACAAAACTTAATTAGATTTGATTTTACTGTTCTCTATCCAACAATCATAAACTTCCTCATCAGGCAGCACGGTGGCGCAGCGGAAGAGTTGCTGCCTCACAGCGCCAGAGACCCGGGTTTGATCCTGACTAAGGGTACTCTCTGTATGGAGTTTGTATGTTCTCTCTGTGACCTGCGTGGGTTTTCTCCGGGTGCTCCAATTTCCTCCCACGCTCCAAAGACGTACAGGCTTGTCGGTTAATCAGCTTCTGTGAATTGTCCCTAGTATGCAGGATAGAACAAATATATAGGTGATCACTGGTCGGCGCGGACTTGATGGACCGAGGGCCGTGTTTCCACGCTGTATCATTGAATTTAAAACTAAATAAACAAAAAGGTGATGGATTTTGTAAAACTTAACAACCTTAGCATAACATCATCTGGACACACAGATGTGCCGCTGTTCATGATTATATATATTTACCATTGATTTTTTAACATATATGCTTACCATTGATTTTTTTTAATTAAAAAGTTTATTAGTATCATGGTGAAAGATAATAAATTTGAGTTAGATTAGCAACTCACAGGCGGTCAGATGGTGCAGCGGGTAGAGTTGATGCCTTGCAGCCACAGACCCGGGTTCAATCCTGACTACGGATTTTGTGCGTTCTCCCCGTGACCCGAGTGGGTTTTCTCTGGGATCTCCGGTTTCCTTCCACACTCCAAAGACGTACAGGTTTGTAGGTTAATTGGCTTCAGTTAAAAAAAATGCAATTGCCCCAGTGTGTGTTGGATAGTGCTAGCGTACGGCGATCTGTGGTCAACGCGGATTCGGAAACAAAGGGCCTGTTTCCACGCTGTATCTTTAAACTAAACCAAACTAAACCAGCATTTCAGAGATTGGCACAGGCTCATATGTATCCTTAATTAAAGAATCTAAGGACAGAAATAAGGAAACATTTACAGTACAATGTGTTTGTAGCATTGTATTCCTCATGCGATATTTTAAAAATTCACATAGTTTTTTTGTGGTCCATGTTAAAACCTGTTTCTCTGCAGGTTTCAAAAGGAGTCACAGTTATGTTAGAATGCATTAATTACAGCAACGTCTGAAATAAATGGCATATTTTATTTCTCTGACCTCGGCATTTTTGAATGATTTGGGTATTGCTTGTGTGTAATGAGGTACAAATAAGCTGGAATATGGACTTGTGAAGTTATATATTGCTAACCTTTGAAATTTCATGTCACAGTGTAATGTAAGATTCATTCAGTTTAACAATATTGTCACCTCTGCAGCAGAAGGTCAAATGTTAACATATTTATGCCATTGACCAAGTTGGCAGGCCCGTGAAAGGTTAAATGGGATCACGCTGTTAAAGGTGTTGCTCTTAAATTGGAACAATAAACCAAAGTTTTGTTACCTGAATAAATATTGTAGGACAACCACTATAATTCTGAGATTGCCAGCCAAATGTTTTTCCAAAAAAGAACTCTTTGCATCTCATTTTCCATTCTGGATCATGAGAATAGCTCAAGGAATTATTACCACACTTGTCTGGCCTACTGAGTTTATTTTAGTTTGGTTTAGTTTAGAGATACAGTGCAGAAACAGGCCGTTCGGCTCTTCGAGTCCGCACCAACCAGCGATCCCCACACATTAACACTATCCTACACAAGGGACAATTTTTACAGTTATACCAAAGCCAATTAATCTACAAACCTGTACGTCTGTGGAGTGCGGAAGGAAAGCGAAGTTCTCGAAGGAAACCCACACAAGTCACGGGCAGAACGTACAAACTCCGTACAGATAAGCACCCCTAGCCAGGATCGCACCTGGGTTTCTGGTGCTGTAAGGCAGCAACTCTACTGCTGTGCCATTGCCCAACTGAGTTCCTCCATCACTGTGATTTAATTAAATCAGCTTGCAGCAAATACACATGTTTACTTTGGAGATTAGAGGTACAGCATGGAAAAAGGCCCTTCAACCCAGCGAGTCCACGCTGGCCTTTGATCACCCATTGACATGAGTTCTGTTATCCCCCTGCTGTAAATCGTCCCTAATGTACAAGCGATCGCTGCTTGGCACAGACTCTGTGGGTCGAAGGGCCTGTTTCCATGGACAAAACTAAACTAAAATCGATAGAGGCAAACCTAATATTTCTTATGTTAAGGAAGGAACAGCAGATGTTTGTTTACACTGAAGATAGATACAAAAAGCTGCAGTAATTCAGCGGGACAGGCAGCATCTCTGGAGAAAAAGAATAGGTGACGTTTTGGGTCTGAAGAAGGGTCTGGACCCGAAATCTCACGTATTCTTTTTCTCCAGTGAAGCTGTTGAGTTATTCCAACTTTTTGTGCCCATATAATGTTTCTTATCATTGATTGTGATTTCACCTGAATGCCTTCAGAGTAATACGAGGAACACCCCTCTGTTTGCCCAGGGAAAACAATTCAAGACATTCTAATAAAGTTTAAACGAGAGGTGAAAAGATAGATTTGGATTTAAATAATTCTGCCAACATTTGACGAAGGTGTGAAACAAATCAAAGGAGAGGCGGTCCAACGACGTGCAGCAACTTTAACGTGCTTGGTGGGAAATTAAATAATATAATTTTGCAACCTATGTCAGACTCTAAATGTTCTCAGGGGAAGGAGTGGCATGGTGGCGCAGCGGTAGTGTTGCTACCTCACAGCGCCAGAGACCCGGGTTCGATCCTGACTACGGGTACTGTCTGTACGGAGTTTGTACATTCTCCTATCTTCTTCTTCTTCTTGCATATGGCGTGCACAGCCTCAAGTTGTAGGACAACTTGTTCTATTTGATCTTATTTGATTGTGCACGCCGGGTTGATTGCATTCGTGAAACAGGGTGGACCACGTGAAGGTTGCAATCTTCCACCCCATTCTACCTGTGAGCACGTGGGTTTTCTCCTGGTGCTGCGGTGTCCTCCCACACTACGAAGACGGGAGGTAGGTTTGTAGGTTAATTGGCTTCGGTAAAATAAAGTTGTACATTCTCCCTAGTGTGTGGTGGATAGTGTTAGTGTGCGGGGAGATCGCTGGTTGGTGCGTACTCGGTGGGCTGAAGGGCCTGTTTCCCCTTAAGTTTAAAGTCTAAAATCTAAAGTCAAGATGATCCACCTAGGTAGCACAGTTGCCAGTTGCCACCCTGAGAGTAAGAAAGAAGGGTTAGAGTTAGGATGCAACAGCAAAAAAACGGAGGGAGTTTACTTCCTAGCATAGGGGTGTAAGGAAGTGAAAGTCAATGGATGTGAAGTGTATAATCGTTCAGAGTTGGCTGCCAAGTGGCTTTGAAAGTGGTTTGTTCCTCAATGTGCCTGCAATGAATGTGGTGAAAAGGGATCAAAATGAAGAAAAATGTCAAATTTAAAGCATATGTTTCATTGGATGGCTCAGCCTTTTTCACTGAGGCAGATGCTGAACTAAACATTCATACACTCGTTGCCATGTTTTTATGGAAAGAAATATGCATTTTTAATAGTCTGGCCCACAGGATTCCAAACCACAACAGTTCAGTTGACTTTTAGCCATATTTTAAATGCCCAATAAGCAACTAAGTAGTAAATGATGGGAGCTGGGAAAGAAGGTACTCAACCCGAAACAGGGCTTGAAGGGCCGAATGGCCTACTCCTGCACCTATTGTCTATTGTCTATCGCCTATTCCCTTTCTCCAGAGATGCTGGCTGACCCGCTGAGTTATTCCAGCCTTTTGTATCTGTCTTTAGTAAACGATGGGCCACACTGCAAAAGTGGGATAGCATAGAACTAGTGAACAGATGATCGTTGGTTGGCGTGGACCCGGTGGGCCGAAGGGCCTGTTTTCACACTGTATCTCCAAACTAATAACTGCACTAAACTACAAATCCCCGTGTCTTTGGGATGTGGGAGGAAACCGGAGGCCCCAGGGGAAACCCTCGTGATCACAGGGAGAGCTTGCAAACTCTGCACAGATGGCACCCGACATCAGGATAGAACCAGGGTCCCTGGCAATGTGAGGTACTATCAACAGATCCTTGATTAGTAATGGGTGTCAGGGGTTATGGGGAGAAGGCAGGAGAATGGCGTTGAGAGGGAAAGATAGATCAGCCGTGATTGAATGGCGGAGTAAACTTGATGGGCCGAATGGCCTAATTCTGCTCCTAGAACATATGAACTATGTATGAAATCATGAGTGGAATAGATCAGGTAGATGCACAGAGTGTCTTGCCCAGAGTTGGGGAATTGAGGACCATAGGTTCAATGTGAAGGGGAAAAGATTTAATAGGAATCTGAGGGGTAACATTTTCACACAAAGAGTGGTGGGTGTATGGAACAAGCTGCCAGATGAGATAGTTGAGGCAGGGACTATCCCAACTTTTTAAACAGTTGGACAGGTACATGGATAGGACAAGTTTGGATGGATATGGACCAAGTGCAGGCAGGTGGGTCTAGTGTCGCTGGGGCATGTTGGCCGGTGTGGGCAAGTTGGGCCGAAGGGCCTGTTTCCACACTGTATCACTCTATGACTCCATGAATCTATGACTTATGAATTAAGCAGTCGCTGTGAACATCCAGATCCTCATTGATGACGGAACTCACCATGTGACTGCAAGAGACAAAATTAAAGGATTTATAAACATACTCATCTTGAAGTGCTGAGTGGGTGATCTATCTTAATCTGCTCTCGCGAATGAAGATATGCCAGTCTTCCGCCATGGCGTCTGATAAACTCCACGTAAAATCGAAGAGCAGTGGTGTGTTCTGGTGAAGAAATACTAGGATTTATAGAATATTTTTCATTCCTTTCATTCCTGAAGCATTTTTACAGCTAACGAGGTATTTTGGGCATGGAATCACTGTTGTACAATGAATTCCATGATCTCTTCTAGTTATGCTGTAGGTTTATAGCTTCAGCCAACCAGTCCTAATAGAACATAGACATTAAAAAACTGGAGTAACTCGCCTATTCCTTAACTCCAGAGATGCTGTCTGACTCCCACAACGATCTCATCTACACTTCTTCCCACCCTGTCCTCATTTTTTAGGGAACGGGGTTTCCCCTCTCCCATCATAGATGAGGCCCTCACTCGTGTCTCCTCGATACCCCGCAGCTCCGCATTTGCTCCCCCTTCCCCTAGTCACAACAGAGACAGAGTCCCCCTAGTCCTTACCTTCCACCCCATCAGCCAATGCATACAACACATAATTCTCCCAAATTACCGCCACCTCCAACGGGATCTCACCACTAGCCAAATTTTCCCATCTCCACCCCTTTCCGCCTTCCGCAGAGACCGTTCCCACCGTAACTCCTTGGTTAACTCATCCCTTCCCACCCAAACCACCCCTTCCCCAGGTACCTTCCCCTGCAACCGCAGAAGATTCAACACCTGTCCTTTCACCTCCTCCCTTGACTCTGTCCTTTGATCCAACTTGCCCAGGCCGACGAACATGCCCCATCTACACTAGTCCCACCTTCCTTCATTTGGTCCTTATCCTTCTAAACCTATCCTATCCATGTACTTGTCCAAATGTTTTTTAAACGTTGCAATAATACCTGCTTCATCTGCCTCCTCTGGCAGCTCGTTCCATACAACCATAACCAGGATTAAGTGGCATGGTTATTTTCTCTGCATCATATCCATCCTTTATTTGACTACTACAAACTCTGTTAGTGTGATGCCTTTTACTGCATAGATTTGATCCACTGGTTTGGGATAGCTGCCATTACAAAAAATATATATTGTTTTCTGCAGCATGATGACACTAAACTCTGTAGTTTATAATCCAAAAAAAATACCTGCTTCATCTACCCTCAGATTCCTATTAAATCTATTAATCTCATTTCGTTTTTACCTATGTCCTCTGGTTCTTGATTTTGTTTTTATTGATTTTCAATATTAATTTTGCCCTGCTTTGAGAAAAAAACATAGCTGGGAAATTGTCAACTTTGGCAGGCAGACAGTATTGTTTATCCTCTATTGGAAGGAACTGTAGGTGCTGGTTTAAACCAAAGTTAGACACAAAATGTTGGAGTAACTATGGGTGGCATGGTGGCGTAGCAGTAGAGTTGCTGCCTTACAGCACTTGGAGCGCTGGAGACCCGTGTTCGATCCTGACTACGGGTGCTGTCTGCACGGAGTTTGTACACTCTCCCCGTGACCACGTGTGTTTTCTCCGAGATCTTCAGTTTCCTCTCACACTCCAAAATCATGCAGGATTGTAGGTGAATTGGCTTGGTATATTTGTAAATTGTCCCTAGTGTATGAAGGGTAGTGTTAATGTGCGGGGATCACCAGTCGGTGTGGATTCGGTGGGCCAAAGGGCCTGTTTCCGCACTGTATTTCTAAACTAAACTAAACTAAACTCAACTCAACGGGTCAGACAGCATAGACACAATAAGCTGGAGTAACTCACCGGGACAGGCAGCATCTCTGGAGAGAAGGAATAGGTGACGTTTCAGGTCGAGACCCTTCTTCAGATTGGTTAGGGATAAGAGAAACGAGAGATATAGACGGTGATGTAGAGAGATAAAGAACAATGAATGAAAGATATACAAAAAAGTAACTATGATAAAGGAAACAGGCCATTGTTAGTTGTTTGTAAACGGGAAGCTAGTGTGACTTGGGTGGGGTAGGGATAGAGAGAGAGAGAGAATGCCGGGTCTACCTGAAGTGAGAGAAATCAATATTCATACCACTGGGCCGTAAGCTGCCAAAGCAAAATATGAGATGCTGTTCCTCCAATTTGCGTTTCGTCTCACACTGACAATGGAGGAGACCCAGGATAGAAATGTCTGTGTGGGAATTGGAAGAAGAATTAAAGTGTTTAGCAGGCGGGAGATCAGGTAGGTTCAGGCGGACTGAGCAAAGGTGTTCAGCGAAGCAATCACCCAGTCTACGTTTGGTCTCGCCGATGTACAAGAGTCCACATCTTGAACAACGGATAAAGTAGATGAGGTTGGAGGAGGTGCAAGTGAACCTCTGCCTAGCCTGAAAGAAATCCGACGATACCACCCAAAGCCTCTGGCAATCACACGGAAACAGTGGCCATCGCCAAGTTCATCTCTGAATCATTCACCAACTGATTCAGATGTGTGTTGTTGTCGATTACTCAGACTTTTAAACCGAAGAACCAGTCTATGGTGTAGAGTGTGTCATGAGGAGAAGTGTTTGTCAAGGAGATTCTTGTAATAGAAAACTGATCATTTGGGAAAACCGCCCCTGCTCAGACTGCAGCCATTCAAGAAGAGAGCTTGCCACTATTTTCTAAGTGAGGCAATTGTAGATGGGCAATAAGTGATGGTTTCACTGGCACTGCTTGGTAAATAAATAAACAAACAAAAACAGTGCATTACAGAGCAGCAGATTTTTGAGTTTTATAGTACTTTTTTTTCTATTTATTTTTACAATTTTAGCAATGCCAGGAGTAAAGTATGATACACAAACAACTCTCTGGAAGACCCATAACTGAATAAGGGCCACTGAGAGAAATGGATATCATACCATATCTTCAACATCTCTATGGCAGGATTCGGGAATGGCATTGATCAAAGTAACCTTTCTATTCCAGTTTGGAGGGAGTGGCTAGGGTACAAATGGAATGACTGAAGATAGACTCAAAATGCTGGAGTAACTCAGTGGGTCAGGCAGCTTCTTTCTCTGGAAAAAAAAAGAATGGGTGATGTTTCGGGTCGGAACCCTTCTTCAGTCTGAAGATAGAGGGGAGGGAACTAGAGGTGTAGTGCGTGGGTCTCAGAATGAAGCACGAAGTCGTGTTTTGAGAGGCACTTTTTATTATGTTCCTCCCAGTTGTAGGGAAGACCAAACGAGAGGAAGATGGCACCCAAACCCCTGCCTTTAAAGCCTCCGGCTAAGGGCCACCTCCGGACTGAACCACTCCTGTGCCGAGGGGTTCGACACTATGATGGCACGACCCTTGGGAGCCGCCACAGAGGTATGAAAAGGCCGGAGGTAGGAGAAGTGTGGCGCGGAGGCACAGCGGTAGAGTTGCTGCCTTATGGCGTTTCCAGCGCTTGAGACCAGGGTCAGATCCAGGCTACGGGGTGCTGTCTGTACGGAGTTTTACGTTCTCCTCGTGACCTGCGTGGGGTTTCTCCAAGAACTTCGGTTTCCTCCCACACTCCAAAGGTTTGTAGGCTAATTGGTTTAGTATAAAGTAAAACTTGTCCCTAGTGTACGATTGTGTTGATTTGCGGGGGGGTCGCTGGTCAGTGCGGGCTCGGTGGGCCGAAGGGCCTATTTCCGCGCTGTATCTTTAAACTAGCCCATTGTACGACAGATAGCACAATGGGCTAAGTGTTCGGCTGGCAACCGGAAGGTAGCTGGTTCGAATCCCGCTTGGAGTGCATACTGTCGTTGTGTCCTTGGGCAAGACACTTCACCCACCTTTGCCTGTTTGTGTCCTTGGGCAAGACACTTCACCCACCTTTGCCTGTGTGTGTGGATGTAATTATGTGAAGCACTTTGGGGTCAATGCAAGTTGACTAAAAATGTGCTATATAAATAAAGAAATTTAATTTAATTTAATCTATACTAAATTAAACTATTCAGGGTCAGCAGCAGAAGAAATTAATTATTAAGTTTCAGTTTACGCTTTGACTGAGTTGGTAGGTTAAGTGAAAAAAAATGGAACATATTTATTCCAATCAGACGGTTTCCCTACATGTAAATGTAATTAGTTACATCAAAGGAGGAGGTCTAGGTTTATTATGCTGGTGTTGTTGAGGACTTTTCATCCTTCCAGTAGTGAAGTGAAATAAAGAAACAAATATGCAAAAAAAAGACCAGGCTTGAACATACATCGTAGGTTTAAGGTGAGAGGGGAAAGATTTAATAGGAACCTGAGGGACGACTATTTTACTCAGAGGATGGTGGGTAAATGGAACGAGCTGCCAGAGGAAGTCATTGACGCACATATTATAGTGAGATTTAAAAGATACTTATTATAAAATTCCTCCCACACTCCGAAAGACGTACAGGCTTGTGGGATAATTGGCTTTGGTAAAATGGTGAAATGTCCGTAGTGTGTGTAGGATGGTGTTAGTGTGCGAAGGTCGCTGGTCAGTGCGGACTCGGAGGGTCGAAGGGGCTCGTTTCCGCACAGTATCCCTACACAAAACTAAAGCAAAAAATCTTAGTGTCCGAATATCAGGCTCATCTGATCTAAATATCTCTGGTGAAACGGTTTGATTATCAGTGATACTAATCTGAAGGTTGATTATCAGTGATACTAATCTGTGTTGATACGCAGAGTGTACTCTGATGCTATTTGTTCATGAACTTAGTTGCTATAGGAATAGGATTACAAACTGAACAAGAACCAATTAACATGTTTAACATTTCCCTTCAAGGAGGGTTGTGTTGGGATTCCTTCTGAATTCACACGGTAGGAAGCACTAGCGATTAAGGTCATGAGGTCATAAGGGATAGGAGTAGAATTAGGCCATTCGACCCATCAAGTCTACTCCGCCATTCAATCATGGCTGATCTGACCCTCCTAACCCCATTCTCCTGCCTTCTCCCCAGAGATGCTGCCTGACCCACTGAGTTAGTCCAGCACTTTGTGTCTATCTTAGGTCACTTATCAGGTCATTTTGGATACCTAACTAAGATTCAGACACATATGTAATCAACTGGAGACAAAGACAATGTCCAGGAGAGTCAATATGTCTTAGATAGAAACATTAAATTCTTACTTGCAGAAGAATATGTAAACATAGTACACTGTAAACAATATAATTCTATAATCAATAGGAGAAAAAAAGAAAAAACCAAGTTCATTGTAGGCATCTAGGTAAAGATGATAAATCTCCTAACTTGAAGGATATGTGATACGTAATTATAACAGCCATGTGGATAATTTCTTGCCTATAATTACTGATGCTACAACTTGTTATTCCAGATTATTTGGTCTGAAATTCCTCAGTTGCGGTGGCTGGACTCAAAAGTATAACTCTGTATCAGTAGTCAACACTTCTGGACAGTCTGAAGAAGGGTCTCAACCCGAAACGTCACCTATTCCTTTTCTCCAGAGATACGGCCTGACCCGCTGAGTTACTCCAGCAATTTGTGTCTAACCTGGTCATTGAGTCATCCAGTCTTACAGCGTGGAAACAGGCCCTTTGGCCCAACCTGTCCACAATGACCAACATGTCCTATCTACACTAATCCCACCTGCCTGCAATGGGCCCATATCCCTCTGAACCTGCCCTATCCATGTACCTATCTAAATGTTTCAAACATTGCGAAAGTACCTGCCTCAACTACTTCCTCTGACACCTTGTACCATATACCTACCACCCTTTGTGTATAAAAGTTATCCCTCAGGTACCTATTAAATCTTTCCCCACTCACCTTAAACCTATACCCTCTAGTTCTGGATTCCCCTACTTTTGGCAAAAGATTCTGTGCATCTACCCGATCTATTCCTCTCATGATTTCTGGACACTAGTTCAGTATCCCAGTGATTGTGCTACTGTACGCACTGAATCATGCTCCGAAGGGAAATATTTCAATGTAATTCACTGAACTTTTAAAAGTTATTTTTGTTACATAGTGGGATGTCATCAGTTCACCAAACGCTTATTTAGCTAACTCAACAGCTTCGGAGAGCAGGATGGCTGATGCCTGTGAACTCCTTGAAAAAGTGATAAACGCCGGCTTGGATTTTTGACAAAGCGTTAACCATTTGAGTGCTTCAATGATTTAGGATAGGGTAGGGTTCCTCAACAGTACTGGGCTGGGCTGATCATCAAACGCAATTGGAAAACTGCATCCTCTGTGATAGACAGCAAACGGCAAGGTCGCTTGTGAAGTTGTAATCTTAACAGAGGGGGCACAGTGGCACGGCGGTGGAGTTGCTGCCTTTCAGCGCTGGAGACCCGGGTTCGATCCTGACTACAGGTGCTGTCCGGACGGAGTTTATACATTCTCTCCGTGAACTGTGTGTGTTTTTCCCACGCTCTCCGGTTTCCTCCCACACTCCAAAGACATACAAGTTTTCGGTTAATTGGCTTGCTAAAATTGTCAATTGTCCTCAGTGTGTGTAGGATAGTGTTAGTGTGCGGAGATCACTGGTCGGCACGGATGGTGGGCCGATGAGCCTATTTCCACACTGGATCTCTAAACTAAACTAAACTGAAAAATGGATGGGCTTTTGTGGGCTTTTGTATACGTGCGAGTGTGTGAGCGAATGTGTGTGTGCGAGCGTGTGCGTGTTTGTGTGTGCGCATGTGTATGTGTGTGTGTGTGTGTGTGTGTGTGTGTGCGAGTGTGTATGCGCGAGTGTGCATGTGTGTGTGTGCGAATGTGTGTGCGAATGTGTGTATGCGCGAGTGTGCATGTGTGTGTGTGTGTGTGTGTGCAAATGTGTGTGCGTGTGTGTGCGAGTGTGTGTATGCGCGAGAGTGCATGTGTGTGTCTGAATGTATGTGTGTGTGTGTGTGTGTGTGCGAATGTGTGTGTGTGTGTGTGTGTGCGAATGTGTGTGCGTGTGTGTGCGAGTGTGTGTATGCGCGAGAGTGCATGTGCGTGTGTGAATGTATGTGTGTGTGTGTGTGTGAATGTGTGTATGTGTGTGTGTGTGCGAATGTGTGTGTGTGTGTGTGTGAATGTGTGTGTGTGTAGGTGTGTGTGTGTGTGTGTGTGTGTGTGTGTGTGTGAGTGCGTGTGTGTGCGAGCGCACGCGTGTGTGTGTGTGTGTGTGTGAATGTGTGTGTGTGTGTGCGTGTGTGTGTGTGTGTGTGTGTGTGGTTTAAAAGTGTGTGTGTTTGTGGTTTAGAATTGTAGAAGTGTGTGTGTGTGTGTGTGTGTGTGTGTGTGTGTGTGTGTGTGTGGTGTGTGTGTTGGTGTGTGTGTGTGTGTGTGTGTGTGTGTGTGTGTGTGTGTGTGTGTGTGTGTGTGGTGTGTGTTGTGCGTGTATGTGTGTGTTGTGCGTGTGTGTGTGGTGTGTGTGTGGTGGGTGTGTGTGTATGTGGTGTGTGTGTGGTGTGTATGTGGTGTGTGTGTGTGTGTGTGTGTGGTGTGTATGTGGAGTGTGTGTGTGTGTGTGTGTGTGTGTGTGTGTGTGTGTGTGTGTGCGAATGTGTGTGTGTGTGTGTGTGTGTGTGTGTGTGTGTGTGTGTGTGTGTGTGTGTGTGTGTGTGAATGTGTGTGTGAATGTGTGTGTGTGTGTGTGCGTGCGAATGTGTGTGTGTGTGTGTGAATGTGTGTGCGTGTGTGTCGTGTGTGAATGTGTGTGCGAATGTGTGTGCATAGATACAAAGAACTGCAGATGCAGGTTTACATAGAAAAGAAACAGAGTGCTGGAGTCTCAGCAGGTCAGTCGGCATCTCTGGAGGACATGGATAAATCCTTCTAGTGGTGGTGTGGAGGGGGGGGGGAGGGCAGAGAGCAGGAAAAGAGGTGGGGGTGGGTGGATACATGTGAATGGGGTTTGTTTGCAGATGGGTGGACAAAGACCGGATATGAAGACAAGACAAAAGGATGTGAGATACAGAGAGAAGAGGCATGAAATGTGAAGCCAGAGGATGGGATACAAGAGGGTGGGGGGGGGGGGGGAGTTGAGGGGAAAGGGGTAGGCGTCAAGTTAGTGGGAGGAATGGGTGCCATCTGCATGGGGTACAGGGAAGAGATGGGGAAAAAGGGGGGGGGGGGAATTTGGGAAGGGCGGGAGGGGAAGCTGGTGGGTTACCTAAGATTGAAGAATTTAATGCTAAATTTTGTTGGAATGGAAGCCACCCAAGTGGAATATGTGGTACTTGTTTAGTTTAGTTTAGTTTAGATTCTCCGTGGATTGTCACCTTGTCGCGGTGGAGAAGCTTGTGTGGGCCTGAGATCCTGAGAGCGATGCCGTCTGGAGCTATGCTCCTGGTAGGACCACCCATGGCGGTAGGGTCGAGGGGGAGGTCCCTGACAAAGAGCAATCCAACCAAGACCTCAACGGTGGAACAGGCGGAGGATGATGGCTGACCTTAGTGGAGCGTCACAACGGCTGGGAAGGCGGATGAAGGCTGCAGCAGGAAAAGGGTCTCTAGTCTTTTTGGATACTATGCCACTGGATCCTGACCCAGATCTGTGCACCCGTCTCCCAACGTTAAACAAAGTCACGCACAGGCGTCCTCCCAAAAGAGGACAGCCATACCGGTTTTGAGTGACCACCGATGAGTTTAGATGAGTTGAGTAGAAACAGGCCCTTCGGCCCGCTGAGAGTGTGCTGACCATCAATCATCCTCACACTAGTTCTATGTGATCCCCGTTTCGCATTCTACATGCTAGAGGCAATTTACGGAAACCAATTCATTTACAAACACGCTCATCTTTGCAATGTGGGAGGAAACCAGAGCACCCGGAGAAAAACCACACAGTCACAGGGAGAACATACAAACTTCGTACAGACAGCATCCGTGGTCAGAATGGAACCAAGGTCCCTGGCATTGTAAGGCAGCAACTCTACCACTTCACCACCGTGCCATCCTAACCTAAACTAAAGTAAAGGTGTTGTTGCGTATGGCCTCACTCTGGTAATGGAGGAGACCCAAGACAGAAAGGTCAATATGGGAATTGGAAGTGTGGTTAAAATGGTAAGCAACTCTCTATTTCATTCGGCACGGTGGCGCATCGGTAGAGTTGCTACCTTACAGCGCTTGCAACACTAGAGACCCTGGTTCGATCCCGACTAGGGGTGCTGTCTGTACGGTGTTTGTACGTGCTCTCCGTGACGTGCGTGGGTTTTCTCTGTCATCTTCGGTTTCCTTCCACACTCCAAAGACGTACAGGTTGGTGGGTTAATTGACTTGGTTAAGTGAAAATTGTCCCTCGTGAATGTAGGATAGTGTTAATGTGCGGGGATCGTTAGTCGGCCCGGACTTGGTGGGCCGAAGGGCCTGTTTCCGTGCTGGATCTCTAAACCAAACTTTCTATTTCTGAATTCATTCGTGAGGGCAACATCCTCTCTGTGTACACCCTATCAAGTTCCTTCAGAATCGTAAATAGTCCACTAGGATGACTTTCAGATTTTAAAAAAAGCTTGCTCGCGTGTGGAATGACGGCAGTGGTTTCTTCTCAGGACGTTTCCATTGCCAAAACATAATTGCTTTTGGAACTAAGATTCGTACATACCTCCTAGTGTCACTGTCAGAGATAAAGTGCTTCATGAACCACACTCAGGGTGATATAAAAGACTTTGTGCCTATGAGTTATGAATATGCCCAAAGAAAGACTCTTTTCCATTTGAGCAAACTTTGTTTTAGAGTATTTTTGGCATTGTCACTAAGTGCTATTTCAAAGTTATGAATCAGCAAACAGGAACATTTTGTACGCGCTATAAAAAGCAACTAATTAAGTTAGGTGACATCAGTCCCAGATAGTTAATAGGAGCACACAGTTCCATCCTCCCAGTTAATGAAAGATTACTAACCCTATCCCAATCTGCATGTTATTATAAAGATGGGCGAAACAAGGTATAAAATGGCACTAGCATGGAAGAAACTATTTACATCTATCATGCATTTTCAATGAAAAAAAAGTTGTAAAGTGCGGAGAGCTTTTTGGATGGGATGCAACCTCTCTGGGTCTCCGCCCCATTTGAGTAACACTGGAAAGTCCAGATGGCAAGAGGCTTAGTCTTCTTACATTCAGGTTCTAGCTACGCCCAACACCACAGACGATACACCACTGTTTATTAGCTTAGTTTAGTTCGACCCACCCAGTCCGCACCGACCAGCGATCCCCGCACACTAACCCTATCCTACACGCTCTAGGGACAATTTACACTTATACCAAGCCAATGAACCTACAAATCTGGACATCTGAGCAAACTGAAGATCTCGGAGAAAACCCACGCGGTCACGGGGAGAGCGTACAAACTGTTTAGTTTAGTTGTAGAGATACAGCGTGGAAACAAGCCCTTCGGCCCACGCCGACCAGCGATCCCCTTGCACAAACACTATCCCGCACACAATAGGGACAATTTACAATTTTACGCCACCAATTAGCCTACAAACCTGCAAGTCTTTGGAGTGTGGGGGGAAACTGGAGCACCCGGAGAGAAACCCACGCAGGTCACGGGGAGAACGTACAAACTCCGTACAGACAGCACCTGCAGTCAGGATCGAACCTGGGTCTCCTGGCGCTGTAATCTACCACCGCGCCACTGTGCCACCCTGTGACCTTTATGTTCCTGGGAGATCTTGAAGCAGATGCCAGCCAAGCAAGTACACTCAAAATAGGCGTAGCAACGAAGTAAACTCCCAAAACTGCAAAGCAAGAACGACCAAGTACTCTGTTTTCAATCTGAATTCAAAAAATTGCAGATGCTGGAAATCTAAATAAAAATGTACAAAATTGCTAACACTCAGCAGATCAGGCAGCATCTGTGAAGAAAGATGAAGAGTTGACGTTTTATGTCAAAAACCCTTCATCAAAAGTTAATTAGTCCCAATTCTGATGAAACATTAACTATTTCTTGCTCTATGTAGGTATGTTGCAAAGCCTACCTGAAGCGTCGCTGAATATCTGCCGCTGAGGTTGTGCGCGATTTTGGCGCCGTTTAGAGGGGGCGGGTTTAAAACGCGATTTTCTCTAAGCTGTTCCAATCGAAAATGTTCAGCCTAGTTAATTATTAACGAAAAATCGCTGATAGACCCCGTCGCAAAAGCTATTATTAGGTTTAAAGGCCTTGAATAATAGTTATAGTAGTTTAAAAATCAAACTTTAAACCCGCGACCGTCAGCAACCGCAGGGTCTCATAAAGAAAATAGCAGAAGGTAGGTTGTATATTTTTACATTCAAAAGGGCTTCTAAAGATCCTTTTATACAAATTTTAATATTGCGAGTAGCTCAATTTGGGCCCATTATATCGCGCAGTATTTTTCTCGGCATTTGAGGCACAAATCTACCGCAATGTGAACGCTCTAAACCAGCGCGTTCCACAGAGACCCACTGGAAAGCTGATTTAAATGGGCATTTATTTACAGCAATTGAACACTGAATTCCTTCCATTTGGCCTATAAATTAATGTAAATGAGATTTAAAAATCATGTTTTATTGTGAATTATTTGTGAATATTATTTGGACATTTAGGCTATTTAAAAATGTTAATCATTTATTAAGAAATGGATAGATGTTTAGATCTAGTAATTGAAGTCTGAAATTAGCTACAATTAGGTAACTAACTAATTATATGCTTTAATTTCACGTCATCCAAGTAAGATTATTTTATATTTGTTTCAGAATGCTTCAATCTATGATAACTGAAAATTTCATTCAGTTCTCTTAATTTTTAAGAAAGTTATGGGCTTTTGACTGTTCACGATCACAACTTTTTTGTTATGTCCATAGAAAATCAATAGGGAACAAGATGCTCATTTCCGAGTATGAAAATGGCCATAACTTTTTAAATACTTGAGATATGAAAGTGAATTAGATGTCAAATTAAACTTATTTTTATGCTTTATCTGATGGGATAAATTACAGACTTGATTTTTAAAATCTCAAAATTTTGTAACATTGCTACTCTATGGATGTTACCTGACCACTTGGATAGTTTTAGGATCCTCAGTAGAGTTACTACGTTATAGTGCCAAAGACCCGGGTTTGATCCTGACTAGGGGTGCTGTCTGTACGGAGTTTGTCCATTCTCCCCGTGACCTGCGTGGGTTTTCGCCAGTTTAACTCCTGCACTCCAAAGACGTACAGGTTTGTAGGTTAATTGGTTTAGCTAAAATTGTGAATTGTCCCTTGGCTGTGTAGGATAGAGTTAGTGTGAAGGAATTGCTAGTCAACATGGACAGGGTTTGCTGAAGGGCCTGTTTCCATGCTGTGCCTCTAAAGAAAACAAAACTAAAGGAGTGAATGGATATGGATGATGTAAAGGCAGGTGAGGTTACTTTGATTGGGCAGCATGACATAGTGGGCTGAATGGCCTGTTCCTGTCCTGCACTTTTTAGTTTTGTTCAGCTTAGCTTCGAGATACTGAGTGGAAACAGGCCTTTCAGCCCATCCAGTCCGCACCGACCAGCGAACCCCGCACATTAACACAATCCTGCACTCACCTGGGGCAATTGACATATATACCAAGTCAATCCACCTACAAACCTTCGGGTTTCGGCCCGAAACGTCGCCTATTTCCTTCGCTCCATAGATGCTGCTGCACCCGCTGAGTTTCCCCAGCAATTTTGTGTACCACCTACAAACCTGTTCGCCTTTGTAGCGTGGGAGGAAACTAAAGATCTCGGAGGAAACCCAAGCGGTTACGGGGAGAATGTACAAACTCCCTACAGACAAGCACCTGAGGTCAGGATGGAACCCGGGTCTCTGGCGCTGCGAGCGCTGCAAGGCAGCAACTCTACCATTCTGCTCAAAATGCTGGAATAATAGAGATACGCTGAGATTGAGGTGAACGTAATTCTGACCTGGCATGCGTTGTCAATTCATCATTCTCATTGACTTACAATGTTGTCCAATAAATTGTTGAGGAGTCATCATTGAGGAACCAACTTTGCCTCCTAATTATTAACGTGGGCATTTCCCCTATTGTAACATCACATCTACCAGCCTTACTGAAAACTGGTTAAACTCAAATGGGAAGTCAACTCGTAATCCTAAATAACAGCCCCACTGCCCTGACAAACTTACTTCTGACACAGTTTCTAAGTAGTTGCAGATGGTTGCTAACTTTCTCTAATAAACTCCCAATGTGTTGCAGAGAACAAATCTTAAGAAAGTCACTGTTGCCGAGCAGAATAGGAAGCATACCTGAATAGGAACACCTCAATATAAATACATTCTGTATTCACCAACCTAAGATGTTAGCTGTGTCTATTCTCTGTGTGTATGCTGCCTCAGTGTGTCCTGCACTCTCATAAGTTCAAACGTTCATCAGTCATAGGAGCGGAATTTGGTCATTCAGTCCATCAAGTCCACTCCGCCATTCAATCATGGCTGATCTATCTCTCCCTCCTCACCCCATTCTCCTGCCTTCTCCCCATAAACCCTGACACCCGTAATACTCAAGAATATGTCAATCTCTGCCTTAAAAACATAGAAACATAGAAAATAGGTGCAGGAGTAGGCCATTCGGCCCTTTGAGCCTGCACCGCCATTCAATATGATCATGGCTTATCATCCAACTCAGTATCCCATCCCTGCCTTCTCTCCATACCCCCTGATCCCTTTAGCCACAAGGGCCACATCTAACTCCATCTTAAATATAGCCAATGAACTGGCCTCAACTACCTTCTGTGGCAGAGAATTCCACAGATTCACCACTCTCTGTGTAAAGAGAGTGTAAACTGTGTAAACTCTGTGTAAACATCCACTGACTTGGCCTCCAGTCAGTGTATCTGTGGTCTGTAAATGAATCGATCAAAATCATGTACTGTCTTTCTGTTGACTGGTTAGCACGCAACAAAAGCTTTTCGCTGTACCTCGGTACACGTGACAATAAACTAAAGTAAACTAAATGCGACCTGACCAGTGCCGTATCAAGCCTCAACATTACATCCTTGTTTTTATATTCTTGTCCTCTACTATTTAATTACAGCTTTACTGCATTTCACAACGTTTGATCTTCAATAGAATGGAGCATCGATAGTACTTGTCATTGAATAATTAATGGTAGATACCAAATGCTGGTGTAACTCAGCGGGACAGGCAGCATCTCTGGAGAGAAGGAATGGGTGAGACCCTTCTTCAGACTGATGTCAGGGGAGTGGGCAGGACAGAGATAGAATGTACTCAGAGACCGTAAGACTGGTGGGAGAACTGGAGAGGAGAAGGAGATGGAGAGAGAGGGAAAGCAAGGGCTATTTGAAGTTAGATAAGTCAATGCTCATACCACTGGGGTATAAGCTACCCAAACAAAATATGAGGTGCTGTTCCTCCAATTTGTGCTGGGCCTCACTCTGACAATGGAGGAGGCCCAGGACTGAAAGATCAGATTGGGAATGGGGGTGGGAGCTAAAATGATGAGCAACCGGGAGATCAGGTAGGTTAAGGCCTTTTTAAAGAGACGATTTGAGTATAGGAGTAAATAGGTCCTTCTGCAGTTATACAGGGCCCTGGTGAGACCACATCTGGAGTGTTGTGTGCAGTTTTGGTCCTAATTTGAGAAGGACATTCCTTGCTATTGAGGGAGTGCTGTTGCATAGGTTCACAAGGTTAATCCCCAGGATGGCGGGACTGTCGTATGAGGATAGATTGGAAAGACTGGGCTTATATTCATTGGAATTTAGAAAGATGAGGGGAGATCTTATAGATACATATAACATTTTAAAAGGACTGGACAAGCTAGATGCAGGAAAAATGTTCCCAATGTTGGGGGAGTCCAGAACCAGGGGCCACAGTCCAAGAATAAAGGGGAGGCCATTTAGAACTGAGATAAGAAAAAAAACATTTTCACCAGAGAGATGTGAATTTGTGGAATTATCTGCCACAGAAGGCGGTGGAGTAACTCTGGAATTACTCAGCGGGTCAGACAGCATCTTTGAATAACATGGATAGGTATTCTTTTGGGTCAGGATCATTCTCCAGACTCAGGAAGGAAACTTCTTCAGAGTAGGCAAACCTTGAGGAGATTTCGCAGTGGAGCAGGCAAAATATTGACTAGGAAATGTAGATACAGTTTTACAAAAAAAAAAAAAAATGCTGGAGGAATTCATCTTCTGTAAATTGCCCCTAGTGTGTAGGATAGAACTAGTGTATGGGGGTCGCTGGTCGACACAGTCTTGGAAGGGCCTGTTTCAACGCTGTATCTCTAAAGTCTAAAATCTAAAGAACAAGGAACTGCCGATGCTGGTTTATACTAAAGATAGACACAAGGTGTTAACACAGCAGGTCAGGCAGCATCTCTGAAGAAAGTGGACATACCGTACTTCTAAACTCTGAACTAAACTAAACACCAGGACTGCCAACTCTCACGCTTTGTGCGTGAGAATCA